>NC_139537.1:32518519-33718519 GCF_965153285.1 Podarcis tiliguerta
CCATTGGCAACAATCTTCTGTCTTCACTAAGAGCTAAGATTTTGACATGTGAACCTATCACAGCTCTGCACACATTCACTATAATCTTCGCAGCGGCACCATTTTACCACCTATTTATTTTTGAACGAATCTTTTACTTGGCAGCAAAATCTTCTCTCTCTCTCTCTTGGTTAAAAACTCTAAGTAATAGTGAAATACCAGTTCAATGAGCAGTATATAACACCTTTTGCGGGGGTGCAGAAGATGAAGGGTGTGAAAACTCATTTCTAGTCATTAACACCTTAGTAAGTTAATGGTGATGGGGACAGATTTCTCCCTATCATTTCTCTTATGGGATAATGGAAGAAGCACTAATTTTGTACACACCGGCAGGCATTTGCTCATACAAACAAGAGTTTAGAGGCTGTAGTCTAGGAATGGATGGATCAGTTCATATCTGGTCCATGTCAGTTTTGCATGTGTCTATGCATAATGTGCTGGAGACCAAGCGCTCAACCTCACCACACATATAAAACAAACTTATACCACCTTAAGAGTCATGGCTCTGCCTCACAGAATCCTGGGAACTGTAGTTTATTAAGGAGTCTCCTACCAACTCTCAGCATACTTAACAAACTTCAGTTCCCAGGTTTCTCTCTCTGTGTGTGTGTGTATGTGAGGGGGAACCATGACTCTTAAAGTGGTGCTTTAAATGGATGATATGGATGTGACCCAACACAGGAGTGACACAGAGAATAGGAGTGCATTAATTTCTACTAAACTAACACAAAGATTCCATTTAAAGTGCTGATTTGCCTTTGAGAAAATAGTTATCATTGGGATGCCCTGTGACTCCCTCCCTCCCTCTCTAAGCTGGTTAATGCATAGCTGTGAAAAAGGCCACGTCCTGAACCTTTTCAGAAATCCTTGGTTTTCAGGGAGTTATGAATGCCGAGTGTAAGTCAGCCGAGAATTTCACACAGGTCCGAGGGGAACTGTGTGTGTGTGTGACAAGAAACCATGCTATGAACAGCATCCTGAAGGTATTATTTTTCTTCTCCCAGGCTCTGGCTGGAAGAGGATGGTGATTATTTGACTGCTTCCAGATTCTTGGATTGCGGCGGCAGCATTTCAAAGAATGTGCTGCTTTAGTAGAGGACACACCCCTACTACTAACATTTCTTGTTCATTTCCTACAGTGTAGGACAGAATTCCAGATGGAACGGTGCAAACAGGATGTCCTAAAATGACTCTCCCCTCCCCCTCCCCATGCCGTGGATTAGTTTTAATAATAGCACCTCTTTTGCTGATACTTCAGGGATCTGTTCCTGAGGCTCATAAACACATGAGCTTCTGCTACTGTTTTCACTGTAAGGTTCGGTCGCAAAGGGAGTGCATCCAAAATGACCCTGATCCCAGTGATTTCAGAGGTCAAGCTGTTACAAGTTGATTTTCATTCCCCTCACCCCCACCCCTTTTACTGCGATGAACTGCCTTGCAAATGCCCCAACATATTTGAAAGAGGCAATAAGCCCTGAGGTGTGTGGGAACATTCACAAGGCGGGCCCCAACTCACAGGCCCATTTCAAAAATTCGATCCAAGTAGAATGAAACACACCTGGGAGTGAGGAAGCACCACAGTGGCAATGCCCACTCCCAAACCACACATATTTGTTTCAACAGCTGAATCCATTCTGGGGCAGTACGCGCCCCACACCCATTCACATGCCTCAAAGTGACTCGAAGGTGGAAAGGGCTTAAGTGCACTCAGACCGCAGCCCTAGGAACATTTACTTGGCAGCAAGGATGATGAAGACATTCCATTCAGATTGCCATCCAATGTGAACCGACCTAATCCACACATTCTGAAACCATAGGAGCAAGGAAACACAGCCATGCTTTGAGAAGTCACACTTCTCTGAATTTTGCAGGGCAGGTCTCTGGCTGAGTAATGGGTACCAAAATGTATATAATGGAGTAAAGGGTTGGTAAAATGCATATACCAGTGGACATCACGTACAGAAAATGCATTTTTTAAAAAAGAAAATTGCTTTGAAAAAATGTGTATATTAGGCAAAATTGCATGTATGTTAGGATAAGCTTGCATTTAAATGCTGATGAATTTTTGTGATTTTTTTTTTTAAACTCAACAACAACCACCCTACCTGTGAACTGATATGGAAATGTGCAGAACTAAACTTCTCAGGGAATTCTGTGGATTGTAGTTCTCTGAGGGGACTAAAGGTCTCCTAACAGCTCTCAGTACCATTAACAAACTACAGCTGCCATAATTCGACTGTTTAAAGTGGTAGAATATTGTTTCAAATGTATAGTGCATATAGAACCTTTGTCTTTTAAAGCTCCTCTTGCTCATTTCAGAAGAGAATGCTGGGAGTAGCAATGGCAAAGGAGTCAAGAAATGTGATGACGCTATTCAATATTCTCTGTTAATCTGCTCCAGTAATTTTTGTTGGTCGATTATAATTTTTGGTTGCATGTTGCATTCACAGGCACACTGTGGAAATGTGATGGATAAACAAAGGATTTATCCAATCCACCAGTGAATTGGCAACTTCTGCCGGAATATTAGGAGAGGCAGCATCAAATAACAATGTCTACCCCTCTTTGGAGCCATTGGCATTTCTGATGTGACAGTGAGGAATTATTGCAATTGCTGCTGGAAGCATGTGTACACTGGCTGGAATGACACCTAGGCGAGGAAACTTACCGTATCAACTTCAGTCATTTCGAGATATTCTCGCGCCTCAAAGAGTATGTGGTGCTGTCCATTCATCTTTTTAAAATGGGTGTTTGTCCTGGCTCGTCTATGCTAAATGCAGTTTAATGTAGCAATTTCTTCAACAGTTTGGTTGTTGAATGGGGAAAGAGAAATAGGACTATGGTCAACCACCAAGTGACTAGGGGTCTTTTCCATTGAAACAGCACCTTTGCCCATAACAATGGAAGAGTTATGCCAATTATTCAGTTTCCACAGACTTCCAACACACAATTGGTTCGAGCAATACTTCTATGTTCACCAGCCAATGAGACCAAGTGGATCAGCTGACCTTAGTTGTAAAGGCAAGGCAAACTGCGCTAAAGAAGGTTCTAGGAAGAACCATGAAATAAAATATCTCTTGCATGTTTGCTGTATATCAGACAACATCACACATACTGCTATGTACTGATAGACCACCAGTTGAATTGATACATAGGAAGTCCATTTACACTTGATGGGATTTGCTGAAATCAAGGATGAGTCTTTTGGAAATAATAATTGATTAAGCAGAATCATGGGAGCCACCACCCTGCAGACCACTTCATGCATGAATTTCATACAGGATACATAAAATAATCACCATAAGATTTGCATATGTTGTGTAATTTTTGAAATCATTACTATAATTTAAATAGAAATATAATCTCACCACTGCAGAGAAAACTAACTAGGTGACCTGTGTGAATGATCTGTCTGCTGTCCTGGTGCTAATTGTTGATGGAAACATCAAAACCTCTTCTCTCCTTTATTTTGAAACCAGATTTGGACAGCCCTTCATAAAGAGGACTATGCTCTGTATAACAGGAGAGGACACACAGCCACATTTCTGGACATTTCGCACTGAAGAAGCTTATGAATACTCAGCTGCTATCATATAGGCTTCTATACAACCAGGTCCCACCTGTGAAAGGGATTTCTATGATGCTTAAATCTACCTGGGCTTAAGTATCTGGGAGGAATTCATTGAAAATGGACTACCAAACAGGTTCCCTTCTTTTTGGCCATTTGACCACCACCACGACATGGACTCTTGCTATGAATGTTTTTTACCTTAGTTATCTACAGTGAAAGGGCTGCTTTAAATAAAAGTCTGTTTTAAATTCATATATACAGTATACCAAAATTGTCTTCACTGTACTGTTTTGGGGAGGAGTAAGGACCACTCCCGGGGCTTTTTTCCCAACAAATCTTTTGCACTTCTGCAAACCCTGAAGCTTCTCCATGTTTGCTGATCCCTCCCTCTTCAGCATAGGGACGTGGGTGGCGCTGTGGTCTAAACCACTGAGCCTAGGGCTTGCCGATCAGAAGGTCAGTGGTTCGAATCCCCGTGACGGGGTGAGCTCCTGTTGCTCAGACCCTGCTCCTGCCAACCTAGCAGTTTGAAAGCACCTCAAAGTGCAAGTAGATAAATAGGTACCGCTCCGGCGGGAAGGTAAACGGTGTTTCCGTGCGCTGCTCTGGTTCGCCAGAAGCAGCTTGGTCATGCTGGCCACATGACCCGGAAGTTGTACGCTGGCTCCCTCGGCCAATAAAGCGAGATGAGCGCTGCAACCCCAGAGTCGGTCATGACTGGACCTAATGGTCAGGGGTCACTTTACCTTTACCCTCTTGAGCATGGCTGGTGCCATTCTGGTTACATAAGCATCCAAACTCAGATGAGTTTGCTATTAATATATGGAATATCTTCCCTTATATTATCATGTGGAAAGACCTACATCAGTGATGGCCAAACTTGGCCCTCCAGCTGATTAGGACTACAATTCCCATCATCCCTCACCACTGGTCCTGTTAGCTAGGGATGATGGGAGTTGTAGTCCCAAAACAGCTGGAGGGTCAAGTTTGGCCATCGCTGACCTACACTATTCAGAAGGAATCAGGATGCTTGCTAATTAAAGTGCTTAAAGAAACACTACCCCTTCCTGTCTAACTTCTGTAGAATTCAGTAACTTTTTTTCTCTTTCTCCAAGAGGTGATTCATTTGAATTCCTTTTATTATGTCATTTTTATCATCAAGTCCAAACTAGAAACAGAATCTGTCTGGATCTTACTCATAATGCTCAAACCATTAAAAAAAATAATCAGTGGGAGACCAAATCTTTAAAATTGTATAATTAAATTGGCATAACACTGGGCTGTGTGTTTATTGTTTTTAATAAACTGGATTTTTACACAAACGGTAGGTTGCAAAATCCACTTGCCAACATCTTTCTGCAATTGCCAGGTTTCCTGCGTCCTGGGCCCAAAGTGCTCGAGGGAGAAATTCGTTGCAAGGCTTCCCTTGGAGCTCAGACAATGGAGACGTGTAACTGTACACATTCCTAATAAGAAACAACACCCTATCACATCCAGAGAAGCAGAGCACTTTGTATAGTGTTTTTTAGCATTCAAAAATGAGCATCTCATACATTATCTCCTGCAAGCCTTACAACAAACCCATAAGGCTGCATTCTAATCTTCACACTGAAGATGAGAGGCCGATATTGAGTGGTTTGCCAAAGTGCATGGCAGCGGGGAGATCTACGAACATAAGAAGCTGCCTTATATTGAGTAATCTTGGTCCATCTGCGTCAGTTTTGTCTACACTGACAGACAGCAGCAGTCCAGGATTCTAGACAGGGGACCTACACAGGATTCTTGGACCTATGTATGGGGAAATGCCCAGGGAATTAACATGGGACTTTTTGCATGCAAACCATTTGCTCTTACCCTGAGAAGAGGGTTTCGCTCGAGGAGATAGATGCACCCACCAGAGAAGGTGAGCGGATTTAACCAAAAAAGATACCGGAACTGTGTTCTGGCACATGCTGCCATAAAGAAGCACTGATGATGCTGATTTCTGAGAGGGCTTTACCATAATCAGATTGCAGAATGGTCCCTCATTCTAAATAGTGGGAAAGGAACATGTGATGGCCTGATTGCTTCCAACACATGTATCTCAGTCAATACTAACACCAGGAACCACATGGCAGCATATTCTAGGGGATGCAGTGCACCTTGACGGGTGAGGAGGCTCGCATTAGACAAACCAACCAAATCTTTCTGTGCATTCCACAACCTTGCCAAGAGCAGCTGTTGCCGCACAAAACATTTCCTCCTGGCTTATCATTCAACTAATGCTGTGTTCCAACTGCTTAAGCGTGTGTTTCCCAGAACCAGCTCACCAGCTCATACCTTTCCCAGCACTGGTTAAAATGCTGATTTCAGCACATCACATCACATCCATGGTGGAATGGTCCATAGGCAGACTGGCCCTCCTCTTGGCTTCGCTGATGGGGTCCAAAGGAAAGCAGAGCAGTACATTTGGTACCAGCTTGGCAGCAGGAGTTGCTGGAAGGAGGAGTACAAGAAGCCATCCAACTGTCCTAAGGACTCCACTCCGGATTTGCGTAGGGTTTACTCATTAGCCTTTTCTTCTCCCAGTGATGTCAGGCAAGGCAGCGGGTACAGATTTTTCATCAGGATTTACTCCCAAAACCTTTCTCATGAATAAGTATAGCTGCCAGGCAGCGGAAGTTCAGGACCACAGTTTTCCTTCTCTTAGATGGGCTACCATCCCAAGTTGAGGAGCCCCATCTGCCCCTCATTTCCCTCCACAGCACGTGCAGAATCAGTCTTCATGATTTTTGCAGAGCAGTTTCCACTAAAATAACATATTCTCCCTAATACAGTGGTACCTCAAGTTACATACGCTTCAGGTCACAGACTCCACTAATCCAGAAATAGTACCTCGGGTTAAGAACTTTGCTTCAGGATGAGAACAGAAATCGTGCAGCGGGAGGCCCCATTAGTGGTACCTCAGGTTAAGAACAGTTTCAGGTTAAGAACGGACCTCCAGAACGAATTAAGTTCTTAACCAAAGGTACCACTGTACGTATATTTTAATAGCCAATTTACCCTAGTATATGTATATTGCGAAAATTCATAGACATGAGAGTTTCAAAGGATTGCTCTTGTTTTGTAAAGTGCATATTAGGTAAAGGTAAAGGGACCCCTGACCATTAGGTCCAGTCGTGGCCAACTCTGGGGTTGCGGTGCTCATCTCGCGTTATTGGCCAAGGGAGCCGATGTACAGCTTCTGGGTCATGTGGCCAGTATGACTAAGCCACTTCTGGAGAATCAGAGCAGCGCATGGAAACGCTGTTTACCTTCCTGCTCACCCTGTCACGGGGATTCAAACCGCCAACCTGCTGATCGGCAAGCCCTAGGCTCTGTGGTTTAACCCACAGCTACACCCGCGTCCCTAAAGTGCATATTAGGACTGTTTAAATTCAAATTGGATTGAATTTCCTCCGTGATCGTTGAGTGTGAGATGAAAATACGGGTGTCTGACTGGTTGAAAGGGAGTGTCGTTCAGTAATGGACACCATTAGAGGGGGACCAGCAGAGATACACAAGACCAAATACCAGGGAAAGTCCCTGGCTGGGTTAGGCTGCGGAATAGTCTTCCAAAGGAAGTGAGAGAATCTCTCCTCTCCCTGGGGACCCATAAAAATAAGCACTTGAAAACGTACTGCGAGGAACAATGCCGTTCTGGCAGGGAGGCAGGATGATCTAATGTGCCTTTTCCATCCTTAGAACTGCACAGGCCATGAACAATCTGACCCTACTAGCAGCTCCTCGTAGACAAGATTTCCAAGATAAAAACAGGAATTTGTCAAAACTATGTCTGAAAGCAGATTTCCATGAGAACGCTTTGAGAGGATTATTATGACCTTCTTCTAAGGGTCCTGCTATGTGGGTGGGGAGGGCTTCCGCTGCTGTGTGCTGCCAAGGAACTGGGAGGGAAGAGAGCAGGAACGGGATGGGGAAACCATTGATGAGGGGAGAGACTCCATCAGGCAAGGCCTCTTTACACCTGCCTTGCCCCACTCTTCCGCCCTAGGAGTCCTCATAAGGGAGCTGGTCCTGGAGGAAGAACTGTGAGGGGAGAGACTTCATCAGGCAAGGCCTCCTTCCACCTGCCTTGCCCAACCCTCTAGTCTCTGCTTCTCAATTTGTATTGTATTATTTTATGTACCGTGGCTTGCCATTGTTTTATTATTTATTTAGTTTATTATTTATTGTAACTGCTGAGTGGATTTCTGTTTAACTTTTATATGTTATTATTATTATTATTATTTAATACTATTCTAATGATTGTTGAATGTTACTTTTTTGATATAGGTTACCTATTTTAAAGTTATGTTTTATTATCACATTTTTTATTGCATTAGATTGTTATAAGATGTACATTTTTTGTTTCTTCAGCTTGTAAACCGCCTTGAGTATTGTAAGATAGAAAGACGCTATACAAATTAAAAATGATGATTATGATGATGTCATTCTGCTTTATCAGAGCCTGGGCAACATTTAGGGCTAAATGTTGGGAGGCAGAGGGGAACAGACTCCGATGGGAAGTGGTTATGGACCTGATGGAAGACTGCAAGTGCACTCCTCAGTGCCTGGTTGATGACTGTTAACTGGGAAGGAGTGATATAGCATTGTTGGTTGCAGTTCCTAATGGAGGAAGGGGACAAAGGCTTAGATAACTAAGCTCTCACAGCGGCAGAAGCTCTGTATTGTGTTTTCTATATCATTTAAAGTGACAGGAAACATATAAGGATTTGCACATGAACCTCCCCACGTGTCTTCATATGAATAAGCATTTTAAATAAAATATAATCTATTTTGTTTTTACTTCATATTCGAATCTCTCCTGTTTTTTGTCCCACACTTAAACATAGCTACTGGTGTGGGTAGATGGAGGAAGAAAATAACGATACAGGGTGGCAGTGCTGACAAAAAGTTAAGAATAGTCAGTGACAGGTTGCAGCTATGGAAAAACAAAGTAAAGTGTAAGATTAATAAATTACTAATAGAAATAAATAAAGCAGTAGTGGTGGGAGGGTTCTCTACATCACTTTACACCATAGCTGTCAACTTTCAGATTTGAAAATAAGGGATCAGCAGCCTCACCTGTCCTGGGGATATCTAACAATCCGGGATAGCAGCAGGAAGCAGCGGGAAACGGTGCTGGAATAAGGGAATTTTATGCAAAAAAAGGGAAGGTGGACAGCTTTGCTTGACACTTGAAAGAAAGAGAATAGAATCATATATTGAAAGTAAAATGGATTACTCTGACCACAACAAAAACCCAAACCCTTCAGATCAGGATAATGAACCTTAACATGCCTTGTGTTTATTTTTGGTTGAAAAAAATGAACCTCTTCAGAGATTTTGACCAGTATGATAGTGTTATCATATCTTAAATAAAATAATGGGTGTATATATATATATATAGAGAGAGTGATACCTTGGGTTACATACGCTTCAGGTTACAGACTCCACTAACCCAGAAATAGTACCTTGGGTTAAGAACTTTGCTTCAGGATGAGAACAGAAATCGTGCTCTGGCGGCGCGGCGGCAGCAGGAGGCCCCATTAGCTAAATTGGTGCTTTAGGTTAAGAACAGTTTCAGGTTAAGAACGGACCTCCATAACGAATTAAGTACTTAACACAAGGTACCACTGTGTGTGTGTGTGTGTGTGTGTGTGCGCGCTAGATATATATCTCAATTCTAGGGATGGATGGAAACTTCATCTGCAGTTTATTCCAGAAATAGTTGGAAGAGCCTCCTAGATTACTTAGCTGAAAGTTCTCCAGAAGTTTGCCAAAGTTGCTCATATCGGCTCTGGCATGAATTGAGTCCCCACTGAGAAATGGGTACAGGTCAGTTTTGCTTGAAGACTTCTGGTTCCATAGAGCATAGTGTGTTGGAGGCATCCAATATAGCTGCTGAATTTTCAAATGTAGATTACATAGTGGCACACTGGGGTTCTCCAAATCTGCAGGAAACCACTGTCGTACACACTAATTTAGCAGTAAGTCCCATTGAACTCCATACAACAGACTTCTGACTAAATATACACAGTGCTGCTATAAGCTGTGTGACAGGTTGAGTAACACAGCTAAGCTTAGATACATCACACGGCAATGGCAAGCTAACTTAAATTTCAACTGTGGAGTGGAAATTTATAACTAGAGTTTCACTGTCTGTTTTAAAGCCCGATTTCAAGAACACATCATTATTTTTTCAGAGCAACTATCTCTTTTTAACTAGACAAATGAGGGTCAAGTGTGGAGGTTCTGGATGTCTTTAAAAAAAACATCTGGTCATGCAGTGCTTGCTCTTTGAAGATGGAAGGAAGAGGGAAAGTAGGGAAATTATTTATATGTGTGCACATGCTGTGTTATAAACCTCTGAGTAGTGAGATTGCCGAAATGATCTGTGGGCAGTTCCAGAAAAATGGGAGTCTGCATATTTTCTGCTGATGCAATGACTCAGTGGTTTGGTGAGCTGTGACATGAAGGGTGTCTTGAGTTCCAATCTTATTTTAGGAGAGATGTCCATGGCATGGTGACCCCATTCAGCACTGCTGAAGCACAGCAATCCACCTTTGCATTCAAGGGTGACTCCTCCTGAACAGACGATGAGCACTATCAGAGGGAAATCACCTGTCTGGGAGGAAGGTAGGCACAGGAAGTTCTGGCCTGTCTACTCAGTGACAAGGTGAACTGTAGGAATTTTGAGACTCTGAAAGCAGTAGAGCTGGATCTTTGGTTCTGGCTGAAAGGGGGAAGGTAAAAATTTTCCAGGGACATCTCCAAATCCTCTCACTGTATGCTTCCATGCCAAACCAAGAACATGAACAATGAGACCAAAAATTTGATATTCTATACCAAGGGTGGATTTGAAAGCAGGAGCTGGAAGCTTTCAGCTACAAAAAGAAGCAGGCCTTTTCAATAAAAACTAATTATAGTAAGATTAGAACCCTTCTCGGACTTCTCAGCATTATTGTACATGCGTAACATTTTTATTTGTGATTTCTTTTAAAAGGGGGGGGCAGAGGTAAATGCATGAGAAGTAAACCCTAAAAAGGTGAAGAAGAAAAATCAAACTCACAAATGGATTTGTTGACAGAAAGAAATGAGACTGATCTATTTGGTAAAGTTTAGTGGCTCCATTCTGACATTGTGTTCTCTAATCCTCCAATCTATGGTTTGGAAAACCAAACAAATCCTATGCATGCATGGTCCTTCTTCTCCTTGTGAACCTGGTTTAAAAGAACGCATCCTAGCTTGTCAAAGCACAGCTTTTCAGTATTGTCCAAATCGACAAATTGTCGTTTGAGTAAATCCTCCGAACCAGGATTACAAACCACTGGTTTATTCTGGTATGCAACCTGTATTTGAGTGGATCACTCTAATCACAGTTTCCTGGTCTGAACCTCACAGGAAACTTTGGTTTGACAAATTAACAAACTAACAAGGGGACACAAGGGTTGGGAGTGTGTGTGTGTGCGCACGCATACTACAAATGGCCCAAATTCTGCAGCCCATACATTAAAGAGGAGGTATTTATTTTTTTGTGGGGTGGAGAAATTGGGGGTGGGGCATCTGTGATAGGCTCTGCAGCCCATCTACCATTTCCCCTGGAACAATGCTGTTTGGAGCCATTCTGAGAGGTAAAAATCTGAAAGGTTTGCTGCTGCCATAGTCTTAAGAAAGCCCACCACTGCTAAGACTAACCATGTTCCCTGAAGTTGCTGCCTCCAGAACATGTTCAGCGGTCCATTTTCACTTCCCCACTATCACCACAAAAATCTTTTATTGATCTTTCATTTCAGTCCTAGCACACACAGTTCTCCAGTCTAAAGTTGGGAGGACTAACATGTTATTATTATTTTTTAAATTAAGGAAAACTTTAATTGAACATAATTTAAAAAAGGTGTATCATTATAAAAGTTAACTATTACAATTCTCTCTATATTTATCTAACGTACAAGTATTATTATCCGTATATAAGAAACCTATTATATTTTTTATGAATGCGTTCCAGATAACACTATATTTGTCCATGCAAAGTCTACATCTATAAGCAGTCCATTCATAATTTGCAACTGTAGTCATATCTTTAATCCACTGATTAAATGGACCTGTACATTCATCTTTCCAGTGCATCAGTATCAGTATTTTGGTCACAAAAGGGGCATGAAATAGCCATTTACATTGTCCAGATGTCACATTCCACATATGTAGCTCAAAAGAATATTTTCCTATGAATATTTTTCTGCACAGTCATATTCATGTAATCCACTACTTGTAATCCACTACTTTCTCCAAAACCTAGTAAGTGTAGGGCATTGTAAAAACATGTGTTTTAAAGAAGGATGCTTCTGACTAAATCTCCAACAATTTTAATAGGAGTTCTCTCAGACCACACATTATCAATATGTTATTGCAAAGTAAGAAAGGTCATAACTGAGTAGTAGGACATCTGTTTTGAATGAAGAAGGTCCCAGATCCAATCTACAGCACCTCCTGGTAGGGCTGCCTGAAACCATGGAGTACCACTGACAGTCAGTGTAGACAATACTGAGATACATGGATCAATGTTCTGCCCTAATATAAGGCAGCTTCCCATGTTCCTATTCCTGGAAACTACACACATGCCACCTTGGATTCCATGATAGAAGAAAGATGGGATATAAATAGGATATAATAAAATAAACACAGCCCTCTTGGTCTCCGTTATAAAGATCATTTGTCATGAGAAATGGAATAGTGACAGTAATTTTCTTATATCCAAAAAGCAAAGCCTACTTGGCATATAGTTTTCAATAGAAGTATAAAGAAACCCAAGTTCTTTGGAAAGCTTCAATTAATAATAGCAAATTGTTGTTGTCATTACTTATTTCTACTACGTCTTATTCAAGAAATTAGACTGTATCATCACAATAATTTGATAGTTTAGTCTGCTGGACTTCTGCTCTCATCCTTAAAAGTAGGAACATGACAGTTTGCAAATGTCATGTCTCAATAGTTCTGCAAGTTGATTATATTAAGAGCTGGATATGAGCAAAGCCATTACATCACTTTTCAGGGCAGAGAAGAGGCAGGGGAAAGTGTGAGTGAGTTGAATAAGGATAAGGAAGATCCAGATTCAAATACCTAACCAGCCATGAAGCTCCTCAGAGGACCGTGGAGCAGTCGCTGTCCCTCTCAGTCTAATCTACTTTACAGGTTGTTGTAAGAATAAAACAGGGGAAAGGGGGGCATGGTACCCTGAGCTCTTTGGAGTAAGAATGAGGAGAATGAACTCACACAGATTCTCAAGAACCTTCCTAAAAACTCTCCTCTGAATCCTCAGCATATTAGCTCCATTCTTTTCATGTGGGTTGTTTTTTGTTTCCAGTCCCTATGGTTTCAAAGGAAAACAAGAGGGTTGTGTATTTATTCTCAAGTCCCGGAAAACAAAAGCAATCTTTTGGAAATTTCCAAGGCCATCTCATGATGTCCGAACTGCCAGTTTGTAGCTCTGAATAACTGGAGACAGGAAATTCTTCTGGTGTGTGCTGGTATCTCATTTTCATATACGTATGTGGCTTTTCTGTGATGGTACGTATGGAGAAGCCTCATCTCTCCCCCCTGCGCACACACATGACGGCATTTTATAAAGATATGAGTACCAGCACCTCATTTTAATTTTTTTTACACACACACACACACACACACACACATTCTCACCCTTTCCAGCACCACTGATGAGAATGAAAAGAGATAGAATTTCTCTACCACAGCCTTCATTAAGGGAAAGGTTCTGATGATTTACAGGTGGCTGTACAGGAGGCCCCCCCCCCCCAATGTATTGCTGTTCATCAAACTCCTCCAAGTCACCTGGTGTTAATTATAATGTTCTATAATGCCGGAGGACTATCCAGCAGAGTCGCAGCACAAGTGCCGGCTCTGTGGATACACTCTGTTTCTTTTGAAAAGAAACATCCCGTCTTCAGATTGTATATTCCTCCTGGATTAAATTTCTGTGAACCTTGTGTGGAGTTAAAGTGACTGAGGAAAGCGTGAGCCTGGCTTTGAATCAACTTCCTATTTTCAGGATAGAAACTACCTCTTTGCACAATATACAAAGGCCCCCAAGCTGCAGTATTCAGACCAGTGGCCGAAAGAGAAAGACCCAGGCATGTAACAATATGGAGTTGGGAAGTCAGGCCTGGTTCACCCAGTATATGTACTGCTACACATAGGCCCAATGGTACTTCATGTAGCACCTGTGCCAAGTTGACTAGGCCTGCCTTCCCATCAGCCACCACATAGTTGCAGTAGCTCAATATAAAAACACATATCACCACACTGGTGGCTACTGCTGTGGACTGCATGCTTTGCATGAAAACGGTCCCAGCTTCAGTTCTCAGCGTCTCTAGGTAGGACCAAGGGGGAAACCTCATCTGAAACCACAGAGAGCCACTCACAGCCAGTGTACAGCCAAGGAACAACTGTGGACTCATTTTGAGATTGTGATTGTTCCTTTGCAGCCATACGGTGTCAAGCGCTCAGGACCGCAATTGCAGCCATACGGTGTCAAGCGCTCAGGACCGCAATGTCCGCCTCTCTCCATATGAACCTACCCGGACCCTGAGATCATCTTCTAAGGCCCTTCTTCGTGTGCCTCCTTCATGAGAGGTCTGGAGAGTAGCAACATGAGAATGGGCCTTCTCTGTAATGGCTCCCCGTTTGTGGAATGCTCTCCCCAGGAAGGTTCAGCTGGTGCCTTCATTATACACATTTGGGCGCCAGGCAAAAACGTTCCTCTGTAACCAGGCCTTTGGCTGATTGACATCCAATGTTCCTTTAAAACATGTTGAGGAGGGAGAGATTATTGGGTTGTTCTCATTTATGCTTTTATTATGTATTTTGGGTAGGCATGGTTTGCCACTTATATTCAGTGATGGCATGTGATTAGGCAGTAAGAAGAGCAAGGAGGAAAAGAAGAGCCAAAGGGCTCTGGCCAAACCTGACATCGCCATGTAGAGTCACTAGGCAGCTCCCTCCCTCTAAATTTCTCATGGTGTTCAGTGTTGGGTGGCCAAGTGGCCACCATTTAAATCCCTTAGTAATGTTAACACAGTGTCACTCAAGGGCATTGTGGGAAATGTAAGTGGTGACCACCCAGTACCACAAGCAGCAAGAAGTGAGCCTATTAAGGCTATACACCAAAGCCCCTATCAAAGCCTGTACCTGGCCTGGGCTCTGTGGTTGGCAGTCAGACCCCTGTTGGGGTGTGGGCTTTGACAGGCTTTGAAACCTTGACATTAGCCTGGTTTCTGTGTATATTTTAAATGTTGACCTATATGTGATGCCACAGAAAAGATCTGCACCAATTAATGTAAAGAAGGCACACAACAGTGCCATGGAGGATGGGTTTTCGTTTTAGAAAACCATCTGACACATTTCAATCCTGTTACTCTCCCTACAAAGTTCTTCCTCCCAACTCTTCAGGTATAATAAATTACCTTATTTAACGTGTGTGCTATCCCTAACCCTCTGGATTTATAATGAAAGGGGGGAGCCCCCAGAGTAGTGATACTCAAGGAGTTTGATTTGTGAATTGCAACATGAACTGACCGGGTTTACAGATCGCAGAAAAAATGGGTTGATCAAAACATAGCAGTCAATCAGATTTTGCATTTCTCCAAATCTTGCAATACAGGCCTTGGCTAAAAACACACAAAAATGCATTTAAAATGTCTATTTTGCCTATTTTGGAATAAAATAAGTGGAGACAAATTATGCACTTAATGTGCATTTTGTGATAAAATATGCATTAAAATATACATTTTTGTTCATTAAAAAAAAAAAACCACAGAAAAGGAACAGAGCAGGCATGCCAAATACAGTAATATGTTTGAAATTGACAGAAAATAGTCTGACTCAGCCATCCCTAGTCCAGACAGTCTCTTCAATGAAGTGCTGCTGCCATGGGGAAACCACATTCTCCCAGAACATGCTGTATGGCTGCTGGGATGCTATTTTAGAAGTTGCCCTGTTCTTACTCTGCTCCGCACATCCTTTACATCCCCACTGGCTCATCTGCATGAGTTCTTACTGCATGTTACATGGACACACTTGAATTTCCCCTCCTCAGGGCCATTATGCCTGCAGCCAAGCACAGATGTACCCAGCCATCAGTTCCCTCGCTCTCTGCACTGAAGTTGCTTCCTTGAAGGATACAGTTGGTACCCACAGGGTTGCAGGGCAACTGCAAGGCACACCCCTCCCAGAATCGTTACTGACCCCTTCACCAGCTCTATTTCGGTCTAGCTGAATGAAAATAGCAATTAATTCATGTTTTGAAAAATCCAGCTGTTTTGAGTGTCCCCTTGACTAATGGAAAAAATGAGCTTTGGCCATATTCCGTATAAGCACCTAAATACATGCATGTGTGTTTATTTTTTTTTTGCTTGCTCCTAAAACTGGAAGTCCTGTTTTTTTGGGCTTTTTTTTAGATTGATACCACCTGTGTGGAGGCATACAAGGCATCTAATGTGTGTCAGAAGGTTCTAAACATTTCCATTCCCACTTGATTAAAGGCTTAGCGTACTGTATTGGAACCCTTCATCTAATTTGCACCAATCTTCATTATGTGCCATTCAAGGCTTTGCTCTCCAGCACAATGGACTTTTTTTTTAGGGTTCCTTAGGTGCAAGATTACACTTTATTAAGAAATAAACGCTGAGAAAAGAATGTGGCTCTGAATATATTTCTATGGCTTCCACGCCTAACCGTCTCTTTACGGTTGTAAAAATATGTTTTCAATTACTCTTAAAACCTTTGGTTCAACCTAGTTTGAGAAAGTCAAGATGAACAGTGTGCTCCCCCCCCCCCTTCTTCTTTTTACTGCCCACACAACATAGCATGCATTTGAGCTCAGGAAGAAAGAAAAACCTCCAATGTAACATTCAGATAGGAACACGGAATGTAACAAGACACATTCTGAATGGAAAGTACAGAAGAGCCAAGAGCTGATTTTGGACCAATTCATCTCCTCATGGTTGAAAGAATGGTATGTAAAGCAGACAGGAAAAAGTTTGAGAATTAAGGAAATTTTATTAAGCCCTGGAAGAGAATAAAAAAGGAGGGGGAAGCCTACGAGTCATGTTTGCTTAAAACCCGTTTTTCAGACCATCTCAGAGATTATGCCAAGTCTTCAACTGGCAAGTGATTCAGGATGAGCCAGCTTCCTCATTCCATTCTGTGACTGCTCAGAGGGTTTGCTCTGCCCTGCGTTCCACGCCTTGTGGGTTGTGCTTTTAATAAGGAATTCAAGCTGGAACTCGAGCATGCAGAGTTTTCATCAACTCTCAGTTCCTACCACTTGTTGACATCTCACCACCACCACCACCAGCCTGGCTGCAAATGCAGGTGTCCACCATCAATCAAAGACTGCAAAATGCAGTTCTGATGTGAATGACGTACAATTGCATCAAAATTCTTTATTTTTACTGATGTGCCCATGTTCTCCAACGCAGTGCTAAAATGCCACACGCGACCATGAAAAGATCTGTTTGTGGATGTAGCTGAAATCACATCAAGGCTGCAGTTTGATCACTACACGCATGTGCATCCATATTGTATGTATGTGTTTGAATGCTTCAAGGGGAGTCAGAAATGAAGAACTGAAAGCTCAGCTATTACAGACTAGATACGTCTAAGCTATTAATCAAGATAATTTAAGAAGGATATTAACAAGCTGGAATGTGTGCAGAGGCGGGCAACCAAGATGATCAAGGGTCAGGAAACTAAGCCTTATGAGGAATGGTTGAAGGAGCTGGGTATGTTTAGCCTGGAAAAGAGGAGACTGAGAGGAGGTATGATAACTATCTTCAAGTATCTAAAAGGCTGCCACAGGTAAGATGGAGAAAGCTTGTTTCCCCCCCTGCTGTGGAGGGTAGGACTTGAACCAGTGGCTTCAAGTTTCAAGAAAGGATATTCTGACTAACAACAAGAATAATTTTCTGACAGTAAGAGCTGTTTGACTGTAGAGTTGACTCCCTTGGGAGGTGGTGGACTCTCCTTCATTGGAAGTTTTTAAGCATAGATTGGATGACCACCTGCCATGGATGCTTTAGATAGGATTCCTGCATTGCAGGGGGGGATGGACTAGATGAGCCTTGGGGTCGCTTCCAACTCTATGATTCTCTGATTCTGATTCTGATTCTATCATCATTTATCTATGAGTCTGTGAAACTCTAACAAAAAAATGGCCATCTACTGTTCTTTAACAGATCTCTTGGGACAGGAAGTTCTGCAATTCTGAAGAAGCCAGCAAAAATGCCTCTGTGCACTAAGAATCTCTAATGCTTTGGTGGGGGCTCCTGAGGGCCACATTCTTTTGTAGGAAACATTCTTGGGGCCACATGCCAGAAATGAGTGGGACCAGAGCCAAAAGTGTGCGGAACAATGGATGTGCGAGCACAATTCCAAGTGTTGGTGCTGACCTTTAAAGCCCTAAATGGCTTTGGTCCTGTATACCTGAAGGAGCGTCTCCACCCCCGTCGTTCAGCCCGCACACTGAGGTCCAGCACCGAGGGCCTTCTGGCGGTTCCCTCACTGTGAGAAGCAAGGTTACAGAGAACCAGGCAGAGGGCCTTCTTGGTAGTGGTGCCTGCCCTGTGGAATGCCCTCCCAGCAGATGTCAAGGCAATAAGCAAGTATTTAACTTCTAAAAGACAACTGAAGGTGGCCCTGTTTAGGGAAGTTTTTAATGTCTGATGCTGTATTAATATTTGGTTGGAAGCCACCCAGAGTGGCTGGGGAAACCCAGCCAGATGGGCGGGGTATAAATAATAAATTATTATTATTATATACAGTGGTACCTCAGGTTACAGAGGCTTCAGGTTACAGACACTTCAGGTTACAGACTCCGCTAACTCAGAAATAGTACCTCGGGTTAAGAACTTTGCTTCAGGATGAGAACAGAAATCATGAGGCGGAGGCAGTGCGAGTCCCCATTAGCTAAAGTGGTACCTCAGGTTAAGAACAGTTTCAGGTTAAGAATGTACCTCCTGAACGAATGAAGTTCTTAACCCGAGGTACCACTGTATATGGCTCTTACCTTTGCAGAATAGACCACACTCCAGTCTGAGGTTTCTACACACACATTTCCCCACCCTATCCAGCAAACCAAGCAAGAAGCATTAGTATAGTTTAAGGACACATTCCAGCTGGTCAAGAGCACTTGAGCAGAAAGGTGTGGAGCAGGCCCAATGTGGAGTGTGGCCTAGGGAAAGTCCTAAGAGCCAGATAGAGAAATGAAGGGCCATGGTTGGGCCTTGAGCCTGAAGTTCCTCATTCCTGCTCTAATGTATTGGTCATATAAGAGCACAGTCCCAATGATTATTCAATCTGGATAATGTTCAGACAAATGTGAATCCTGGGTATAGGAAAGTTTTTATCCTACTGCCAACATTCCCTTTTAGCCGAACATTATTCAGATATTTGGGATATGTTGGTTGGCAGGAGGCTTGGGTAAAGTCTTGATATTAGAATTGTGGAGTTGGATGGGACCCCAAGAGTCATCTAGTCCAACCCCCTGCAATGCAGGAATAAAATTAATATGAAGCCAGCACAGGAAAACAGAATGTGCTCTTTTGGGTTACGAATACTTGCTTTATGGTGGTTGTGACCATTATATTGACATTTCAAATGTTATTTATTTCATAAAATTTATGTACAAACCCCTCAAATCTCCACAGTTCAATATTCCCTGGACACCTTCCTTGCTTTCTATATCCTGCAACTTCTGTCAAAGGATGCCAGATTCTTTCATTTGTCATATCTATACCACAGAGGCAAACTGGTGAGTAGGTATTCCCTCTATTCTGGGGACTTGGAAGTCTATGAGGAGATTAACAATCCTTAACAGAGTTCCCAGCGGCTTCCCCAAACTAGTTCCCAGTATTCTCTGGGGGAAGTCAAAATGGACAGGCCAGTATAAAATCAATGCAAGTTCATAAAACAGATATGCCTTTTTATGCACTGTAAGCTGGCCAGAGTGGCTGGGGAAACCCAGTCATATGGGTAGGGTGCAAACGTTGTTGTTGTTGTTGGTTGTTGTTGTTTACCTGTTGCATTTCTGCAGCAGTTATGTGCTTGTTATAATGAACCAAAACTCTGAGAAACTATTCCACAATATGAATGAGTGTTGGAGAAGAATGAAAGTAGTAGTATTTCATCTGCTCAATCCAAAGTTAGTGTGTGCGGCTTATCAGACACCAGACTGGATTGCAGCTAATACTCTAGTTGGGTCCCCCTCCCCCGCTCAAAATAAGCGAAAAGCAGTTGACAGATCCAAAATGCACACTCTTCTCCCATGAAAACATTTTTTCCATTCTTGCTTTTCCAAAAAAAAAATGGAAAGTTCAAAGCTTAACTACTTCTTCTTATGAAAGAATGAATTTTCTACGAGAGACTTGGACAAAGACATGAGCCTATGTAATTGCCCTGTGGCTGGGTGGATCGGGAAGAAGCAGGGAGGGGCGGGTGGAGATTTTACTTGTCAAGAAGCAACGGGAAGCAAATACATTTGTCTGGATTAAGAAAGATCCAACATTACGTTTTCAAATCTGGGCTGCTGGTGTTTATCATTTGCTTATACACCTCAAACTGACAAGTCAAATCTAATGAGGGAAAGAAGGAAAATAATGCTGTGGTTGGATCCAAAGTAGCCCTTCCCTTTGCAAAAGCAGTTCTTCACAGAAGTTCACAAGTTCCGGGGCTTTTGCAAACTGAAGTGCAAGATGTGGGTGGGTAGGTGGCCCTGGTTCCTTTTTCTCCCTGTAGCTCAGAGCTGTCAACCATCCCTTTTTTTTGAGGGAAATTCTCTTATTCCAGCACTGTTTCCTGCTGCTATCCCGGATTGTTAGATATCCCGTAGACTGTTCCCGGGACAGGTGAGGCTGCTGATCCCTTATTTTTGAGGCTGCTGATCCCTTATTTTAAAATCTGAAAGTTGACAGCTAT
This sequence comes from Podarcis tiliguerta, assembly GCF_965153285.1. Classification (NCBI taxonomy): domain Eukaryota; kingdom Metazoa; phylum Chordata; class Lepidosauria; order Squamata; family Lacertidae; genus Podarcis; species Podarcis tiliguerta. The sequence continues at coordinate 32,539,134 of NC_139537.1, forward strand.
GCTGTAGCCCCCTGCACTGCCTACTGGGCTGGTCTACCCAGGAGCTGGGTCATACAAGAAGTGGGTCAGTGGCAGGAGTGCAAGAGGCTTTGCCCGCCCCACTGCTTCTGCCACTCCATGGCAGACATGTTGGGTTTCCTGGGCACACAAGTTGATGTGGGAAGTGTTCCCAAGACAGAATATCTCCTCCTTCTTTATTCTTCTCCTGACTGGTTAAGAGCATCCTGTTCAGGCAGGCCTTTCACGACGAAGGAACAGGCAATGCTGATCACTGAGCTGCTGTCAAGGTGGACTGTATTTTAACTGCTCGTTCTAAATGTGTTCTGTTTTATTTTGATGATTGCTTTTGAACAGTTTGCTTTTAATGCTTTGTATTTTATAATCTTGTTTTTAAAAGGTTTATGGTAATTATGTGTATATTGTAAACAAATTAGAGACAGAGACAGACAGACAGTTAATTCTACTGATGTTTGGTTGTTTTTAAATTATTTTTCCTACGTTTTCTATAATTCTTGTTTTAATTTGTAAGCCACTTTGAGTCCCGCCGACGAAAAAGGCAGGATATAAAGATAATAAGAATAATAAATAATCATTGAAACACAACTTGAGAGAAAGGTGGAAAGAAGAAGAAGAAGAGTTTGGATTTGATATCCCGCCTTTCACTCCCTTTAAGGAGTCTCAAAGCGGCTCACATTCTCCTTTCCCTTCCTCCCCCACAACAAACACTCTGTGAGGTGAGTGGGGCTGAGAGACTTCAAAGAAGTGTGACTGGCCCAAGGTCACCCAGCAGCTGCATGTGGAGGAACGGAGACGCGAACCCGGTTCCCCAGATTACGTGACTACCGCTCTTAACCACTACACCACACTGGCTCTGGGATATAAATACTAAAACTAACATCAGTGTTTAAAAGCTTCTGGTCTAGAGTGAAATTCCTTCAGCTGCCTCTTTTTTCCAGGAGTTTTAAAATGAAAGGCAGTGACAGTGACCCAGGGACATAGGAATGCAGGCAACTGCCTGGGTTAGACCAAGGGTCCAGCTGGTCAGTATTATCAGTACTAATTGGCAGCCAGCTTTCCAGCAATTCAGCCAGAAAACTTTCTCCTGCCTACCTGGAGTTGCTGGGGAATGAATCTGGGAACCTTCTGCATACAAAGCACTTGTTGTCTCACTACGTTACAGCCCTTCCCCTTAATGCTTGCTGCTCATTAAAGCAGCTCCACCGCCTTCATGTTAATGCTTCCCATGTTTTGTAAATATGTGACAAGGAAGTGAACAAACTCCCTCCAGTTTCTAGATAGTGTGCAAAATTGTCCTGGCGCAGGCATCCGTCTTTCTTATTTGATTTTACTATTCATCACAATATCACGGAACAAGTTTAGCTGTCCAAAGCTGCGATGAGACAAGGCACAGCTGAACTGTGGGCTTGTACAAAGTCTCAGTTCAGTCTCCATCCATCAATTAGCCAGCGAGCTCCCCTGTTAGCGTTGCTGATTTGTAAACACACAAATTACTCAGCTGTGATTACATCACAATTTAAATGATTTATGCACCAGTAAAATGAACAGCAACTAGGTCATCATGGCACATCAAGTCTGGATGCTGAGAAGAGAAATGAGAGGGTTCCCACGAGGAAAGGCACAGTGATAACGGCAAAAACCATTATTAAATTAACAGAACTAGACAAACAGGGGCAAAGCAACTGCTTATATACATTTCTGAAGGCCTGGGCCACTCCCACTCGCAATGTGATTGGCTGTCTAAACTTCAAAGCTGCAAATCATGGCTCAGAGTTTAAGGGCTAATGGCAGAGGCCCCAATCCTGAAATGATCTGTGATTGGATATCATGCATCAAATCAGAACACAGGGGCTCAGAATCCTTAGTCCAGACTCAAGCTCAGGCAAACAGACCACTGAATACATAAGATTCTCCATCTTGCAGGCATAATCCACTGGATGGACTCCCAGAACAGCCTCAGTAGTATCACAATCAGTCCAGATCATCTTCTGAGGCCCTACTTTGTGTCTTTGCAAGATGTGTCTCCTCCACAAAAGATCTAGAGGGTGGCAACACAAGAACAGGCCTTTTCTGCAGTGGCTCCCTGTCTGTGGAATGCTCTCCCCAGGGAAGTTCGCCTGGCTCCTTCATTATACAGCTTTAGGCGCCAGGCAAAAGTGTTCCTTTTTAACCAGACCTTTGGTTGATTTGATTGACATCCTATGCCCTTTTAGAATGTATTGGGGGAGGGTTATTGGGTTGTTGTTTTTATTTTGATTATGTATTTTGTGGTTTTATATTCTGATTTTATTCTGTGAACCGCCCTGAGACCTGTGGATATAGGGCGGTATATAAATAAAAATAAATAATAAAAAAGAGGCTAGTATAGAAAGTAACACTTTGAACACTATGGACAGAAAACTATTTCAAAAGGGAGCCCAGGCAAAAACTTGAGACCAACCCATCATCTGCATGTTGGTCAGAACGAGAATTAGAACTAGCGACAGAGGAGCAATTGTAAAGGCAAACTTACAAAAGTAGCACTTTCCAAGACAACATGCAAACTGAAACACAGCTGCCCTTCGAAATTGGCACTTCTCCAAATTTTGCAATGCTGTTCTCCTGCAAGCAATATGTACAAAAAGTGCCTATATTAAACTGTGGATTAAAATCCATATATTAGTGGAAATAACATACAAAAAGGCATTCTATATGGGTACTGCTTTGTAAAAAAAAATGTAGGAGAAATTGCATAGAAAAATGTGCTGACTAGGAGAAATTTGTACTAAAATGCTGGCAATTTTTCATGAGATTTTTTTCTTTCATTTAAAAAGCTGCAAATTGTGAATTTAAGATTGGAAAAATGATAAACCGAGAGAACCCAAACTAGCATATTCACCCACCCCTAATTAGAAACTGGAGTTTGAAAGGGGCACATCAGTTGTTATGGACTGGTTGGATGCTAAGGAGTGGTAAGAGGCACCAGCAACACCCAAGGGAAGAAGGCTCAGAGCCAGGGGATTGGTGGTGGGACACAATGAGTGGCAGAGGAAGAGGAGGGAACAGGCTGGGAGAAGGTGGTGTCAGAGGCTGAAGAGGCAACAGGGTTTAGTGAGCAGGAAAAGGCTATGGCAGAGAGCAGTCCAGAATCAGAAGCAGAGGCTGAAGACGAGAGGGGCCAAGAGGCTAATGAAGAAGCCAGGGGTCTCTCCCTCCTGCAGCAACCAGTTCTCTCCCCGCACCCAGTCTCCCATAAGAAGGTGGAGCAAAGAGAGAGAAGGTGAAGGAGTCTCAGGTTGCTGGGGAAGGACCTGGTCGGGGAGGAGGCTTAGGTAACTATGGGAAGGAGAGGACCTCAGTCCTCACAACTGCTTCATTGGGGCAAGATCTACTGGGAAGAGTTGCTGTGCTCACTAGGCCTAGCCTCCTGAGCTATTTGTTCCTGTGTGTTAAGTTGTGGGCGAACATAGCAGACGACACAGCGATTTCTCCAAAGCAGCTCTTTATTTGTAAGCTGGGCAGAACTGAACAGCAAACAGCTCAGCCGGCCTGCTTTTATAGGCAGCCGGCTGTCGACAATGTAGCAACAACCACCCAGGGTTTCCCGCCTAAAATAACTGACGTGGACCTGAGTGAAAACTACATACACAATACTCCTGGTGGCCAGGGCGAGAACTTCAGTACATAACACTTTGAATAAAAGAGTTAGCTTCATTGACACTGTGTGAGATATTACTGACCTGCTCCTGGCACCCACCTCAGGCATCAGTACTTTAAGAGCACAATAGCCCTGCTGAATTACCAATTCATCTAGTTTAACATCCTGTTTCCCAGTCAGATGCTTCCATGAAGGCCACAGGTAGGCCATGAAAGCAACAGCCCTCCCCCCCTCGCTGTAGCTGAAAGTCAGAGGCATATTGCCTCCAAGCCAGGTCGCTCCTTAGCTAATAGGTCTTATCAATGGCAACCTTCCCTTGAAAAGCCATCTAAGCCAGTGCCCATTGCCACATCTTGCGGTGTTGAATTCCAGAAGTTAATAATGTGTGAAATGGAATTCAATTGGAACATAGCTAGAATGCCTGCCCTGATTCTACCGCCAATCAGCTTCATTGTTTTCCTTTTGTTTGGCCCCAAGAGTGCCATTCCAATCTATATGAAGCTTTCTTTTTCAATCCATCAGAAGGCAATGGAACATGCTGCATGCAGAAGCAGAAGGATTAAGTAGGCTGTAATATGCATAAATATTCTAATAAAAATCTTAGATTTACTGCTTGCAGAATTTATTGTGGAATTTGAGGATCTTAAGATGCTCAGATTCAAGGAGCCATGTCAAAACAGATTAGCATTAGAATATAGCCCTTTTGAGCAGTGCAGTCTGAATGCACATAGGAGCAAGTAGGAATGGGCAAGGGAAGTCCTGCCAACTCAGTAATGGCCAGCAAGCAATCTGCATTGTTCTGAAATGGGATGCCATAGCCAACACATAGAGCTTCCAAAGTGGAAAAGAGAACCCTGGTTAACCAAGCTTACCATCCCTGTGTTGGAAACCCTATGTGTGTAACACCAATTATGCAATGGCTAGGAAAGGCAGCATCAGTATATTCTCCCCATGCAGTTCCACTTGCCTCTGTAATTCAAACAGAATGCCTGCAGAGCCATCATGCACTGCAAAAATCCAGATAAAAATGCATGGATATCACCTCATCTCATTCTAGGAGTACAGTGGTACCTCAGGTTACATACGCTTCAGGTTACAGACTCCGCTAACCCAGAAATAGTGCTTCAGGTTAAGAACTTTGCTTCAGGATAAGAACAGAAACTGTGCTCTGGCAGCGCAGCAGCAGCAGGAGGCCCCATTAGCTAAAGTGGTGCTTCAGGTTAAGAACAGTTTCAGGTTAAGAATGGACCTCTGGAACGAATTAAGTACTTAATCCGAGGTACCACTGTATAGCATACTACCAGCTTCAAAGCCGCCATGGCTTGGAATTCTACAAAACAACAGCAAAATCAGTGCAATTCTTAAAGTTTCAGTCCACCATCATGATTCAAAATGGAGTCCAGTGGTAGCCAAACACAGACGGAAACCTGCTCCTTGATCCCAGGAATCATCATGCAAAATTTGATGATGACATCTTTAAGATGTGTCCAACTGGATAGCAAACAGACAAGCAACTTTCCAAAGTATTAACTCCATAACTTTTCCAGAAATTACACAAGAGCGCTTCCCAAGTTAAGGGTGCATGGGCTATTTCGTTACTACATCTTTAATTCCATTCTTCTTCGAAGCAGCTGAGGGCACTCCACCCAGCTCTCCGTCCTTCCATTTTATTCTCACAATAAGCCTGTGACTGACCTGAACTCTGTGGCTGAGCAGGGATTTAAACCCAAGTCTCTTCGAAGGAAAGAGCTCAGTACTGTACTAATGCTGTGCCACACACTGGCCAACATACATTTTTCCAGGTTAGGTGGGGAAACTTTGCAGGTTGTTATTCTTATCACTGCTTAGGTTTGCAAAAACCGCTCCCCCCTCTGCTGTTGCTCCAGAGCCCCCAACTCCTCCCCACCACCAGCTGCTCCTTTCCCAGAGTGATCCTTGCCAAAGCAGGAGTATGTAATAAAACATAATGAGATCATAGTTCTGCAGCTAATCAGATTTGGCTATGTGTCCACGTCACATGCCAATTCGGACTGAAGGTAAGGAGCAATTCAGACTGAAGGCCAGCGTCCTCAAGGTGAATGGGGGGTCAGGGCAGGAGCCAGCCATCCACATTTTTGCAAGGGATGAAAAAGTTTGCAAAACATGTCCCAAGATTCAGGCCATTCCTGCCAGCCATTTCCTTGTGGTGGAAATTGTGGAAAGGCATATTTGTATGCAGTGCTTCTTTTAAAAAAAATGTTTAGGGGTACTCTCATTTTGACTCAAGAAAGTCACCATTTTATTGTTCAAATGGGGAAAAAATAAATACAGTGGTACCTTGGGTTACATACGCTTCAGGTTACATATGCTTCAGGTTACAGACTCCGCTAACCCAGAAATAGTGCTTCAGGTTAAGAACTTTGCTTCAGGATAAGAACAGAAATTGTGCTCCGACGGCGCGGCGGCAGCGGGAGGCCCCATTAGCTAAAGTGGTACCTCAGGTTATGTACTTAATTCGTTCCGGAGGTCTGTTCTTAACCTGAAACTGTTCTTAACCTGAAGCACCACTTTAGCTACTTTAGCACCACTGCTGCTGCCGCACCGTCGGAGCCAGATTTCTGTTTTCATCCTGAAGCAAAGTTCTTAACCTGAAGCACTATTTCTGGGTTAGCGGAGTCTTTAACCTGAAGCGTATGTAACCTGAGGTACCATGTACAGTAAATGGACAAAAGTACAAAGATTCACCAAATGTTTAGAGGTCTGCATACCTCTGCATCCCCCCTGAAAAAAGCACTGTTTGTATGGATATAATTTGCCAGGAGACTGGCTACAAAAAGGAACAGGTAGAGCTAAGAACAACTTAACACTCTTTGCCAGTGTGTTCTGGCTTACCTACAGCCATCTGGCCTTTTCCTTGGCTGACTCAGATATCTGCATTTCTTTGGCACTTTGGATTTTGCCCATGCCTAGCCTTTCCACTTATTTTTAAGGAACAAGTATAGACTTGCGGTTAAGGCACCAGGATAGGAATTAACTGATCTGGTTTGTGTTTCTGGAGCTGGTACAGTTTTCCAGTGTTTTTCGCCAAGTGGCTGAAGCTGCAATTCTCCAAAGAGCTCAGCTTCACACACACAGGGGCAAATTTCCTGAAGCATTCATCAGGCATCATCAAGCGAAGCGACTGTACCGTCATATCTGGAGCACAGATTTTGGGTGCACATCTCAACATCCCTCTGCACCCATTTCTGAACAAAGAGACTAACGTGATGCAACGGTCTTCATCTTATCAGGGAGAACACAATCCAGTCATCCTTGTCAGTTTTCAAAAAAATCTACCACATCCCCTTCCCGCCCATGTATAACTGTTTCATGAGTAGCTTGACCAATGAATCAAGTTGTTTGCCTCAGCTGCAAACCACAGGAAAGTGACTAACTGCAAATACTGTGAATTCATTTAAAACCCCAATATTAATTTAACATTCTTCTTGGCCAGAGGTGGCCAGCCTTTTGGGGCCTGTAGGCACAATGGCAAACTAAAGAAACTGGTGCCAGTGCCACACAAACACCATAACCAAACACACCCCACAACCTAGTCTATTGGCTACAAGATAATGCTTCTTTCAAGTTGAATTTTGGTGAGGGGAAGGGTACTGTGTACTAAAGGTTCATGTACACACCATTCCTTTAAAGCATATTCAAAACATGTTCGTTCCCTTAAAGAACACCGGCCACGGTAGTTTGCTTCTCACAGAGTTACAATGCCCAGCAGCTTTTAACAAACTACAGTGCCCAGAATTCTTTTAGAAGAGAAAGGTGCTTTGAATGTGCATTAAAGGTATAGTGTGTCTACAATGTCAGTAAACAAAAATCTGACTACATTATGATAGTGTATAATTAAATCTCTTTAATACAGTGGTACCTCTGGTTATGTACTTAATTCGTTCCGGAGGTCCGTTCTTAACCTGAAACTGTTCTTAACCTGAAGCACCACTTTAGCTAATGGGGCCTCCTGCTGCCGCTGCACCGCCAGAGCACGATTTCTGTTCTCATCCTGAAGCAAAGTTCTTAACCTGAGGTACTATTTCTGGGTTACTGGAGTCTGTAACCTGAAGCGTATGTAACCCAATGCACCACTGTAAAACACATTTTGGTTATTAAAAATGCATTTTACAACTTTTAATAACTTTTTAAAATAAATGTTCTGCAGTGTTAATACACATCTGTAACCTTAGCCAAACTGCTGAAATCACCTCACAAACAGCAGACAGGTAGCTGTAATAACCTGTTGCAGCAATAAACAGAATTATGTGGCCCCCTAATGAGTAACAAATATATTGTGGTATGAGCTTTCATGAGCAAAAGCCCACTTCATCAGACGCATGGCAACCGCATGGGTGGAGGCAGGAGCAGTGTGGGAACACCACAGAATGGCTACAACCACACTTCTGCTTGTAAGATAGGAAGCAGGAGCAAGATTCTGACAGTGAGGATAATAGTTGCTTTCTGTTAATGGTTGCCCATGGTTTGGCCTTGAGAAAAGGCATGGAAAGAAGTTGGCATATTCATCCCATGCTCTAATAAAACTAGTGATTTGATGCTGATGCTGATGAACAGAAAGCAGCTAGCCACTAATACTATTATTACTATTAATTATTTTTGTGTATTACCTGCCCTTCACCCTAGGGTCCCAACAATTTAAAACATTAAAAACAAATTAAAGACCTACAATTACGAAAGAGATAATCAAAAGTAACTAATGGTCATACAATTATTTAGATTTAGATTTCCAGTCTTTCTGCATTAGAAATATCCAAGGCCGTTTACTAAAAAGAGACTGTGTGATGGGATGTGCTTTAGCTGTGCTTGCGGGTGGATGTAACAGTTACATTAGCATTATTTCGGTCTATTCCTCAGCTAGTTCTTCAACTGCTATTAAATTACAAGCAAAACTTGTGTATACACCCTTGCACGCCAAGAAAGCTTTCTAAAACTTTGTGTGGTTTTCTTTCCCAACCTGTTGGCTGGGTTTTGTTTTGCTCTCTTCCATCATCATCAACTGTCCTTTTAAATGGTTTATTAAGTCTCCCAGATAAATGTCCAACTGCCTATCCCTTCTATAATGAGTAGCAACTTTTCCAGACATATATTAAAACCAAGAAACAAATATGAAACAAATGGAAAATTGGTTTCGAACAATACCTACCAGGTAGAACGGGGAAACACCACAGATATGGTGACAATGGAGAACAGAAGAGAGGTCAACCTTGCTTTATGCAGCTGCCAGATCAATGACCAAGTCTAGGATTAATGAGCCATTTGTCCCCCATTCCCTTTACACCATGCTACTTTTTGCAGGAACATATAAGCCCTCTTCAAAACAGATGTGACATAAATCACACACACTCACTCTCCACACATTGCAGATAACACATCACAGGGCTGGAGGGATAGTTAAACGCCGCAGAAAACAGAATCACAACTCAAAACGATATTGACAGGGCAGGCCCATGCCGAAAACAACCATTCAACAGAAATCAATGTTAAGTCCTGCATTTAGGCACACAGAGCCCCGAAGGAGCAAGTGTAGTCTGGGGAAGACCTGACTTGGCAGCAGTAAACATGAAAAGGTTCCATGTGTCCTAGAGAGCATGAGTCAGCAGGGTGATATTGCAGCTAAGAAAGCAAATGCAATCTTAGAAAGAGCTAAGAGGAGCATAGTGTCCAGATAACAAGTAGTTTTGTTGCTTTCTTCTGCACTGGTCATATCACACTGGTGTGCTGTGTCTGGCTCTGAGCACCATATTTCAAAGAGAATGACAAACTAGAGCATAACCAGAGGAGGACAACCAGGATAGCTGGGGGTCTGGATGCTGAGTCGTATGAGGAATGGTTGAAAGACAATGCAGGTCACTCGTGGTCAAAACCAAATCCAACTTAACACACTGATCTGCAATCATTTATAAGCATAGTTCAGACTTAATGCTGAAGCATGGTTTGCGGTCTAAACCATGGTTTTAGCATTGAGTCTGCATGAGCCTTAGGCTCACACCATCAACCCATCTCCTACCAGCTTTTCTCCTTGTGGTGTCCAAATGCAGGGGACTGTGGCCTGTTCTAACTGTGATTAGTTGTGTCAATTGATATCCTAACCTTGTGCAAGTTAAACCATCCCACTGAGGTCTACCAAATTTTTTACCTACATAGGTGAGCTTACAACTTTAGCATTCAGCTCCAAAAACATTTGCCATGGGAGAAGAGCCATATTATGGTTCTGCACATTCAGCGGTGACGTCTCCTAGAGGCTGAGCTCTTTAGGGCCCCTCCAAATTTTTTGAGGAGAGGCTGGGCGCCTCAATGTCTGAAGAAATCATGGGGCAGAGGACACCAAGCGTGGAGCAAGCATGGTGTGGCTTCATCTCCTGCCGCACAGGGGAAGGAGGCAGGAAGCAGCCCCTGGGCAAGCAGGGAATTGTGTGGCATGTGGCAGTTCCTGGCTAGTGGCAGCGGCGGCAGCAGCAGGAGCTGCCAGCCATTGAAGCCACGCTGCTGTAGCATTTGCCTCCGCCCCTGCCTCCTCCAGTGTTGCATGCATGACATCAGTCTGCCCCCTCAAACTCCCTCACAAATTGGCTCCTCTGTGCACAGCCAAGAGTCCCCATGGACAGATGTGCAACCACATTTGACTACACAGTTAGCTCTTTCTGCATGATGCAAGCACCAGGCTTTAAGCAGTCATCCCTGTTGACAAATTGGCCATTTCCCACCCCACATGGCAAAATACAGTGGTGCCCCACAAGACGAATGCCTCGCAAGACGGAAAACCCGCTAGACGAAAGGGTTTTCCGTTTTGGAGGTGTTTCGCAGGACGAATTTCTTTATGGGCTTGCTTCGCAAGACGAAAATGTCTTGCGATTCCTGTGGGGTTTTTTCCGCTCCCCACCCCCTTTTTCTAAGGCACTAAGCTGCTAACAGCCTTTTAGCAGCTAATCCGCTAATCCCTTAAGCCTTTAATAGCCGCTAATAGCCGCTAAACCGCTAATAGCGCTAATCCGCTAATGGGCTTGCTTCGCAAGACGAAAAAACCGCTAGACGAAGAGACTCACGGAACGGATTCTTTTCGTCTTGCGAGGCACCACTGTATTCATATTTTGACATAGGAACCCCTATCCAGCCTGCCTCTGACCCCAACCCATCATTTTATTCCCCTTCCTTCCCCCTCCCCTTTTTATGAAGATTACCCGCTCTGAGATCCCACAGCTAATTCTCCCCATGTCTCCTCGCTGGCACAAATAGGACTAATTTAGCCAGCTAGCCCTGGTGATCATCTAATGTTTATTGGGTGGATTTTCCCCCTAAATTGATTTTTGAATTCTGAATATATTGTTATTCACATTTTATACTGTATTTTATGCTGTTTTTGTTGCATCAATTAAGTGTTTTAAATTTGTTGTTAACTGCCCTGAGCCCGGTTTTCTGAACCGGGAAGGGTGGGGTATAAATAAAAATTTATTATTATAATTTATTATTATTACTATATCGCATCCTTGCAACTGTACTCTTCCCAAGCACTGAGATGCTTCATTTTTGTTTAGTTCTGAGAAGGCTCCACTCTTGTTCCACCCTGATTGACAGCTGTGGTGGGCTGGCAACATGCCACACAGGCCAACCAAGACTCACACGGGGAAGGGACTGGGAAACTTCACAATACTTTTGACCATGGTCAGCATCTCCTTAGAGAATCCATTCCATATGTAAAAAAAAGTTTTCTTGTATGCTTCTCAGCAGGGCTGGACAAAGCTGTTTAATGGAGAGCACAGAGCTCTTTGATGATCCCAAGTCTTTCGGTTTGGGGTTGTGGCCGTGTCCCCTTTGAAGCTAAGGATATGATTTATTACTTATGAAAAACCAAAGAATCAGCTTTGGCCTGGACTGTTTTGGAAAGCTCACTTTTCAACATTGCCTTGTTCTTTACTTCCAGCGCACATTGACAAGTAATGGCATTTCTGGAACAACTAAAACATGAGGGACTTTCTTCCTAAAGTCCAAATTAGCATTTTCTGCAGCAAACAATGTGACTGCTACTATGGCACATTTCATCTGCTGGCCAAGTGGAAATGAGCAGAGAGTTATTTCTTTCCTCTTTCAAAGAATGTGCTTTATAAGAAGTGGATGCCAGTGGAAGGTGCTGGCTTAACTGTTCTAAAGTGGAGCTGAATTAAATTTAGCACAAAGTAGGATCGGGCCAATTCTCCTTAGTTAAATTTGCTTGTAAAAAGAAAAAAGAAAGAAACAATTTATGTCCGCCTAATTTGGCTTCCTCCCTTACGAACACTGCTGGGCTGAGATTTTGGGGAGTGGGGTAGGGAATCCATAATATAAAAGTGTTGCATTTGGCAAGCCGAGTCTTAACATTAAAGCTTAAAATTCCTCAGGGAGACTTAAGATTTAGGGGACAATCAAAGCCACACACAGAGAAAGAGAGAGCGTGCATTGTGCTCATTGCCATAGACAGCTGGGACTGCATGGTCCCCTGAATTTTAGAGAAAATGCACACATTTCTGTAGCACAGTAGCATCCCACTTCACATTCTACTTGTGCCAACAGGGAAGGAGAGAAGACAGAGGCTAAGAAACAGTGCTCTTGGCCCTGCCCACAGGTCACACAGTTCCACCCCAGTCCTGCCACCCCAGCCTGCCACCCACGCTTTAGCACAGCCATCTGAAGGCCATCCTTTGCATGGAGGCTTCCCTAGATACTGGAACTCTGCATGATCTGTGTTCTGGGGAAGCCTGCAGGGCAATACTAAAATAGCAAAGCCTCTCTCCTTCCCCAGACACAAAAAAGACAAAGAGACCTCTGACCATTAGGTCCAGTCGTGGCCGACTCTGGGGTTGCAGTGCTCATCTCGCTTTATTGGCCAAGGGAGCCGGCGTACAGCTTCCGGGTCATGTGGCCAGCATGACTAAGCCGCTTCTGGCGAACCAGAGCAGGTACCTATTTATCTACTTGCACTTTGACGTGCTTTCGAACTGCTAGGTGGGCAGGAGCAGGGAATGAGCAACGGGAGCTCACCCCGTCACAGGGATTCGAACCGCCGACCTTCTGATCGGCAAGTCCTAGGCTCTGTGGTTTAACCCACAGCACCAGCCGCGTCCCTCCCCAGACACACAGCAATGCTTACACATGGACAGCAGGCCCAGGGCTGCGGTGGGAGGACCACATACTCTTGGGGTATGTTCCTGGCCCCTTTCCACTCTTTTCCCCTCTTTGTAAGGAGTGAAGAGGAGAGCTACTGCGAATTCTGGATGTGCCCTGATGGTGGGGGGGGGGGGCGTGTCCAGGTTTCTGATTCCCAGAATATGGCAACCCTAATAAACAGGGTTGCCCACTCCTGTGTTAAAGGAAGCTTCTTTCACCTCTTTGCCATTTTGCTGACTCCTAAACATGGAATTACGGGCAGGGGTACCTTTACCTTTTTAAACATGGAATCCATTTTTAAGCACATTTTAAGCCTTCCATGATTATTTAGGGCTTGTATATCTCCAGAGTCTCCCAGAAAAGACCCCAGCCAGGATGTTCACGTCAGTAGAACTCCACAGATCTCTCCCAAATCACATACCACCAAACGATTTCTCTGATGAAAATAGGGATGTCTTATTCCATAATAATAATAATGATAGTAATTTTATTATTTATACCCCACTGATCTGATTGGGTTTTCCCAACCACTCTGGGTGGCTTTCAACATATATAAAAATATAAAAGATTTTTTATATCCCATAGAAATACTGGAAAACTGAATGCAATAGCTGTGCACAAATGGTTTGTCAGAACTCTAACCCTCAACAGTGGGCAGAGAAACTGCAGGAGTCATTTCATCAATTTTCTCCAGGGGAGAAGAAATTCTCCAACAGCTTCTCAGTGTCAACGCTCCCTATTAGCACTAGTAGCTGCAAGGCTTCTTCGTCTTTCTTGCCCTCAGGTTTTCTCTTCCCCTTCCGCACCCTTTATTTTATGTTGCCGCTGCCCTGGCAACAGCAGCAACTCTTTCAGCGACCTAGTCGCCATTTTTACATCTTTCACAGTGACCTAGATCTAGCATCATTCCAGGATATATTGTGTGTGTGTTTTGATAGGAGTGGGAAGGTAATGGCAGCCAATAAAAAAAATGGTGAGGAATATTTAGAAAAAGTCAGCCATGGCCTTTTCTCTTTGGCGAGTGGGATAAGAAAAAGAGACATCTCAGAAAAAATGTCTTCTGAGAAATTTCAGCTCAGCTCTACTGAATATCTCTTGCTCATTCTGCAGCTGCCTGAGGCAAGCAGCCAAATTCTATTTTTCTGCCGGTATGATGGATCACAACTCTGCATAGAACTGGAGTGGAGGCATAAAAACTAAGGTGATGAGAACTAAAGAACAAAAGTTGGAGTGGAGTGTGGCAGTGAAAACAGATATCCCATCCCCAACCCGCCCAGCTTCTGTAGTACAGTACAGTGGTACCTCAGGTTACATACGCTTCAGGTTACATACGCTTCAGGTTACAGACTCCACTAACCCAGAAATAGTGCTTCAGGTTAAGAACTTTGCTTCAGGATGAGAACAGAAATCGTGCTCCGGCGGCACGGCGGCAGCAGGAGGCCCCATTAGCTAAAGTGGTGCTTCACATTAAGAACAGTTTCAGGTTAAATACGGACCTCTGGAATGAATTAAGTACTTAACCTGAGGTACCACTGTACTTGAAAGGATAGAAAGTTACAGGATTGCAGCAGAACTTAGGGGACATGCACTGTTTGGAAACAAATCAGTATGTCTCCTCCAAAACACTTGTAGGCACAAACAGCATGGAAAGTGGGATCGCGTATAAACTGCCCTGCTATCGCCATGAGCACAAATCATAATGAATGCACATTAAAAATATGTTTGGTAAGATAAAGCCCAAGATATTTAAACTTACTAAATCAAAAGATATTCAATAAGACAAACAGGGAATTCGCTAATTTTAAGAATATTTTTTTTAAAAAATGGAAAACTTGCCAAATAATCAATAGGCCATGGGGATCAGTATGCCATTAGACCACCAGGAAAAAGGAAGGTGACACCACAGAGATTCAGCAGAGAAGCTGAATGAATGAAATAATGGAATTCATGCCAGAATTCTGAAAGAAAGAACATGAACTTGATGTAACTAATTTGAATTTGAAGTAACTATCGCCTCAAATATGTAAGCGTCCTGATATCTTGTGATGAAGGACAGTATTTTATTTATTTATTTTAACAACAACAACAACAAAAACCTGCCATTAATATTGACAACTCTAGCCAAAGAATAAGAAGTTGTTATCTGCAACACCGTACATACAACAGGCCTCAGTTCAGCAGTTTGCAAAGAAATTATTTTAAGTAACAGACATGGGTTCTGAATGTAGGTTCTGAAATACAGCACTGACTGATATCAACTGGGTTTGTTGTTGGAAGACAGGTATATTTTGAGATGGCAGACAATCCTGTATTGAATAACACTGGTCAACAACAAATTTGTTGTCTCCGTTTTTTCAGTTGATTTAGGATGAATCTGATGCACTGAATCCAAAAATCACATTGGTTTTGCTCAATCAGGTCAAGTTTTTGAGCTATGGCCACATGTCATTTTTTTACGTTTTTGTTCACATGTACGCTTGTGTGGAGCATTTTAGAAGAAGTTGGTGGGGGTAAAATGCCATGTCGAATAATTGTTTTGTTTCAAAATTATTATTTTAATGACAAGAAGTATTCAGGTCTGATAGTTCTGGGTGATTATGTCAAAAAGGGATCAGTTTGAAGTCATAAAACCTCGAAACCTTCCATAAATTGGTGCGGCAAAGCATGAAGTTATTTTGGTATTAAACTTGGTGACCAGGATAAAGCTTGGGCGCCACACATGGTGTGCAAGGCATGCACTGAGACTCTACGTGGGTGGACCAATGGCAAGAGGAGTCTGAACTTTGGAATTCCCATGGTTTGGAGGGAACCAACTAACCATGTCACTGACTGCTACTTCTGCGCTGTTGATGTGACGGGGATCAACAGAAAGAACCGGAGCAGCCTCAAGTATCCTGATCTTCAATCAGCACGTCGTCCTGTAGCTCATTGTGATGAAATTCCAGTGCCTATCTTCGGAGAACTTCCTGACATTAGTGACAAAGATGCCTCCAGTGTTGAAGGACATGAAGAAGAAGAAATGGTTCTTGAAGATGATGCTCCACATCCATTTTCCCAAAAGGAGTTGAATGATCTAGTTCGCGACCTCAGCTTGTCAAGGGACTCTGCCGAACTGTTGGCATCCAGATTGAAGGGAAAAAACCACCTCTCTGACAGTGCTCGCATCAGCTTCTTCTGCAACAGGCATCAAGAGTACCTCCGTTTTTTCTCGGAAGAGAAGGACTTGGTGTACTGTGCAGATATTGTGCAGCTTCTGCTCAAGCCTGGAGTGCCACAGTATGAACCCAAAGATTGGAGACTATTCATTGACAGCAGCAAGCGATCACTGAAATGTGTTCTGCTACACAACGGCAACCAGTTTGCCTCTATACCCCTGGTTCACTCGAGTACACTGAAGGAGAACTATGAAGCGGTGAAGTATGTGCTGGAGAAAATTGGTTATGATCAGCATAAGTGTTTTATTTGTGTTGACCTGAAGATGGTGAACTTTTTGTTGGGACAACAGTCTGGCTTCACCAAGTACCCATGTTTTCTGTGCATGTGGGATAGTAGGGACCGTGCTCAGCATTACACGAAGAAGGACTGGCCTGTGCGGGAGGAATTGGTGCCTTGCAAAAAAAGGAACGTCATCAATGACCCTCTGGTGGACAGAGACAGAATACTCTTCCCACCGCTGCACATCAAGCTCGGCTTAATCAAGCAGTTCACCAAGGCTCTGGACAAGGATGGTGACTGCTTCACTTACTTGTGCCAGGCTTTTCCAGGATTGACCATGGAGAAGTTGAAAGCTGGCATCTTTGATGGTCCTCAGATCCGTCAGCTCATCAGAGATCCAGAGTTCGGAAACTCAATGAGCGAAGTGGAACTGGAAGTGTGGAAGGCATTTGTTCTGGTAGTGAAGAACTTTCTTGGCAACAATAAGGCCAGAAACTATGCAGAACTTGTCAACAACATGCTGACTGCTTTCAGAAACCTGGGCTGCAACATGAGCGTCAAGATGCACTACCTATTTTCACATATGGACCGGTTTCCTGAGAACCTGGGTTCAATGAGTGACGAGCAGGGGGAGAGATTCCATCAGGGCATGAAAGAGATGTAGACCAGGTATCAGGGTCGCTGGGACGCAGTCATGATGGCTGACTACTGTTGGACTCTGAAGAGAGACCTCCCTGCCGCTGAGCATTCCTGGAGTTCCAAGAAACGGAAGTTCAAGCCCTGAAGTTTGAAAACTGGTGAAGCAACATGCAATTTACGTGTACTTACCCTTAACAATGCCTACCATTCAGTTTACAGTAATCAATGTTTCTATCAGGTAATCGATATATGCTGCTGGAAAAACATTTTTTTCTCTTAAAAACATATTTAGGATGATATGTGTTGACAAAAATCAGCTGATAATGCCACAAAAATGTAATCGATTTTGTCACAAGATCTGATTTTTTTCAAATCAACATAGCACAAAAACCTGACCTGATGGAGAGAAACGGATGCCATTTCCTGATTCAGCAGTGCAAAAATACCCTAAATCAGTTGTAGAAATCTAGACAACATTCAAAAAGTAAAAAATTGTTGCCCAGTGTAATCTGTCTCTGCTATAATGAAAACCACCAACTCAGAGAGCAGAATACAAGACCCAAGGGACAAGACATGATGCAAAAACTAGCCCTATATAAATATACTCCTAAGAGGGGATTGTAGTTTGTTAAGGGTGCTGAGAGGGATTGGGTATTAAAACACTCAGAAAATCGTAGCTCTGTGAGGGGGAATAGGGGGTCTCCTACTAACTCTCAGCACCCTTAACAAACTACAGTCCCCAGAATTCATTGCAGGAAAGCCATGGCTGTTTACAGCAGTGTCATAGCACTTTCCGTATATGGTGTGAAGGCTGCCCATATTCAGTAGTTATTGACAGAAGGTTGCTTTGGTTACTGCTGCACTGGCAGGGCCTAGTCGGCAGAGTGTTTTTGGCTACCAGGAACTCTCTTGTCACAGGAGTGCCTTCCTACTGCAGTTGTGGAGAAGACCTTGGAACAAATGATCCAAGACACATGCACAGACATAGCAGTCATCCACTTACTGTGTACTCGCAGCCTTGGGAATAGAGTGCGCAGCCTTAGCACTGCAAGCTGTTGGCCACCCAGCCAGACAGCAGAGAGAAGTGGAAAACAGAACACCAGTGAATTCTCAGAACAAGAGGGCTGGATGCATTCAGTATCTCGCCCCCTCACCAGAACCAGAAATGAATAACTTTCGCATGGATCTAAAGGTATTTGCATGCCGTGGGTTATATCCATGCTACAGATTCTTTTTTTAAAAAAAATAATTTTTATTGGTTTACAACAAAATATAACAAACAAATAAATTATAGTTCACATTTCATATTTCCATCTTTTAGTTCTTAGTTTTGACTTCCCTCAGCTTTTCCGCAAATCTTTCGTGGCCATATTTAAATTTTCGCATTTCTTTTTTTACCCATTGCCATTAAATATATTTTTCCTTCACCTTCCTTTAGACAATGTCTCCCAAATATTCACAGTGCTCTTTTAAAACCTTCTAGCGTTATTTGTCCATCACTTAGGCTCTCCAGATATTTAACAAATTTCCCCCAGTTTTCTGTAAACTTTTGGTCTCTTAGGTACCTAATCTTTCCAGTCATCTTATCCAGTTCAGCATAATCTAACAACTTAGACCTCCATTCTTCGAGTGTCGGTATTTCTTGTTGTTTCCATCTCTGCGCCAGTAGCATTCTTGCTGCAGTCACTGCATATTGAAAAAATTTACTGTCCTTTCTCTTAATTTCATTTCCTAGAATACCGAGCAGAAAGATCTCTGGTTTCTTTGTAAAAGTATACTTCAAAATCTTCTTCAATTCATTATATATCAGTTCCCAGAATTCTTTCACTCTCTTACATTCCCACCACATATGGTAGAAAGAACCCACATTTTCTTTACATTTCCAACACTTATTACAAGTCTTATACATTTTTGCCAGTTTTACCGGTGTAATATACCACCTGTAAAACATTTTCATCACATTCTCTTTCAGTGACATGCATGCAGTAAATTTTAGATTCTCTTTCCATAGTTTTTCCCACTCTACCAATTGTATGTTGTAACCAAAATCTCTGGCCCAATGAATCATAACCGACTTTACCTCTTCATCTTTTAAATTCCATTCTAACAGCAGATTATACATTTTTGAAAGGATTTTAACCTCCTTATTGATTATTTCAGACTGAAATGTCGAATCTTTATCTGTATAACCCCATTCTCTTACATCTTTCCTAAACATTTCATTCACCTGATAGTAATGCAACCAATCATAAACATGTTTTTTGACTTGTTCATATGGTTTCATCCTCCATTTTCCTCCTTCTTTCATTAACAATTGGCTATATGTCGCCCAATCACCTCTCATCCATGCTACAGATTCAAGCCAACTCCATCCCAACAACCAACCCAACCCTGCCATAAAGAAAAGTCTCAGAAAATAAGCATCGTATTTCAAGAGGTGTCACAGAAAGTACCTATAATACAAACTGGGGTTTAAGCAGCTCTGTTCTGTTTTTCTGCTATATGTTTTTAGAATCTGAATTGTGAGCAGCTCTGAAACTGTCTTCCTTCTTTTTAAATACTTCTGATACTGCCTTTGGCAAAACCACCAAGGCGGTGTGCAAAATATATATATTCTATGGTTCAAATCCCCACTGTGTCACAGGAACCTTGGCCAGTCACTGCACTCTAAACTACCACAGGGTGTTGAGGATAACACAGAGAGGCTATCCTGAGGAACTTCTGGAATAAATGGAATGGAAGAAGGAAAAATTGTCTCATCACTGCTAATTGTCTTCCGCCAAACTTCAGAAAAATTATGTCATCTTGCATGCCTTTACAGAACTCATCTTCCTTTGACAGAATTAGCAAGGGCAAATTACCACTAACTCATCTATGAAATTCTGCTGGCAAACAGCAGCTGCATAGGGTTGGGTAAGAAATATATTTTCCATTCCAAAAACAACTGCAAACTTCTTATTTCTTTTCAACTGGGAGAAATTTGATCTTTTAAGCGTTTTGGTGGGTTCTTTTAAAACCGAAATTTCAGAAACATTTGAGATGAAACATTCCAGTATGACATTTTTTAAAAATGTGTAAATGTTTTATTTTGTTTGGACATTTTGGAGACATTTTGTTTTGACTTGCCGAAACAAAATGTTTTGACTCAACACTCATTGGCTTAAGAGAGGCCTAAAGCCTGCATTTTTGGAACATGCTCAGCTAATAACTATTTCAAGACACCATTAGAGGGATCACTCAGCACATCATCAAAATCTTCAAGTGGAGAGTTGAAATCTCAGTCAATCTGTAGGCCTTGGGGTGGTTCATCCCAACTGGCCAGCTGCAAATAACAATCACAACTAGTCTGCCTCAGTCTCAGGGATTTTTCATCCTTACATGACTTTTTACTGCTTGGCTTCTGTAACAAAGAAGCACAGCAATTTGCTGTAGGTAGCAACCTGCTCCAAAGAAATGGTAAAGATCACTCATTAGATTTAGGCAAGAATTGGTTTAAATGCAGCCTGCTTCTATGGCAGAATGAGATATTACATCCTAGCCATCCCAGGATGAATGCTGTTAAACCACTGGGTTGTATATAGGGATGGCCTAATCTGTCAGTTTTGGTTTCTCACGGTTTCTTAAGTTCAGGACTTCACATTTCCACACAATTTGCAATTTAAAATGCTTGTGAAAATTAATCAGCATTTGAGTCCAACTTTCTCCTAATAAGCACAATTTTTGATGCCTTTTTGCCTAATATACACATTTCTGCAAAGCATTTCCCCATAATATAATGTTATTTTCATTTATCTATGCATGGTACATGGACTGGTACATGACACCTTGACATCCTCTTGTCATATTACAGAGCAGTCAAGTTTGCACCCCTCATGACTAAAGCAAATTTAAGCAAAATAAAAGGATGAAGCTAAACATGGAGGTAGAATAAAGGTTTTAAAAATTGCTTCGCTTTCCCATTGAGAATAAGATGTGTGTAACACAAGCCCATGCATGTTTATTCATAAAGAAGTTTACAATTGCAACCCAAATCTTTGGCCAAATCATGTCCCATGAAAGCACAACTTACAAAGGAGTGACACTAGCAGTTCCAGATGGCTCGGTTCTGTTGCGCTCAGCTATCATATAAAATGTGAAGCCCTCAACTTGTTTTTTGATCTCTCTGGACTGCAATTCCATTCTGCGTGTAGAATAAGTCAAGTCAAAACACTGCAGCATGACCAATTCATTAGATCATTAAAACGGCAAAAAGAATCTTACATCTTCCTGTTTTCTGTAACTCCTAATTCAACTTGATGAAATGTGGCACGTGTAAACAAAACGGCTTGCAAAGCAGACAGTGTCTTAATGTGGGAAAACAAGTTTGTGTGTTTCCCTGCATATTTAAAGCTATTAGTTTGCCTGGTAAAAATCACCACTGGTAAACACTGTATCACTTTTGCCCCTTGATATAAACCACAAACCTAACTGATCAATGCGCTAGAAGTGAGAAGTGACAAGGTACAAGGGGTGGGAAACCTGTGACCCTCCAGTTCTTCTTGGACTCCAACTCCCATCAGCATCAGTGAGCATTTGCCAAAGGTCAGGGATGATGGGAACTGGAGTCCAACAACATCTGGAGGACTGCAGGTTCCTCACCCCTGCATTAAAGCAAAAACTCAAAGAAACTTGTTAGTCTGGAAGAGGTCACTTGTGCAAATTAATATGGACTAGATCAGCCTTCACCAACTTGGTGTCCTCAAGAAGTTTGGACTAAATCTTCCATCATCCCCAGCCAAACATCTGAAGTGCACCAGATTGACTGGATAGTGGAAGAATGCCAATGTGAATGTTGTACATGCATTCTAGCCAATATGTGGTTCCAGTCAAATGACACACATCAAAAACGTACATTTGTGAAAACAATCTTACAGGATGCCTGGTCATGCTATTGGTTCAGCCTATTAAGATAACATCTGAGGGCAGGAAGTGGGCAACATATCAGGAGAGCACATTGCAGGTGGTAACACCTGAAACCAAATATTGGCTCAACTAATCTGTTTCTAATGGGAAATCCCTGAATTACACAAATAATACAGAAGAAGGCTCTTTTGAATATGTGTCAATAACCTTTCTCTTATCACTGAATAACTAAAGCTAGGTTCCACATAAGGGGTGCTTAAATGAACCCCCACTTCCACATATATGCCAACATCCAATGAGTGTGTGATAAGGTACCAGAAAAACACCCACTGGCCATGACACTCAGACCCCTAGTGGCCAGGAATTCTGCCACACACATACAGCTTGCCTGCCCAAGTTCTTCCAGCAGACTGGGAGTGGAAGAACTTTACATGTTTGTAGGGTTACTGTCTCACAAATGTTGAACACTGTCACAGGGCATGGCTGGCATGCATGCCAGAGTGCAAGGGGAGTGGTCAGTAGGCACATTTCTGCGATCCACTCACAATTTATTGAATTCCTGCCATTGCTCATCTGAACTAAAGCCAAGATATTTTTCTGAGAAATTATCTTGTCCCCCACTTTTTCTCACTCCCCTAAAAAATGAAGACTACATTGCATAATTATCTCTAAACATTCTCCACCATTTTAGTTCATTTTTCATGGTCACCATTCTCCCCCACCCCACTGCCCTGGAAGACGCAAAATGATGGCCATGCTGCCATGACAATTGCCTGTGTTGCTAGTGAACAGCAACAGCAATCTCACACACCCACACCCCATGGGAAATAAACAGAAGCTGTGTTAGTACCACTGCTAAAGGTGAGCCCCACCCCTAGCAACCTGCTGGAGAGTTTCTCCTCACTCTAGAGAAACTTGGCGAAATTGTCCCTCCAGTTTCGCCACTCACATATAGGGTGGAGGATTTTGAGAGACCATCAGCACACAACACTAGACCACTGTGGATTTAGAGGAGTTGACTTCTGAGACAGAGGAGTAGGAGTTTCAGGCAGGTTTGAGTCTGAATAAATAGCCAGTGTGGTTTAGTGGTTAAGAGCGGTAGACTCGTAATCTGGTGAAGTGGGTTCGCTTCCCCGCTCCTCCACATGCAGCTGCTGGGTGACCTTGGGCTAGTCACACTTCTTTGAAGTCTCTCAGCCCCACTCACCTCACAGAGTGTTTGTTGTGGGGGAGGAAGGGAAAGGGAAATGTTAGCCGCTTTGAGACTCCTTCGGGTAGTGATAAAGTGGGATATCAAATCCAAACTCCTCCTCTCATTGTAGGCATTAAGCACTGCCTGGAACTTTCCAGACCTCACATTCCTGTCATGGGCTGGCCAAGTCAGAACGAGGTAGGTGGATGGTTTCCTGAGTAACCAGGGGAGGGCTCCGGTGGGATGGGGAAGTCTCTGCCACAGTTGGGACAGCCTGAGGATGAGGATGCTGGGGAGGGTCCAGGTGGGGAAGATTCCTTCAACCTGCACTCTCGGCTTACCTGTCTTCACAATGTGAGCCACAAGCCCTGACTCCCTCTCCACAGCTGTTTGAGCCTATCACACTACCCACCCCAGGATCACCAGACACTGGAAGTATCCCTGCCTCTCTACCTTGTATATTTTTTTCTGGTGCTGAGGAATGCTCCCTGATGCTATTAGACATCAACAGCATCAGTGTGTGTGTGTGCATGTGCAAAATCAACATTGTGTGATCTCCACAATCGGGAACCAGTGGAAGATTCCCATGGAAGGTTGTTCAGGGTGGCCTGTCTAATTTTGTGTGATTCCATGTTCCCCATGACAGCCATTTTTTGTTATCCCCTCTCCCCTGGAACCATTTTGTGCCTGGAACCCTCAACACACTCTCAAAGTTGAAAATGTGCCCATTGGTCCAAAAAGGTTAGCAACCACTGTGCTAAACCATAGTTTAGTGTTACACCTGGGTGAATATCATGGAGCAGGGAGCCTTTACTGTAAAGAATGCTCAAATTAAACCGATGTGTTTTTCCCAACAAGGTAGGGTTCCCCCCACCCTTCATTCAACGGATATAAGAACAGGCCTTCAACAAAAGAATGAGAAAACCACAGAGAGAAACGAATTAATATATCCATCTGAAAAGAACTATGGACTGTGGATAACATTCTGGCAGGAGAATATCCATCAGGAAAGCAGCAGTTCACTTTGCCTTATTTGAAACCCAACAGTTAGAATTCAAGAGGGCTCAAAGCAAGTAAGAAAGCTGTAATTTTGGAATTTATGTGGAAATTACAATCATCCCCCAAATATAATAGCTAACAGCCTTAAACATAGGGGAAGCAAATGTTAAAAATGACTACGTATCACAGTGAAATAAACTGCTGACTTTTCTTTGAACTCCAATGAATTCTTGAGAGAGCCAGAACACTACAGCTAGGACATTTGGAGAGCGTGAGAGGGAAGGAAAATCTTCTGAACAGAAAATATGGAGCAAACTGTAAAACAGGTCAAAATACTATTCTGTCACAGAGAATGTTCATCCAACTTGGATGGCTTTACAAGAAGACTGGAGAAATTCATGGAGGATAAGGCTATCTCAATGGCTCAATTAGCCATCATGGCAATGCTCTGCCTCCACAATCAGAGGCAGTGATGCTTCTGAATACAAGTTGCTGGAAACCACAGGAGAGGAGAGCGCTCCTATGCTCCACTGTGAGAAGAAGATGCTGGGCAAGATGGTCCATTGACCTCATCCAGCTGGCTCTGCTTATGTTCTCTTATGAAAGAGGCATTCAAATTCTAGGCTGGTTCTAGACCCAATTATACTCCAAGTTAGACCCATTGAAATAAGTGGGGCTTAGGGTTGTCAACTTGAATAAAGTAGGGGGGACAGGTAAGCCTCACCTTGCAGAGTCACATGGCACACACACACACACACACACACACTGTGTGTGTTGATGCCCATCAACTTTGGGGGGACCCAGCCCCCTCAAATATTTTATTTGGGGGCGAAGGGACCTCGGCCCCTAAGAGATGGCTCCTATGGTGGGACTTATGTAAGCCATGACTAACAAGTCCCATTGATATCCATAGGTCGACTCTACATACGAATAAGTCTGGACCCAACCCTTTTTCCGCAGTGAGGCGTTGAACAATGGAGTAAGTATATTCCAGGAAATCACAGGTCACATCTGTAACATACAGTCAAAGCGCTCTTATTCCAGTTTAAGAGTCATGGCTCCCCCCAAAAAAAAGAATCCTGGGAACTGCAGTGTGTTAAGAGAGCTGAAAGTTGTTCAGTGACCCCGGCAAACTACAATTCCCATGATTCTTTGGGAGAAGCCTTGACACGTAGTGGAATAAAAGTGCTTTAAATATGTCGTGTGGATGTGGCTACAGCAGTCCTGTACACACCAACACCCTGTATCCAACTGGAGAGCTGGGAAACTGCTGAGAATACCACCCTTTTACAATGTGGTACATTTGTGTTCCACTTCTGTGCTCTTTTCTTGATCTAACTCAACAGCCTTTCCTGCATTGACCTCACTCTGTAGATGGATTTCAGTGCCAATACTGCCATAAAATATATGGTTCTAACAAGCTGCCCTCCTCCCTCCCCAAAAACACATTTGGAGATAGATAATCATTTCTGAAGCTAAGCACTGCTTAATTTCCTCTGGTCAGTCCAATGCTGAAAAGTGACACTTCTCTGAACTCCTGACCTATTTTTCAAGGCGGGAAAGGCACCTGTAGGAGAGTTTAGTTTGTATCAGGAATATTCCTCTTTGCTAATCAAAAATCTGCCACTACACACTACAAAAGCAAACAAACCAGCTCGATTTACAGCAGTGTCTCACTTTCAACACATGCAGCTATTCTGTGTTAAACACATTTTGTCAAGTGTTTCCTTCTGGGAATACTACTTGAAGTACATTTTCAGACATATTTGGTTAAGAAAAACTTGCATGATAAATGGAATTTCACAGTAGGATCTTATTTTAACCTGAATTCTTCAGATAGCGCATTCCTTAAATTATAGCCTTGCAAGTTTCCCCCCTCAGTTGTTATGTGGCTTGTTTCATTTTATTATTTTTGCTAAAGACTAAAACTTGATTATCAATGTCTATGTAAATAATAATAATAAAGAGTGTACTCAAACAACAGTTTAAGAATAAGGAAATAATTTAGGAATGTATTGAGCTATTCTTGTCCAAAAAAATTGTGTGCACAATTTGTTTTTCAAAAAGTACAGATTCGCCCCCCCCCCTCCATCTCTAAAGCTTAGCAAAATGTTCTGTACTTTAATAGCAATTTCAGAGGACATCAGACACTTACGTAACTTTCGGTTGGACTTTTTCCTGCTACTATGAGATAAAATTTCAGTTGCTTACTCTATAAAAAGAATTGCAATGCTTACTGTATCAAACCACACCTCCCAAACTAAATTAATACAGGATTTGTGGCATCCCACCAACTGTGTGGCTGCATTTAGAGAGAAACTGTGTGAAATAATATTCAGTAATAGCAAAGCAGGGTTCAGAAAAGGAATGAAATGGCATGGATCTGCCTTAAAGAGTACAAAAATGTTATATATAAAGCTATGCAGCCCCTGTTTTTCTGGATACAGTTAACTGCCCCTACTTACACAATACTAATTCCTGATCACTTGTGTTTCTATGCAGGCATTCCTGGATTAGGGTTTATATGATGGAATTCCTTTAGAAAGGGGACTTATGTGGCTAATGCCTTGGCTCACTTGCAGTGTGAGAATTGCCCCTAGAAATCGAAATGCATTTCTGTGGACAGACAATTAGAGGGGTGCATTTAAGAAATGCTTTCCAAAGCCTCTGCTTTTAATGCCTCCAATTCAGTGCCAGCACTCTTTCTATAGAGGCTAGCATATGTAAACATAACTGGCTCACTGTTGGCCCCTGCCTAAGAAACATGTGGAAGATCTATTGCTTTATGCTGCTACACAGGCAGAGATATCTAACGCAATTTATCCGTTAAGAAGGTGCAGCACAGCTTGTCCTATATTTTCAGGAATTGGGACTTCGATCTCGAGGCATATTCCTGGCTTGACAACTTCTCTCCGTTGTCAAACACCCACCTGACTGGTGTTCCTCCACGAAGGCAGCAATCCAAACATGCCTTATTTGCAGAGCAATAAAATGTGCGAAAAGATGCTCTTTCCAAAAGTTAGGAGGAAGCTTTCCCAAATATGACAACAGGCCCTTTTCCTGGTATTAAGGAAAATCTTTGCACTTCTTGAAAGCTCACATTTTTGTTGATAACTTAATGACAGAAACATAGTTTAACACAACAACAGAATTTTAAAACGTTAAATAACATTTCCAGGCTTGCTGCTTTATAGATACATATAAAATACAGAAAGGAAAAACACTGCCACAGATGTTATACATTTCCTAGTAATTTAAGCCATTTTCTTTCATTCTGAAAACAGTTTGCTACTTGTCAGTTGCAAAATACCGACAAAGCATCCCCAGCCCCAAGAGGATTATCAGCAGCGCTGGCACATGTCACACAACAACATCTGGATGCAGCTGAAGCAGTTGAGGTAGGAGCATTCTTACCTTGAGTTTGCAAGGTCCCAAAGAGGGGAGATCACTGGCTCACCACGCTGGGAAGGCTGAAAGAGTGCTCTGATCAACTGCCGGTAGCATGCAGTTAGCTTTTATGTCCAGGTGGGAGGAGCTGCTGTTCAAAGTAGGTGGGCAGAGAGCAGAGTCAGGCAGTAGCCAGAGGCGAGTAGCAGTATAAATACTTTGCTGTAAGGGATGAAGAGGGTGTCTGGCACCTGGGGGAGGGAGAATAGCATCCTGATTTAAAGCAGATCCACATCATGCATTTAAAGCACACCCAATGCCTATTTAAAGCACATGATGTCATCCCCACCAAGGATCTTGGGAACTGTAGTTTGTTACGGGTGCTGGAAATTATAGTTCTATGGAGGGAATTACAGTTCCCAGGATTCTTAGGGGGGGGGGTCATGTACTTTAACTATATTATGTGGATCTGACCTTAGTTTTTATTGCCCAATAGGTTGTAGGATGGTGTATTATTATTATTATTATTATTATTATTATTATTAAATACCTTTCACCCTAAGGTCCCAAGGCAGGCTGGAGAATTCTCCTAGGCTGATTCTGAGTTTCTTGAATACGCTGCAAAGCAGAAATGGTAGCACTCTTTAAGGTGGTGGGTCCTTTACCAGTATTGGAGTTCTGGCAAATGTCTAACCTTGTTGCCCTACAGAACTGGCCCTGACCTCTGGTATAAACCAAAGTAATTTTCCACCTCTGAATTATTTTTTCTTGCATTCGTCATTATAAAAAAAATCATACTTAAAAAAATTCTCTTTATAATTAAATAACCTGATTCCTAAAAAAAATAAAAATCCTGCAGATAACTTTTTCCCCCCACACAGCACCATTTCAGAAGTAATTCCTCTTCCTTTAATTTTATTTATTGACTGTAGGATAGAAGACATTAATGATTTCTTCAGTTGTCGAGAGAGATATTTATGAACAAGTGGTCTGAGGCAACATTCCATCTTCCATTTATCAAAGACCTCTCAAAGACTTTCAGGCAGATTTATATTTGAAAGAGTCAATGTTGAAGAACTGCATTTTGGAAGAATAACTGATTTACCTTATGAATTCACGAAGTTAAGAAGTGGATGCTGAGAACAAAGCTTTTTGCTTTTTTATTTGTTTCTCTTTGTATTCCAGCTTCTCCACTGATGACATGATGCAAAAGGTGTTTAGAATTTTTTCTTCTGTGATGGGCTGACACTATTAATCTCAGCATTTAATCCTTCCCACGTAACAGTGACATGGAAAGTTTGAATACACAGACGCTGAAGAGGCAAATGATGGTCTTTTGCAGTTCTAGTATTTTCTACTGATTTAGATAATTGCATGTAATAACATTTCACTTAGGGGTCGAGCATCCATATGCAGTGGTGTGGACTGAGTATGCAGTGGTGTGACTGGCAGTTGTGACTATATTTATGTTATAAAGCTATCAGTTTAAGCTGCATGTTTTATTATGTATGGAACAGATTTGTATAATTTGCATTATATTCATAGTTCTAGGGTGCTGGTGCTAGAATAAAACGTTGTGGATCTCTCTGGGCAGATTCCCAGAATGCCGCTCAAATGATTCCTCTTTGCTTTCTCTTTCTGAAATTGCAGAGAAACCACCTATTATGGATGTCCACAGGAATTTTGGGGTTTGTTTTCTTTCAGGGGGTGAAGTAAAACACTGAAAGGGGGAGCAGGCCAATTTCTCACATACAAAAATGTGTCTTTAAATTTTGCCTCATTCCTCAGGTTCTACCAATGGCAAGAACATACTCTTTTTTAGAAGAAGAAAAGAAAGAAAGCTGGGAATCATGGAGTTATGGCTCATCCATTATCACCAGAAAATATTATTTAATATTGTGCATTGCCCTAGGATCTTTTGATAAAGTGTGGCATATGAATTGAATTATTATTAGTACTAGTATTTTAGGCCAAATAAAATAGTAATTAAATAAAGGATGGAGTTATAAAATGGTGCTCACCAAAGAGGTTATAGGTAACGTGCAATGAGCTGTTCACATTGACCATGTCAAAAGCACAGGTCTTTAAAAATGGGAGTGTGAAAGGTTCTACACCTGTGGAAGCTGTGCAAATCTTCCATTTTTCTATTTTAAAAAGTCAGGAATAGTATTGGGTCAATTCAGGAGTACAGAATTTTATCCCAGCCAGTGCCTGGATTGGATTGGATTTTTATAATATATGTGTAATCAGTACTTTTCTTCTAGGGGGGAAAAAGTGCTGGAACTACATGCCCTTGAGTACCCCCCAGAAAAGCACTTTGTGTAATGGGTTTAACTGTTTTTATATATGCAATTGTTTTGACTGCTTTTGTATACCCAGTTGTTTCATATTTATTTTTATGTTATTGTGGAATTGCTTTGAGATGCTTCAAAGGAAACCATTAATCAATGAAATAAATAAACGTTGCTTTTCGCAAAATGGAGACCACTCATGTGAGGAATTATTGTTCACCGCCAAGCAGTTAAGGCCTTTTCCAAAAAGGAAATGTCATGTCTTGGCTGTGGCTTGGGTGATTGATATGATTGCTCAGCACTTGGTCCTTTCATGGGTACACAGCAGTTGAGAACATAGCCTGAAGACTGTTTCCAGTCCTGGGAACCCGCCTTGCGTGGACCATTTTTAACATGTTTCATATATATTCCATTTATTGTGATTTATGTTACGTTGTAAAAAGTGCCGAGTTCTCACTCAGGCCCGACAGATGAATTTGTTACCTTAAGCCTATTTTTAATGCAAACATGAAGCCTAACTTCCATTTCTCAAGAAGATATGGGCAACATTCATGTCAGTTAAGAGTTACAGTGCCACATTTAATGGGCTTTTGTCTCATAATGGTTGGAAGGGAATTGAGCTATAATGAATCGGTACGATCACAATACTATCTGATCGTTCTGTCTAGCCCATCTTCCAAAGATGTCAATGGAACAGCATTTAAAAGGGTGGAAGGATTATTTTTTTGAATGTAAATCTCACATTGCCCTTTAGTAAAATGTCTGACAAAGGCCTGATTCTGCAGATTCACACAGTTCAACCTACTGTGTGCTGTGGGTGGTAATACTTCACAATCTGCTGCTGTCTCTAGATCTTCCACATAGTGATTCCTATAGATAAATTTTAAGTGTTCAGTGTCATACAACAGAAGCTAAATGTCAGGGAACTGCCATCAGTGTCCAAGGGAGAGAGCAAGCTCCAAAGGGTTCCCAGAGAGTGTCCCGGGAGTGGGAGAGGCAGCCCGTCTTCTGGGGAAGAGAATCAACGTAGCTCCAGTGGAGAAGGGGGGCAGATGGGGGAATTGGCGAGGCGGTCCCATGATTCCTTGCTGGGGACCAGTGGGGTGAGGAAGGGTCCTCCGCTGCCTACGCCCTCCTTGCGCAGAAGGCTTCCGCGCAGGGAGAGTAGGCGGAAACTTGGCGTCAAAGAGCTTCTTTGCTGGAAGAAGTTTAAGAAACGCCCACTGACGGATTCTGCCAGCGATTGAGACAGTCACGGGCGAGGAACAGGAAAGGTTCACTAAGGTAACCCAGCCAGAGGTTGGGACAAGCTTACGCACGAGCAACCCCTAGAACCATTACACTAAACAACAAATCCAGTCATGACTGCACTGGCCTTAATCTCAACATATTCCAAATTCACAGACAGACTTGACCCTTTAGTCTCACCACTTGAAATAACTGCCTTTTATCCGTCTGACTAACCTGTAGGCATTTTCTACCCCATGTCAGAAGACCGTAGACTGCTGAATTTTCAGACTTTTTTCTTCTTCTTTTTTGCTAACTCTCCTTGACTGAGTTTGATGGCAATAGTCTTGGGTCTCTAGTGCACATGTCAGCTGCTGGACTGCTGTAAGAGAAAGATGATGTAGAAATAGATAATATAGATTGATGCACGTTATAGGGAAAACACAGACATATTTGAAGCTACTCATACACTGACCATTCAGCTTAGAGCATGAGTGGAAGTTCCATGCTGCCTTATTATTTTTCCACAGATCACGTTGTCAAGAAACAGGCTCTCTTTCCGCTCCCAAGAGATCTTCTCATTTTGCACATCCAAGTTATGGTATTGCTGCTCTCCAGAAATAATCCATGTGTGGAGGTTAAATAAGTTCAGAGTGTTAGCAAAGTGAAGAATCACTAATTAACAGTCTCCAACAGATCTACATTTTCTATTGAAGCCTATAACTCCAGTCTGTAACTCCTCAACTTTTTGCTGATTTTGTTATTTCGTGTCATCGTTCATCTCAGATTTGACAGTTTCTCATATCTGTTCTCGCCCACCCCACATTTGTTGGTATTTATTTTGGATTTTAAAAAGTATCCAACTGTTAACTTTCTCTAAAACACTTTAATGTTTATGCTCAGTGTATTTGTAAACACCAAGCCAAGATCATTTTGTCCCAAAACCTTTAGGATTAGTTCATTCCAGCAAAAGATCTACTGCAGCCGTTCTATTTTATTTTAGCAATACTGTGGCTATGAGTAGATCACAAGACTTAAAACAGCAGCACTGTAGCTAACCTTGGAAGAGAAGTTCAGGAAGCCACAGTGCCACATTGTTGTTCTTGTTTAGTCGTTTAGTCGTGTCCGACTCTTCGTGACCCCATGGACCAGAGCATGCCAGGCACTCCTGTCTTCCACTGCCTCCCGCAGTTTGGTCAAACTCATGCTGGTAGCTTCGAGAACACTATCCAACCATCTCGTCCTCTGTCGTCCCCTTCTCCTTGTGCTCTCCATCTTTCCCAACATCAGGGTCTTTTCCAGGGAGTCTTCTCTTCTCCTGAGGTGGCCAAAGTATTAGAGTCTCAGCTTCAGGATCTGTCCTTCCAGTGAGCACTCAGGGCTGATTTCCTTAAGAATGGATAGGTTTAATCTTCTTGCAATCCATGGGACTCTCAAGAGTCTCCTCCAGCACCATAATTCAAAAGCATCAATTCTTCAGCGATCAGCCTTCTTTATGGTCCAGCTCTCACTTCCATATATCACTACTGGGAAAACCATAGCTTTAACTATATGGACCTTTGTTGGCAAGGTGATGTCTCTGCTTTTTAAGATGCTGTCTAGGTTTGTCATTGCTTTCCTCCCAAGAAGCAGGCGTCTCTTAATTTCGTGGCTGCTGTCACCATCTGCAGTGACAGCAGATGGTGTCTCTCACTGCCTCCATTTCTTCCCCTTCTATTTGCCAGGAGCTGATGGGACCAGTGGCCATGATCTTTGTTTTTTTGATGTTGAGCTTCAAACCATATTTTGCGCTCTCCTCTTTCACCCTCATTAAAAGGTTATTTTAATTCCTTCTCACTTTCTGCCATCAAGGTTGTGTCATCTGCATATCTGAGGTTGTTGCTATTTCTTCCAGCGATCTTAATTCCGGCAAGGGATTCCTCCATTCCAGCCTTTCGCATCATGAATTCCACATATAACTTAAATAAGCAGGGAGACAATATACAGCCTTGTCGTACTCCTTTCCCAATTTTGAACCAATCAGTTGTTCCATATCCAGTTCTAACTGTCGCTTCTTGTCCCACATAGAGATTTCTCAGGAGACAGATGAGGTGATCAGGCACTCCCATTTCTTTAAGTACTTGCCATAGTTTACACCACTATTTATTGCAGGAATGAGGACCCTATGGTCCTCCAGATGCTGTTGGACTCTGACTCCCATCAGTCCCAGCCAGTATGGCCAATGGTCAGGGATGATGGGAGCCGTAGTCTAACAG
Organism: Podarcis tiliguerta; assembly: GCF_965153285.1. Lineage (NCBI taxonomy): Eukaryota > Metazoa > Chordata > Lepidosauria > Squamata > Lacertidae > Podarcis > Podarcis tiliguerta. The sequence continues at coordinate 32,572,293 of NC_139537.1, forward strand.
TATCTGGAGGGCTATGGGGCTATGTCTGGTTTATACTAAGCACTTCAAACAGAAGTTAATGGGGCACCTGTTCAGTTGCCAAACTATGTTGATTGAAAATGTTTGCCAACACCCTAAACATCAGTACTTTCAGAGGGCTCCATATGCCTCTTGGAGCTGCTTTCAAGAAATACTTTTTCCTGACCTTCCAAGTAGCTGCAGCCTTTCCCTCCCTAGTCTACCTGCCCAGACATAGTTACGTTGCTCATATTGCGGCGCATCAATAACTGAGACAAACCTCTTCCTGCTTTCAAAAGCTTCATTGTTCGGTTGCCTGAAAGCAATGCTTTCCTGTCACAATGAAGCTGGCAAATGGTTCTGGGTGGCAGCTGCCTGTCCTGTCTCTGCTCAAAGGCGGAGAAGCAGAGGCATGCCTGGCAGGTCATCTCTTTAATTCCACTGGGCAAACACTTGCCAGCTTGGGCCTACAGGGGAACAACAGACACAAGTTGCACTCTCAGTTGTGCAGGTGGCTTGCGGGAGCTGACGCCCCTGGTCCCAAAGGGATGCAAGAATCAGGTATGTTCCAACAGGGGATCCAGTTCCAAAATACACTTGTGATTGTTGTGAAGGATTTTCTCTCACTGCAAAAGAAACCTGAAACTCAGAGGGACCTCTGCTCTAATCTTGGCATGGGAAAAGACAAGGAACTTAAAACAGTGTTGTGTTAAAATCAATTCTTTGTCATTTCTTAAGCCTGTGCTTATATTCTGTTAACAAGCAGGAATCTCAGCCCATTATGCTTTCCCTGGAGCTATTTCTGTTTAAGAGAATCATTTCACATTATGCCACAATCACTTACCCTCAATAGCCAGAAGCTATGTTGATGGCTGTGAGTTAACCATAACAGCACTCCCTTGCTGCTTGCCTTCTTAGATGTTTGACTTCAGAGTCTCTCAAGGCTTGGATTGGAAAACAACCCTTTCCAGCCTGAGACTCCTGTTTGTGTGGACAGTCCCCCAGATCCCGAGCGCCCCCCCCCGTCATGTGGAATAACGAATCAAGACAACATGCTATGGGATTAAATTGGCCACAACTTTATTAAATTTCAAATGTGGGTAGACCTTGGCTCAGGCATTGGGCGTTATGCCTCCCCAGTCCCCAGCCGGGGACCTAGGGAGCATCAGGGTTATCCAGTGTGTGGGGGGGGGGGATGGGCCGGCTCTGGAGAACATATGTTCAAGCAGAGATAGCCGCCCCTGTTACGCCGCCGCCGCAGGGGATGGCAATGACGACCTTTCGGCGTATGGTCAAAGCCTCCCTTCAGAAACCCCTTTAACGGGGAACCCTGGTATCGCCGCTGCAAACTGGGAGGGGTGGCTAACACCCCAGAGGACAGGATCACACTTCAAAACGACCTTGACAGATTAGAGAACTGGGCCAAAACAAACAAGATGAATTTTAACAGGGAGAAATGTAAAGTATTGCACTTGGGCAAAAAAAATGAGAGGCACAAATACAAGATGGGTGACACCTGGCTTGAGAGCAGTACATGTGTAAAGGATCTAGGAGTCTTGGTTGACCACAAACCTGACATGAGCCAACAGTGTGACGCGGCAGCTAAAAAAGCCAATGCAATTCTGGGCTGCATCAATAGGAGTATAGCATCTAGATCAAGGGAAGTAATAGTGCCACTGTATTCTGCTCTGGTCAGACCTCACCTGGAGTACTGTGTCCAGTTCTGGGCACCACAGTTCAAGAAGGACGCTGACAAACTGGAACGTGTCCAGAGGAGGGCAACCAAAATGGTCAAAGGCCTGGAAACGATGCCTTATGAGGAACGTCTAAGGGAGCTGGGCATGTTTAGCCTGGAGAAGAGGAGGTTAAGGGGTGATATGATAGCCATGTTCAAATATATGAAGGGATGTCACATGGAGGAGGGAGAAAGGTTGTTTTCTGCTGCTCCAGAGAAGCGGACACGGAGCAATGGATCCAAACTACAAGAAAGAAGATTCCACCTAAACATTAGGAAGAACTTCCTGACAGTAAGAGCTGTTCGACAGTGGAATTTGCTGCCAAGGAGTGTGGCGGAGTCTCCTTCTTTGGAGGTCTTTAAGCAGAGGCTTGACAACCATATGTCAGGAGTGCTCTGATGGTGTTTCCTGCTTGGCAGGGGGTTGGACTCAATGGCCCTTGTGGTCTCTTCCAACTCTATGATTCTATGATTCTATGATTCTAAGAGGAAGATAGACTAAAGGATTCCGCCCAAGGCCTGATACCGCCAAAGTTGTGACGTTTTGCTACGGGAAAGGCGAAACCTGCCAATGCAGGGAAATTCCTTTCCGGCCCTTTAACAGCGACCTTGACGTAGCAGCGCCCGCATAGCTGTGAAGAAAAGTTAAACTGCAAAACCTGTGAAGAAAAGTTAACCTGCAAAACAAGACATTAGCTGAGGGTGGGTAGGGTGGGAGAAGCTCTGGAGCCAAGTGAGGATTCCCAGGTAAGATCCTCCCTCTATTGTGTGGGTAGTGCAGGTAGTCCCTCCCCTACCTGGCCTGGTCTCCTTGGCAACGCTTTCCCCAGGTGGGATTGGACAGCTGACTGAGGTAGGCGGAGACCTCCAGGTATCCCACCTGAGGGAAGGTGAAGCCAAGCCTATGCTGATGGAGCCGCTCCAGATCCAGGGGCTGCGCACGTCCACGCAAAGGGCGCCCCCCGTTTTTATGCGGGGAGCGGTCATTCTCGACCATGGCGGCCTAAAAGCTTCTACAGTGAAGAATTTAATGGAGGTAACGTGGGCTGCATTTGCAGGACTGTATTCCCACAAAAGTGAATCTGATTCGGCAGACATTGCTAGCTCTTCCATGAACCTCTGTGAACACTGGAGAATGAGATTCATTTTGAAACTTGTCAGCTGGTCAGGAAAAGGGGTGCCTAGTTCTTTCACGGTGATAAAAGGTCTTTCCTATGACACTCCTTTCAACAGAGTGAAGTGATGAACATCACAAGACTCTTCCTGGGGACAGCTGTCATGAGCAAGCAGTTAACTGGGACAGCAAAATCATGTGGGGTAGTTTTTGCTGGAATATACCATTCAGACCCTTGATAGGGAAAAGTGGAGATTTGAACCCTGGTCCTCCAGGTCTATGGTCAAACCACTACACTGCTCTGGTTGTGATGCAATCTGCATAAATGCAAATGTAGAGATAAATTATATAATTTAAATAGAAAATTAAATTATGCTTAGTCTTCTGTCCAAGGGCTGATGGACAACTTCAAGTTCATGGCTTTCTGTCCTTACGGTTCGATGTCTTTTAACCTTATAACAGAGAACTTCGAACAGAGTGCAATCCTCTGACAACCTCTCAAACAGAGGACTGCAAAATAGGACACATGACCACCCTAGCACCAATCAACATTGTTGCTCTCTAACAGGAATGGATTTAAAGAGACAAGCCAGTGCTCTTAGCCCCACTTTCATGGTATAGGCCTAAGAAAACTCTCTACAACAGGAAAAGCTAGGTCCTAATTATATCTCTCCTCACCTTACCTAATTACTATATGGATTTAAATCAAAGGCAGGTCCATCAGTCCCACAGCATCCTTCATTAATCAAAGGGCTGTAAATATGCACAACGTAACACTGAATAATTTACTGCATGTTTACTTACAATCCTATTTTGAAAGTGTGCCTGAGCTCCTGTCAGCAAAATGCATGAATCACTCATACTCTGATAGGCACATCCTATGTACTAGTTTCCAAACAAGTTTCCCACAAAGGCAGCCTTGGAATCAGGAATCTCCTAATTTGGACATGAGCCTCGGTTCCCTGTTTGACAAAGACACACCAAGTGTAAAGCAAAGCAAGCAAGGCATTAATATTAACAGTGCCCTTAACATAACAGTACCATTGTTGTTGTTGTAGTAGTAGTAGTAGTAGTAGTAGTAGTAATAATAATAATAATAATAATAATAATAATAATAATATTTTTTTAGAAATATCTGTTGTGGGCAAAGCTGTGTGTCTTCAGATGACCAGCTACCATTTTGATGCTTCCAGTTGAGAAAAAGAAGAAGAGTTTGGATTTGATATCCCACTTTATCACTACCCTAAGGAGTCTCAAAGCGGCTAACATTCTCCTTTCCCTTCCTCCCCCACAACAAACACTCTGTGAGGTGAGTGGGGCTGAGAGACTTCAAAGAAGTGTGACTAGCCCAAGATTACGAGTCCATCGCTCTTAACCACTACACCACACTGGCTCAACCACTACACCTCAAGTTGAGGTGAATACAACCATATTAGGAAGTGGTCTGTGACATCCATCCACATGATAAGGAAACATTTACATCTGGAACCAATCAGAAATCTGGGAAAGCAGGGATACTTCAACAACAACAACAACAAGATAGCTAGATAGTAAATATGACCAGTATGAAGAAGATTCTTATGTATGGGGCTCAGAAGTGTGGACCTCAGGACCCTGATGTAGAGCTATGATTCCAAACAACCATATATTTCCACCTGTGTAGAGATAGAAAACAAGTTTCACATGGTCATAACTGGACATGCCCCAGTAGTTTCTTCCACTCTTGAGCAGAGAGGTATGTCTCCTTATCTGTGAGTGTTATTCAAGGTCCTGGGAGCATTGCCATTGGCTAGATCAGTGATGGCGAACCAGTCCAACAACATCTGGAGCTACACAGGTTCCTATTCCTGGCCTAGATCCTGTTGGGGGGAGCCCAACCTGCTGCTGTTTTTACACTGGCCCAGTTGTTGCTTTGCTGCCCTCCTTCTCTACACCTCAGGGGCTTTGCTTCCATCTTCAGCTCACTAAATGTCCAGTGCAAGACAAAACAGGATGGCCATTGGGGAGAGGACCTTCTCTGTGCTGATGCCTCATCTATTGAACTTCCTCCAAAGAGCAGTTCATCAGGTCTTCCTTGCTATCATCTAGGCTAGGGTTACCAGACATCCCCGTTTCCCAGGGACAGTCCCCGGATATCATCTAATGTCCCCGGGAAACGCAGCAGTGGCAGTCTCAGCAGCCTGGAGCAGTTGGCTCTGGCTGGCTTCAGGAGCTGCTCGGAAGTCCCCATATGATGGTGGTGCAGGGGCTCTAAGATGCAACTTCCGGGCTGCCTTCACCTTCCCTGACCCCAGCAACTAAGCTGTGAAGGGGCTTCATGCTGCCTATCTGCCTATCGGAGGGGGCAGGGATCTCTCAGTTAGGCAACGGGAAGCCTCCCTTCCCAGCTGAGGGATCCCCACCCCCTCCTGCTTGCACGCAAGTAGGAATGGGATTGGGGCTGCTCCAGTGGGAGGGGCGGCATCGCACTGCCCGAGCCTTGCGCTGCTGCCGCTCTCGGCCCTCCTTCTCCGCCTTCCATGCTTGAACCACCACGCATCGCTTCCCCACCACCACCACTGCAGAACCAACAGCTCAGGGGCTGCCCAGGCTCATGCAGAAAGGAGATAGAAGCCTTGGAGGAAGGGGAAACGTGGTGGTTGAGGTCAAGGCGGCAGCGGCCCCTCTGCTAGTGCCATTGCTGTAGCATCAACGTCCCGAATATGTAGTAATTAATTAATTAATTAAAGTGTCCCCAGATTAATTGAAAAATCTGGTAACCTTAATTTAGGCACCAAGCAAAACCTGTTTTAGGAGTTGTGGGGTTTGGGCATTTGCTATTAAGAGAATTTATTTGCTTTTTTCAGGCTTTCATTGTGATCTTTCTATTTTTTTTGGGGGGGGGGTTGGTTGGTTCCCTTGTGTAGATATTGTTTTTTATTATGAGTTGCAACCTGTCTTGAGGATTATGTGATAGCAAGGTGGCATAAAATTATTTTAAATTAATAAAAAATAAAGCCCACATCCACAACATGCTGTGTTTGCAAGTTCTACATAGGGTCATTCTCAAAATGGTGGAAGCCCAGTTTCTTAAATGTGATACTGGAAATATGGCAAAAGATTTATTGAAATTCATGTGTGTGAAGAGGTTATGGGAAAATAATTATCCCATAGATGAAGCCAGGATGCAAAGCAAAGTATTTGACAGCAGGGAGTCTTTGTTTTAAAAGTAACCTAACAAATGCATTATTCTTGGGCCAAGGATAAGTCAGTATTTTGTCAATAACAGTCATCAGGGAAGCCAAATAAACAGAAAGAAAAGGGGCTTAGAAGGAAAAATAAAAGCTTCTGTCACATAATGCCTTAGGTGCACCTTGGTACCCTTGCCTTTGATGCCTGAGGTGTATATTTTCAGGACCCACCCTATTTTTGTAATTGCAAATTTTGTCATTGTAAGTTTTTTAAAGCTGTTTTTAATGTTGTGTTTTAAATTGCTGCAACCTGCCCTTAGGATGAAGTTCAGAAGGATGATGGTTCACAACACAATGGATGATCATACTTGAATGAAATAGCTATTCTGTTAAAATGCTTCATATATAAAATATACCTATTTATTGCAGGTTATACAGAAAAAACCGGCTTGAATTGCTTGGTCTGCTTGGGTTGCTCCTGCTGACATGGAGACAGAGCTAATTTCCAATAGTGTGTTGACAACACAACATTGGTGGTGATACATTGTAAGGCACTTGGATCCGGAGCCTAATATTAAATACCGGTAACTGCTTTTCTGCCTCTCCCTGTGCTAGGTCCCAACACTTAAATCCCAACACTTTAAATCCCTGCCTTCTTCATCTATCCCTCTAAGCTCTGCTGCCTGAAGCTGCCTGCTTCACCTTGTTGCATAGTAGGGCTGGAACTGTAAATAAAATATAGCCTTTTAAAACATGTATACACACACACACACACTCCTTATAGATTTAGATATAGATATATCAACATAACACAGAGAGAGATCTAAACTATGCATTCTCCTATAAATTGAATTGAATTTTCCAGTGGAGCAACGAAGCATGACTTAAACACAATCTATTCAGGTTTTCCATACTTCCGTGTTGTATATTACTTTTTATCAAGCCTAGTACACCGTGGTTGCAGTGATGGGAAGAATACTGAAATGTACAGGTATGAGACAAACCCTAATCTTTTCCAGCTCTTGACTATGTTTTTATTATTGTTTAAACTAAGTATATCAGTTTGCAAGCAGATCTATTTTTTTTTCTTTGCTGAGGCTACTTTGTTCCTAAAATTATAAACTTTATCAATATTTGATGAAGCCAAGACTCCTGGAATAGTTTTGCTGTAACTGTTATCATTTTATCATTAGTTCTGGAATAGGAAATGCTACAAAATAGATGGTTGAAAAACGGAGTCACAGTAACAGAAAAAGGACCCTGTCCTCCTTTAAAAAGGTGTTTTTTTAGTGATAACCAGTAACTGTAGCGCTTACCATTTACAAAAACAAAAAGCCAAGCTCTGAATGGAAAAAAATATTCTCTGAAGAAAGTTCCTTTTCTTCTAAGAGTTGCTTTGTGCTGATTGTCCTGGGACAGGAGATGCAAGAGACTGATGCAAGGCCTGATGTCAAACTAGGGCCTGGGTGGGCAGGGCAACTGAGATGGGATCTATCTAAAGGATATTCCTCAGGATATCCCTGGATTGAGGAGTGGTAAATCAGGGAATCCAACAGAAAACAGTGCTCTAGGGATTGGAGGAAGAGATGAAGGAAACCTTGTCAAGGTATTGCAGAACTGGGCAGGAAGTGACCAGGCAATGTGCTCCTGGATGGGTGGCCATTTTAATATTTTCTGAAAGCTAAACCTTATAGCAGGGATGGGGAAATCTCAGACCTGGAGGGGATGGGAACAGTGGCCATCTCTAGCTGATGCTCAAGGCTCCCTCCAAGTCACAATTTCCAAACCACATCTGCTTCATTAACTGATTTTTCAAAAATTTAATTTATACACCACACTATACGTGCAAGTCTCAGCAATTGATTGATTGCTTATAATATTTTTATGCTGCTTTTCATTCAAATGAATCTCAACGCAGCTTATAAACAATGAATAGCATGATAGAATATAATAGAACTTCACAGACGCAGCACAAATCATATAGAATAATTAGCAAATAATCAGTGAAGCAATTACTATCTATAAAAGACTGTTAACAAAGCAACAACTAAAAAAATAAGCTATGCATCACAACTAAAGCAGAAGTCATATTAAACGGATTAACAAATCAGTCAATATCATTTATAATCTATAAAACAAAATAAAGAACATTAGCAAAACAGCAGCCAAGAAATAAACTAAGCACTGTTAAGTTCATACACAACTCATAATCTTTCACTCTATTCAGCTCATTAAAATACACACACACACATAATGCCTGCAGCAGTGGCTCCCTTATGAAGGTTTCTCGGGCTGGAGGTGGAGCAGCAGAGGTAAAACCAACCACCCTCCTGATAGCAAACAAAGTCGTTCTCCCCTCCCAGTTCTTTCTCTGGAAACAGCTCTCTTAGGGCTGAAGGGCTGGGGGCAAGGCAGGTGGGAAAAGCCATGTTTTTGCCTGAGTGGAATGTGTCCTTGAACTCTGATAATGCTCCTTGCAAGAATCACAGAGGGATATATCGCTGTAAAAAAACTTGCCTACTGCACAGAAGGCAAGGCACCAACTGCTGCTAATTTAAAGTTGCCGAAAACAAAGCCTGCCAATGTGAATTATGACTTCTCATTGTCCAGTGTATATCTCTTGTGCTGTTTCCTAGGGAAGCTCACCAAAGACAACAGACCCAGAGGCCCTCATTATTTGTGAAAAGTGCTTGGAACAGTCTTGACCTCAAGCATTTCTGAAGACCTCTCATTATTCCTGTTCCTTCTGTCAAACATACAGAGGACCACAAAAGGAGAGAGCTGTAGGGTGTGTGTGTGTATGTGTGTAACTATCCCTTATGACAGGGATGGGAACCTATGGTCCTCTAAGCGATGTTGAACTACAACTCCCATCATCCCTGACCATTAAGCTATGCTTGGTGGAGCTGATGGGAGCTGGAATTTAACAAAATCTGGAGGGCCACAGGACAAGATTAGCAGTTGACACGTCAGCTGTTGTTAAAAGATTATGCTACTTCAGCACCAGAAAGCATTGTCCATTTCCAGCTCCTTTGGTTCCAGCTAACACAAGCAGAATAAATATTTAGCAGTTTATAGCTTTCTTTCCTGTAGTGCTACTGCAGTTATAGTGGTTTAGAGCATGAACTAAGAACTGGATGTCTCAGTTTAAATGTCAGATCAAGCATGAATTTGCTGATTGGGATCAGCTCCCCAATTAGTAGCGATGGAATAACACCACTAAGAAACTCCAAATATAAATGCAAAGTTATTATTCTTCCATCTTCACTAGGACATGTGGGTATCTTACAGTGGTACCTCAGGTTAAGTACTTAATTCGTTCCAGAGGTCCGTACTTAACCTGAAACTGTTCTTAACCTGAAGCACCACTTTAGCTAATGGGGCCTCCCACTGCTGCTGCGCCACCACTGCACGATTTCTGTTCTCATCCTGAAGCAAAGTTCTTAACCCGAGATATTATTTCTGGGTTAGCGGAGTCTGTAACCTGAACCGTATGTAACCTGAAGCGTGTGTAACCCAAGGTACCACTGTATTTGCAAGAGCAACATGGAACAGAGAAAGTTACTATTCTTTCTGACTATAAGCTGTCACACACAATGCTCCCCCCCCCCTTCCTATGAGTGGTCCTGTAAAGAAACTGAAGGCACACAAAGCCTTTTGCCCTAACTCTAAAGATGGGGATGGGAGCAGGAAAGGAATGCATCTATGAATGAACAATATTACTTCTTCTGAGCATGAAGAACAAGCACGAAGCAGGTTTCCCAGCCCACTCACAGGTCCTTATAATATCACTGGAAACAGTTGGTCCTGGCAAGCATAAACCGCTTTCAATTTTAACCTGAGGATTGTCATTTGTCCAGTTTTAATTTTAATTTTAATTTATTTGAATTAATTTTGGGGTGCATTTTAATTGATTGGTTGCTTGTTTTATACATATTGTATTATTTATATGATGTTAACCTCTATGAGCCTGGCTCCAGCCGGGGAGGGTGGGGTACAAATAAAATAAATAATTATAATTATAATTATAAATCAGCTAACCTCTACAGCTCTTTCTGCCTCTTCTCTCTTGGGGGCAGAATCTGAAACTGGACTGCATCACCAACTGGTAAGATCAAGAAAAGATTATCCCACACATCCCAGCACATCACTAATCATAATGTAGCTTTGTGTGGACTTTTTGGGGGGTGGGGGGTAAACTATTTTGTGAGCTAAAGGTTGAAAAGCAGGGCATGAATGCAATTAACTAGCCAAGCAACTCACTGACTCCATCACCAAGAAAATGGGGGTACATTCCCCATTTCCCTCACCCGTCCCTAAAAGAAAGGCAGAATATATTTGCATGCCCCCAAAATCACCAGAATGGATGTAAACATGTTTGCGAAAACTGTGGGCACTCTTTCTAGCTTATCATTAGCCAGGACTGATATCCAGGACCCAAATCCTTCTGCATGATAGCTTGACATTATGGGAATGATCCCGCTCAAAGTTAAGCACATTTAAACACCATTGATTTCAATGGGAGGTTTAGTTTTTCCAGTATTTAAGTTACTTTAAGCAAAATCAATGTTCTTAATTTTTGACTGGATTAGGTTCGTATAAACAATAGTTTTTTTAAATGATAATACTCATAATTCTAACAAGAGCCAAACATGGGGCCGTCATGAGTTTTGATTGTTGGCTTTATAGCTTTTTCCAATTATTTTGAAGTAGATTTGCTTAGTATATTTGTGTGTGTGTGTGTACGTGTACATTTATTCTCATTTCTCATACAATAGTTGTTCGCTGGTCTAAGTGCCAATGTTTGGGTTGGCTTCCATTGAATAATTTCATGGTTTCTTCCCTCACCTTTCAGGTAGCCAATAGTTTGCCTTTGAACAAAACTTCAGACCCCAATTGTTTTGGAGAGAAACTTTTTCCCTTGTAGGTTTTATAGCAAGTATTGATTAAAATGTACTTCAGAGAAATTCCAGTCTGTTTAACCAAGAGCGCAAGCACGCAAACCCATAATGGGAAGCCAAAGGCTCCACTCTTCATTCGAGACATAAAGTCTCTTGTCTTGGGGAGGGGTGGCTCAGCTTACATTAACTGCTGGCCTTTCAGTTCAGTTCAATGGAGTTCACAGATATTTGAACTAGAGTTACCCTCCCCGCCACCCAATTAATATTTCAGAGTTCATTGCTTGTACTTGTTTCAGAGTTCATTGCTTGTTCATTGCTTGTACTTTATCCCCCAATCTGGTTCACTCCAGATATTTTGGGCTACAAGTTGTGCTGGCTGGAGCTGATGGGAACTGTATTTCAACACAGCTGGGGGACCCTAGGATGGGGACCATTGCTGTTATAGTTCTTTTTTTAATGTACAAAACAGGAACTTGTGGGTGCACACATCTGTGCTGTGAACTTTTCATGATACATGAGTTTGTTTCCAAGGTTGGGGTGGGAAGGAATAATCTCATCTGGTTGTAAAACCTTCATAACGGCTGTGTCTTCCCTATCCTGAGTCATTCTGCTGGTTTACAAGGTGGCGTGGTTTCCGCTTGCACCCATAAGCAAGCCACCCTCTCATATAATCCTTGGTGCAATGTCCTCTCGAGTAGTTTGTTTTAGAAACTGCAGGTGCCATGATTTCACAGTAAAGGGAGACGGAGCTCTCCAGTGAAAATAAACATTGATCCAAACTTCACTCCTACTAAAGTTAAAACCAAACAGAAACATTTTGAAGATGTTTTGGAAAGTTCATGTAAGGATACTTAACGCTTCCCCCAACCAACTTCATGCAGTTCAGGACATGAAGTTGTTCCAATTGACTTGTCTACCACCGCTTGTTGAATCAATCTATCTCAGAGCTGCAGACAGGGCCAGCCGTACCATTAGGTAGAGAGAGAGAGATGGCTGCTTCGGGCAGCTGATTTGTGGTATTATGAAAGGATCACAAATTGTCATTTGTTATTGTTATTGTTGTCTTTTTATTTCCAGGGAGAGATGCTAGTATATTTTCTGCAACCTTCCTGCTCGGTACTGTACCATATCCTTTCTTTGCAGCAAAGTCTTCACAACTTCTTTGAGGTTTCTTATTACCACTCAACCAGGTCATCTTTATGGGGCATGATCTGTGCGAGTTGCTGCTTCAGTTACTTTTATTTATTTATTTTCTATATATAAAGAACCTGCTATCGTGCTCTGGTCCATGGGGTCACGAAGAGTCAGACATGACTAAACAACTAAACAACAACAACAATCCCAGGATAACTGTTATAATATAACAAAACAGCAATGAATGAATTCTTCATCAATTTCTTTTTCTTTTAAAAATGCCTAATTCTTACACCGTCCCATATTTGGAGGATAACTGACCAGGGCTGATCAAACTTGGCCAATAGCTTTCCATCTTCTCTGCTTCTCCAGCACCCATGGTATCAAAGGGAGTGCATTTAATTGTGCAACCTGAATTTGCCAGCATGTGACTGAAGCCTATGTAAACATAGCAACAGTGTAGAAGCACATAAAGTTTAGACCCGTAGCCTAATAATAAGTACCAGCTAGTCAGAAAGTGAAGCCCTTCTTGATCAGTCAGATAAAAGTTTTATATTGAGTAGTGGTACTGGATTGGCTATATGGCATCATCTGACTCGAGAAGGATTCTGTGTATTGGCAGTTACCTTCTCTCACCAGTGGCCTTGTTGGCACTGGGAGCAAGTTACTTGCTCCACAGGTAGGCTCTTCATTGTCTCAGTAAATGGCAAATATAAGATCCAAGTCCTACATCATACTGTTGATTATTTTAGAAAGGATAGAGGGCATCCAAAATGCATACAATGTGGAGTCCAAATAAAAAGAGTTACAGAGGAATATATTAGTGTGGGACTCAAATGTAGAAGAGGAATACCAGAATGATTTCCAGTATGTAGGACTTGCAGATAAACGAAACATGCATTATAAGCAGTTTGGGTATACATGAAGCAAGGATAAATGTACATCGGCAAATGTTCTGAGATAAAGTTTCGACTACAGAAATAGCTATGACAGCATTACTGAATAAATCAGTATTGGCTCTTTCCAGATGTTTTCAAAACCTCTCACTTTGTTGCACAACATTGTTTTGTTGTTCTCATACAAACCCATTTGGGAGAGGCAGGCTGCCCCAACAAACCTACGTAGGTGGAAAGTTGTTATCCTCCTACCGTCATGGAACACTGGCAGAATCAGTCAACAGTATCGCTACAAGAGTTTCCCAAATAAATGGGGATATGGCACCATAACACAGCATGTCCTGTTTTTAAGGATGCTGGAGAAGCACTCCCTCCAAACACGTGAACAGCGTAGAATCACTGCAGATCAATCTTCATACTCCAGCTGCTTGGTCTTCTTGCACAGTGCAGCTGGTCCATTTGGGCAATGGAGCTCTGCCACTCCAACCTCACTCTGCCTTCAGCTAGCCCCCCACCTGTCTTCTTTCCTTACAACCATATCATTCCTAGGCTGCCTGGTGATATGAACTTCATGCCATATTTAAAACTTCCCTTAGGAAGACTTGGTAGATTAATCAGGCTGTTCTGTTTTGAGATGGCAGGAAAATATACCACCAGCATCAGTGTTTTGAGGGTATTTTGTACAGTGGTTCTCAAATGTCTCCGTAGATGAACGTTTCAGAACCCGAACACCGAAAACCCAGAAGTAAAAGCTTCCATTTTCGAACCCACCTTGGAAGTTGAATGGCTTGCACTGTGTGTTTTTCAATTTTTTCAATTGAATTTGCAGACAACCCTTTGTGCCTCAGTTTTCAAACATTTCAGAACTCGAACGGTACCACTGTACTTTGGTTTCCTAGAAATGTGACCTGGCTTAGTTGTTTGAGTATCTAAAGCAACTTGTGCCAGTGGCTTTGTTCCTCTGAATCTTTGTTGTGTTTGTGACTGGCTGAGGTATAGATCATGTTGTGTGGTCCATGAAGGGCCAGTGTGTGAAAATGTTCTTCCAGCTCTGTGATACCCATGACTTTTAGAACAGAATTTCTCTAAGACCTAGAAGCCTTTTGACTATATTTTATAACTGGTGGAGAACCTATGATCTTTCACATGATGTAGGACTATAACCTGCATCATTCCTGAGCATTGGCCATGCTGGCTTGGGCCTGATTGGGCGTTGGAATACAATGACATCTGGTTGGCCAGAGCTAGCCATCCTTGCCTTATGCAGATGATTCTCCATCCCCTGCTTCAATACCTCCAATGAAAGAGAAGCTACCACCTCAAGAAGCAGTCTGCTCCACCGCTGAACAGCTCTAGAGATAAAATTTGGCACAGTTGCCTTTTTCTTCTTCTTCTGGTGTGTGTATCAGAGAGAGAGAGAGAGAAGTAAAAAATCTCAGAAACATGTCTTCTTAGAAATTTCAACTCAATATTAGTTGAAATCCCATAATCTGAATCACAGAATGCTCATCTCTAACAGACAAAACAAATCCTTCTCACCACCCTGTTACTAATGCAATGCCACTGTGAGAACAGGGCAGTTCGCCTTGACTGTTTTTCTTCTTTTTCATAAGCATTGCAAATTATTCTTGGAAGACTTCAAGACAATGTGGCATATTTGTCATCTTCAATTACTTTGTTCAGCCTTTATATTTTTTCGTCTACACTCCCAGCAGCCTGTTTTCTGTTTATTCATAGTTTAATGGTAGCTGGCATTGCCAAAATACCAGGACAGTAGAGGAATACAGTATTTTCAGGGTTTCTCGGCAGTTTGGAATTGTGAGCTTCCCCTTTTCATGTCCCAGACTGAAAACATCTGAACATTTTATTTTATGACGGCCAAAGAGGGTGTCTTAAAAATAATTTTATACAAAGTTATAAAATGTTGGGAAAGCTTGTTTTAGCCCTTCCCCAGACTGGAGTACATTCAAGCCTATTAAATCAGTGTTCTTCAACCTCAGTTCCCCAGATGTTGTTGGGTGACCGCTCGCATAAGTCATGACTATTAATTAGGCTGGCTGGTGATGATGGGTGCTGTAGTCCAACAACATCTGGAGACCCCCGACTGAAGAGCACTGTATTAAATAGACCAAATGGGGTACTTGCAGCAGGCATCAACTTGTATTGTAGGTACAGAAGTCCCATCTACTGCACACTCCCTGCAAGGGGATGACTGAGGCAGGCAGTATTGAAGCAGATCATGACACAATGACCCAAAGTGGTGAAATATATAAAGCTTCTCTTTTGGGTATCCAAATCTGTATATGAAGGAATTAAACCCTTGCAACAGAATAAGGATGCCCATTCACCATCTTAAGAGAAAAAAATACATGAGTTCTAAATGTAACAGCTGCAAACTTCGGAAAACAAGAACTATAGATTTAATGTTATCCATACTCACCAGATCAACATGAAGAATAGGTAGCACCAAACAGCCATCCTAGACATTCCTTTTTCCCATGCCACTTCCTATTTGAATCATAAAAGAATTGTGGTATTGGAAGGGACCCTGGATGCCAGCTGTTTCAATCTTCTGCTTACTTCCAAGCTCAGCAAGGCAGGATGCAACCAGAATCCCTGACAGATGGTTGTCCAGCATCTGCTTGTATGCTTTCAGGTGAAGAAGAGCCTACCACCCCCTGATGCAGCCTTCTCCATTTCTCCATCACTGAACTGCTCTTATCGTTAGGAAGTGCCTTCTAACGTTTAGTTGACATTAGTAGTGTCCCTTCCACTGGGTGGTTCTAGCCCTAGAATCATTTTACTCCATCTTCTGTATACCCTACTCATTGGTGGCTGGTGCCCTTTGATACTGGTGAGGCAGAAATCAGGGAAGCCAACAGCAAGTGGAGCCAGAACCAATGACAGGTAGAGACAATTCATTCTAATCTTGCTTCATCTTCCTCCCTACTCCATACAAGGGCAGCATAACAGAGACTGGGGGAAGCTGACAGCCAGTGCCACTGGACTGATTGCAAGAGGGCAAGCAGATGAGGATTTGCTGATGTTAGATTGAAGATGGTGGGGCAGCACCCCATTTGCCCTAACATTGCTTCATTTCTCCCTGACATGCCTGCTTTCCAGTCTCCCAGCTGCAGTCCCAAGTGGTGAAGTTTAGAAGGGTCCTGGCATGCAGCCTTTTATGGTGCTGTGGCTCTTCTGTTCCTCCCCCCCCCCAAAAAAAACCCCCACTACTAATACAGTGGTACCTCGGGTTAAGTACTTAATTCATTCCGGAGGTACGTTCTTAACCTGAAACTGTTCTTAACCTGAAGCACCACTTTAGCTAATGGGGCCTCCTGCTGCCGCTGTGCCGCCGGAGCATGATTTCTGTTCTCATCCTGAAGCAAAGTTCTTAACCCAAGGTACTATTTCTGGGTTAGCGGAGTCTGTAACCTGAAGTGTATGTAACCCGAGGTACCACTGTAAATATAATAAAACTCAATAGTAGTTAAAAGTCATAGACTCCCCCCCGGCCGCCTCAATGAAAGACATTCTGCAGAAACCCATGCCAGTAGGTAAAGGATGGGTTAAGTTTCACTTCTCTCCATAAACTGCTTCTTCTTCTCCAGTCCTGATCAACACTTGCTTTTACCCAGAAGTCATCATGCAAGGTGGGTGGGGGTTTACTGGGTTGTAAACCATTCCACTCATGGAGCAGACTCCCATTTGCACAATGGAACTTCCTCTTCCTTGTGGTCCCCTGTGCATCCTTGAAATTGAACTCCAGAGGGTTGGGGGACCCTCTGCAGCAGATATGGGGAACATACATGGGGAGAAGAAGAAGAGGAAGTCCCTGTTGCCTGAATGGAATGCTGCTTGGACAGTGCTTGACGTATGTGTATTTACATGTAGCATGTAATTTTGGCCCTGATCTAGGCAGCGTTCCTGGTCAGGAACCTCACCTGCACCCAGACGAATAGATTTGTATGTTACCTGTGTAACAGAAGCACACAGAGACTGCTTGGAAAGCCCAGCTTCTTAGTTATAAAGCAGGTAGTGACTGAGCCTGATTATGAGCTTGAGTGGAATCTGTTCTCAGAAGCTCTGCAAGTTGATCAAGGAAGTAAGGACTGATTTTCCTATCCTCTTAGCTTGGCATGTGAAGCCAGTGGGGTTTTCTTCCCCCGCAAAAGAATTCAAAATATGTAACTGAGGCATTATCTTTTTTCTTGTAACTGGACTAATATGGAAATTTAAAAATATCAGTGGTCCCTTTCTGGAACTTCTTAAAACTGCTATCAGCGCCGTTCCTTTTTATAAGTGAAAGTATTACGGTCTAAGGAATAAAGTATTTTAAGAATGCTCTCATAAA
The DNA here is from genome assembly GCF_965153285.1 of Podarcis tiliguerta. NCBI lineage: Eukaryota > Metazoa > Chordata > Lepidosauria > Squamata > Lacertidae > Podarcis > Podarcis tiliguerta. The sequence goes on from NC_139537.1 coordinate 32,589,594, forward strand.
ACATTAGGCAGACACTGGAATTTTCTAACGTCAATGGGAACAAGGGGCTTTGTTATGAAAATTTAAATCAACTCTTTAACAGTTGCAGAGGAAACCCTTTCCTTTGATTCATGGAACTGTGTGGGAGCTCCAGACAAGTGGGTAGTGCATTTAGCAAGCAGCTGCTCTTGAGAAGGCTTTCTGCTTGCCAGGGGTCACACTTGCCTTCACAGTTGAGCCATGAGTCACACAAACCTCATGATGAAGAGCCAGGAGGGCGGCAACATCTACAGTGCAATCCTATGCATGCATTCTCAGAAGTAAGTCCTTTGAGATACGTAGTGCTTGCTCCCAGATAAGTGGGCATCAGGTTGTAGCCTTATTAACTGATCCCATAGAATGGGAGTGGTGACCTTCTGGTCCTCCAGATGCTGCTGAATTACAGGCCCTATCATCCCTGATTATTGGCCTTATCTACTGAGGGCTGATGGGAGTTGGAGTCTAGCAACATCTGGAGGGCCACCACTACACTTACACATACAGGTGCAGCCAGCATGGTGCTCTCCAGATGTTATAGACTGCACCATTCCTGGCCATTGAGCATACTAGCTATGGGGCTGGTGGGTGTTGTATTTTAAATATGTGTGTGTGTGAAAAGCAGGCACCATCTTAGAATGGGCATTTCACTTCTTTCAGGCAGAGGGAATGCCTCTAAGGACAAAACTAGGCAGGGCATTAAAAACATCCTTGATGTTTCCTTAAGGTGCATAGTGGACAAGAGAAGACTCAGGGGTGGTATGATAGCCATATTCAAATATTTGAAGGGATGTCACATTGATGGTGGTGCAAGCTTGTTTTTTTCCTGCTCCCAAGAGTAGGCACCAAACAAATGGATTAAAAAACCAGAAAAGAGATTCTGACTGAACATTACAAAGAACTTTCTGATGGTAAGAGCTGTTCAATAGTGGAACAGGCCACCTTGGAAGGTGGTGGATTCTCCTTCCTTGAAGGTTTTAAAACAGAGGTTGTATGGCCATCTATCAGGGATTTTTTAGCTGTGATTCCTGCATTGTGGGTGTTTGACTAGATGGCCCTTGGGGTCCCTTCTAACTCCGCAATTTTATGATTCTATGAAAGAGACAAAGGTGGTAAGAAAAATCCATGCAATTGTACCTACCTGAGGGCTAGCTGAGTTATATACATATGGAAGTCTAACCCCTTTAATGTGTCTTTTTAAAAAACCAAATAAAGAGTCCTGGTAGACAAAGCAAGAAACTGACATGTCCTTATCACTACCAGCTGGTTATAACTGGATGCTTGACAGTACCATCTGGTGGTGTATTGGCAAATTAGGATGCAGCCACTCCATAATTAAATGCAGGGTAGGTTAGGAAGCTATGGGTTTCAATCTGTTCTCAATAGAATCTGCTCTGTTACTAAGGAAGCCATTTCCTCAGTCTAAAGAGCACCAAAAAGCAATGTGCTGTCCAAGGTGCTGCCAATTCACTATGTGGCTAAATCCAATGCCAAATAAAGTGCTGATTAACTAATAAGACTCTTCTCGTGGTGTGTCCTTTATGATGGGTGGGGTAGGGGAAGAGTATGCATACCTCTCTGTTTTCAAAAATCTAACAGAAGCTCAAGCAATAATTATTGATAATCACATTGCATTTTGTATTCCAGTGAAGTTACTCTTATACCATTTTCCACAACATTGCACTATATTACCCATCTACAGGAGAAAATTTCTAGCGTTTGTTTGTTTAAGAGAATCTTACTCTGAGATTGTAAAGACTGAATTTGGCACACAACTACGTTCAATCTGAATCAGCACATGAGAAAGGCAATCTTGATGATGTTGATGATAAGCGCTCCTCAAAAAAGAAAAGGTTATTGTATAGCTGGAAAGGGAAAAAACGACCAGACGGTTGGAGGAACTTTGTTATGGAGAAAATTTGCAATGTTTGGGACTCCTTAACTTTTTTTTTTTTTAAGTCAGAGGACTTGATAAGGATGTATATAAATTTTCCTCTCTCTTAATACTAGAACCTGGGCACATCCGATGAAGCTTAATGAAGAGAGAGTCAGGCATACGAAAGGAAGGACTTTTTCACAAACTAAGCTGTGTATTTCACTTCCACAAGATGTGGTGACTGCCTGGCTTTAAAGGGGAATTAGATGAATTTATGGAAGATAAGGCTAGCCATGTTTATTAGGCATGACAGCTACACTCCCACCAGTATCCCACTGAATACCAGTTTCTGAGGCATGACAAGAGGCATAATATAGTCCTATTGTAACCTGCTCTGGGGCCTCATGGTGAAGGGCAGCTAAGAAATGCAATTGATTATCATCATCACCCTTATCATTTTCCAGCTGGAACATGCCAACAGTGCTCAGAGGGGTTGATGGAAGCAGATGGACCAATACTGAGCTAGGTGGACCAATGATCTGATTTGGTATAAGGCAGCTTATATTGATCCCTGAGTCTTCCCAATATTCATTTGCTGCCTTGTGATTTCTTGTCTATTCACCAGTCTTAATAGGAGAACCACAAAGCACTTTATTTCAGCTACAAATCTCTGTAAACAAGCTGTCAGCTGCACCACAAGTTAGATGGATCAGCACCCTGAATATATTTACAAGACCCCAAAGTATCTGGCAACATTGTTGTTTAATTTCCTCCAATAAGAATATGTGTTGTGTGTGTATTTATTATACAAAAAAAAATTGAACATGGGATTAATGTCTTCAGCAAATAAATTAATTGTATACACTGTCTCTTACAGTCTGAACACTGTAAACATATTCTAATCAAAACCTTATGCTAGAGGGTGACTTTCGTCTTCACTCCTAAATGTGTTTATAAAATGTGATTTGTAAAAGGTCAATTGTAACATTTACAAATGATTTTTGGGCTTTCACAAGTTTTTGGCTGATGTTTCCAGAAGGACTAACTACATTTGGAATGCAAGTGCTCATTCCACACAAGTAATCTAATTAAGTCTCTAATGACACCTTAGAGATCAACAAGTCTATTGCAGTATGAGGTTTCAGTGACAAGAGACAAGTTCATCAGCTGCACCAAGTGGACCGAAAAGTTGGCTATTCATATATAGTGGAGAAGAAACAATCTTGCACAAGTAGACTAAAACATGATACTGTATACGCAATATGGGGCAGACATGTGGTGGGATTCTGTGGTGCTGTCCAATAAATCAGGATCACTTGTTTAGTTGGTTAAGCTTGCAATCCTGTTCCGACTTCTTTGGGATTAAGCCCCATTGAACTCAGTGCAAAATACTTCTGAGTAGACACCTACATGATTGCACTCTAAGAGCTTTTTATCATTTCAGCATTGCAACCCTTAAATAACACACACGAAAAGATCAATAAAACACGGATAAGCATCAAAATGAATGACAAAAAAACAACAACCTAGCAGTAATGCATCATATCAAAAGCTTGCTTAGGCTAACAGCAACATCTTCCAAATTCATGCTCCTCGCACGCCCTCTCTCGAGTGTTACACCAGGGCAATCCTTGCAGCTGCAACCAAGGCAGTAATACAAGAGCAACACAGTGGCATAGTGTGCCTTATGCAGTTAGAATTATCTGCATGCCTTAAGCCTTAACACTGGGTTTTTGAATGGCAAATCATCTGTATTTTTTGTAGAAATTTATCACTCCGACACACAGCATTGCTTAAGTAGTTTCTTGAAAGTTATCATCTGTTATGTAAACACCACTACTGCAGTAAGTCCACTTCATAAACTTGGCTTTGATGGCGAAGCCAGGAGTAATGCAGCATTTACGTCCAGCAAATGTTAGTCAAGTGCCCAGGCTATTAGCATTTGGAAGGAGTCCTAATACTTGGTATGTTCTAGCCAGTGAAAGCCCGTTTGTTATTGGCAGATTATGATATAATTGCTTTTATATAATAATGTGGGAGTGAATTCTGTGACCCAGAAACGTGGAAATGGCATGAGACAAAGAGAGCTTGCTGTTAATGAATTCAATACCGTATACATACTTATGCTCCATTAATAGAGTCAGTGCATGGTGGTGAACTATTTGCTGAGTAAAAGAATAGAGTGTGATGCCATGCAGACAGGCAAGGCTGAGAATTTAACAGTCTGATTAAATAGTAATTGCATGGGAGGATAAAAGCTGCAGTGAAGGATCTCCAGGCAAGCAATGTGCAGATGGGTACCTTGTATAACTCCACTGGCCTCAGTTGTAATTTTATATGCCTGCCAAACTTAAAATCCAGAAGAAGATTTACAAGCTAATTGCAACCACTGGTGGCCAATCATGCTGATTTCGATGGGATATTTCCAGGTTAAGCATGCTTAGAATTCTCTTCTGATTTCTCCTTTGACCTTAACATTTGGAATCTCTGTCCCCCTGACTTATCCCAGAATAACAAGGAAAACAGATCTTACAGAAAATGCATTCATTCAGGTGCAATTACTAAACAGAGGCTGAAGGCAGAAATATTAAGAAATTTCACTTTGCCATCCTTTGAGGCTGAAGAGTAAGTGAAAGACTGCATTCAGTTGTTTTTGTTGTTTTTAATTTGTTTGGCAAATTGATTTAGCAAAGATTATATGAAGATTTGCCAGATGATCTGCTTTGAACTTGCATTTGAAATCTTGTTGTCAGTGCGCTTTGTTTCATTCTTGAAAACACAGTTCTTGTGCTTTATGTATTTTAATTATCAATTTAGGAAATGTCAATGAATGAATAAACATTAGGTGAATCTACCAGACAACAAAGAAGGCCAAGAGACCAATAGAAAAATGGCTTTAAAACCATGAGATAAAATGCTAGTCACTGGATACAACCCTCTGACATTAGTATTAGTATTTGTAGTAGTATTTTTGGTGACAGCAGCCACGAAATTAAGAGACGCCTGCTTCTTGGGAGAAAAGCAATTACAAACCTAGACAGCATCTTAAAAAGCAGACATCACCTTGCCAACAAAGGTCCATATAGTAAAAGCTATGGTTTTCCCAGTAGTGATGTATGGAAGTGAGAGCTGGACCATAAAGAAGGCTGATCGCCGAAGAATTGATGCTTTTGAATTATGGTGCTGGAGGAGACTCTTGAGAGTCCCATGGACTGCAAGAAGATCAAACGTATCCATTCTTAAGGAAATCAGCCCTGAGTGCTCACTGGAAGGACAGATCGTGAAGCTGAGGCTCCAATACTTTGGCCACCTCATGAGAAGAGAAGACTCCCTGGAAAAGACCCTGATGCTGGGAAAGATTGAGGGCACAAGGAGAAGGGGATGACAGAGGACGAGATGGTTGGACAGTGTTCTTGCAGCTACCAACATGAGTTTGACCAAACTGCGGGAGGAAGTGGAAGACAGGAGTGTCTGGCATGCTCTGGTCCATGGGGTCACGAAGAGTCGGACATGACTAAACAACAACAACAAGTAGTATTTTTATATTATTAAATATGTTACCTTCCCCAACAGATTCCAGGCTGAGTTACAGCAGTTTAAAACTCAGAATTCAAAGCAGCTAAATCAAATTACAGCCACAGGAATACAATCCATTGAAATTAGAGGACATAACTAATTTAAGGTTCATTAATTTCAAAGGGTCTGCCCTGAGTAGAGCTTAGTTGGATGCAAGTAATCAATTGCAAAAAGTTATGTTGCCATTATGTTATCCTACCTCATTCATTTCAACACAAAGGAAATGCAATGTAAATGTCGGGGGTGTGTGTGTGTGCATATGCAATTATGTTTTGTTTGAGGACTAAAAACAACAACAGTAAATAGCAATCATATTTGCACGATTGATTTCCATTGGAATTTCATTGGAACTCTCTGACATCCATACTAGTAGTTATTGAAAGTCTTATCTTGCATGGATCCCCCCCCCCAGTCCCCTTTTAAAACTGTCTAAGTTGGTGACCACCACAACTAGTAGTGAATGCTGCTGTCTGACTATGTCTGGTGTGATGTGCTTCCTCTTGTGTATCCTGAACCGTCAATCATTTAACTTCATTGGATAACACCCCCCCCCCCACACACACATTTTAGCATTGTGAGGTGGGGGGGGGGACACAGAAACAAAGCACTGCAGTTTGAGTGCCACCAAAATGCTGCCTTGAGGAAGGTTCACAGGATCACATGCAACAAAAAAATTAACAATTGACCATGAATTGCTCTGTAAACCAGTAGCCTGGAAAGATTCTTAACAGCCCCACCCCTCCTTTAGGCACAGTTCTAAGTAAAGGGGCTATTATTTCTTCTTGGCAGTGTTCATTCATTTTCCCACCTTGGCAACTGCTTTATAAAAATATATATAGTTGGCATCATCCTCAAAAGAAAACAAACAAGCTGCTAGTCAGTAAAGAAAGGAAGAGAATCATTAAAGGGAGAGGGGAGGGGGGGAAAAGAAATCTTCAAATCATGTTTAGCCTCAGCTGGCCTTAAAAACACATGGCAATGGGCGATCAAGTACATTCTCCACGATGGCTGCCTTTCAAGGGAAACAAAATCTGGATATTTCTGTGTCTAGACCATAGAGGGAAAAATGCTTTAGTGCTAATTACCACTGAATGTATAAACGTCCTGAGTGACTCAAAGCAACATACATGGTGAATTTAGCAAGTTTATGCAGCCAGACTGCAAAAGAGGAAAGAAATGGGAGTCAGATGTGGGTTGTATACCTTTCCCTTCCCATTGGTTTGCTAAGTCAACAATGGTGAATGAGTCAATTTTTCTCTGCTTTACATTCTATCTCAAAACACAGCTAACAATATTTAACCTTTCTAAAGGCATCTAAAGAGACAAACCTCAGAATGCAGGTGTGCATGACATAACTAAATGCTGCGCCATCAAGAATGCCATGCCTCTGGAAAGCTAACACATCAAGGAGAAGGGTTCTCAAGCCTAGACTTTTACACTGATGTGCTAGATTCTATCTTCTGGGTGTTTTACCGGTGGGAAAACACAAGTGCAAAGTCCGCAGCCAATTGTAAAATTTGAACCTCATGAAATTTAAATAATTCCTATATCATTTTCACAAATCTGGCAGTTACCAAATACAGCCTGTGGATACGCTGCATATTTTTATATGCACCTAAGCACAGTGGGAAAGCCAGTGTGATTTAGTGGTGAGAGTGTTGAACAAGGACGTGGAAGTCTACGGTGCATCTTTTTACCTGGCTTTGGTATTCTTTGGACAGAGGTCCCTGGAGTCTAATCACACTTTGCAATACAGTGGTACCTTGGTTTACAACCATAATCCATTCCAGAGGTCTGTTTGTAAACCCAAACAGGTTGTAACCCAAGGCGCGCTTTCGCCAATGGGGCCTCCCCAAAAAATTTGTTTGTAAACAAAAAAAAATGGGTTGTAATCCAAAAAAAGGTGCAAACCGGGACACGCACTTCCAGGTTTGACGTGTTTGTAATCCAAAACGTATGCAAACCAAGACGTATGTATGCAAACCAAGGTACCACTGTATTGGAGTTAGAATATAGGTGAAGGCATGCAGCTTAAACACTCCAGCAGATAGCCAAATCCACTGCCCCCCTCCCACCGGGTCTCCAGAGAGACAGTTTCTACAATGCTAGCAGAGCCCCCCAAAGCTCAGCTCTCAGCATCTCTCTGTCCATCTCTCTGTCTTCTCTTTCCTCTGACCCAAGGTGCAGATTCTGTTGTTTCTTGTCACCCACGACCCTAGGTTTATTTATTTGCAAAAACAAAACAAAATCCTATACAGTGGTACCTCAAGTTACATACGCTTCAGGTTACATACGCTTCAGGTTACAGACTCCGCTAACCCAGAAGTAGTGCTTCAGGTTAAGAACTTTGCTTCAGGATGAGAACCGAAATCGTGCTCCGGCGGCGCAGCGGCAGCAGGAGGCTCCATTAGCTAAAGTGGTGCTTCAGGTCAAGAACAGTTTCAGGTTAAGTATGGACCTCCGGAACGAATTAAGTACTTAACCCGAGGTACCACTGTACTGGTAATATTTTTTTTAAAAAACAGTTATGATAGTGAACAACATAAGATCAGCAATAACACTATTTCGATAAAACAAATGCAATACATAAGAATCACACTAGCACAGCAACGTAGCTGGTGATTTGGAACCTGCAGGTCCGGAAGCAGGATGAGTGGCAGCAGCTGGGAGCAGCAATGGGCAAGGACTATTGCCTTTATGTCCTGTTTCTGGGTTTAGCAAAGGCATCAGGTTGGTCCCTGTGTGGAAAAGGATGCTGGTCTGAATGCAATAAATGTTAAGAGGAGGCCAGCAGAAGGGCAGGCATGGGGATTGCTACTCTCTGTGTAATGCCTATGCCTACTTTTCCAACAGAATTCCTAAGGTTTGCCATGTCAGCAAGTACTTAGCACTAGCTCACCCAACTTATAATAAGGCCAATTCACACCATTCTCCCCCCCCCCCCATGAGTACCACTGGAATTATTGACATTGTTGGCATTTGACACCTAGAGTCTCACAAACAGCCTGCGCTGTGTTGATCCACTTGAGAATTTAATACCCTAAAGTGTCTGAAATGCAAGGCTTAATCCAGTTTTGTTCACTCTTTTATTTGACTAGACATTCTTCTCTCATAATCACATAAAATGACAGGGAAGTTTAAAAATGCACGAAAACTGTGGCTTGGCCAAGTAGAAGCTCTTTACAGGGAACAAGCTTTTCAGCAGCAATGTATAGAAGCCCAGTCTAGGCCTATTCCTTTTGCATGAATCAGTGTTGTGTGGCTTCTCCAAATAATTCCATTGCAGATGGTCACTGAAAAAAGCTTTGTACCTAAGATCTAGTGATGTCTTCTGTCTCCAACCTGTTGGACCCTCATCATCTGCGTGTCCCAGAACCTGACAGGTGGCCTCTTTATGCCACACCTTTGTTCCTGACCTTGCTAGGAGTGCAGCCCAGTGGGGTTAAAGTTAAAGCGACCCCTGACCATTAGGTCCAGTCGTGGTCGACTCTGGGGTTGCGGCGCTAATCTCGCTTTATTGGCTGAGGGAGCCAGCGTACAGCTTCCGGGTCATGTGGCCAGCATGACTAAGCCGCTTTTGGAGAACCAGAGCAGCGCACAGAAATGCTGTTTACCTTCCCGACGGAGTGGTACCTATTTATCTACTTGCACTTCACATGCTTTCGAACTGCTAGGTTGGCAGGAGCTGTGACCGAGCAACGGGAGCTCACCCCGTTGTGGGGATTCAAACTGCCGACCTTCTGATCGGCAAGTCCTGGGCTCTGTGGTTTAACCCACAGCGCCACCGGTGTCCCGTGTCCCAGTGGGGTTAGCACTCCTATATTTGCATACACACAACGGATATCCCGAAACCTGCCTTTTTCATTTTTGTCTACCAGAAGGGACACTGAGAAGGGCTGAGGAGACGTCTTCCTTTTATGCTTTGTTATTTTTCCATTTATGAGATTTCGGAAAACATTTATGTATGGCTCCCTGAGTTTATATTGAGAATTCATGCAGGGTGGAAATCAAAATACACAGCATCTGTGTGAAGAATGTAAGCCAATCCTTGAACGATTTGCCATGGAAGCTGCCTGATGGTATGTGACAGGACGAAGGGCTACTCTGAGCTGACTGCAAAGTATTATGTGTACGTACTGCCCAGAGTGCATTTTACTTCTGTTCTATTGCTTTTGGACAGAAGCTCGGTGGAAGTTCACAGCTCCCTCAACAGCTTGATGTGCCATATCCTTTGCACTGCAGAAGCACAATTATAAAGACACACACAAAAATTCTGAGGTATTGGCACCCAGGCTTTTATTTATTTATTTCACAGCCCACTGGGATAGAAAACGGGTAGAAGTACGAGCTTAAGGAGGAAAGAGCAGCAACACGAAATGCAAACGCTAAAACAACAACAACAACATCTCTTGAAGTTTAGGGCTAGCCATATGTTTTCCCAGTAGTGATGTATGGAAGTGAGAGCTGGACCATAAAGAAGGCTGATCGCCGAAGAATTGATGCTTTTGAATTATGGTGCTGGAGGAAACTCTTGAGAGTCCCATGGACTGCAAGAAGATCAAACCTATCCATTCTTAAGGAAATCAGCCCTGAGTGCTCACTGGAAGGACAGATCGTGAAGCTGAGGCTCCAATACTTTGGCCACCTCATGAGAAGAGAAGACTCCCTGGAAAAGACCCTGATGTTGGGAAAGATGGAGGGCACAAGGAGAAGGGGACGACAGAGGACAAGATGGTTGGATAGTGTCTTCGAAGCTATCAGCATGAGTTTGACCAAACTGCAGGAGGCAGTGGAAGACAGGAGTGCCTGGCGTGCTCTGGTCCATGGGGTCACGAAGAGTCAGACACAACTAAACGACTAAACAACAACAACATATGTGATGCTCCATGTCTCTCCAGAGGCTGCTTACATTATCAGTGGTCAGCTGAGAGGCCACAGCCATCAGGGGTGAGCCAGGAGTCACAGAGCCAGCCAGCTAGAAGCTGAGACTGACAAGTTGGTCAAGGCCAAAGGACAGACCAGGAAACTGGGTGGAGGAGCAAGGCAGAAGCTGTAGCCAAAGGTCAAACCAGGGCACAAGAGCCTGGTATTGTCATGCTATCATCCCATCCAGCCTAGTCCTACTGCACACAGCAGCTATTTATTTATTTTTAAATCAAGGATCCTGGGGCAAACTATGTAGCAGCCTAACTTGGGCCTCTGTGTCAAAGATCGTGTCATGTGAATGTTTTTCTCTGAGCTTTTGTTTGCTTTTCACTCAAAATAGCCGCAGCCTGGACATTTTTCGGGGTGGGTGGGGGTTGTTTGTGTTGATTTCTTTCCCATGGGCAGTTTTTTCATATCAAAATTGCCTTCCCCAAGGCAGGTATTGCTATCTTTGGGAGGCAGAAGGGATTTTAATAAGGAGAAATGTCCTACAGTGAATGGAATAAGTGTCCTTTCTTCGCTGTGTGATTCAGATTTCAGCATACTACAGCTGGACCAGGTTGTGGGGGGAGGGGAGAAGAATTATCCACTGATCATCAAATGTAGTTTGATGTTAAACTAACAAAGATTGACCTTGTCATTACAGGGTGGCTATAATTTGCTGTTGATTACAAAGTTGATGGGATTCCTCATATAATTTTTTTTCACTTGACTGTGGGGGTTTAGTCAGTCTACATGTTATTGTTCAAATAACATGGGAAATGTTAAAAAAAGATAACCCTCTTTAAAGGCTTTCAGTGCCTATTTATTCTAGTGATTCAGGCTGAAGAATGGTACAAATTAGTAGATCTGCAAAGTGTGTCACAAGGAAATAGAAGATTAATTAGATTTGAGTGATGCAAAATATGAACAGAGGGCTCACCCACACTTACCTATTGCTTTCTAAGCACAGGTCCACACTTTTCGGGTCCACATGCAAACACTTTTTATTTTGCCCTGCTGCTTTCCCCAGAAAAACCTGAACTGGAACAAATGGCAATTCAGCTTTTCTGTGATCCCTCCCCACCCCACTCTCTTGGTTTTCACTCCTTTTTATTCAGCCCTTCCTCCAAAGATACTTTCCCAGGCCTTCTTTCCCCCTTTCCAAGAGTTAATTTATATTTTATTCCATAAAACTATAACAATAACAACGAAGAGCACTGATGTACTTATTTTTGCATACATTGTAAATTAACTGTCCAGTATCCATGATAACCATGATACATTAAATTGTATAACAAGGTGTTTTTTTAATCAAATATGACATCCTTTTTTATCCTGATCCCAATAAGTCTCTCCAAAGAGTTTCATGAATAACTGGAAATTTGGAACTACTAGGACAGGCTTGTCCAACTCCCAAGAGACTGTGATCTACTCCTGGTATAAAAAAACTGGCAGTGAGCTACCCATTGTCATGGAGGGAGGAGGCCAGAGTTGTTGAGCTTTTCGGGGGGAGGATTGCACAGTGTTTTTTAGCTTTCCCCCCATAACTTTTTGTACATGATAAGGATCATGTCATCTACCTGGATCTACCAGTTCACATTTAAATGTGAAATTATCTAATTCACCCTTCCCAAAACAATAAGCAAACTAAAACACAGTCATCCTTTGAAATTCACACTTCTCTGAATTTTGCAATACAGTTCTCCAGTCAAGTGATATCTATAAAAATCCACAGTCTAGGTTAAAGTGGTGCATATAAATATATATTCCAGTGAAAACAAAATATACTATATATGGGGAAATTATTTTGCAAAAAGTGTATATTTGGCAAAATTGTACCAATTTAATTTTACGAATTTAAGACTGGAAAAATGAACAACAGATAGAAACCAAAATCGACATATTCACCCACCTCTAGTCAAGAAACACTTAACAGTTGTGCCCTTTTTTTAATGCATGAAAATTGTTTCAAGAAGACTTGATGTCTGGACAACATTATTGCCTGGAAACCATTGTGTATTTTTGAAAAGAAGCACAGTATTTTTGAAAAGAAGTCCCCAAAGTCCCCCTGGAAGTCTACCATACACATGGAGCATCCCTGTTAAAGGCTTCCCATTCACTTCAATTTCAAAAATAGCTCTAAACATGCATTCACAAAGACTTCTAGGTTGGGGGCTTAAGGAGAGATTTGAAGGCCTCTCCATTTTTATTTTCCCCCTCCAGGACCCTACATCTCTAAACTTGATTTTCCCATTTAACAAGCAATCCCGGGAAGCTCAGTATTAAGAAAGAATAGACATACATGGGATTGTGAGCGTGTGATACGTAGGCTGCAGCATTTTTGAATAAGTGTTTCACCTGGCTTTTGGTTATGGCTCAGGCTGCTCCTACGCCTTCCCAGAATTTCATCCTTCCATTCCATGCACAGGCTACCCGTATCCAAAATAATCAAAGTTAAATTGATCTCATAACAGTATTCTGTTCACGGTTTGTCCATGGCTGATCATCAGTAGAAGCAACAGGACGTGGAGCTCACTGTTTTGCCTGTTTGCTGTTATCATCAAAGGTATTGGTAAGGATATCCAATGGACCCAGCAGTCAATCAAACTACAATGTTATCCAGGATAAAGTTGCCAACGTCTGATTTCCCACTGGTGAAATGACAGTTTTACAACACTGGCTAAAGAACAAGGCAGACTAGACTACGTTATCATCTGAAACACTATATAATGCTCTTTTCATGTGCTGGCAGGCTTGACACTGTTAAACAAAGAATCTGAATTCTGCTAGCTCTAAAGTCCAAGGAAATCAGAACATGAAACCTTTGTTGATGAATTTTCTTTTGACATATACATTTCTCGAAAAAGTGCTTGAAAGTCAGAAAATTGAGATAATTGAAAATTATATACAGTACAAGGACACTGAGGATTGGGTTCATTTTTTCCCTCTTGGTAGATGGGTAAGTTCACAGAAATGTTATCACAACAATCTGTCCACAATTTCAGACTAGTGTATATTTAACTGTTGTTCATCAGGGTTAGAGCAGTACCTGGTCTGTCTAGACATGCTAGTGTAGTTTAAGGAAACTCCAAAAATACTTCTTTACTTTGCAGAATTAATTTATGGAAGTCACTCCCACAATTTGTGGTGATAACGATTGACATAGGCAGCTTTAAGAGGAATTTAAGACATGTTCCTGGATAATAAATCTACCAGTAGCTTGTTCAAAGTGCAACACTGGGGGTCATTCCATTTGTAATGTAAAAGTCAACTCTGTCTGTGTTAATGTTGGCTAACCCAGAGAGACATAGTGGTGAAGGTGTTGCTTAGCAGCCAGCTGAGTGGCACAGTATTTGTTCAGATTTCATGTGCTCTGATTGGCTGTGAAGTTCTGATGAAACTTTTCCTCTGTGTGTTTGACTGAATGTCTCCCTACAAGGCCTGAAGTAAGAAAGACAAAACCTTGTTATCTATTTCTCCTCAAATTATGCACTGTTTTTGTTCAGTTTCCTCAGTAACCTGTTACCAGGATTTCTTTTCTCTCTTGACTCTGTCCGCATTATTTTAGCGGCTAGTCACAAGTGAGAACCACAATAAAACAGTGTTTGGTGGAGTGTTCCTGTTCAAGGTTTCAGCCAGGCTAGCATACGTTCCATTCTCTCCTTCCTCCCATTAGTCAACAAATATTCTGTGGGCACTGAGCATGTTCAGTCCTCACTGGACTGCATTTGTTCTTCCTTTTTCTACAGGTGTATTGCATCTCTGCAAACCCCAGGGGTTCCCTGAGCCCACTAAAACCTCCCTCTTATGTGTGCTGTTTTGACTATATAAGGACAAGCATTTAGACCAGGGGTCAGCAAACTTTTTCAGCAGGGGGCCAGTCCACTGTCCCTCAGACCTTGTTGGGAGCCGGGCTATATTTTGAAGGGGAAAAAATGATGCAAGAATACCACAAGTCCCAGTGGCTGCTTACCTGTGTCTTGTGAGCGGCCGAGACTGGAGGTGGCGGATGGATGGTGAGCGGCATGTGAAAGGGCTCTGGAGAGGGGCTGCTTAAAATGGCAGCCACTTGAGCACTGCTGCTGCTGCTGGCATCAACAAATCCCAGCTCCCTTCCTCCTCTAGGCAGGGCGACGAGAAGCCAGGAGAAGGGAGGGGGGAGATAGGGTGAGGCGCCGGCGCCGCCGTGTGAGGGAGAGGGAAAGAATGTGCATGCTGGCGATCCACACAGCGATTCCCGGACCGTCCACAGGCCAGATCCAGAAGGCAATTGGCCCTGATCCAGCCCACAGGCCTTAGTTTTACGACCCACAATTTAGACAGTTGACTTTGTTGTTAGTGTACATGATCTTCTAGTTCAGAGGCTGTATACTTCTGAATATCAATTGATGGTGGGAAACAGTGGAAGAAGGCTATAGACCTTGGGTAGGTGAACTAAGGCCCGGGGGCCAGATCCGGCCCAATCGCCTTCTAAATCCGGACCGTGGACGGTCCAGGATTCAGCATGTTTTTACATGAGTAGAATTTGTCCTTTTATTTAAAATGCATCCCTGGGTTATTTGTGGGGCATAGGAATTTGTTCATTTCCCCCCCCCCCCAAAAAAAATATAGTCCGCCCCCCCACAAGGTCTGAGGGACAGGGGACTGGCCTCCTGATGAAAATGTTTGCTGAGCCCTGCTATAGACCATGCCCTGCTTCTGGGCCTCCCAAAGGCATCTCCTTGGACCACTGTGACAAATAAGATAGACATTTGGTATGATCCATAAGTGACCCTACGTCTCTATAATGAGCTTGGCATTGTATGTGCTCTTGTGATCGATTGTCCACAATATCTCTGAAACCAGCGTGGAAAGCTCACACCTTGATTCTTTCCAGTCACTTGATTTAGCAAGTGGATTCTTTTCTCTCTCGAAACCAACAGCATCTAAGCACAAATCATTTTTGCCTCTTTGTTGTTGTGGTTCGTGAGCAAATGGTTTAATTTGTACCAATGTGAATTCAAAGTTTGGACAAGGCTGTCAGGCTTATACTTTCAGCCTTCACTGCCCCTTGAGTCGTAATATTTTGTTTTCTAAGGAAGATACATGAAATGGAAATTGGCAAACTCGGGATTCTACTTTAAGGGTGTCTGGTAAAATTATTTTGGAGATCTAGGAAAGTAGCCTAGAGAGTTGGCCAGACGCTCCGCACATTACATGCCAGAGGATCCCAAAAAACATTGCCTTTCTCGCAAAAATTTTCAAGGCTAAAGAAAGGCTTGATTATTATGGTAGTTGCTTCATACAAATATGCATAACTGAATGCACACGTATGGGAAAGCTGAAGTTAACCATTCATTGACAGTTCTGGGGACATTTCCTTCTCTGCATAAACACTTGTCTCTGGCATTTACATAATAATTATGGTAGACAACCATCTGGCTAAATATTTAGTGGTTTTCTAAAGTTGTTTGGTGTTCGTGTCTGCCCCAGTCCACTAGAAAACAGTTTGGTGTGTTGTTTCTAAGGCCATATGGCACCTTAGATCAGAGCAAAGGATTACAAGCTGTAACATGTGACAAAGAAGAATGCAAATTCTAACTGTTTGCGTGCCTGCTGAAATCCTTGCAGAGAGACTGCATTCATCCCCTGCCAATATTTATGACAGTGTTTATCATTATAACTGTCACTTTTTCACATATTCGGTGAATTACAATGCTGCAATGCTTTCTTGCTCACGTGTTCTGACATTTTGTTGGCCATCTACGCAAAGTCCTTCTTTCTCTTCTCTTTATAATGAATCAAACGTTCCTGACCACCAAATTCCCATGAAGTGTTTTTGGAGATTTAAGGATAGCAAATTTCTGACAAGCTGCCAATTGTTTTTAATGCATACAAATCCAATTCAGACAACCATTTTACAGTGTCTTGAAGCCACTGCTCAGTTCCAGTTTAACTCTTTCAGAAGATTGAGGGTTGCAAAGGACTGTTGCAGAGACACCAAGTTCCACGTGACATAGAGGGGGATTGTTGCATGCAAGTGATGTCACACAAGTGAGGTAATGCATGGCCGGAGGAGGCCACATCGCCCAGAGAGGCCTGCTGCCACTGTAGGGAGGCTTAGCAGGGCCTGACCCCTCAGAATGGAGCGGGGCCGTCAGCCCTGTCCCTGCATACTTTGCATGTGGCTGAGGTGTCCTCAGCTCCATAGAATTGGAACCTAAGAACTGTTGTTATACCAGCTGAGCGTGTGTGGATATATTCCAGAGCTTAGGGCAAGGAAACAATCTGGGAGACAGCTGAAATGTAAACAGAGAAAAACTCCAGTCAAAGGCAATCAAACACTGGTGAAAGTTCATCATTGAGCCTACCTGGTGGCAGTGTGTGGCAATCACACAGGGTCCCCGGACGTTTCACCGTCTATTGATCCCTGTGCCACCACTTTATTTCTCGCTGCCACCACCCAGGCCTTACCTGGTACAATACTGAGTCCAGTCAGGGTTAAATTGGAACATAAACTTTTGTTTGTTTATTGCAGTTTAACAAGCGTGTGGTTTCATAAACTGTATCGGTCAATTACCATCATGGGATACCTATCCAGACCTATAACTTCCGCTATCTGCTCTCACTCACTAAACCACCTTTCAGATAGTTACTTGTCTTCCTAGCCCCTAACTATTCCTGACTCAGCTTATTTTGCTACACTAATTCAACCTACCCACAAATTCTATCCCAATTCACTCCCACTCCAACCAACCTCCCAATGAACTCTTTCCTTTGCCCCTCCCAGAGCTGGTTTTATAGTCCCTCTGACTCCACCCCCTGGGGCCTGATTGGGTAACCTGTTTAACTATTTCACCTCCAGCACTCTCATATGTTAACCTCACACAGTGCAGCAGCAAAGAAGGCATACCTTTCTGCCTTCGTTTCAACCCCACTGTGCAATGCAGCAGAGCTTCTCTGCAGTGACTCCCCATTTGTAGAATGCTCTCCCCGGAGGCTCGCCTGGCACCATCGTTACATATCTTTAAGTGCCAGGCAAAACACTCCTCTTCTCCAGGGTCTTTGGTGAATTAAACAATCTATGGCCTTTTAAACTAGGGAGGTGTTGTTGTTTTTATTGTGGTATTTATTTTTGTGTTATTATATTGTAATCTGCCCTGTGATCTTCGTGTGAAGGGCAGTATAGAAATTTAATAAATAACAATAATAATAAATTGATTGCAAACAGCAGAGACTCCATCGCAGCTGAAGATTTGCTAGAATATCTGCCATTCCAAAATTGTTTTGCGGAGGCTGTTCTCAGTCTGGGTGACCGTTCTTAACTTCCTATGAAGAAATGACATTGGCGTGGGAGATCCGTAAGTAGGCCTTTGTTCCATTAACATCAATGTGTTTTCCCCAAGAGACTTCAATGTATAAATGTGAAATATTTAATCACCCGTAAACATCAGAAGCATGTGGGTATCCAATTCCTTGTGAGAAATGAAAACACACGTTCTCATTGGAGAGGCTGGTTTCTGAAGGCTCTCCTGAGATCTTTTCCAGCACCAAATGCAATAATGTAAGATAGCATGAAAATCTACAGCTCTATTGATCATTCTTCAGAGATGGGTCAAGGGGGCTTGAGAGGCAGACAAAGCAAACAATTCCACTCTTTCTGTTTAGACAAACTATAATTTAATACAGGCATGACATTGTGGTGAACAGAAAGCTCTCCAAAACAGTTCCATTTGAAGGCAGCTTGTATTTTTCACTAATCCTAGTCTCTTGTTGATTACGCAGCTGAGGTTTTCAAACTGGGGCTGTAAATGGTAGCTTTTTTACAGTTTTATTCCCCTGGAGGCACTGCTGCAGGCAATTTCTGTAATCTGCCTTTATTCCAAATTTGGCTATAGATCTACTGCAATTCTAAAAAAGGGAAAATGGTGAACAGAAGAGTTTGTCTCTATCTCCATTAAACCACATGCATTCACACATCATTTGCAAATGACATAACACAGGAAATTTTGATTGCTCATTAATTTCTTAATTTTTGTAAGCATCTGACAATGGATTTTCACATAAAACCTAGGCTGGCAAACAGATTCCACTGGTCTTTATTTACCCAGCCAATATGCATCCATCAAAGTTCAAGAAATGGACTTTTGAAAGTGGTTTTTGATGCTTGAAACTATTCACAAAACTGCCCAGAAAGTGATAGCTAGGAATGGAAGACTCGATCAATGTCAGTGTTCACGTTTTCCTATTGTTAAATTTGGTTCTCTGCACTTCTGCAGCAATTTGAGAATTTTATTGTAAAAAAAAATCCCCATGAAAATTCTGCAGCAATTTAGTACAGATTTCTCCTAATAAACAATTTTTTGTCTTAATCTTTCTGTGTTATTTTCAATAATATATTCATTTTTATGCATACTTTTACGTGGTATACGCATTTTTTGGAAACACTAGTTAGTTGAAGAACTGCAACACAAATTTTGGATGAGTGTTGATTCCAAAGAATAGCTAGGTTTCAGTTGCGTGTGATGACCCCCAAAACCACCCCCAAATAAAGACACAATAGACACAGAATTTAGTTTAAGGTTTTTGGCATTAATTTTGGCCACAACTTTATTGATTACAGCATGTGAGTGGTTGCTTAGGCATTGGTTCCAGACTACCTGAACCTGCACAGTGGCAGGAACAGGACTGACACTGGGCTCCACCATATGTCAGTAAGGGAAAGCATCCTGGGGGTGCAAGAAGCTGGCTTCAATCTCACAGCTCACCCCAGATGCTCCCAGGGGCTCTGGCGAGGCCCTAGCCCCTTGATAGGGTTCGGACAAAGGCAAGGCAAGCCCCTGGATTCCTTTAATGGAATTCCCTAGCAGCAGCAATTGAGGGGCAGGCACAGCCAACCACGTCCCCTCCGCAAGACATTGAACCAAATGCCTAACCGCCAACCTTACAAAGTTGTGACAATTTGCTACACGGTAGGCAAAAACCAAGTGGCACCAGCCAAATGGCAAAATTCCTACCAGGCCCCTGCTCCAAAAACAGACGACCCCTAGATAGGCATAGCAAGGCCAAAAGAACAACCCTAAATATAGGGAGAGGAGGGCGGCTGATCCGTTGCACGTAGCAAGAAAATGAAACTCTCCAGCGACGTGCAGCAGTTTAAATAGCCCCTCGGCAGCCAATAGCCAACCCAACTAACCAAATTTCTACCCCAACAACAGTGGGGCAACCAATGGGGTGTTGCGGCCAGCCGAACAGTCCCACCCCACAACAGAGAGGCAGTTTCTGGTGATCTCACCGCAACACATGCCCTCCATGGTGGAGGACTCAATTTCTCATTCTGTTTTGGAAATTTGAAAATTTTGGTTTTAAATGCAAACTAAACTGAATATACCTCCATCCCTAGTGACGTCAACCATACAGTACTACTTGAGAGTTCAGGTGGTGAAGTTTCACAAATGTTTGAATGCCCCCTGTGAAAAAAATAATCCCTGCATGTAGTAAACAAGCAATCAGGGAGAAACCTTCACCAAATCTCTTATCCCGATGTTCTAGATTACTACATAAATGGAAGGGATGCTTTTATATTGGGGCACATTCAAAATAGGACACCCCCAACCTTTGGTTTGTAGTGATTACAGTACAGTCCCATTCTGCTCATACACTTCAGTCTGTGTAATGTGTAGCATGTGTAGCTCTTGGAGTGAGTGCAGACTAGCAGTTATTTTGGGGAGATTCTATCCAATTGCTAGCCTTCTTTGGTGTGACAGTTTAGGGTCTGGAGGATGGGAGAGACTTTAAGAATGACTTGTGAAAATTTTCATGAAGCAATAAAATGGTTGTGGGGGTTGGAGAATTAGGCACCGATGCTTTGCAGCAATCCAAAAATAATACCATGTGACGACAACGATGACATGACATCTGGGTGCTATGCGGAGGTCAAGATATTTTTATCTACATTTGAGTAACGCATGAAACATCTGGGTTAAACGGAATATACAATAGGATATGTAGAGATATAACTGTGAATTGAACTTACACCTACCTCTACATCAGGTTTGCAAGCCTTAAATGGTCCAGGGCTACGATCCTATTCACACTAGTTTGAGAGTAAGTCCTGCTGAACTTGATAGGACTTACTTCAGGGGACTGGCATGCTTACCAGTAGATTAATCAGCTAAAGCTTTAGTTGATCAGTCAAGCAGAGGGCCATTTTTAATTGGTGTGGGTGAGTTTCCTTTGGTGGAACTGGTTTTAGTGGTTTTGCTGTGCTACAATAAAAGGGAATGACAATGAAAATGATATGGTTAGCCCTTGCATCCAAAAATGTTGTTTTGTTTAATCATATTTAACTCACATTTCCTTCAGCATATGAAAAAAGGCACTAATAGTGAGATTTTGGAAATATGCAAATGCATTTAAATATGGAGTCATATCAAGGTTGGAATCATATGGCCTCATCTAGTGGTCAAGGAGATAAGCACATGAATCCTCATAGGTACTACCTTGCTAAACCAGCTTCTTTTTTTATTAAACTGATGGCAGCTCCATCATTATGGGTAGGGACAGAGTTCCAATTTGGCCTGTAGTGGAACAGAAGAAATGGAACAGGTCATGATGACCTTGTGGCTTGGCACAAAAGAGCAAATATGCAGGCTTCCAGAGAGGAAGCTACAGCTGCATATCATAATTGTCATTTTGGATGACATTGCTACAAAATCTTCTCAGGCAACTAGGAAAAACAAGTCCCTGCAAATGCTGACATAAGAGGACAAGTGGCATCTCACACCATCAATGGAGGGACAGAAGGATCTGTCAATTCTGGTTCTGTCAGCTTCTCATTTTTTTTCCAGTTTTTAATTCCATTCCATACATATTGCTTACAAAAATAAAAAATTCATGAAAATTCATCAGCCTTTTAGTATGAATTTATCCCAATAAATACAGTGGTACCTCATGTTAAGTACTTAATTCATTCTGGAGGTCCGTACTTAATCTGAAACTGTTCTTAACCTGAAGCACCACTTTAAGCTAATGGGGCCTCCCGTTGCTGCTGCGCTGCCGGAGCACAATTTCTGTTCTTATCCTGAAGCAAAGTTCTTAACCTGAAGCTCTATTTCCGGCTTAGTGGAGTGTATAACCTGAAGCATATATAACTTGAAGCGTATGTAACCCGAGGTACCACTGTACATTTTATATGCAGTTTTGATTAACATATACATTTTTGCAATTAATTTCCCCAAATATAATGCATTTTAACATGGTATTTTCACTAACATCTCCATTTTTATGCACATTTTCCCCTGATACATGCATTCATGTGAACATTGTGTAGATTTTGAAGTCTAGCTGTGCTCTAGTTTGCATATTGTTTCAGAGAGTGCAAATTGGGTAGGCTTTAAATGCAGAGCAGTTTTTATCAGATGAAGAAATATTTATTTTTAAGGAGGGTAAAGCTTACATTACAGCTGTGCAAGGGAAGATTGCTAGAACAAAAAACGGCGCTTGGGTTTCCAAGTACTGTGCAGGGTTCATTGGGACACAAGAGACGGAATGAACACTTGACAGAATTCATTGCATATGGCCACTGAAACTGGGATAGACCATTGGCTAATGGCTCCATTGTGTTGCGGTTTGATTCTTTTCTGATTGGAATCTCGTGGACATGGGAATGAGGACGAAAACGTCTTGGAAGAAAGCTTTCGACCCCAAGCTGTTCTGTCAAACCTTTCACTTATTATCTACAGCGGTAGGAAGAAGTTGCTTTGAGTCTGATTCCTATAAACATTTTTGGCTCCAAAAGAAACCGAGTGTTCCATAAACACTCAGTGGATGTGCAGCAAAGTGCATCAGCCTTGCAGGAACAATCAAACAGTACAGGAATGTGTGACACCCCACATGCTTTGAATCACTTTCCAATCTGTCTGAGACACATTTACTTTGCTCATTTGAATTTGATCTTCCTCCTTCAGGGAAGTCACTCCGATGCTCGAGCAAGCAATTGAACCCAATTCATCAAGCTTTTTTGTCTCACAAATTTTTCCTCAGGCACGACAAAGCAAGAAGTAAAGAATTCAAGTATTATAAGGTGTACAGATCATTGGCTCTGAGGAGAATGTTCCACTTTGCTTGCTTACTGGGGCAGAGCCACACCATCTTGCTTGATCTTTCGGGATTCAGCATTTTTACTTAGAGCCATGGAAGGAGACAGACACTTGTGCAAAGCAACCATTCCCTCCTTTTTTCCAGTGATAAAGCTATTCACCTCAACCCCTCTACTTTTTTCACTCACTCTCTCTTTCTCCCACACACCCTCCTCTACTTCCTTTGAACTTTTCCTCCCCTCCCACCGGTATCTCTTTACTCTTTTATTTAATGTTGGAATTTATAGCTCGCCTTTTACCTTCTGGTCACAGGGCGAGTTAGAACCTAGCACCTTAATGAGATAGTCACACTGCTGTCCTCATTGAATCACTCCATATGCCTCACTGGGCCTAGTCCCAACTGGTTCCTCATTGCCACTCCACAATCTGTCACTTCATCAACCACTCTGCCTCCTCCTCCACTGTGTTGAGATACACCACTGTCACTCTGTGCCGTTTTGAAAGGCGACTCTGCATATTTGGCATCTCTGGATGCTTCAGTGAATGAGCCTTTCTGCGTTCTGTTCCCATTTAGCTCCACCTTTCAGAATTCCTCTCCCCACTCCCATGCACTGACCAGCTAAGAATAATACTTTGCCCATCTAATGGAAAGGACCCTAGTAATCCCCCGGAACTTGTACAATAATACAGTGGTGCCCCGCAAGACGAATGCCTCGCAAGATGGAAAACCCGCTAGACGAAAGGGTTTTCCGTTTTGGAGGTGCTTCGCAAAACGAATTTGCTATGGGCTTGCTTCGCAAGACGAAAATGTCTTGCGAGTTCCTGCGGGGTCCCCCCCCCTTTTCCCCAAGCCCCTAAGCCGCTTAACAGCTGATCGCTAAGCCGCTTAACAGCTGATCGCTAAGCCGCTTATCAGCTGATCCACTAAGCCCGCTAAACTGCTAATAGCCTTTTAGCGGCTAATCCGCTAATCCCTTAAGCCTTTAATAGCCGCTAATAGCCGCTAAACCGCTAATAGTGCTAATCCGCCAAGCCGCTAATGGGCTTGCTTCGCAAGACAAAAAAACCCGCAAGACGAAGAGACTCGCGGAACGGATTCTTTTCGTCTTGCGAGGCACCACTGTAATAGACGTGCCGGTCTTTTAAGGTGCCAGAAGATTCTCTGGAACAGCATAGGAGTCTGCCTCAGAGGGTCAGTCTATTGAACGATCTAAGTGTGGTCTTGTAGACACCGACTGGCTTTCCAGGGCTTTGGGGCAGGAGTCTTTCCCAGCCTACCTGAAGATCCTGGGGAATGAATCTAGGGCCTTCTGCATCAAAAGCCAGTGGTCAACACTGAGCTACGGCCCTCAGATTCTCAGAGTGGTTTAGCAATACAGCCCTTTTTCCAGGGAACTCTGGAAATTATAGCTCTCTGAGGGGAATATGGGTTTTTTAACAACTCTCAGTACCCTTAACAAACTACAATTCCCAGGATTCCAGGGGGAACATGACTGTTTCAAGTAGTATAATGATGCTTTAAAGGTATAGCGTGGATAGGGCCTTCAACGTGGATAACTTTATTTGGCTTTGTAGTTTAAGTTCGGACACAGCAGAGTTCACTAAGTGAACAGAATAATCTGTGGTTTGCAGCCTGTTGCATGAGACTTCAGAGCAAAGGGCAAATACCACTTCTTCACTTAAATCAACATCCGTATTGTCCTCGCAGAAAGGGTCACATTTTCCTTTAAACAAAAAACTTTGCACCAGCCATGAAAGCCTCAATTTATTGAGAAACAAGACGGGAAGAGAATCTTCCAAAGTCAGCTATTTTTGTTATTCTTTAATCATTGACTAATTCCATGAGAATTAAACAATGTTAGATTACTCCAGGTTGGCTCCCCAATCAAGAAAGTAGACTTCCAGGAAGATTCTCTCTGTTCTGATTTATGTTGGATCAGTTCAGCAAATAGAATCCCTTAATGCAATGTGACCCATGAAACCAAATAAAGCCAACCAGCCATACATGTTATTCCTGCAATACCTGGCTGGTGTATTGTCTTTCGCTTGGCTGCATGCATGCCTTGTACACATGATGAGAAGGAGCAAGGTTGCATTCCAACGTAAAGGCAAAACTAGACAATCCATTGTTATATTCTGGTCCTATGCTCTTATCCCATGGAGAAGGTAGCTGAGGCAGGTTCAAATTTGCTGGACCACAGGTAGCTCCAAGTAAGCTACTTCATTTGTTTATTTGAACAATCCATATACCTCATAACCGCAACAGCCTTTACAAAGATGCCATAGGAAAAATAAAAATAGTTAAAATTATAAAATCAAACTTGAATTAAAATTTATTTTGCTGGGGGTGGGGGGGGGGAAGTCTTCAGTAGGTGCGAGAAGCTCAGCAGGGAGAGGGTCAGTCTGACCTCAAGTGGAAAAGAGATCCATAGAATGGGAGCTACAATACTAAATGTGTAATGATCTCTAGTAGACAAGCAAGCTCTGATAAGAAGTACCGTATTTTTCGCCCTATAGGGCACACTGGCACATATGAAGCACCCCGTTTTTTTGGGGGGGGAATGAATAAAAAAAATATATTCCCCCCCCCCGAGCCGAGGGGCTGGGGCGGGGGAAGCCCGAGCTTCCCCCGACCCCAGCCCCCAGAACAGCCTGCTATCCGCAGCCTGCTATCTAGCTCATAGACTCTAGCTCTACCATAGAGTCTCATTGTCCTCTAGCTCATAGACTCCACATGTCTCTAAGTGGTTCCCCAAAACACCTGTTTCTGTGTTAGAGAGAAAGAGCCAGGCAGATTTCCCACGGTCTACAGACTATTGATGTCAAATTAAGCTGTTGTTTACATGGGGAACTGAAGCATATTGCCATCATGTTTTGATTATCTTGAACAGTAGAGATAGAAGAGATGAGAGTCAGCAAGGAGAAAACAAATAGCTATGAATTGGCTCTGACCACAGTTCAGGATGCTGCATTCTGCAAGTCTGTCTTGGGTCGAATATCCGTAGCTGCTGATCCAGAAAGATGCTCTTGTCATTACTTACGTTGCATTGTGCTGGCTAATAATTCAGAACACAAACCAGTATGTTAGATGCACTGGTTGGGGACATGAGGAACAGCAAATGTTGACTTTTGTGGAGAGGCTTCCTAAGGACAGCTGTTCCTGCTTGCTTCCCATCTGCTAAAGGGGCATGCAGCCTGAAATTGTGGGGTATTTAAATTGCAGTCAAGCCAACAATTCATGTTTTGCCAGATACGTACATGAGGAGTCTTCCTGTAAATTTGCTAAAGTGGTCTGTGAAATCACTCCCCTTGTGCCCTGACAGGAAGTGGGTGTAGCTATATATCCTCCTCCTGCCTGGGTGCACTCCCTTTCTTCTCTTCTACAACATGCCAGCAACATTAGAACATCTGGATGCCTGAGCTCCAAGCTCAGAATTCATTTTTAAGCTAGACTTAAGTATGTCTTTGTGACTGAATTACCATTTTTGGCCTCCCTGAACAAAGCTGCTGTATCTATTACTCTTCATCAAGTATTCTGAATGAGTAAATGTTATTTTTTAACCTTTTTACAATACTGTATTGTGTATGGTTGTTATTTTAAGGGGGAGTAAAGGCAGTAATACTAAGAAAAGGGACGCGGGTGGTGCTGTGGGTTAAACCACAGAGCCTAGAACTTGCCGATCAGAAGGTTGGCGGTTCGAATCCCCACGACGGGGTGAGCTCCCATTGCTCGGTCCCTGCTCCTGCCAACCTAGCAGTTTGAAAGCACATCAAAGTGCAAGTAGATAAATAGGTACTGCTCCGGCAGGAAGGTAAACGACGTTTCCGTGGGCTGCTCTGGTTTGCCAGAAGCAGCTTAGTCATGCTAGCCACATGACCCGGAAGCTGTACGCCGGCTCCCTCGGCCAATAAAGCGAGATGAGCGCCGCAACCGCAGAGTCGGCCACGACTGGTCAGGGGTCCCTTTACCTTTTTACTTAGAAAATCCAGTCTATCTTAAAGCATCCTGGATTACTTACACAGTTAAAACTAGCCGATCTAAGTTTCCCAGTTAAGCTGTGAAGGCATGGCTCTCTGCTGAACTCACAAACATGAGGTAGGAAGAAAGGATAATGTCTAATAAACATATCCTCTCCTAGCATCCAATCACATCCCAACATAAATTATATGTAATAAATAGCATGCAGATGTTTGAGAGCTTTTTTCTTGGGGGCTTCAGTCTGGATCAGGACTGCAGTAGGAATGAGGAATGAATTTAATTTAGTTTGTGTTTAGAGACAAATTCATGGAGGTTAAGGCTGGCAATGGCTATTAGCCTTGATGGCAATGTTTTAGCTCTGCTGTTAGAGGAATAATGCCTCTGAATACCAGTGGCTAGGAAATACAGGTGGGCAAGGTGCTGTTGGGCACATGTTCTGTTTGCAGACTTCCCACAGGCATCTAGTTGGCCACTGGGAGAACAGGATGCATTGGCTTCATTCAGCAGGCTTTCTTATGTTCTTATGACTGAGTGGTCTTTACCTGCGTGAACAGCAAAATGGATAGGCAGTTACCTGTGCCAAAGTGAAAAATGGAATGACAGGAGCACAGTGTCATGGGCGGCTCTCTCTGCATGCACACAAACAGCCATCACAAGAATCAGAGAGCTAAGTTTGGACTGTCTGCATTGGCAAAAGATAAAGTATTCCCTGAAAAAACAAGAGACACAGCTCAGCTGACATGCTAGACAGAAACATGATCACTGATCAAATACTCCAATATCCAAAAAATCAGTGTTTGAATTCTGCTCTTTGGATCAGATTCTTTCCAGGTCCGTGGGTATGCCAGAGACCCTTCAGACATTTATACAGACCATGTGTTAACTAGCAAACAGAGCTGTACAAACTCTGATGGGAAGATATCCTGCACTTTTCAACTGTTGTCACTGTGAACCTGCGTGTTGAATATCTTGAAGCTTGTCTCCATGAATTTACCATTGAGGCTTGCTTTGATATATATATATCTCAATGGCTTGCATGCACTTATGCAAAATAGGGATTCGGGCAGCGGGATTCATTAAGCTGACATTTTAATGCAGACCTTCCTAATTTGCATTTCTCAAACCAATAATACATGGATGAAAAGACAGCCTTCCTCAAAGTTTGCAGTTCTCTGAAGTATGCCACAAAGTTCTCCGGCCAAAAAAATGTGTGCAAAGCATATTTAAGTGCTTATATTCATTTGTGTGCTTGCAAAAATATGTACATTAGGCAAGATTGCCTAATATACTAGGTAAAACTGCATGCCAAAAGGTATATGTAAGATGAAATGCATACAATTTTCCTGTATTATTTTTTTTAATTGCAAAGTGAAATGGAGGAGAACTAAATGAGGAGAAGGGAATGCTTCTTCAGAGGTGGTATTTGGCATGTGTAGTTTTTATAGGCACTTGTAGTTTAAAAAAAATCTGTAAAAAAAATCTGCTGTTATTAATTGGCACAACTTTTGATTTGATAAACAAGTTTTATTTAATTAATTTGACAGATTGATTGGCTGACAGCGCATTCCTATACATGCCTACTCAAAAATGTAAGTCCCTCTGAATTCAGCAGAGCTAAACCCCAGGAAACTGTGTACAGGATTGTAACCTACATGCAGCAAATCTAATTGAGAGATTCATTGTGCCTCTTCAGTCCACCCTAATATTTACAATTAAACCCCAATCATATCCATTACGAGCAATGAAACCGAATGGCAGAAGTGGAGAGCAAGATCATATTTCACCAGGTTCCTACACTAGCAGGGAATATAATGAGTGCAGACTGTATTCAGGTTACTCAAGCAAGCAAATCATGGTGGAAAATGAGGAGAGGTTTCCAGAGTTGTCAGCTGGTGAAAGTTGCAATAAAATTCCTTCCCAACGTGAAACGAAACTGAAAGCAATGAGGGATGCTTATGTATGACCGTCAGCCAAGCAGCTCAGATAAATAATGGCCTTGGAACAAATATTATCTAGTTCATTGTGGCAGGATTGCAGCAGTTGGAGGGGTTGTTTAGTGAATGAGGGGCATCTTAAACAAGAAGACTTAAACAAGAGGCTATCTTGCAGGTTAAATGTCCCCATCCCAAGAATATCATAAATGGCTTGGTGGGGGATGGTTTCAGTGCTCCCAAAAATTATTAATAGAGCTCTGCAAAAAGAAGGGACCAAAACAAAACCTCATATTCAAAGGGCATGTCTGGGAAGAAGATAATGGGTCAAAATGCAGGAGGTGAATTGTATTGGTCTCCTTGCCTCTTCTTTTTTTATGAAATCGTTTACAAAGAATTAAGAAACAGATGTGCAACAGCTTGATTGCATGAAAGGAGAACAACAATAATTTTTGCCACAGGTCTGTCTTCACTTTAGCTTATATAATGAAGAGCATTCCCCACCCGCAAAGAGAGCCATTTGGAAGAAAGCTCTGTACAAAGAACCTGGACCGACACTCATCTGAGAACGAAAAACATTTGATTTGGGGTTGTTGTTTTTTGTAATGTCTTTGAGACACTGTGCTTTGAAGATGGCAATTAAATGTAATTTATTCAGTAATGATATTGTGCCACTAAAGAAGAGGAAACATGTATAATCAACTTTCCTTTATTTTTATTTTTAAAAAACCCTTTGAGTTTTTCTGCTTTAAGGAATTATCTTCTTCCATTTTAGTTATCCATTGGGGATGTTTTTAAATTGCTGAGATGATCGTCTACCTGTTTTTAAAGATCTGCTGAGCAACAGCATCTGCCAAATTAGAATATAGAAGCAGAAGTACTGATCTGAACCTACAATGGCAATCTTTAGTGACCATCAATAAAATCTGTGTCTCTGCCAAATTGCATTGATACTGCCACACTGGAAACCAGCTAGATTCTTTGTATTAGGAATATTCCCAGAAAACACATGGGAAGATGCTGTTGTTTGAGCACACCTTTGCCAGGTTCAATTCCCTGGCATCTCTAGAAAGGGCTAAGAAACTCCTATCGATCATGCAACAATAGACAGCCATACCAGCCAATGGCCTGGCTTCTTTTGGTATATAGAATTTTATATGATGCTTTATATTTTGCTTCCTTTTTATATATTTCATGCCACGTAGATACTTTTTAATGTTAAGTGTTTCAAATGTTTTAAAAATAAGAGGCATTATCTTGGGCAGGCCTTGCATGCTTCCTTATGGCATTGCACACTGATTGTGCAATGCCATATGAAGCCACCAGACTCAGTATGATGATAAATGCATTTCATCCTTGAGAAATTCTGCATTCAGTATTGGGAGATAACCCTAGTTTATGGCAGCTAACCGAAGGACTTGATTTTTGAGGGCAATAGTGGCTAACTCTAAGCAGCAGATAAGAAAGGGAACAAACAAAAATCTGTACTTGTACTTGATTTCTTTAAAAGGGTTCAAAAGCAATAATAATACTATGATGATGATGATGATGATGATGATGATAAAAATAATAAAGTCTGGATCAAATTTAGAGTTCAAAGCCATTTATTAATGGTTTGAGTGGTAATTTGCACATAGAATTTGATTACATCTGGGTTAGCATGGATAGGCATGTAGTTCTGTGAATTGCTAATAAAAAACAAGCGTATTATCCCAATTACCATTTCACCCTTTTGTGAAGTCTAAAGCGTACATGATTGCAAGTGAACCTCATGGAAATGCGTCTGGCCTCTTGCTTCCGTTCACAGTAAGACAACATACATAAAAGAAAACTCAAATAATTTGATTCTCTCTGTAGCATTTCCTTGTTGCAACAATGGATGTTTAAACAAATTATTGACAACTGAAATATGGCATATTTCCTATTTCATACTGAAATATTGCCATAAGCAAATGCAGCAACTGATGGTAGGATTGTTCAAATAATGAGGAGGTAAATGCTCGTGAACAGCAGATTTTTTTTTTTTTTTTTTTTGTGGTAAGACAATGAATCTTCCTGGGTACCCATTTATTGTTTTGTGTTTATGATTATTCCATTAGCAAAGGGCCAAATTAGATGTGATGTGAGATGTCTCTTTGCATTTAATGCAAATAGCAACCACTGGATGAGGGACTGATAGTTAATGGTAGTGCAGTGGGCATGGAAGGGGGGAATTAACCCTTTCCTTCCCTACAAATAGTAGCTTCATAGGTATCAATGGAGGATTTCTTCTCAATGGAAACAACAGCTTTAGAGGATGGATTTTCCCCAGAGTCTCAGCAGGGAAGGAAAAGGTTAAATCCCCCTTAGATTGCCTGCTGCAGCCCTGGTAATTATTTATTATTTATTTTTATTTATTAAATTTGTATACCACCCTATACCAATAGGTCTCAGGGCAGTTCACAACCACCACCCCAGCAGATGCTATTTGTATATATATATATTTCCCCCCCCCCCCATTAAATAAAGCACTTTAAATGCAAAGGTACATTCAGCATCATGCCCAGTTTGGAGATTATATTCCAGCCAGCTTGAGTGATTAACTTGAATCTTACATATTTCAAACAGTGTCACGCCTTTTGCTTCAATCAAAGAACAAGAATGGTATAAGCCATTTCTTCATAATTTGCATTGCCATCTGTGTGGGGGGGTTTTCTTCTTCAATATTTTGTTGAAGGCAATAGCTGTAACCTTCAGAAACGTGCCCACATCAGCTTTCTGTCCATTTGATTCAGCAGCTTCTATGTTTCCAGTGGTTGTGGTTTTCAGATGACTTTTTTCCTTGGCTTACATTACCAACCACCACATTAGGACCCTGCACCAAGGCTATCTCACCAGAATAAGATATTTTGAAAAAGAATCTTGGCAAGCTCATTTTTCTTCCTCCTTCATATGTGATTCTTTGAATGTTAATTATAGCAGATCTTTTATTAAAATAGCCCGAGGAATATAATAGGTTTTATATTGCAGCTGTTCAAACATGCATTTTCTCAACAATTCATATAATGTGGTGGCGGGCAGTTTGTTGCATCCATTTTTCCATTAAAATATCTCTTTCAAAGCTTTCAGATATTTTCCAGACATTCTTGAAGATGTGCAAAAAAGAACACTGATGGAACGTCATCTTTCCCAACAAAGCATTCTACCATCGTCATCTCTGTTAAGGATAAAAGGGAAATCAAGGTTGTGTCTACTACATCCAATTGTTTTGTGAATTAGATGCACTCATGCAATCCATCTGATGGCTGCAGTGACCATTTTCAATCCTCATGGGTTCCACAGACACCTGCATCAAGTGTGAGGAACCTGTGGCCCTCCAGATGTTGTGGGATGCTATACCTAGTCAGCATGGCCAATGGTCAGTGGTGACGGGAGCCGTGGTCCAACCACAACTGAAAAGCCACCCGTTTTCAATCTGTGGTCTGCATGATAGTGGGACCAGGACCAAGAGTGCAGTGTACATAACACATGCAGCAAATTTCTAGATTTCCCTCTGCCATGTTATTTCTAGACAGGAACATCTTTCATGCTTACCAATGTGTCGCTGTAGCGCAGGGGTCAGCAAACTTTTTCAGCAGCGGACTGGTCCACTGTCCCTCAGACCTTGTGGACTATATTTTGAAGGGGGAGAATTCCTTTGCCCCACAAATAACCCAGAGATGCATTTTAAATAAAAGGACACATTCTACTCATGTAAAAACACGCTGATTCCTGGATCATCGGCGGGCTAGATTTAGAAGGCGGTTGGGCCGGATCCGGCCCCCAGGCCTCAGTTTGCCTACCCATGCTGTAGCATATCTAGGGGAAGATCTATGTCTATTTACCGTGATATCTAGGAAATAAGCCCTCATGTTCATAGCTGTCAACCTTTCCTTTTTTTTGCAGGAAATTCCTTTATTCCAGCGCCGCTTTCTGCTGCTATCCCGGATTGTTAGATATCCCGTATGCTGTCCCCAGGACAGGTGAGGCTGCTGATCCCTTATTTTCGAGTCTGCTGATCCCTTATTTTCAAATCTGAAAGTTGACAGCTATGCTCATGATTGTGTGGGTACTTGGTGCCAAGGATGGGCTCCCTTCATCGTCCTATAAGCCTTCCCACAACATCTGAATGACCACTGTTGCTGACCAAATACTAAGGAAGATCTTACTCAGTATGGTAAGATCTCCACCCCTGGATGAGTCAGTCTCCACCCCTGTCTTCCATCACTTCTGATGACTGCCTAGTCTCCCTCCATACAATATACATCTCTCTCTCATTGATAGGGGGGATTTCTGGTGGGAAACATTCAATAGAATCATTAAAATGTAGTATTTTGAGTGTGTGTATCTATATTTGGTCAGTCAATAGAGGGATTATTCCATGATGAAGCATGACTGTATAAAGATGAGCAATATGGTGCAGATAATATAGCACCGGTGCTCCTCCCAAAGCAATACAGACTTTGAAATGGCAGTCAGTTGTGCCTGACTTCCCATGTTCTATGACAAAGAAAGATGGTTGCATAAGAAATCTACAATTATTGTACTTTCCAGTGACAGGTATTTATTTATGTGTACGTTAATTTATTCAAAAGTGTTCCTAAAGCACTTAATATCTTTTTAGAGACTCTCTACACAGTGTACACTATGTACAATACAAAAAAACAGTATCCATTAAAACAAAGATGCAGCCTAAAATCAATAAAACAGTATAAAAGCCTACAAAAGCAAATAAGAATGGAATGGTGTTATAAACAAGGGAGATGGAGCATTATATCCCATGCTGTGTGCTCAGGAGTGCAATCCCATGTACAAAAGAGTCCAGTACAGTGATGCTGTGCAAGTGAAAGAGGTTTGAGTGTGGATGGTGCCACAACTTCATCACAACTATTCAAAATGGCTCCCAAATAGATTTCTGTGATATACACTACCCTTCTGATTTCAAGAAATGCCACAACTGTGCAAAGGGTTTTTACAGATGGAGGAGGTCCAGAGAAGGCCATGGTGGAAAGAATCAAAGAACCCATTCTCCCGTCAGTACACAAGGTAGCTGCTCAGAAAAAATGGTGAAGTGGAACCCATGGAATTCTGTCAGATGAGTGGGGTGCAATGATCATCACCATGAACGTCATTGCCTCTTACATCTCAGACAGGAAGAGCAAGATTTGAAATCCTCCGGAAGAACATTTGAAGGGAAAGAAGAGAGGCTGTGATGAAGGGACAGAATTCAAGGTCATGATGGAGTGGCAGTCAGCTTTTCCATATTGCTTCTTGCCCAACTCTCTTTGTCCTACCTTGACTTCTACAGATCTTACTCAGCCAGTTGCAAGCATTCTATTCCAAGCTAATAGGTCCCTATGAAATGTGCAAACCATCTGTTAATGGTGTATTTGTTTTTGCACTCACACATAATCTGTTTCTTTGTGTGAACAGGGACCTTATCAGTTTTCCTTATTTTTACTATGAGATGGCTTGCTCTAGACCACCAACACACAGAGAGATTGACCAGGCAGATGCAGAGCTATTAATTATAGCAATATTTTAACATTTATTTTACCTCAGATTCTCATTTGCCCTGGTTTCTTTTTCTGGAAAAGCAATAGGTTTAACACTGTGTTCTTATGCTCCCTGTAGCAGCAAAAAAATGATAGTAACTCTCCAGGAAAGGGTGTATTAAAGAGGCAGCAAAGAAAATACATAGAATGCATGGTCACATTATTTAGCTTTTAAAAAAATATCCATAAGGACTGAGATTACAGTTGGTGAGCATAGGAAATAACATTTTCTCCTCATGCGGCAGTCCCAGTGCTGCATTCTTTGTTTTTAAAAGTGCAATGCAAATAAGTAATTTACATATCATCTCATTTGGCCCAAGGAGTAAGGCTGCAGGCATATACTCACTTAAATTGAACCTTAAAAAAAAAAAAGTTTTTATATGTGATACTCCACAGGTTTTGTTGGAATTGATTGATGTTATTTTACTACAGAATTAATGAAATACTCTACGAATAAAGAGATTGGTTGATATTGCTGTGAAGGTACTAATGAGAAGATACTGTAAGTTGATATTGGGCCTAGGGGATACTTGTAAATAGAATATAGCACCTATGAAAATGCCACTGCTCCACTCAGCTGTCGCTGGACCCCCATCTCCCATCAGCCCCAGCCAACATGGCTACTGGTGAAGGAAGATGAGAGTTGTAGTGCCAGAACCTTGACAGGGCCAGTTCCCTACCCCAGTTATTTAGACAGGCCCATCCAAGAACTTTCTCCCACCATTGATACAAAGGGGTGTGACAGCTGGACTCTACTGCTAGGTAAAGGTGCTGAAATAGCCTTGAATACCAATGTAACTACTGTGGCATCTTTTGCAAGAAACCTGGTATGTTGTCAATTGAAAAACCATTCTAACATTTCTCTGTGCATTGGAGAAAAGGCTGCCTCCACTGTATCATATTACAGCATCTTAACTGTCACATGCGCACAGAGTGAACTATGGGGAGGCATTAAATCTGCTCCTAGAGACTCTTACCATTGACTGTGTTTGTTTGTTTGTTTGTTTGTTTGTTTGTTTGTTTCTCTTCACAGCAATTTGAAGCTCTTGTTTTCTTCTTTTCTCCTGCTTTAGATTATATTTCCTCCTTGGATTCTTTTTACATCACGGCTGAGCTACAGGCAGCTGTCAGTGGTGATCCAGAAGTTGAGCCAGTTGGAGTTGAGGGATCAAGCCAGGACTCAGAGCTGAGGAACAAAGCCAGGAGTCACAGCCAAGGAACGCACAAGGTCCCAGCCCAAACAGGAAGCTTTTTATAGCCCTTCATCTCCAGGAGTGCCCAAAGACCAGCCTAAATGGGCAGGGCCAATCAGAGCCAAGCTGCACTTCTGATAGCTCATCTTGGCTCCAGCAGCTCCTGACACATCACATGCCTAAGTGATCACAGCCAATAAGAGATCATCTAGTAAATATTGTCACACCAGGTAACCAATCAGAGTTGAGTACCTGATGCCATCACTGAGGCAAACAAAATCGCTCAGTCTAAAATGGCGCAGGGGGAGATGGAACGTTCTTATAACCAAGGCAGCTCAGCTGTGCTGCTTTGAACTTACCCTAAATTGGTGGATAGGAACAGATATACCCCCATTGCTAAGAGAACAAATCTACTTCTGCGACTGCGGCAGCTCTACAGAGAGACAGAGCATCCACAGCTCAACCAACCACAGCAGTGGGAGGTAGGAGGCAGGCAGAATGGCATAATGTTCGGACCCAGATCAGGCCAGATGTTGGCTTGCGACAGCTGTGAAAACGACTCAAGGTCCTGTGGTTCCCAGACCAGCTCAGTCCCTGCACTCAGGACACCTGATTTCAGGACTGTTAGCTGGCCTTTGCCGGTGGGGCTACAGCTGGTGGGCCTTCAACCTTCCAGCATGTTCATTGGGTGGAAAGAGGATGTCTGCACTGGTGGATGGGTGGTTGGCAGACATGGGTGGGAAACTGGTTCAACCAGCGAAAACAGCCTAATAGAGAACCAGCCCACTTGCTTCAGCATCCTAACAACATGAGTCTTGACATTGTACCCCATTTGTTAACCCTCATTTGCCAGCCTAATGCAATGGGGGATCAGGTTGTGTCACAGCTGCTAACAACATTTCTGCCCGTGTATTAGTGCTACTCAAAATACAGATATTCATCTGCCCAACTACCATGCAAAAGACATTAAATAGCATCCAGGCATGGCTATGCCTTCTTCAGTGACATTGAGTGAATTGCTACAGGTTCCAAGAGCAACAGTCAAGAATAGAACAGTAGAGCACTCATGGCAGATGTTTTGCCGCAGGCTCTGCACTTTATGATTCCACCTGTGTTTGTCTAATTCCCGCCAAAATAATCTCCTCCCACCTCATTGTGGATAAAGGCAGATACTGTAATGAGAACCAAAACAGAGGGAAAGATAGACAGTTACTGATCTGCCTTGGGCGAGACTGGTGATATCACACCAAATATATAACATAAGAGCAGCTTCTTTGTTTACATGGAAAAACACCCATCAAAAATTTGGGTGCTAGAAGCATCTAGTCATGAGCGACTTGGTCTTCCATTTACATTATACTTGCTTTTATTTACAATGAAATGGAATGCAAACTCCATAGGTGGTCTTTTCCCTGTATATAATGGCACACTTTTTAAGCCACAAAACTTTTCCACCTGTCATGACAATGTATTTGATGACCACGGACCATGAATGAAAATATACTAGAATTTCTTTATACACCCTTTAAGAATAGAATTCATAACACAGTATGACTGAACAGTTTGCAAAGAGTAAGGTTTATGGTTGGAACCCCTAGAGATATAATCTAGCTTTATGTTTTACAAAACTGAGATAGTTTTAATGACAATATTTATTAAAGTAGTATTAAATGTGTGTTAAACTGAAAGCAGTGTGATAGATTCAGGTATGTTGTACAAAGAAAACAAGAAAACATAATATAATATGGAACACCAAGCCAAAGCTGACTTCTGTTGCATTATATACATGCATATGGAAAATATTAGGAAATATTAGGAAAATATTAACCATCTCCAAAAGAGAACTTGGAGGGTAAACGTAAGCTTTCTTGAAGGAAATGTTTTGTTTTCTTTTAAAAATTGCAAGTTTTCTAATTCTTTGGGTTTTTTCTATATTTAAATTCAGATTATACTGCTAAAAGCTTCCAGATTCAATTTGGTCAAAGTTTATTTGCTCAAGCAGTACATAGGAATGGGAGAATCTGTCAATTTTGGTTTCTTTCAGTTTTTCATTTTTCCAGTCATCAGTTTAATCTTCCAAATTTCTGTATATAATCTTCCAATATATATCTGTTTGTTTGCACTCTCTCTCTCTCTCTCTCTCTCTCTATATATATATAAAACCAGGATATTAGTATGAATTTCTTCTGGTTTGTGCATATTTGTATGCAATTTTACATGATAAAAACATTTTTGCAAATCAATTTCCCTTGATATAACACATTTTTGTATGTTATTTCACTAATATATACTGTACATTTAATGCCCATTTAGCTCTAGTATGTGTATGTTTGCAAAATTCGGAAAGCGTGAGTTTCAAAATTTAGCTGCATTGTGGTTTGTATATTGCTTCAGAGAGTACAAATTCGGTATGGAGGGGGGAATTAACCCTTTTCTCCCTAGTGTGGTCCTGACTCAGAATAAGCCAAGGATGCCTGAAACCTTGCGGGCAAATTGGTGCCATTTGGCCGAAATTCTTATGTTGATCATTTGCTGTGTCCCTGAAAATTCCATAAAATTCTAACACAAAGCTTCTAGACCAAACAGACAGTAAGTAAATGTTTAGGTTGAGGTATTTCATCATACTGATTCTCTTTCATTTTGTCAACCAGCACTTGACTTCAACTGTTTAGGGTATTTTTTTAAAAGAACAGCAACACTGTGTTTACATCTATTAAAGAGTTAGGTTTGCTAATACTTTCTCATCTATCTTTGATAAATCTTCCTGCGGTTTTACCAGTAATGGAGATTGTTGTCATTATTTCTTTCTGGCACACTTATGGCCCTTTCCAGAAAACTATTACCTGTTCAAGAGGCTTCATAGGAAGAAATTCATAGCAGAAAATGATTATTCTTATTCTCCATATTGCAAAGAAAGGGGCAGGCCCAGCACCCCTAGTGAACTAAAGGCAGAGGTGAGATTCAAACCAGAAGCTTGGGTGGAATCTACACACATATAAAAAAAGTTATGAAAATACTTTTTTTAAAGCATTTTTAAAAATACATTGAATTTTCCATAAGCCATCGAGTGGCACATTGTATATTGCACTGAAAACGTTTCATTTGCAGCTGTATAGCTGCAAATTATGCCATCTTAAGTCAATTCATTCCAAACTCTGTTCAGGAAGTATTTGGAGGAATTTGACTTACTTAACCCTTTTGGCTGGCTAAAGATAAAGGTAAAGGACCCCTGACAGTTAAGTCCAGTTGCGAACGACTCTGGGGTTGCGGCGCTCAACTTGCTTTACTGGCCGAGGGAGCCGATGTTTGTCTGCAGACAGTTTTTCCGGGCCATGTGGCCAATATGACTAAGCCACTTCTGGCGGAACCAGAGCAGTGCACGGAAACGCTGTTTACCGTCCTGCCGGAGTGGTACCTATTTATCTACTTGCACTTTGGCATGCTTTCGACCTGCTAGGTTGGCAGGAGCTGGGACCGAGCAATGGGAGCTCACCCGTCTCGGGGATTTGAACCGCCGACCTTCCGATCTGCAAGCCCAAGGCTCAGTGGTTTACACCACAGTGCCACCCGCATCCCTGGCTAGGTTCCACTAAAATTCTAGATTATGTGACTGAGCTGAAAGAGAGCTGGAATAGGTGCAAGTCTGTCCTTGCTCTCCTAAAGCCCCACCACACTCCTTTGGTGAACTTATTCCAGCTTAAGTTCTACTGGTTAAGCCTTGGCTGAGTCAGGGTAATGGATTTACACCAGGGTATCTTCAGTTAAGATGGGGTGATGAACTTATACAGACATAGCCCTGGTTGAGCTCTGGTTTGGTCAGGAAACCCCAAGATCAGATAAACCCAAACTCTCTCAGCCCAGGGAATCTTGAATTTAGATTGTGCTGTGACTATGCTATATTAAAAGTAAAGGTACCCCTGCCCGTACGGGCCAGTCTTGACAGACTCGAGGGTTGTGTGCCCATCTCACTCAAGAGGCTGGGGGCCAGCGCTGTCCGCAGACACTTCTGGGTCACGTGGCCAGCTTGACAAAGCCGCATCTGGCGAGCCAGCGCAGCACACGGAAACGCCGTTTACCTTCCCGCTGGTAAGCGGTCCCTATTTATCTACTTGCACCCGGAGGTGCTTTCAAACTGCTAGGTTGGCAGGCGCTGGGACCGAACAACGGACGCGCACCCCGTCACGGGGATTCGAACCGCCGACGTTTCGATCGGCAAGCCCTAGGCACTGAGGCTTTTACCCACAGCGCCACCCGCATCCCTACTATATTAGCTCTCTCTAAAACCTGACCATTAATGTCATCTTGTTGGACTTGTCTGCATTTATCCCTTCGATATTTCACCTTTAAGAAGCTCCCATCCATCTTGGACTCCCTTCTCTTTGAGTATTTCTGACCATGGGATTTCAGCCAGTAGTTCCTTAAGCTTTTTGAAATCAGGCTTCTTAATGTATAGAGCGCATGTCTGACTACATGCAGCTTTCCATTGCCTGTGTATTGTGAAACCCAAGAGGGCATGATAACTTCCTCCCAAGGTTCCCAGTGCTTCCACCTCATCGATCATTTTGCACTCTTTGTAAAAAATAACAAAGTGAGACTCATGGAGCACGGCTGTTCCGCCATTTTGCAGTATGATTGCTTTCAGACATAACCTTCCTGGTATGGCTATTAAATTCCTTGTTTTACTAATGTAGCCATAAATATATATCAAAGAGCAAAGAATTCCTAAGATGGTGATTGTTTAAAAGTTGCACATTTGTTTTTTATTCCGTATCATCACTAAACTGGCATACATGATTAAACATCTGAGTTTCCCCCCTTTCAAACCTGCAAGGAATTGTTGTAAATAATAGGAAATAATAGGAAGAGGAGACTGACCAAGTTAAATTATGATGCTTGGCTTGTGCCTTTGAAATGCATGCTTTGCTTGAAGGATGGCTGCAATTTCCCCAATCATACTCAGATGTCAGAACTGGCATCTGGTAGAACTGAGAACTGGTACATCTCCCAACAGCAGGTGTTCAGACTGACAGCTGGCAAGATAGGGATAATGGCCACACTCCAAAGCACTCCAAAGTTGTATTTTCTTAACTGTACTTTTTGTGTTTGTTCAGAAACCTAATTTTTGGTTAATTAAAGCAGTGTTTCCTGGTCTGGGAAGAATCTGACTAACCCTATTGGTCAGGGATGGGGAAACTGTGGCTCTAGCTGCCATAGCCAATGATGAGGGATTATGGGAATTGTAGTGCAACAGCATTGGAGGGCCACAGGTTCCCCATCCATGCTCTAGGGGAGCTCTAGGGGATTGGAAACTGGCATAGTTGTAACTTGGGTACCCCCATAAGACTTCTGCCCATCATGCACGAGTCATTTAATTCAACTGGTGACAACTATTTATTCTCTGGGTATTTTAGAATAGATAGGGAACCAGTGATAAAGTTCTTATCCATCTAATTCAGTTCACCTTGGGATGCCAGGTTAAGGGCAGGAGTAGAGGAATGTCTAAAAGGTCCCTCTTCAGCTACTATGTTGTTGTTGTTTAGTCATTTAGTCGTGTCTGACTCTTCATGACCCCATGGACCAGAGCACGCTGGGCACTCCTGTCTTCTACTGTCTCCCACAGTTTGGTCAAACTCATGCTGGTAGCTTCGAGAACACTGTCCAACCATCTCATCCTCTGTCATCCCCTTCTCCTTCTGCCCTCCATCTTTCCCAATATCAGGGTCTTTTCCAGGGAGTCTTCTCCTGAGGTGGCCAAAGTATTGGAGTCTCAGCTTCAGGATCTGTCCTTCCAGTGAGCACTCAGGGCTGATTTCCTTAAGAATGGATCGTTTTGATCTTCTTGTAGTCCATGGGACTCTCAAGTGTCTCCTCCAACACCATAATTCAAAAACATCAATTATTCGGTAATCAGCCTTCTTTATGGTCCAGCTCTCACTTCCATACATCACTAGTGGGGAAACCATAGCTTTAACTATACGGACCTTGTTGGCAAGGTGATGTCTTTGCTTTTTAAGATGCTGTCTAGGTTTGTCATTGCTTTTCTCCCAAGAAGCAGGCATCTTTTAATTTTGTGACTGCTGTCACCATCTGCAGTGATCATGGAGCTCAAGAAAGTAAAATCTCTCACTGCCTCCATTTCTTCTTCAGCTACTATACAATTTTGCAATACTTGAAAGACAAGACCAAAGTTTTAGGATATGAAGTAGACATGCAGTTTAAACAAAAGACCCTTGGGGTTGAATAGTGCTTACTCCCAGGTAAGAAGAGTATTGGGTTGCAGCCCCAGGAAACTTTTTCATTTATATGAAGACATTCAGCCTGGACACTGAGGTCCAGCTCCGAGGGCCTTCTTGCGGTTCCCTCACTGCGAGAAGTGAAGTTACAGTGAACCATGCAGAGGGCCTTCTCGGAGGCAGCACCCGCCATGTGGAACGCCCTCCCATCAAGGAAATAAACAACTATCTGAGTTTTAGAAGACATCTGAAAGCAGCCCTGTTTAGGGAAATTTTTAATGTTCAATCTTTTATCGTGTTTTTAAAATTCTGTTGGGAGCCGCCCAGAGTGGCTGGGGAAACCCAACCAGATGGGCGGTGTATAAATAATAAGTTGTTGTTGTTGTTGTTGTTGTTGTTGTTGTTGTTGTTGTTGTTGCCATAATATGAAAGCAATTATAGTTGATGTATTAAACTCTCAGGCTCTTTGGTAAGACCTGTATTATACCTATCTGTGACTACCACACTTTCAATGTGCTACAGAGCACATTCCCTCTTGGAAGAACTCTTGCAATATTTCAGAGTTCCTTAACATAAACAGGCATTAGCCATCAATACAGACATTAAACGGGGGGGGGGGGGATAAGCTTGCATTTCCTAAACAGTGTATTTTGAACCTTATCTACTATTCCAGTCTTCACCAACCTCGTAGCTAGCCTGCTGGCTGGGGATGATGAGAGCTGTAGTCCAAAATATTTGGAGGGCACCGGGTTGGTGAAGGTTGTTCTGTTCTCTTTGAATATTTAAGATGCTGTTTTTTTGTCAGATTGTTGTTCCAGGCTCCCATGCACAGATGCAGAAAGGTATCATTTTTGTTTAAAGCCAGTATCTGGCTCGTCCAAAGAAAATGGTTTTCCAATCCAAAATGCCTCTTGTCCTCCCACTCCAAATATTGACATTTTTTCTGGGTGATTCTTGCTGTTTAAATTGTCCATGGATCAATGTAATTTAGCCTTCATTGCCAAGAAGCAAGAATTGTCTCAGCTGGAAATTTCATAATTGGGGCAACTTTGCTCTACACCCCGCCTGCCGTCTCTGAATATTGTAATAAATCAAGTTAATTTGGACACTGATGCGCCTTCTTAGCCTTACTTGGTGAACGAAGATCATTCTGCATTACAAATAATGTTTCGCATCACTTTTTATTGGAGGATTTTTTAATCCATCAGTTCTTTTGTTGCTGTTTCAATTCCAGCAGGAAATTTTTTCATTAGTTTGAAGTTCAACCTCTTAGAACGGTCTTAATGCTTGTATATATCCTACTTTCCCACTATATATGCAGAGTCCTGGCGGCTTGCAGCAAATTTAAAACAACAAAATTCAGCGCAAAGTAGCAGCCCAACAACAGCAGGAATGGACAGCTGCAACGAATGAAACACAAGTTCAGCCTTGTCTTATCCAGGTCTACTCAGAAGTCCCATGGGTTCAATGGAATTAAGTCTCAGGGAAAGTGGAATTAAGATTGCAGCCTAAGAGAACATCAGCCAAGTAGGTCAAATGCATGTTTGTTTGTTTGTTTGTTTGTTTGTTTGTTTGTTTAAAAAATTGTCTTTTCTGTCATTTCAGCAAGTATGTGCTATTAAGTGTCTTGCCTCCATATTGGTGCCTTTGGAAAGCAACCTTCTCAGGTAAACCCATTGCTCCCTTTAAATCGGAACAAAAAACCCACCCTAAAGTATAAACTACAATCCCACGGAATTAGGCTTCTTAAATCCCCTTGACTTCTGTGGAATTTAAGGTTTCTGTGCATCCTGCTTAGCCTGTCTTGTGAACTGTCCTGTGAATGCAGCTGTCCACAGGATAGTTTCCTCTATTGTCATCCTAATCAAGCCCTATAAAGTCATATCGTTATTTTGAAGTAGACTTCTGTGCACAACACTGACCTCTTGTGTGAATTCTGTTGTTTGGCTAAGTCAAAACTGTTCCTTTCATTCATGCATTATTATAAATAGCTATACGATCAAACTACTATTCCTTGGCAGTTTCTCAGCAAGTATGTGATATTTTACATTTGTTACCAACTGACTAAAAAATTAATTGCTGTGCCAAAGAAAGAGTCCTGAGGGGGGGAAACCTGTGAGCAATGCTAAATATTCCTGGTGCTAATTTTCTTCTTTTACAACTTCCGTTGTAAGCAGAAACACAGTAAGATTTATAGACTGTTCCCTCCCCTTCTCTCTCTATCTCTCTCTCTCATACACACATTAATCTAATTTGCACCAGTCACTCTATCTTCAAACACAAACACAGAGAGCCTTTTCACCCACCAAAGGAAGCTTGCAGGTAGGTCACAGAAGTCTGGGAAATGTAGGAGCAGAGCTTTCCCCCCTCCCCCAGGGGTACTAAAGGGGACTTATTTTGTGGTGTTGTTAAAAAGTGTGGCACTTACTGTAACAACTTCATGGTGTGTACTGGCACCTATGTTTCGAAGGGGGGAGCACTGTGTAGGGACATACCCTCCAATATTCCTCAGATGAAAACTGGCCCTCAACTGACCCTCTTCAACCCTCCATTTTGTCCCCCTTGCCCCCACAGAACATTTCTTCCACCATTACACCAATGTCCCACAGCTCACACACCCTCCACTGTCCTGAGAAAACTCCTCAATCCCTATTTTATTTTGCTTTACGCTCCACTCTGCTCCCCCTTTCTTTCTGCCCAAACTCAACCAGGGAAAGCATGGGTAAATACAGAGTTTACAAAAGGTAGGGCTGTTTGGATTGTAGCCTTTACGCAATATTGAGGTATTGCAAGCGTTCGACGAGTCACTGAAACAAGCCTCTCAGAAAAAGCCAGAACAACAACAGGTTCTGAAAATAGTTGTTTTTCTCTTATCTTCCATCGGTATCGCATGAGACTCTTAATGTCAGGGTCAGGGGTTCAAGCCCCATGTTGGACAAAATATTCCTGCATTGCAGGGGGCTGGACTAGATGGCTCTCATGGTCTCTTCCAATGCTGCAATTCTATGATTCAATCCCTGTGACTTGCTGTTTTTTGTTGTGTGTGTGGTCTCCCCCTCTCTCTGGGTACTTTGTAAATTAAGAAAAATGAGTGTGTGTGTGTGTGTGTGGTATAGTGATAAACTTTTTAAAAAGATTATTTTAAAAAGGTTATTCAATTTAAAGAATATGTATTATTGTATTTAGCCCAAGAACCCTGAGTTTGTTTTTATTTTGATTCAGCAACAGTTTGTCTTTGTGTATATATAAAATCTAAAGAGCATTCTACCAATAATAAGAGGTAAATGCAAGAGTATTAA
Source organism: Podarcis tiliguerta (assembly GCF_965153285.1). Taxonomy (NCBI): domain Eukaryota; kingdom Metazoa; phylum Chordata; class Lepidosauria; order Squamata; family Lacertidae; genus Podarcis; species Podarcis tiliguerta. Next base: position 32,634,257 of record NC_139537.1, read on the forward strand.
AAACAGCTGCAAGAATAGGCAAACTGAAATAACACAGTTGTTGCATCATTCCTGTTAAGTTGTGGGTTGACATAGCAGATGACACAGCAATTTCTCCAAAGCAGCTCTTTATTTTGTAAGCTGGAACAGAACTAAACTGAGGAGCTCAGTCAGCCTGCTTATATAGAGCTACAGAACAATTGTAACTGTTGCAACGTTCTAAAACTATCCAGTCACTGAACGTCACTTTTTGATCCTTCATTTGCATACAAAACTATCCAATCACTAAACGTCACTTTTTGATCCTTCATTTGCATAACTATCTACAGTATCCCCCTGCTGGCCCAGGGTGAGAACTTCAGTACATAACAATTCCATCCCATGCATCCATTGTCTAACAGAATTTGATTTAAATCCTGCTGTTTTTCTAGGCTTGGATATTTTTATGGCTTTCATGTGGTACCCTCCAGATGTTTCGGGACTACAACTCCCATCACCCCTGACCATTGGCAATGTTTGCTGGGAATGATGGGAGTTGGAGTCTAGCAACATGTGTCAGGCACCATGTTTGCTACTGCTCCTTTTATGATAGGTTTTCTTTTTTTTAATGTATTTACTGTTTGCTCATAATTCAAAAAGCACCTCCTAAATATTTGATAGCATCAGGGATTTAAAACAAGCAAATAAACATGAGCAAGACTGCATTTGTTCCACCAAATTCAAAACCTTCTACTATTTTGTCAGAGACAGGGAGATAATGAAAGACAGATTCATATACAAAACATATTTAACTCAATGGAGTTTTCCAGTAAGATGCCAAAATCTGAGTTGTATTTCATGTTCAAACCATTATCAGACATCTACTAAAGGTCAATCATTAATAAGAAACAAACATATTCTCTTTGTTCTAATTCCTTGTTCGTATGCTCTTGGAACTCTCAAAAGAACAACAATATGTCCTACCAATTTAGAATAACAGAGTTTAGAATAATACATGGCATTCCTTGAGGAGGGGGCGGGAGTTTAAGTTGGACAATTAAATAATTAATCCCTGTATCAGGATTTAAAAGCCAGTAGCAATTGAGGCAGCTGAACTGACAAGTTGCCAGTGTCTTGACCCTTCGACTAAACACAAGGAAGGAAGGAAATGTGTTGAATGGCAAAGCAGTCTAATATATTAGCTGAAGGAGCATTTTTTGATTGACAATACTTGATTGACACTCCGTACATTCTAAATTCCATGCTTCCATGAGACTTGGAAATGTTTGAGGGGAGTATAGGTGTTCGATTCTTTAAAAAAGACAAAATCAAACACTATCGCCTTGTATATTCCTGCAGCAAAATGAGGAAGGAGTTGATAGAATGAATTTTATCACTTCAAACTACAAGTAGGGAAAAGTTGGTGCCAGATCTGATATAACCCTCTAACACCCTGTACCACTCTGGTGGCCCCCCCCTCCGGCAGGGGAATAATTATCAGCTGCTGCGGGGGCTACTCTGAACTAAGCACTGTCACCCGTCCACTGCGTCCTCCAATCTCCCTACAATAAGCTTTTTTTTCTTTTTTATAGATGGGGTGCATTCAAAAATGGCACAATACCACAGTGTAATCTACCACTTCATTCTGCTGCATCTGTAGAGCAGGCATCAGTTTACTGATGGGAATCCATTTCCTTTGTTTCGAGAAAACTGATCTGGGAACAGAACAACTAGGTTTTGAAGTAACATAGTCTCACCACTACTGGTCAGGTCACAGAGAGCTTTCATGGAGTACCAAATCAGCTAGTCTTTTTATTGGCAAAACCTATTGGTGTTTCGCAACCTTCTGACTAGTTGCAGGGCCTTAGCCAGACCTAGCAGAGTAAATGCAGAGTTCACAAAAGCAATTGGCAACTTGGCTGCAGACAGGGGGACGAAGCAGGAACCAGGAACTTGTAGTTAGGTGTTTATTATATACAGTAGACTATTTAGAGGAACTGATCAGAACACGGATCTTTAGCTAGCTCTCTCATACACGACTCATAACTCTTAACCTCCAACTCCTACACTGACACTTGTACTAATTAGTAGGCCATTAATCATTATTCCCGTGAGAGAGCTTGACCAATCATGGAGCTGTCTCCATGCCTCTGTATTACCAGGCAGACTTACTCCTTCACATTGCTTTGACTGTCTGCCAAACCCTAATTGACTCTGTGTGAGTAGCTGCACGTATTCAGATTCCCAACACTTTTTGCTAATCCACTGAAGCTCACAGTGCTCTAGCCTAGTCCTCCACCAGGCCCTTGGTCCCTGGATCCTATAGGCCAAACTGCCTCACTGCATCATCTCCTAGGAATAGGCAGGGATGGAAAACCTGGTCTCCAGGTATTGTCAGGTGTTGCCTGACCTCAACTCTCATTAGCCCCAGTAGCATAGCCAATGGTGAGGGGATGATAGGACAGACCTGCAGTCCATCAACTGAAGAGTCACAGGTTCCCCATTCCTGCTGTAAAGCATTTTAGCAGCTGTGCCCACCACATTTCTCCCAAACAGACAAACTAGCCAAGGAAGAGTTCAAACCGTTCTGAGACAATCAGAAGAACCCGCAAGATGTGATTATTTCACTTCTGAAGGAAATGCCATTTCTCCATATGGGTGATTTCTCCAGGACACTAAGACATTAGCTAAGTGCTTAAGCTATTTTGCAGGAAAAATGTAGCGTCTATAGTTTGAAAGAGCAAAAGAAGCAGAAAACTCATTCTTTCCCCTGCTCCCATCTTTTAAAGGTGCTTTCTTTAAAAATATTGTTTTCATAGCTCCTTTCAAAATATTATCCATGAATTTCCTGGCTGTTTTATGTACCAGCTCTTCAGTGAAGGGAAACTGCTTAATTCTGAGTGGGAGTGTGGGCAGTGGTCTGGGCACTGGGCTATGTGCCAGGAACTCCTAGTGCTAACACCCAGCTGACCACAGGCTTGCTGGGTGGCCTCCCACAAGTTGCCTATCATCTCAGTCTCCTGACATTACAGCCCAACAATCTATTGCAAGGGAGTTAGTCCATAATTTCTACGCCATGATCCTCAAAAATGTTGCTCTGGAGTAGTTCCACAGAAGCCAGTAGAATTATTCTAGTCCTTGAAATATGGAATGGGTAATAAATTCCAGTTACGTTGAGCAGGAATTATTCTTTAGTAAGAATATTTGGGAATGGAAGCTTTAAGGTTATTGCATTTGTAGGGGACTGTCTTAAAGACATACAATGTACTGTATATGTATGTATGTATGTATGTATGTTTATTCTGATTTTTCTGAAACTACTTCCCCAATATATTTAGGTTATCATAGCAGTTGTTTCTCTCCCAAGTTAGCTCAGTCAGTAGAGCATGAGACTTAATCTCAGGGTCATTAGGCAAAAGTTTCCTTCATTGCAGGGGGCTGGACTAGATGACCCATGTTTCCCCTTCCAATTCTACAATTCTATGAGTCTATGGTGGAATCTACACACATATAAAAAAATGCTGTGAAAATGCTTTGAAGTTTTGAAAAATATATTGAATTTGCCATAGCTTACTGCCGCCATCTAGTGTCACATTTGTATATTGCACTTTACAACACACTTAAAACATTTTATTTATGTCTGTATAGCTTAGTCCTGTGTTTCTACAAGGAAGGTATTCGGTAGGCAATGAAATGGCAGCAGAGATGGTGCCCGTCTAACACGAAAGGCCCAATTCCTTAATTGCGCAGAAAGGACTTTCCTGCTAAAATGCTATCTGCAGGAAGCCCTCAGCTGCCAGTGATCAACTGAGTATATAGGGGATGAGACAACCTTTCAGGTATCCCACCTAACTTCATGCATCAAAATGAATGCATATGGGCTGTATTCCAAACAAATGCCTGGAAACTCTGCTTCATCTGCAGAATGGGGGTGCCAATACAGGACTATAGGGATTATTCTTACTTGCATTGTGCATGTGATAGTGAAAGACTTTAAATGGGGGGGGGGTATTCCCTAGCCCAGCTTTAAAATCCCTATCTCCCATCTATAATATCTATAATAAACTTTTTAGGCTCAACTGTTTTCAGCTCAAGGGCTTTCTATTATGACCTGGCTTCTGATGACTATTGTTAGATAACTATGCCTGGGCTGCCCATAATTTTTTCCACTGGAATAATTCAGTAAGCACAAAATTAGAAACGTGTTTCTTGGAGGGTTTCATTTAGGGGGGGGGGGGAGCTACAGGTTTTGTTACCGCAATTCAGATCAGTCCACAGATGAAAGCCTTTTTGATCACTTCTCTCTCAACAAAAATAACTTTCTCATGTAGTACCATCTGCTCAGCGCTCCTCAGCTGAAAATAAGAAAAACCTGTGGCCCATCTAGTCCGGCATCCTGTTCTCACAGTGTCTATAAGGATACCAACAGGAAACGCACAAACCAGGATCTGAGTTCAAGAGCACTCTCCCTGTGATTTCTAGCAACCGGCATATGAAAGGAAATCGCCTGCAGCTGTGCAGGTAAGAACATATTTATCGCTGTTTGTAGCTACTGCTAGCCTTATTCTGTGAATGTGTCTAATCTTCTTTTAAAACCATCCCATTGGGTAGCCATCACTACCTCCTGCGAATGCCATAGTTAAATTTTGCACTGTGTGAAGAAATATGTTTCTTTTGTCTCTTCTGAATCTTCCAACATTCAGCTTCATTAGATGTCTATGAGTTCTAGTGTTATGAGAGAGATATTTTTTTAAAAAAACCCTTTCTCTATCCATTTTGCCCCTAATATGCATAATGTTGTACCCAAATGCCAAACCCTTTCCTCATAGGGGAGTTCTCCAACTCCTTGATCGTTCTGGTTGCCCTTTTCTGAATTGGGGAAATGCATTGAAAAGTGTTGGGTGAATGAATGATTAACAGAAATGCATTAATAGCCAGCAAACTAATCAGGGTGAATTCTCATTGTGTAGCCTCCCACCAAATAAATCATGTCAAATGCTCAGGAAAGACCGGGTGCAATCTACAACCCATGTGAGCTTTGTGCAAGAAATCAGGATACATGTTCAGTGGATGGGTTATCTGGAGAGGCACTCAGGGTGCTGAACCAGCAAGTAGGCCAGAAATATAGGTGTTCTTGCGCCAGTGTGGTGTAGTGGTTAAGAGTAGTGGCCTCGTAATCTGGTGAACCGGGTTCGCTTCCCCGCTCCTCCACATGCAGCTGCTGGATGACCTTGGGCCAGTCACACTCCTCTGAAGTCTCTCAGCCCCACTCACCTCACAGAGTGTTTGTTGTGGGGAAGGAAGGGAAAGGAGAATGTTAGCTGCTTTGAGACCCCTTAGGGTAGTGATAAAGTGGGATATCAAATCCAAACTCTTCTTCTTCTTCACCTTAAGCAATGGCACAGATCTTACCCTCTTCCCTATCATACTAACATCTTGCACTGAGGAATGAATTTGGTGGCATGTAGGGGTCATTAAGGGAAGGGAACTGGAGAACGTTCTACCTACAGCCCTTTGAAACAGAGAGAGGCAGGATGATTTAAAGATTCAAAATTTTAGCAGGGGCCTGAAAGCTACGTTCAGGTAATGATGATTCCTTCTCTCTCTCTCTCTCTCTCTCTCTCTCTCTCTCTCTCTCTCTTCTCTCAGCTTCCCATGTCCCCCTATCTCACCTGGGAGCATGAGCGAATTGCCATTTTAGCTTACATGGGAATAAGGTGGTGAATTCATTTAGCTTCCTGGAGCACATCTGGCACTAATTGACAATCTAAGCAGGAAAGCATTCAAGGAACCACAGAATTTGAAATACCTGTGGTGTAGGCCAATGATGTCAGAGGGAAGAGGACTGGAGTGGGGTTTCCATTCCCATTGTCAGCTTTTTGGCCATCTGGAAGGAAGAGATCCACTCTCCCTAGCAGCCCTTAACACCAACTTAACACAGTACTGCTTTAAAATCCATGTTTTAGGAAGCTCTTTTTGGCTCCCTTTAGTTTGACCCTTCTTACATCCAGGCTTTTGCTCATGCTGAAACTAAAAAAGAAAAGAAAAGGTAAAGGACCCCTGACAGTTAAGCCCAGTTGCGGGTGACTCTGGGGTTGCGGCGCTCATTTCGCTTTACAGGCCGGGGAATCAGTGTTTGTCCGCAGACAGTTTTTCCAGATCACATAGCCAGCATAACGAAGCCTCTTCTGGCGCAACAGAAACCATAGCAGCGCATGGAAACGCTGTTTACCTTCCCGCCATAGTGGTACCTATTTATCTACTTGCACTATTCAGCGTCCTTTCGAACTGCTAGGTTGGCAGGAGCTTGGACCGAGCAAGGGGAGCTCACCCCATTGCGGGGATTCGAACCACCGACCTTCCAATCAGCAAGTCCAAGAGGCTCAGTGGTTTAGACCACAGCGCCACCCGCATCCCTCTTATGCTGAAACTAACAAGTCATCATTTTGAGTGTCCTTCAGCTGCCCCCCCCCACAACCATTCCTCATTGTTGTCACACAGGCTCACATGGGTACCCTAATCTGATTTTCTACCTCAGGTATAATGGATGATGCTATCTGCATTGAAATAAGATTCACCCACCAATCCAATCTGCTTCTGTTTATGGACCATCTTTCACTTCAGGCAGCAATATACATTGGGCTAGCCCTGAAGATATTTATGGAAACTTTTTCCTCCATTGGGTAGGGCAATTCCCCCCGCCCCCCAGGGATGGGAAAATAGTATTCAGAAAAACATAGCACAAGCTGCCTGCCGAAGGCCAATGCAATAGTTCTGGCTGGTGTTCCATGGAAAGGCCAGGTCCTCCAGAAATTAGTGTTAATGTTTATGGATTTTGTTTCAAGCACTTCTGTCTCAAGTGTGCTTTTTTTAAAGAAGGTGGGTGACCCAGGCTTCCAGTCGATGGCATGAAGCAAGCGGCTGGCAGGCAGTCTAAACTGACGCAGCTGCTGGCAAATTCTTTTGCCTTTGAAGAGTACACAGAGGCAGCTAGGGTCAGCCGAAGACAAAGAATCTCACACTCCCTTTGATACTGTCCGAACAAATCATCGCATTGAAAAGCAGCAAACTAGTCTAGACATGTATATAGATGGTTTGGGTCTTGTACAAACAGAGGTGGACCTTTGCAGACTTTTGAGTTTAAGGACACGCATACAAGAGCAGAAGGAAACCTTTTCGAAATGCTGGATCAGCCGTTCTGTTCTATACAGAAACAACTGCCAGGTCTATGGCGAAAAGTGTGGTTGGGGTTCAGGGTGTCAGACTAGGACCTGGGAGAGCAGAGTCCCACTCAGCCATGCAGCTCATCTTGAGTCAGTCACAGTCTCTCAGCCTAACTTGTCTTGCTCAGCCTCTGTCTCTGACTTTTCATCTCTGGTGTAAACAGTTACATTCAAAGGGCAATAGATAATTGAAGCACAAATGTGTGTTGCTAATGGGTTTTGGGTTTTTTTAGGGGGGGGGACATCAGGGAAATGTTATTACATACTGTACTTTGAATCTCTGTTTAAATCTAGGAAGAGAAAAGCCCATTTGTGCCTCTGCCATGCTATGAAAACATGCATAACAATTGGAGTTTTCTGGTACAAAATGAAAATCATTTATGACCAAACAGGGAAGTGAGGGGAGCACAAAAGAATTCCCTTTGGAAAATTCATTGTAGAGCAATGCCCCGTTTTTCATCTCTGACAATACTGAACTAGATGCACCAATCTTGACCCAGTATACAGCAGGTTCTGATGTCATTGTGTTAGTGCTGTTTGCCAATCATTTGAGGTTCCCTTTTCAGTCAGCAAAGTCAACCAGGAGGTCTTCCAGAATCACCTTTCTTAGTTCAGCCCATCTGTTGCTGAACTCCCATGTGGGAATAAACATCTCCCCCATTTCAGTCCTTCTGAAGCATTTATTGTTGAACACTACGGATTATATAACTTATATAACTACTGGTCTAAAGGGGGCAGGACTAGAACTACAGTGGCACCTCAGGTTAAGTACTTAATTCGTTCCGGAGGTCCGTTCTTAACCTGAAACTGTTCTTAACCTGAAGCACCACTTTAGCTAATGGGGCTTCCTGCTGCCACCGCGACGCCGGAGCACGATTTCTATTCTCATCCTGAAGCAAAGTTCTTAACCTGAAGCACTATTTCTGGGTTAGCGGAGTCTGTAACCTGAAGCTTATGTAACACGAGGTACCACTGTATATATCATTCCTCCCTCTGTGCTTCATCCATGTAGCCAGAGTAACAGCCTCCATGCCACAAACCGTTCTTTTCCTCCAGAGCCTGGCTTATAAAGAAGACTATTGCTAAGGGCAACTCTGTTGCTGGGGAATATCTTTGGTTGGGTAAAACTTGGTGCTAGGGGCAAAACCTTTAAAGGATCATTTCAGGTCTGTCTTTAGACTACGCCAACACATAGCTGGTTTCCTGACAGGGCTGTATGCATGCAGCCCTGAATCAAAGGCAGACACCCCACTTGCACCCCATATTTGCAGAAGCAGTCCCTCATCTAGCCTGGGAGATGCACTCACAGGCCAGCTTCTGAATGCATATGGCCCCTTATTAGATCAGAGCAAATGTATTTGTTTAGATGATGATGATGATGATGATGATGATGATGACGACGATGATAAATTTATTATTTATAGCCCGCCCATCTGGCTAGGTTTCCCCTGCCACTCTGGGTGGCTCCCAACTGAATATTAAAAACACAATACACCATTAAACATTAAAAAATTCCCTAAACAGGGCTGCCTTCAGATGTCTTCTAAAAGTTGGATAGTTATTTATTTCCTCAACATCTGATGGGAGGGCGTTCCACAGGGCGGGCACCACTACCGAAAAGGCCCTCTGCCTGGTTCCCTGTAACCTCACTTCTTACAGTGAGGGAACCGCCAGAAGGCCCTCGGAGCTGGACCTCAGTGTCCAGGCTGAATGATGGGGGTTCACAGTAACTGAACAGAATAAAAGGGGCGATGCAACCAATTTAGGGCTCTTCTAGACTTCAGGCTCTTGCATACTGTTGTTTAGTGTGGCTAGTAAGCTCCACTAATTCTCTGTTGTCCATGTGATGATCTCATTCAAATCAGTGCTTTCCCACACTTTCCCCACCCTCTGTCTGGATTTTCTCATACCAGGGATACTGCATAAGCAAAAAAAAGCAAGAATTACTTTTTAAAGAATCTCATCAAAATGTTTCTGAGAAGCTGAGAAATACAATCAAATGCATTGCTGTGCTCTGGTTTTCAAGTCCTGTATTCCAATGGGCCTCTAAAGAAATTCTGTTCAAGTACATAGCGAAATGTCCAGTAAGACTGAAAGCTCCCTCAGTTGTTTCTGATGGTTCCCTTTTCAGATAAAAGCATTGCCCAATGGTAGCTTTTTCTTTTTATATGCTTGACTATTATTAATGTCACTGCATTGTGGGTTCCTGCACACTAGAGGGCAGTACAATACTGTGCTATTTTCGCAATAAGCATGGCACTTTTAAAAAAGAAAAAGAAGCCTAAATTAGCCGTTTCAAGTAGGTTTAATATTTTTGGTTTTATGTGAAAAGGACTGAAATATAAAAACAGCATTTTTTCAGCTTAGCCCATTCCAACCCTATACCACCCCTTATCCCAAGCATCTAGGGGAGCATCAAAATAAACACTTTTAAAAACCCTGTATTTTTGCCCAACCCAAACCATTATCCATCAATTAAAGATAAAATAATTTTCTGTCTTAAATTTTCAAAAAGGGGGAGAGAGAAAATCAGAGATATTCTCTTTTTCCAAATATATATATTTTATTAATTTTTTTGTTTTACAATTTCAAATAAACATTTTACATACTTAAGATAGCTGTGACTTCCCTCCTTCTCTTTCCATGGTTCATTTTACATATCTTATATCCCTGAATATTTTACAAAAACTATACCAATTGGGTTTTCCATTATGGCATCCATCGAAACTTATTTATAATATCATGCTTGAGGTACAGGGTTTTTCTCAGGCTTACTTTACTTTTGAAGTGACCAAGGAATGTTTATTCTACAAATCGGCTTACCAGTCATGCGCCCTGCAGCATTTTTGGGTGCCCACACATCAGCTAAAGCCCAGGGTTAGACATCATGAGGTAACTCACACTGTGGGCCTTTTTTCTGATTAAGCAGCCAAGGATGCTGCAGAGTCCTGGAGACTTGGCCACCTCAGAACAAGGCAGGATTTTTTTCCAGGGGAGGGAAGCAAGCTAGTTTCTCAGAGAAAAATGAAAAGAATGGACCTTGTATATTTTGCCTCATATCTCAGGTTCCACCAATTCTACAAGTCCCTCCCCTCCCCCTTTTCCTCTCTACACAAAAGCTGGGAATCAGGGGCTTACGGCTTGTTAGGGACATCCGTGTGATAAAGTAAATGCAAAACATTACACCAACAGAAACTCCGAATAAATTCTCTCTTTTTTCAGTAATCTTTATTAATTTAAATTACACATTTATACAAAGAATTTACAAATAATTTACAATCTCATACTACAAAAAGAAAATTAAAAAACAGTTAAGAAAAAATAAAAGAAAATACAGAAAAAAGAAGAAAAAGCAAATTTACGTACATAAAAAATTCTTCCTAATTAATACTTAATTAAACACTTAAATAAAAAAGACTTCTAACAAAACGAGTCTTCCAATCATTCTCGTTGTACTGTTTATACTGTTCTTGTTTTTTCCGCGCAGTTTTAATTTAAACGGTATTTGTTGTGTTTACAAGTATCACTCAAGTTCTGCTAATATGGTGTGATTAGTACAATATGATCTTATATAATCCTTAATTATTCTCCATTCTCCAAATATTTTCTGGTTTAAATTCTCAAGTTCTCTGAGGATGAGGCATAAAAATCAAAGCCTCTTTCATAAAAGAGGAAAGCTTTCAGGAAGCTGAGAAGGCAGATGTCAGTATAGCACTACTTGTAAGAGTCAGTTTAATGTGGAGTATACGGGAATTCATTTCCACAGATGATGAAACAGGTTTTGTACCTATGCAAAAATTGAAGTGAATTACCGGATCCTGATAAGCAAGGAGTGAGAAAATAGATTCCCTAAAGACCCGACAGGCAAACCACAAATTTATGAAAACCTGAAATGGCATCGCTGGTCAGCCAACATTGTCAATAGTCACAGATGACAGAAGCCGTAGGCCAATACATCTGGCACACTTTAGGATGTGGAAGGCTGATCTAGATATGTAGAAATATCCTAAGGTGAGCAAGCAGGGCAGCCACACAGAGCTTCACATGTAGAGATGGAGCATACAAGTTAGAATTCTGAATCATATATTGTACATGAACACACATCATCAGTATGATTGGGGGAGTTGGCAACCTAGGCCTGAAATCATATAGAGTACATTCATATTATATCTCATGTAATTAGTAGAATAAAGGAGCAGGAAAAAATAGAGGCAGGCTGTTCTTCCGCTCCCATTATGGTAGCTAGCTGCCACACTAGGACAAATGTTTCTGGAGCATCAATGTGATTCTGTGCACTATCCATAGCAAAGCAATAAATCAGAGAATTGCAGAGTGGGAAGGGATCCCAAGGGTCATCTAGTCCAACCCCCTGCAATGCTGGAATCACTGCTAAAAAATATATCCCCGACAGATTCAAACTCTGTTTTAAAACCTCAAATAAAGGAGCGTCCACAGGGCAATGACAGGACATCATTGGCAACTTGCATTTATTTTGGTTTTGATTTATGTATATAGCTAGGGCTGCCATACGCCTGAATTTCCCTGGACATCGTTGAGATTTCAAAGGCAGAATTGATGTCCGGGAGGAATTTCCGAAAGGTGGCCACAATTTCAGTGGTTTCCTAAAAAAGAAAAATCTAGAAGTGGCATTAATTATAATAACTATTTTAATTATTATACACTCTAAGGTCCTAATTTAAAATACAGTTTTAAAAATATTAAAAATACTTAAAATACTAAAAATTTAAAATACTAAAAATATTTTTAAAATATTTAAAATACTGTTTTTGAAAACAGTTTTTAAAACCTATAATTAGAAAAAACGCATTCACAAAAAATAGGGTGGGTCCTAAAGATATATACCCCCAAGGTTAAGGGAAAGGGATGCGGGTGGTGCTGTGGTCTAAACCACTGAGCCTCGTGGGCTTGCTGATCGGAAGGTTGGCGGTTCGAATCCCCATGGCAGGGTGCATTCCCGTTGCTCTGTCCCAGCTCCTGCCAACCTAGTAGTTCGAAAGCATTCCAGTGCAAGTAGATAAATAGGTACTGTTGCGGTGGGAAGGTAAACAGTGTTTCCGTGCGTTCTGGCACTCGTCACGGTCCTCCATGTGCCAGTAGTGGTTTAGTCATGCTGGCCACATGACCTGGAAAGCTGTCTGTGGACAAACGCCGGCTCCCTCGGCCTGAAAGCGAGATGAGTGCCACAACCCCATAGTCGCCTTTGACTGGACTTAACCATCCAGGGGTCCTTTATCTTTACCTTACCTATACCCCCAAGCTGCAGACCTTTCAGGGGAGTGCAGCTCTGTCCAGGGCAGATTTCCCCACCTCCTGGATGTGAGAACTTGGAATACGTAACACCGCTGTCTACGAAAATGGCAGGAACCTGGGGAATAAATACCAGGAGTGCCCCCCCCCTTCATTAGCAGCAAAAAATGAATGCATATAATCAATACGACTACTGTCAAACAGACATCAAATGTCAATTTACAATTTGCTTCATATCCTTTTTCATAAACCTCATGTTAAAACAGTGCTTATTCCCTGAACTACTTACAGCAACGATTTTTTTAAAAAAAAATTCCACCAGAGGAAATTGAAGGTTACAGGAAAATCAGGAGAAAAGTTTCTGTGTTAATCCCTTGCTGCCTGTCTCTGAGTGGCCAACCAAAATGACATCATTGCTTCTAACTGTCAAGAGCTCCTCACATGGGAGACATTGGTTTATATTACAATCAGCTGTAAGGAATCCGACAAGGGTGATCTCATCCGCAGATGAGTGGGCTTGAACTTTGCACCTTTTCATCGCATGAAATCAACCTGTCCTGGATTGGGAGTAGGTCTGGGAGAGCTGTGTTTCCTGTAAGCCTTTCAGGTTATGTGTGTGAAGACAGAAGGAGCTGCTTCCAAAGTAAAGATATTGTTGTTATTATTAAAAAGCAGATTATGGTTCACGGTGTTGATTGACGCCTCAAAGCTCCCAATAGAAGAAAATACAGTGGTACCTTGCAAGACGAATGCCTCGCAAGATGAAAAACTCACAAGATAAAAGAGTTTTTTGTTTTCTGAGTTGCTTCGCGAGACTGATTTCCCTATGGGCTTGCTTCGCAAGATGAAAACATCTTGCGCCTTTTTTTTAAAACCACCAATGCATTCCTATGGGAAACCGTCAATACACAGTGGTGCTTCGCAAGACGAAAAAATTCACAAGACGAAAAAACTCGCAGAACAAATTAATATTGTCTTGCGAGGCACCACTGTAATAACATGGATAGATCCTGGTTGGATTAACTGGCAAAGGACTTTTTCCCATGGCTCTGTTAGGCCTACTGCAAATCTAGGCCTTACTAATCAAATGATGGGTTAGAATTTAGATGTGGGTGTTAATAAAAAGTATATAAATGTTAACACTGGATTTGCCTTATTGGTATTCTTGGATTCCAAAATGAAAATAGAACCTGGGTCCTGTTCTTTTAATTCCTGCCAAATGTCTAAATCAGAGTCAACTCCTTATTGTGGTGTTCCAGATACAAGGCTTTTGTTACTTGCTCAATGCATTACTGTCACTTCTAATGCACCGAGAAGATTCCCAGAGAGCGTACACTGTAGAGACCTTATTGGGTGTGGGAACAGACATTAACATTATGGAATACCTGGCGCAGGGCGTAAATTTAATCTGGGCATTTTGCAGGGCATGTATTTATGTCCACATTTTGTTCTGTGGCACCTGCAGGAATGTTCTGCCTTGTGAAGCGCTGCAGCATCTCACTGACCCAGCACTGTTCCTGGCTGTTCCTATCCACCTGCTGCCTCTTGGAAGAAAAGCAGTGGCGATAACAATGGGAGCTTCGTTGTTTAGCTTGGACTTCTTGGAAGTGCAAGGGCGAAAGGGTGGGGAGTGCCATGCCACTCAGAAAGCACCAGGTCCCAAAAATACCAGTGAGCTGACCAGACATCTGTAACACACACACGTGTCTGTGGTCATAGATTTGTTGGTGGCAACTGGATAGTCTTTTTTTACTATACTACTTGCAGCAGCTTTCAAGGTTTCCAAGCCTTACCTAGAAATGCCAGGGATTGAACCTGCCACTGAGCTATGTCATCTCCCTGCAGATGTCCTACTGACCACATTGCTTTTAATAAGCTAGGATATTGTGTGGCTATACCCGCCCCCTCCCACAGATGGAATAAATAAAGACACCAGACACCAGAACTTAGGTTAATGGGCGAAAATGGCCACAACTTTATTGATTACAGGTGGGAGCGGTATTGGCTTTAGGCATTGGCCCTAACAGACTAACCGGTCTAACCGGGAAGGGTTAAGCACCAACAGGGGGAGCCCCCGAGATGCACATCCCTGGGCGCTCCCCGAGGGGTTACCGCTCGGGGGGGGGCGCTTTAGGCCCTAGCCTCTGTAGGTTTCGGACAAGGCGACGCCCCCCGGAGTCCTTTAACGAACTACCCATCAAGCATTGGGGGAGGTGATGGCGATCCTCCCCCCCCCGACCTCATTTGCATAACAATACCCCGGCCAATGCCTAACCGCCAAAACCCGGGAGTTGTGACGTTTTGCTACGAGGTAGGCGAAAAAACCAAGTGGCTTCAAAATTCAGCCAATTAGCCAAATGGAAAAACTCCTACCAGGCCCCTTGCAAAGGGTAGCAGCGGTGATTCCTACATGGGGGACACAGGGCAGCTTTGCAGCATGTAAAAGGTAGACTCTGCTGGCCATGAAACTGCAAATGAAAGCAAGTTGTTACCATGTCCTGATGATTACAATGCAACTACATTCATACCTCATGTTACGTTTGCTTCATGATACGTTTTTTAAGGTTGCATCCTGCGGCGACCCAGAAGTACCGGAAAGGGTTACTTCTGGGTTTCGCTGCTCGCACATGCACAGAACCACCAAATCACGCTGTGCACCTGTGCAGATACAGCGCTTCAGGTTGTGGGCTTTTCATGTTGCGAACGGGCCTCTGAAAAGGATCCCATTTGCAACCAGAGGTACCACTGTATTCCTCACCAGTTATGGTGCTTAATGAAGATATTTTCCTGTACAACAGGAAGTGGCAAGATATGAACAAATAGTTGCTTGGGTCTGTCAGTCATATATTTAGCTCTGATCTTTACCATAACACAAGGACTCAGGCCTATAGATTTGTTTGTGGATGGAACATTGGAAGCATTTCAATACAGTGGTACCTCAGGTTACATACGCTTCAGGTTACAGACTCCGCTAACCCAGAAATAGTGCTTCAGGTTAAGAACTTTGCTTCAGGATGAGAACAGAAATTGTGCTCCGGCGCTGCGGCAGCAGCAGGAGGCCCCATTAGCTAAAGTGGTGCTTCAGGTTAAGAACAGTTTCAGGTTAAGTACGGACCTCCAGAATGAATTAATTACTTAACCCGAGGTACCACTGTACTGAAATGTCAGGTTCTGAAATACGGGAAATATTTGAGTCAGCCACCGAATTCCGGCTCAATGGTCACAGTGAACTCAACCAAAACCCCAACCACGCTCAGTTGTTTCTTCCTAGAGATCTTCTCATATTTATAAGATATCACATATTGTGTGATACTGGTGCCTTCTCTTTGGTGGTATGTTCTATGCTTTTGCTGGAAACCACAGGAGAGCAGAGTGTTTTTCTGGTCCTCCTTGAGAGTTTATCACTAGCCACTGTGAGAACAGGATGCTGAACTATGTGAACCATTCTCCTGATCCAGCTGGCTCTTCTGGTGTTGTTATATTCCTATGTACTCCTTCTTCACATTTATACACAATATGCAGAATTACATTCAGCACATTGATGTTACATCAAGCTTTTTCTTTTCATCTCCGTTGAATCCCATGCTGTTGGTTGCTTGAGAAACCTTATTTATATAAAAACTTTTAAAGAGAAAAATGTTATTAATATTTTGTGCATGGCTTCATGCTGAGGTCAGTTATCTCTCAGTACAGTATGAAGCGTTGCTAAGAGAAACATTAATTTAATCACCACGTTGCTGGTGAAATCCGAGATTGCTAACAGATTGTGTTCTCAGAAATCAAGCACAACAATATTTCTCGGCTGATCTGGTTGATGTTATTTACATGCTTTAGTGAGGCTCGTCTTTTGAGATGGCTTTCTTTCAATCGCAGGATGGAAGCTTGGAAGAATTGTTTTTATTATAAAGATTTTGCCATCAGTTCAAATGTATCTGTGGAACTTGTGTTCTGTCTGATTCAATGAAATCTAATTATATGGTTCGACCAAACAGAAGTTGATGTCTTTGGCTTCATACATGCTCTGGCACATGATTGGTTGGTTGAAATTCCATTTCAGTCTCAATTAATGCTATCTGGATGATAGCAGAATGCTGATCAAATACCCTTGTCCCAGTGGAGCCCAAAGACAGCTTCAGTGCTCCATGCCAGCATACACTTGTGCCAGTATAACATTCTGCCAGCATAACCACAACCCTGTTGCAAGTGACAAAAATAGGTGGCCTGGGTGTATGATGCGAGATTAGCGGAACTCAGAATCCTATGCTCATTCAAAGATTGGCCCAACTGCCCCTACAGTGAAATGTTTCATCAAAAAAAGAAGTGGTATACATTAAAACACTCAACGGAGAGCCCAAAATCACCATCGCCGCTTATCCTGCACCACCTCCAGTGCTGCAGTGGAGACAAAGACTGCCGCCAGCTCTAGCCAATAACAGCACGCCACGTAGATAAAACCCCATCCATCCATGTCTCAGACAGCAGGGTGCTTGTAACAGGGCCATACCACTTTATTCTTACACCTAGAGCACATAATGCACAACTTTGGTGAAAGGCCACTTCGTACAAAAAGGAAGTATTTTGCACAAAGAGACAGCAGGCAGGGCTTAAGAGCACACCACATACTCTTATGGGATCCCAGTTCAGGATCCCAGACACACGAGCCCAACATGAACCGCAAGTCAGGTGCGACATCTGGGACTGCAAAGACAAAGCACCCCACTCAATTAACCAAGCAGTGAAAAACCATGCCCCAAAGTAGGACGATGTATTCCAATACCCCATATTGCATCCTTTGGAAACTGGTTAAACAATATTCATTCCCTGCCCCTCTATCCGTGGGCAAAGCGTAGCAGTGGTGCTTTCCACATGAAGGACATGGGGTAGATATGCAGAATGCAAAAAATGGGCTCTGCTAGCCATCAAACTGCAATCGAAAGCAAGTTGTTACCATTTCCTGATGGTCACCATGCATCTATTCCTCACCACTTATGGTGCTTCTTGCTTAATGAGGATATTTTCCCGTACAACAGGAAGAGGCAAGATATTAACAAGTAGTTGCTTGGGTCTGTCCGAGTCAGAAACATAGCTCTGATCTTTACCATAACACAAGGACTCTGGCCTATAGATTTGTTTGCGGATGGAATGTTGGAAGCCTTTCAGTAGTGAAATGTGAGGTTCTGAAATATGGGAAGTATTTGAGTCAGCCACCGAATTCCGGCTCAATGGCCATGGTGAACTCATCCTAAACCCCAGCTACACTCAGTTATTTCTTCCCAGAGATCTTATCACATCTATGATTTCCTCCTGACTCTGACTCTTCAAAATTAATCTCCATCCTCAACATCTGCAAACCCAAGGGTGTTGGTATTTTGGTGTTATCTAAAAGCCATCTGACATGAGTTGACAAGTTCTCAAGATGTCTGTTTTTCTGTAGCGAAGCTGACTATCTGAAACAACTGTTCTCCTGTACCATTTATGAAGGCTGTTTGTATAATGTACGTCAATGTCTACCACAGATTTAAAGGGGTTTTACTTTCCTAAATGGAAGTCTGTAAATTTTCTTGCCTACTTCCCCAAGACATATGTGGCAGGAAACACCATCAGAGCACTCCTGACATATGGTTGTCAAGCCTCTGCTTAAAGACCTCCAAAGAAGGAGACTCCACCACACTCCTTGGCAGCAAATTCCACTGTCGAACAGCTCTTACTGTCAGGAAGTTCTTCCTAATGTTTAGGTGGAATCTTCTTTCTTGTAGTTTGGATCCATTGCTCCGTGTCCGCTTCTCTGGAGCAGCAGAAAACAACCTTTCTCCCTCCTCTATGTGACATCCTTTTATATATTTGAACATGGCTATCATATCACCCCTTAACCTCCTCTTCTCCAGGCTAAACATGCCCAGCTCCCTTAGCCGTTCCTCATAAGGCATCGTTTCCAGGCCTTTGACCATTTTGGTTGCCCTCCTCTGGACACGTTCCAGTTTGTCAGTGTCCTTCAATTGTGGTGCCCAGAACTGGACACAGTACTCCAGGTGAGGTCTGACCAGAGCAGAATACAGTGGCACTATTACTTCCCTTGATCTAGATGCTATACTCCTATTGATGCAGCCCAGAATTGCATTGGTTTTTTAGCTGCCGCATCACACTGTTGGCTCATGTCAAGTTTGTGGTCAACCAAGACTCCTAGATCCTTTTCACAT
This sequence comes from Podarcis tiliguerta, assembly GCF_965153285.1. Taxonomy (NCBI): domain Eukaryota; kingdom Metazoa; phylum Chordata; class Lepidosauria; order Squamata; family Lacertidae; genus Podarcis; species Podarcis tiliguerta. The sequence continues at coordinate 32,652,903 of NC_139537.1, forward strand.
GTACTGCTCTCAAGCCAGGTGTCACCCATCTTGTATTTGTGCCTCTCATTTTTTTTGCCCAAGTGCAATACTTTACATTTCTCCCTGTTAAAATTCATCTTGTTTGTTTTGGCCCAGTTCTCTAATCTGTCAAGGTCGTTTTGAAGTGTGATCCTGTCCTCTGGGGTGTTAGCCACCCCTCCCAGTTTGGTGTCACCTGCAAATTTGATCAGGATGCCCTTGAATCCATCATCCAAGTTGTTGATAAAGATGTTGAATAAGACCGGGCCCAAGACAGAACCCTGTGGCACCCCACTAGTCACTCTTCTCCAGGATGAAGAGGAACCATTGATGAGCACCCTTTGGGTCCGGTCAGTCAGCCAGTTACAAATCCACTGAGTGGTAGCATAGTCAAGACCGCATTTTACCAGCTTCTTTACAAGAATATCATGGGGCACCTTGTCAAATGCCTTGCTGAAATCAAGGTAGGCTACATCCACTGCGTTCCCTTCATCTACCAGGGTTGTAATTCTGTCAAAAAACGAGATCAGGTTAGTCTGACATGACTTATTTTTCAGAAATCCATGCTGACTTTTGGTGATCACAGCATTCCTTTCTAGGTGCTCACAGACTGTTTGCTTAATGATCTGCTCCAGAATCTTCCCTGGTATTGATGTCAGACTGATTGGGCGGTAATTATTTGGGTCCTCTCTTTCCCCCTTTTTGAAAATAGGGACAACATTTGCCCTCCTCCAGTCTGCCGGGACTGTTATGCCCTGATGCAAGATAAGACCTTGAAACTGGGCTTCATGCTGATGGCTTTAAAAGAGGATAAGTCTATCCTCTGGGTAAGGCTGTCAATGGCTATTATCCATGACACTGGCTAAATGGTGAGCTTCTTCTGGTCCAGATGACCCTGCATGCTGATTAGGACAAAAAAATGATGTAAATGGGAATGGGGAACTTGTGGTCCTCCAAATGTTGTTGGAATACAGTTCCCATCATGCCTGTCCACTGGTCATCCTAGCTGTGGCTGATGGAAGTTGGAGTCAAACAACATTTGGAGGGCCACAGGTTCCCTGGATCTGGTGTAAAAGGTATGCACAGGGAGCTCACATTGACTGGGATTCCAACCTGTGATGTATGTGGAAATTTTGTTGTTTAGTTGTTTAATCGTGTCCGACTCTTCATGACCCCAAAGCATGCCAGGCACTCCTGTCTTCCACTGCCTCCCACAGTTTGGTCAAACTCAAGCTGGTAGCTTCGATAACACTGTCCAACCATCTCGTCCTCTGTCGTCCCCTTCTCCTTGTGCCCTCCATCTTTCCCAACATCAGGGTCTTTTCCAGGGAGTCTTCTCTTCTCATGAGGTGGCCAAAGTATTGGAGCCTCAGCTTCAGGATCTGTCCTTCCAGTGAGCACTCAGGGCTGATTTCCTTCAGAATGGATAGGTTTGATCTTCTTGCAGTCCATGAGACTCTCAAGAGTCTCCTCCAGCACCATAATTCAAAAGCATCAATTCTTTGGCGATCAGCCTTCTTTATGGTCCAGCTCTCATTTCCATACATCACTACTGGGAAAACCACAGCTTTAACTTTATGGGCCTTGTTGGCAAGGTGATGTCTCTGCTTTTTAAGATGCTGTCATTGCTTTTCTCCCAAGAAGCAGGCATCTTTTAATTTTGTGACTGCTGTCACCATCTACAGTGATCATGGAGCCCACGAAAATAAAATCTCTCAGTGCCTCCATTTCTTCCCCTTCTATTTGCCAGGAGGTGATGGGCCAAGTGGCCATGATCTTCGGTTTTTTTATGTTGAGCTTCAGACCATATTGTATGTGGAAATAACCAGTACCAAAAAAACCCAGCGGTTGAAATGCTCTTGAATGTAGTAAAGAATGTTTTCCAAATTTGCGAAGGGCCTCAACTCAGTGGCAGAGCATGTTTTTCATCAAGAAGGCCTCAGGTTCAATCCCCAGCTTGCCCTGGTAGGGCTACGAGAGAACCATGTCTGAAATTCTGGGGAGCCACTGTCAGTCAGTGTAGACAGTACTGAGCTGGATGGACCAAGGCAGCTTCCAGTGTGGTGTAGTGGTTAGAGTGTTGGACTAGAGCCTGAGAGACCAGGGTTCAAATCCCCACTCGGCCAGAAAGCTCACTGGGTCATCTTGGGGCAGTTACAATTGCTCAGCCTAACCTACCTCACAGGATTGTTGTGGGAACTGAGTGTGGGTGGTGAGGGTACCATGTATGTCACCTTGAGGAACTTGAGGAAAAAAGGTGGGGTGTAAATGCAAAAAATAAAGGGGGGAAAATACACATATAAAGAAAATGCCTGCAAACACACTCGTTTTACACACACACACACACACACACACACACACAGACACACTTGAGGTCCCCTGGGATATGGGTTTTAATGAAAACACCTAAAGCCTCTCAGAATTGAGTTTATAAAAACGGGGAGACCTGGTGACCTGCTTTCTGTGCAACTTGGTGGTACACAAATAAAAGAAATACATTTTAGCACAGCACATTATGCTCCTCTCAGAGCCTTGAAACAGATCATATCACCAGATGTTTCCTCACAGCTTCTGGTGGGACTGTTTGTGCCTGCTTGCTGTTCCTAACTCTGATACTGTTTGGAAACAAAATGATCCCAAACTAAATTCTCAAGGCAGCTGACCTTGTTAACGGTTGCTCAGGATCAAGCATATGTATGAAATACTGAACTAAAAAAACAAAAAACAACAGCTTGGTGAATGCTACTGTTCCTTGGCCCTAGATTTACTTATCATTTACAAACAGCTCATAATAAGTCATTTTAAAGCATCTTGGGTTTTGTTTTGGTTTTTCCAAACGTTGGTGTAATGTGGAATGCTGCATGGTAAAGCCCTCTATGACATTCCTGTACAGCAGCTGCTCAGAACTGAAGCAAAGTGGGTTCTCAAATTAAGTGACCTCCATGCATAGCCCCAGCCCCTGTGAAAGGGTCATGGGCAAGAAGGGAGAATGTCTACCCGTCGTGCTTCAAATTCACAGGAGTTTAGACGAATTCATGGAGGATAAGGCTATTGATGGCCACTAGCCATGATAGCTGGGTACTACTTCCAGTATTGGAAGCAGCAGGGTTGGCCCACCCATGAGACAATGTGTGGCAACTGCCTCAGGTGGCAGAATTCACAGGAGTGACAGATCCTGATGTCAATCTTTCTCCCACTACGTTATTTCTGATGCAAACCCTCCCTCATCTCTTCTTCCCTGGCGGGGAGTGAGGATGCCATTTTGGGATCTGCCTCAGTTGCCAAAATGTCCTGGGCAGGCCCTCGGAAGCCTCTGAACACCAGTCCCTGGGAATCAGAAGTGGAGAAACAGTGCTGTTCTTCTTGTGCTATATACAGTAATCTGTTCGCCCAAGCTTTAGGGAGCAAATTTTAGAATAGGTTGTTCCCCTCCACACCTCACCTCATCCCACCCATGCCTTTTGCACTATACAAATTTCTGTGTGGTTTTAATTAGGGTGTTTTAATACTGGTATTTGATTTTTTTAAAAAATACATTGTATGCACACTGCTCAGGGAATTTGCAATGAAGGGCAGGCAACAAATTCAATTCAAAGAAACAAATACAGTGGTACCTTGGTTTACATATGCTTCAGGTTACATACGCTTCAGGTTACACACTCCGCTAACCTAGAAATAGTGCTTCAGGTTAAGAACTTTGCTTCAGGATAAGAACAGAAATCGGGCTCCAGCGGCGCAGCAGCAGCAGGAGGCCACATTAGCTAAAGTGGTACTTCAGGTTAAGAACAGTTTCAGGTTAAGTACGGACCTCCGGAACGAATTAAGTACTTAACCCGAGGTACCACTGTAATCACTTATTCCTTAGCCTCAGGGTTCCTAGCCTGTAAAATATGGGTATTCACTGGCCACCTTTGAACAGGTCTTTGTGCAGCTGTACTCTCCACTTTGAAAGTTTTGTTTTAGAAACTCCAATCTATGGTTCTCACATGTAGCTGTGTGTTTCTATACACGGTGTTTGAGTTCATGGGGTTCAGCAGGTGACCGATTCCACTCTCCCATTGTGCACTTGGTTCTGATGAATGAATCTTGGAGTTCTAACCATAGCAAATCAAGCAAGCCTGAAATCTGCCCACTCTATATAGCACCTAATACACTGGAGGTGGTCAATAAATCCTGCATAGTATTTGGAGTAAGCATTCATACCTAAGGAAACGCTTAGAGATGAATCAAGGCAGTTTACAGATGCAATGGTTATGATTTTGTTGTGAATGAATTCTCCTGCTTCTGATCATGTTGTTAAACCATTAATAGTTATGCTTTGCCCTCCCATTAATATAATGGAAGCAGTTTTCACAGTACTGCAGCAGACTGTGGTCAAAACTAGGTAAACTAATGTTTTGTGGTCTATGAAGGGGAAGCTTTGCGGAAGATGCATGGTTTAAATGTGGCCACGTTTATTGCTAATACGGTGAGCGCCATTTTGCCCATGTATATGATTCATTTCCATTTTCAAATAGCAGAGAGTCTTGAACTAAATTCTGAGCTGTCAGCAAAGGCAATAATATACTGCTTAATAATAGAAATGGGAGAGAGAGAGAAAGTCAGATAGACAGAGATTCCTTGTCTGCAATCTAATAATGACACATTCTCTGGCAGTACAGGATATGAAATTCCTGTGAAAAACTGAAAGCTTTATGTACAAGGAAGAGATAATAATGCAAAATATGGAGCTCAATAAAATGCTTAATGCAGAAAGAATCCCTTCTTAGTAGATGATGCAAGACCTAACCTGTTTTGAAGTAGCCAAATTGAGGTGTAGAAAAATTAAGAGGTAGGAGAAACAGAGACAACACAGTAAGATGGAAAACTCTACCTCTGATGAAACTGACCCCTTCTTCAAACATAGAGAGATAAAAGAGTTTTTGCAACTTTTATAAGACATTTCGTCCATTGCCCAAGCATTCTCACTGTTGCTAGAAAGGTCTTTAATTACTCATCTGAAATATAAATTGTCACAATGCATATCGCATTTGCTTTGATGCACTAAAGGAGACCCATATAGAGAAGCAATGCTTCCATGCAGGATTACTAACCATGCCCATAGCTGACACAGAAGATATGCACCCATATCACAAAGGCTCAGCTAAAGTTAGGTAGCATTACTACTGAAAGAGGGACGCGGGTGGTGCTGTGGGTTAAAGCCTCAGCGCCTAGGACATGCCGATTGAAAGGTCGGCGGTTTGAATCCCCGTGGCGGGGTGCGCTCCCGTCGTTCGGTCCCAGCGCCTGCCAACCTAGCAGTTCGAAAGCACCTTCGGGTGCAAGTAGATAAATAGGGACCGCTTACCAGCGGGAAGGTAAATGGCGTTCCATGTGCTGCGCTGGCTCGCCAGATGCAGCTTGTCATGCTGGCCACGTTACCCGGAAGTGTCTGCGGACAGCGCTGGCTCCCGGCCAATAGAGTGAGATGAGCGCACAACCCTAGAGTATGGCAAGACTGGCCCGTACGGGCAGGGGTACCTTTACCTTTACTACTGAAAGATGGGGGGGGGGGATATTTCTTAGCACATAGCTACTTGGTCAGGGGTCCTCAAACTAAGGTCCACGGGCCAGATCCAGGCCGCCAGGGTCCTGAACCCGTCCCACCTGCAAGGCCCGAGGCTCGGAAGCAGCCAGGTGGGAAGAGCTCTGAGGTGAAAGTGTGTGTGTGTAACAAAGCCCTGGTAACACGGTTGCTACCGCTGGCGCCGGCTGCTTGATAATGGCATGCTGCCCCTTGAAGCCGCTGGAGGGTGGGACGGTGGCAAAGGAACCCCTTCCACGCCAGCCCTTCCCCTCCTCCCTTCCCCTCAGACCGGCTCTGTTCTCGCCGCTGGAGCAGCGCCTCCCCGGCCAATTGTCTCCACACCAGCCCTTACTATCCTCCCTTCCCCTCAGGCCAGCTCTGTGCTCGTGGGAGCAGCGCCTCACTGGCTGGTTGCCTCCTTAGCACGTGTGCAGGTCCCATGCAGCAGCCTTGGCAACTTTAAAAGTTAGGGAAGCACCAAAAACACAGGCAACATATGCAAATAGAATTAGCAAGAAGAGAGGTCTGAATCACAACAGATTTTTGTACAAGGGAATCTCTGTGTAAATAGTGGTGGGTTAATCTTTAAAACAAAGCTCTCCAGCCAAACTTCCCCAAGTTTGAAAATAAACTTCAACGCAGAGAAATTCATATGCATGAGGAACAACAACATCAAAAATAACCCAGAAGAAATGAAGTATAGAAGTGAGGTATAGGTAATTTATATTATTACTGATAGCACCTGTTGTGTGTCTGTTCTGGCTATTATTTTGAAACAGTGGTTTTTTGGTTTTTTTTAAAGAATACAGTACATGAAAAAGAGCATGTTTCTGGCACCTCTTTAGTCCGGCCACCAACAGTGTCTGAGGGACAGTGAACTGGCCCCGTTTAAAAAGCTTGAGGACCCCTGGGCTATGTGATTTGTTCTTTGAACAAGCTCCTACAATATCATATAGACACATTTCCAAGTGTGACTAGGGTCAGGAAGCATTGTGCCAACTTGCTATTGCCAGCCTACTAATGGCACAGCTCCATTCTCTTCCAGGTTGCTGTTGTTGTTTTTTAAAAAAATCCAGTCATCTCTAGAGTGGGATGACACCTTTGTGGGCTCAAATTTCAGCGTTGCCCTGTGTGACGCCAAATTTCAGCACCCCACCGCTTGCCTTCCATTTTACATCATAGTTGCGGCGCCTCTAAGGCTCTGTGCCTAGTGTGATTGGCCATGTTCCCCTAAATCTGCCTCTGCTCCCTGCCTTTAAAAGGCTGCCTTTTAAAGACTGCTACAGACGCTTGCAAATCTGTGATCACTCACTCTTCTTTTGATTTGCCAAGCACAAGTGTTAAGCCTTAGTGTCTTTTGTCACAGGACTGTGAAACAGACCAGGAGAAAATAGCTGCAGCTAGGATAATGGAACAAGTTGCCACAGAGAATTTCCAAAATGTCAAAACTAGCAAGGACTTTAGCATGTTTCTCTCCTGGTTCCTACCAGCAAGAGGGATGCTTTTATTAGGTGCTCTGGGTGTATATTGTTAGATGGTATGGAGCTAAGCTAGGATGCAGATGAACCTGCAAACTTTTCATAAAGAGGATCAATTAACTGATTTGTTTCATGTTCAGAGTTAACTACTTACCATATCTGAGACTAGGAAAGTAATCGTCTCCCAAATCAGGTTAAAAATTGGAATTTAGAGAGGAATAGAATTGGATCTCCCTACAATACGGAGCATGATTCTTTTATTTGGCATGTATCTACTGTTCATAAAATATTCCTTACTTTTTGCAATTTATGACATGTAGCACCTTTTTGTCTGTGTTTTCGACACACTAAATGCAGATGAGATTCTTTACAGGCGCACATTGTTTTAGGTTATAGAAGAGGAACCTCTGTGACCAAAGTGGGTCCAATAAATTGAAATTATAGCTTTTAAATTTAATGTGCATTTGGCACCATGTAAGTGTAGCCAGTTGTGTAATCTCCAAACTACAGATGTGGAGTTGACGCTTAGCAGTGAGTTTATAGTTGAGCTGAAATTTGAATTGGGGACATCCAGCCCTATAGCTTGTACTCTGAACCACTATGTCAGAGGTATCTTCCAGATGTTGTATCAGCCCCAGCCAACATGGACAATGATCAGAGGTGATGGAAGCTGCAGTCTGGAACATTCAGATGGTACCACATTAGCTATACCTTCGGCTATACCATGTCTTGTTTATTTTTCAAGACTGTATCATATATAGTGTCTGCTGGGAAAAGAGCTTGAGAATACCAGATTTAGCCCACAAATGGAAAAAGTGGGGCGTGCTTAAAACAAACACACACTAAATAGGTGAGACGATATTGTGTTGTTAATCCAATCCAACTAAATATTTGCTTGGGGAAGAAAGATATCTTTAGATATATATGTGCAGACAGGAAGGAAGGAATAGATAAATTGTTTAAAATTGTGTGTCAGTCACATGGAGATCAAATAAATTTGCCATATAAAAACAGATCAAAGAAACTATTATGGTTATCTCATGTTGATCTGAGCACTTAAAAGAGAGATTGCTGCATGTGGAACTTCCACGCACTCAAGACAAATGCAAAAGCTAAATTTTGTTCAGAAGCTTCTAACTGCTTTTTAAATATTTTTGGTTTTGTGTTTCATAGCTACTTTATATAGTATGTATTTGCTTTAAACCAAATAGATTGCTCATGTTAACTATATGTTGCAACATATACCAGCTGCCCATAAGAACCCTAACGGCAGTGTCTCTTAAACAAGAACAGCTATGGCCTCTAAGAAGTTTATTGTAGCACAAGTCTTCCCGGCAACAGAACTAGACTCTACAGTTAGAGCCTTTCAGGACAACAGTTTTATTACGTGAGGAATGTATAGTCCTTATTCAGCTGTTGAGGGGAATCCAAATATTATTCTCCAAGTTGGTGCTTCCATTGCAGGAGAGTGAAAATCTGAAGCAGTTCTTTGGCTAATTATTTTATTGCAGCAATAATAAATTCTAAATAATTTGTTGATAGGAGACTGCAGCGTGTTCCACAATTATTATATATCCAGGTTTGTCTGTTTTCAAGTTAAGCAGAATATATATGTGTGTGTGCCTTTTTTGCTAGAAAAATAGGTGCAGGTACTCACCATTAAATTGACTACACCTTGAAAGAAAGGGTTGGAGGATTGTAAAATACAGAAAACATGCAAAATTGAGCTAAAGAGCACATGATCGCAATAACACTTTTAAGAAATGTCAATCTATACAATACTAGGCCGTGAACCGCAACTCACAAGGAAGCCCCTGTTGGAAATTCCCATTCCACCTTTAGTTACAGACATGGAACTGTTGCTTGTCGCATGTGTTTACATTCCAGCACAGTCTGCTGGGAACTTCCCCTTGTGTATATCTTTTGCTTTTTCACTGTCTCTCTGAGAAGGGAAACAACATGTTTTCTTTGTCCTGATTTATGCTTAATAAATCTTTAGCTGTTAGTATGCCTCACGCCTGTTCTGTTTGCGCGGTATGCTCTGCTAATATAGTGTGCTCAAGCTTTTGAAGTCTGAGTCGCTGATTTAGGTCGCACCAGAGATTGGGGGGGGGGGGGGAATCCTCACGGCTGGAAGGGCATGATCCAGCTGGGGGCTAGCCAGCTGGCATCTTGACCCCGGAAGGATGCCGACAGCTCCAAAGCCCATTTCGCCTGAGCAGAAACTGTTTTTGAGCACGTGTGAAGGGTGCCCTTCCATCACCTTGGAGTCAATTACCACTAACTTGGAGGATGTTCTCCCCCGCCCCCGAGGGGAACGACCTGCCCCCCCTTCCCCCACGCCTTGCATTTCAGCCATTCCCACAAGCTTCGCTCTAACGCCACCCGGGCAGAGTCCACGAAGGCCTTTGGCCACAACGCGCCCCTTCGCCTCCAAGTACCCCGAGAGGACTCTTTGTTGCTCTGTTTGTGTTTGCGCGCGTTTTCCCCTTCCCCCTCCTCCCAGCGAAGGAGTGCGCCTCAACTCCGGGAGGTGGGCGGGGAGGGGGGGGGTTAAGCGGCCAGACGGGCTCCGCTGGGGGACTTTCGGCTGCCGGAGGCGGGGAAGGGGCGGCTGCAGCGGACCCGGAAGTGGTTGCGCCCATCGGGGGCGGTGGGAGCGCGCCGTGCGGGTTGGTGGGTGGGGGAAGGAGAGGAAGAGGAGGGGGCGGCGGCGGCCGGAGGCTGGACGGATCCGCGCGGGGACGGCGCGCGAGCCGGGAGGAGGCGCGAAGAAGGAGGCAAGGCGAGAGCAGCGCGGCTCGGGATGCATTCGGACTGCCGGCTGCTGCGCCCGAGACGCGGGGTATGGTGAGCGGCCCGGAGCGCCCGCTCCCCCGGGGGACCCGGCCGGCGCTGGCCTCCCTCCTCCTCCTCCTGTTGCTGCTCAGGCGGGACGCGGCGGCGCAGAAAGGTGCGTGCGGGAGCCCCGTCGGGAGGGGAGGGACCAGAGGAGCAGCCTTCCCGCCTTTCTTGTTTGGCGCCCTCCCAGAAGCCCGCCGGGGGGGGGGGAGCGTCACCCTTCCTGCCCCTCACTCTCTCAGGTGCCGTCGCGGGCATTGGGGAGGGAGGGGGCGTCTAGATGGCCACGGGGCACCCCGCTTTTCCACGTCAGCGGGATTCCTTCGCCGCCTCCCTGCCCTGAGGGGACTCTGCCCCCGACAGCGCTCTTGGAAGCTCCCCTCCGAAGCCCGTCGAGGAGAAAAAGGCAGGGCTGCTGCTTGACCCTTTTAACAAGTGCTTAAAGGTGCATGAGAGCGAAAGGTCCACGGGGCCCTACAAATGGGTCTTTCGTGTTCGTGCAGCTGCTTCTCAGCGGCCTGCACTCCAGGCTTCCGACTTTGCCAAAGGTGCATGCCGCCCCACGCGTGTAACCCACGCCACGCACGAGGGGTTGGGGGCAGCGATGATAAAAAAGCTTCCCACCGACGCCACATGTGTGCGTGCAAAGTGCTTTGCATCCATATGTTGCATGGTGCTGATATCTTCGTGCTGATATCTTCACCGGAATGAAAGAGTGGTGTTTGAAATGTGATGATGTCTGCAGTCTTTCCCCCGCGCTGGAACCAGCTTTCAGTTGTGTTGACTGGAGTGCTTCTCAGAGTATCCAGATAGCATTTCCATTGCTAATCTCCATAGGCCCCATTGGGGAGGGGGCTAGCCAAATAAGAGATAAATTCCAAGAAGGCTCAAGACCCAGCCCTTCTCTTTTCAGAAAGTAAAAGGGGAATAGCCTGAGGAATTTTAAGGAGTGATACTTGAAATAACTCCCATTTTCCTCCAGCTTGACATTTTGAGATTATTAAGTAACATAATGAAGAAGAGGCAGTGTCTAAGAATGATTTAAAGCTGGTTTTTAATGTGTAGTGTCACTTTTGTAAAGCTTTCAGTAAGAAAGGAGAGTGCAGGCATAGATTAACTAAAGATGATGAGTTTGGGATAGGAAATCCCTGAAACTTGCTCTTTAGTGTTCTCTTTCAGTTGCATCTGACTGCATTTCTTGTTATTTACAGGACACAAATGAGAAAATAGAGAATGAAAGCTGATACCTTGTTTCAAAACTGCCATATTATGTGCTAGATGAGGCATTACATTTTATGGATATTGTAGGATTGTCATTTGAATGAGTTCTTATTTTAGAATAAAAGGATGAAAGTTGGTCAGTTCATGAAGCTTCAAGCATTGTAGGCTGCAAAATTAGTTAATAGAATTGATGTTAATTCATCTCCCCAGTAGAGCTTGTGGGTTGTGGTGGTGGGAGTTTCTGTTACTGTACTATTCTCCCTGAGAGAATACATTTGGAGAAAAGTACTCTACACACCTTTCCCTTTCTGACTGGGAAGTCTTAAGAAATGTTTATATGCTCCATTCAAGTCAAAAAACCCCACAAAATGATCATGAATTCTGTAGTGGTACATTGTCTCTGGTGTAGCATATGGCACCCAAGGACAACTCCTAAGGTAGTTCTTCCCGTAAACAAATACATACTGTCCTGTTGTGCGATTTGCACAATTTGCTTATGTGCAACAAATTAAATGTGCATACGGGTACTTATTTATTTAAGGGTTTTTTCCTGAAATAATTTCTGATCACTTACTTTTCCCACTCCCTGAAAAAGGTAGCCATCTTGTAGAACGTTCTTGGAATATTCTCAACCATTTTTTGTGGTTGCCACCATTCTTCTTTCTGCCTACCAGTGTCCTGGAATGATGCCAGTTTGGGAGCATTATGGGAGCTGCAAAGTGGTGGTCAGGCATTTGATATAGTTGTTGATAGTGGGAGGCCCCATCTCCAAGAAACAGAAAATTACCCTTGAGAATATTCAGAGAAAGGTAATCTTAATTTCTCCACCTGCAAGTAGGATGGAGAATTTTGAGAGGCCATTTTTGCCCAGCTCCGCTTTTCAGCCAGTATTGTTTACAATGGAACTCTACAAAAGAATGCAACATATTAGGGAAATGTTCATGACACTGTTGTGGGTCACTGGAATAGTTCAGGTTTTTCAGGCTCTTTGTTCCAGAGGAAGTGGGAAGAAGGAGCTGCAGCTGGAATCAGGGCCTGGCTGGTGGTAAGATGGCAACCTACAGAAGCAGCTTTTTCATTCACCTGCAGTGCCTTCTTAGGCAGCAGTCCTAGCTCTACCTACCTGGGAGTAAGCTCCATTAAAGACTTGCTTCCGAAAAGGCATGATTAGGATTGTGCTCTTAATTTTGGTTCCAATCTCTTCCTCACAATCTTAAGCCCAAATTGATGAAAAACCCGTCTAGTTTTCCAGAAAAGGAGTTTTTGCAGGCTGACCCTAAGCTCATTGCTTGCAAATAGATCCCACATTTTACTGATTCCCGAGAGAAAGTGCTAGAGGAAGAGGATATAATGGTTGTGATTTGACAAACCTAGTGTGTGTTATGCAGTATAAATTTACAAAAAGGAAAATCTACCTTTTTTCTATTCAGTGTAAGAAAATAGGCAAAGTTATCAGTCTTTAATCACTTTGAAAGCATTCATGAACCTTCTGTGAATCTTAACTCTGTAAGGACTGGCTGCAGATTGCCTGACAGATTTTGTGTATTCATATCCATATCTGTTCTCAGCTGTCATGTGCATTCACATTTCTCATTAACAGACACTTCTAGAAAAGCTGTCTGTTAAAAGCTGGAAGCCAAACTGTTTCCTAAACTGTTATAAACAAATATTTAAAGAAAAATAATCACATTTGACAAACTGTGTGGCAGCTGAATATCAGAATGTGAATGTGGATCACAATACAATTTTTATTATTATTGTGAGGCATCCCTTTGAGGAGGAAGGAAAGGTTGTAAATTTGATGTAATAAATACATAAATTAAATTTCAAAGACCCATCTTGCTTATAATTATGTAAGTTTGGGGTTGTTGTCGTTGTTTTACTAATGGCCTTGTGGAGTTGGACTGAAATCCACATTTGAGATGCCATTTAATGTAGTTACAGCTATTTCTCAGTGTACTTCATGACTTGGAAAAAGCTGGTATAATTGCAGTCAAATTCCTCTATGGATCATAGTTGGAACGTCTTCTTTTGAATAGGCATTTAGCTATCGTGAGGATAGTTGTTAAATCTAATACTGACTTGCAAGAACAAAGCGGATACAAAACACATGGCTTTAAAAATACTTGTGACAGATACACTGTGCAAAACGATGACAATGTGTATTATAGTTTTGCATTGACAGCATTGGTGTATGCTTTGTATGTAGCCCATAATCCAGAGAACACTCAATGAGTCTTCATAAACTTTATTTTAGTTTTTATTTTGTAATGCAACATTTCTATCCAACAGCAACATTTGTTTTGTTTTGCTTTTAATGTGCAATATGTAATGGGCTTCATATTTTTTAAAAAAAATCCAGTGACTTCTTCTCGCTGCATTACACAATGACAAATATTTGAGTTTTGCCATGGAAGTGGATTGTGATTGGGACGTATGTTCTCTATATCCAATTAAGTTTCCGAACTATTTTATGCTTAAAACAAAAAGGAGCCCCAAAAGGATCTCTCCAAGTTGGGAGAACTGGTAATAAAATGGCAAATTACTTAATAAGTGTTAAGGAGAAGTACACTGAGACAATTTTCTTTCTAATTTCACATATAAGTGAATGGGTTGTGAAATGGCGATGATGGATTAGAAGTGAGACCTTGGGTTAGTAGTGAGATAGCTTAAGTGATGTCTAGTCAGCTGTGAAAAAGGCAAATTCCAGGGAATATTAGGATGGGTTGGAAACAAAACTGCCAGTACTGTACAGTGGTACCTTGGTTCTCAAACAACTTGGAACCTTGATTGATTGTGTGACTGCAGTACATTGTTTATAGCAGTACATTTTATGGATCAATGGTCTTGTTAGATAGTAAAATTAATGTTAAATTGCTGTTTTAGGGGTTGTTTTTAAAAATCTGGAGCGGATTAATCAATGTTGAATTACTTTCTATGGGAAAGCGTGCCTTGGTTTTGGAACCGACTTCCAGAACGGATTAAGTTTGAGAACAAAGGTACCACTGTATCATAGTGCCATAATATGGTGTGACAGCACTTTAAATACTGTGTATGGTTCTGGTCACCTCAAAAAGGATAAAATCCATGATGGCTATGCTCTACCTCCAATAAGATGGCATGCATCGTGTTATACCAGTTACTTGGAACTGCAAGTGGGAAGAATGCTGTTGCATTCGGGTCCTGCTGGCAGATTTTCTATGGGCACATGGATGCTGGACTTAGAACACCTTTAGGGCTTTTCTTATGTTCAGGTCTGCCACCTTTCCCCAATATTTCACCACAAGAGCACAGCTTTACTTGACATTTTTTGTAGGTATAAGTTTTTTTTTTAACTCCCATAAACTTTTAATAGAGCATTTCCAGATCTAGTTTGATTCCATTTTTCAAAAACATCATTTTTTTAAAAAAGGGTAATACAGATTCAGATTTGTTTCTGTTTATAATCACTTATTTAAATATGCTGGCAGCTTCCCTGAAGCGCATTCACAGACCATCATTGGTTCAAGCCTATATTAACTCCAGGAACGTTCCAGTTTTTGTTGATGCAGAAGCTTTATGGGAAACTGCAAAATCTGTGCTCCATCCTTAGATATTGGTTAGAAGATCATCTGAAAAAAATAATAATCCACTTCGTGCATTTTTCTTCCGTCAATAGTAGTCTGGTTTGAACCCTTATGTAAGTTTGGTGAGCAGAGGATGCAAGCATCCACGGATCTCAAGCCAAGATCAGCCATCGTAAAACCAGATGGGTCTTGGCCATCTGTATTGCTCTTCAAAATATCCAGCAGCTATTGCTGCACTTGCATATCTTGGGGCGCCTCTTAATTCATGCCAGCTGATATGACAGATGGCTACCAGATATTGGTTTAAACTTCAAACTGAACTTCTGAACTATCACTAGGGACAGGCTGAAATGCCTTTGGCAGGAAGGTGAAGCAGCTCTACATTGTGGGTACATTCGTCGGTGTGGTTTTCGCCATGGTTTGCTATGTAGATATGCCTCAGTGAACTTGAGCAACGCACCAGGCTGCACTCCCCGCTTTCCCTCGCCTGCCCAGTTGGGCTATGGGTTTTGCAGTGCTTCCATTGGTGCTTAGTGGAAGAGTTTCAAAGCATCTTGCCTTAGTTTTACATGCAGGCAAAGAATCCTGGTTGTTATAAAAGGCAAATGGTTAGTTGCTAAGCAAGTCGACTTCAAACCATGGATTTTACAAAGCTAGCTTGTTTAACCATTGTCTGCACCCTACATTGGGCAGTGTGCCTCTGCCAGCTTGTCCCCTCCTAAATTGAAAATTATATAGAGTATCTGTCAAGTGTCAACAATGAGATTTAAATCTTATTTTACTAAATCTATGATGTGTCTGGTTCAATATTTAAAGGGGTACGCAAGTAATGAATGGCAAGAAACATGATTCTGGTGACTAGCAAGGAAAGTCTTTAGCTTACCCTGCCACAGAAGTAGCACATTTTTAAAAACCAGCCAGCAATAAAGCAAAAAATTATTTGTTTTATTATTACCCACCTTGCACTAGCAGATCACCAGGGGCATTATAACAATTTAAAATTGAGAAATTAAAAATAGTTAAAACAAATTGCAATCACAGGAATATGCATTTTTCAGAATGCTGCCAGGGAGACCTAATATGGCACCAAAGCTAATATGGTACCAATCCAGTATGGTTTTAATAAATGGTTGAAAGCAGAGTGTGTCCTAAGTTATGAGAAAAGCCTTCTGCTCCTTAGAATTTGAAAATTGTCCTCAAGGAGGTTCAGAAACAGGAACTGATAACTTAATGTGTTGTGAACCATAGGCTAAAACACACAAGCTGCATAGTAAATCTACAGTACTGTACACAGTAAATAAGGAAAACTATTGCCAGTGTTCAAAATATGGCCACGTGTATTACCATAGCAACAAAAAATATTTTGTGAAAGAGTTTCTAATGCTTTGCCACCATTGCCATGCAGCAAATAACTTTTTCCTTACAATCTTCTGGTCTGTTGTCTTCATTGGTTACAGTAAGGTAGAGGAGAAGCTTTTGCTCCCACCTGTATGTTGGGAATATTGGGAAGAAATACCGTCTGCATGCTCGCTCATGGTGTGTTTCTGGTTGTTAGGATCCATATAACAGGCGCCTTGTTTTCAGGGATTGCATTGAGAGCACCTTTTCCTTATTTGGTAATGAGCACAAAGGGGATTTCAACTTTGAGTCACAGTGCAACTCAGTTCACTCAGTCAGCAAGGTATCCTCAATGGGAACTTAAAGAATTTGTGTTTGCATTGCTATGTGGGGGAAAAACACACAAGTGAGTGTGCATGAGAACTGTGGTACTCTGCAGTTTAAAACTGGCCAATAAATAACAAAAAAATAATAATCATGATATTAGCAAATCTTGAACAATTTGTGGGAGAGTATTTTGCATCTTGTTGGAAGCTTGCTAGTTAAGAGCTCGCCATCTCTATGGCTGAATGTATCTCCTAAAGACAGTGAGGTTTCTTTTCTGTAACTATGAATCAAGAGTGCAACTCACCTGGTCCAGCATTCTGTTCTCATAGGGGCAAATTAGATGGCTGTGGGAAGCCTGCAGACAGGGCTTGATTGGAACAGCCTTGTGACTTGCAGCTTCTGGAATACACAGACATATTGACTAAGTGGAGGTAAAACACGCCAACACAGCTAGTAGGCACTATTAATCTCATCCTCTGTAAATTTGTCCGATCCTCTTATAAAGCCAGCCAAATTGGTTTTTACTACAATAGGCTGGTTGGCATTTAGAGATTTAGGATTGATGTGGAAGCATATGTCCAGCACTGCCTTATAGGGTCATATGTGAAACTTGTTCTTTAGTCTTTGCTAGCATCACGTTAAGGTTATGTTGTGTGAATAAGTGAGCAGTCATATTCACAAGGGCTAATTACAGACAAGTAATCTTTTTCTATCTAGTGAGCTCTCTGGCATCAAATGAAATGTTAACTGCTCAGATCAAAGTATATTGGCATCAAATAAAACGTTAACTTCTCAGATCAAACTATATTGGCATGAAATGCATAAGTTACTAGGAATGCAGACCCTTTTAATGAAATAATTCGTAACAAATCATGTTTCTTTTCTTCTGCCTGTGCTGCTCCCTGCCAGCATGAACGACAAAACTATGCACTGAAGCCATCTCAGAATAAATCAATCAATACAAGCATTTGGTTTTCCCCAATAACGTCAAAGGGAGCCTTTTAAAGCATTGGCTAGCTTTATTGTCAGAATACTGTCAATGGTATATTATGCTCTGATACTTGATAGATTATTTAGTCGTGAGAGTTTAACATTTCCATTGCCATGAAATTGACACAGGGTTCTTTAAGGCTGGCAGATTCAACACTTGCTGATTCATATGTATTACATGACACAAACATCTTCTCAGCAAGCAGTTTGAACTGCAGAGAACTTCCTTTTGACAATTACATTATATGCCGTATCTTTTACTATGTGAAGTGAATAGTATTTGGGAATAGGAGGATAGAGTATAGATACTGCATATGGAACTGTAAGTTTTCCACTGTGTTTCTTCAGCCCCACATTTGATAGCACATGCAGAAGCCCAAATGTATGGAGGTTAAAACCAAAGGAACCCCATCTTTTTGGCAGGCAGTGTTCCTGAGCATGTCCCATAGGGCAATGTAAGCACTTTTCCATCCAGTCTTTCCAGCTCATGTTTGGTAGCCATTCTGAATCATTCCCCTTGGTTGGTTTCAGGGGAAATGGTATAGCACTATGTGCTGGTTAAAGAAATAAAGTCAGCTGCAAAATATGCTCAGATAGCAACAAAACCCCACAAAATAGACCATTACACAGATTAAATGTTTTCAGTTACCTCTTGAAGCAAAAGAGAAAGAACAGCTTAGCACCTGCCCCCCCCTCCGCCTCCCAAAAAGAATCTGGATGCGGGGGGAAAAATCCAAGGGTCATGGCCACAAAACCCTGCCTGGGTCTTTGCCAATCTAAACTCTAAAGAAGAGGAACCCCAAGCAGTACTCCATATAAAAAATCTTGTATGTGGAAAGACATTCCCTCAGCTTAGCTGAGTCCAGGCAATATAAAAGGGTCACCGGCGTTCATTGCATTTTTTAGTGGAGGACTAAAAGGAACGTGACAACCTCTTGTTTCGTAAGGATGCCTTTTATAATCTCTTCCATAACCCACCCTGCCTCCCTCTGCTGGCCCCAACCAGTCAGATGTCTGATATGTGGTTGTTTAAATTTCCACATTAATTTTGTTGACGTTCAAGAGTAAAAGAGTCCGAAAGCGACTCAGGGAAACACAACAACTGGATTGCCTCGGGTTCCCCTGGTTTGGTTCCTGTCCCAACTTAAGCACTAAGCAGTTTATGAAACATTTAAACAAACAAATAAAGGCAGGCTGGACCTATTTAAAACAAGCTCATCCATGATATGTCTGGCCAACTGATTACTGCTAGTTGATCTTCTTGAGTGACCATTATTAACCCAACTCTGGACCAGAAAGGTTTCACTGGGTGTTGCTGCCATCTCTGCTATAGGGATAGGCCTTCAAATGGTTTCTTTGACCTGTTCAATGGGATTCAGCGTGGTTTCTCACCCACTTGTAGTTTAACTGACTTACCAACCGCTTCATGGACTAGAAATCCCACCAGACAGCTGGCAGAGGGCATTTTTGCAGACCCACATATGCAGCACCAGATTCATTGTGGTGAGTCTTAGAGCCCTTAAGATACTGACAGAGCCCCCTCATTGCCACAGCAGCTGTGAAGTTACCTGAGTATTTATTAATTGCATGAGGAAGTTTATATTAAATGGGGAGAAGGAATATATATATTATTTAAGCTTGGACTTCTGAATTGCCCTTTTTAAAAGAAGAAGAATACTTGTCCTCAGGGTGCTTTTATATGCTGAGGGTAACATTAGAATACTTGCATATCTGTTTACTGATTTATATTCCCTTGTGTAGAATTTATACATGAAAAATAAGAAGCCTAGAGCCAGTGCAGAAATAAGGCACTGGACTCTGAAATGCTACTATGCAGCACAATTCTATGTATGTTTGCTCTTGCATGGCAAGCTACTGTGTTCAGTGGAGCTTACTCCTGGGTGAGTTTGCACAGAGTTGCAGCTTTAACACCAGTACTGAGATGTGGGTTCGAATCCCATTCTTGATTTAAAAGTAGCATATGCATGAGAAAGCCACACTACAGGTCAATCTTTGTTTTTGTAGGTGATGGATGTGGACATACCGTTTTAGGTCCTGAAAGTGGGACTTTTACATCTATTAACTACCCGCACGCCTATCCCAACAGCACTGTGTGTGAATGGGAGATTCGAGTAAAGCCTGAGCAGAGAGTGCAGCTCAAATTTGGGGATTTCGATATTGACGATTCAGATTCTTGCCATTTTAATTACGTGAGAGTTTATAATGGAATTGGACCCACAAGGACAGAAATAGGTAAGAACCTCTTCTTGTTGTGTTGTTCAAAACAGGGGGGAAATACTCCTTTATGGTTTGCTTGTTATGTCTTTTATTTGCATGATCCAGTCTTCCCAAAACTTGAGGAGAGAAGAAATTTAATTTGATTCTAATGCTTTTTTAATCAGTATTGGACATTTTCTTACTCTGGGTTTGTTTAAATCAGAGCCATTTTACACATTATGGAGGAAAACCTGCAGAGGTGAGCTCTCAAGAGGGAGCTGTGGCCAGTCGTAGGTGTACCTGGATAGTTGGGCCCTCCAGATGTTGCTGGAGTACAATTCATATTTTGCTTGGTGGGGCTGATTGAGTCCAATAATATTTGGACAACACTAGGTTTGCCAGCCCTTCTGCAAAGCATGAACGAGGCAGACTTGAGCTTGCAAACACAAGCATTATGACAGCGTGTCTCCAAACATAACTTTAACACCTACACTTTACATTTTAAGATGTATGTGTAAGATGTTTTCGTGTACAACTAAAAGAGAAGTGTGTGGAGTGGCCTTTCAGGGGAGATATGCTCATCATTAATTTCTCAGGGTTAAGGCGTTCAAATGATCAGGAAGAGGATAAAGGAACATAGGAAACAGGAACTTGCCTTATACTGAGTCAGCTCATTGTTCCATTAAGTTATAAATCACCACTGATTGGCAGCAGCTCCCCACACTTTCGGATGGGAATCTTTCCAATCCCTATCTAAAAATACCAGGGATTGAACCACATACTCTACAAATGAGCTATGGTGCCCTCACGGTTATAGCTAGAACTTTCAAACAGGAGCTCGAAGGAATCTTATAATGGCAAACATTTGTTTTCCAACTTCTTTTTTGGTCGAAAGATCCTGGTCTTCTAAATTTAAATGTGCACTGAATAGAGAAATGTGTCCTTTTTTAATCGTATCTGGCAATATTTTGTTCTGCGCCAAAACGCAGCTGTGTCTAAGTGGTGATAAAGTTACCTGGCTTTTGGAAGAGAAGGATGGTGTTGGTTCTCTAATTGGAGATTGAGAAGCGCAGACATTATATGCAGGGCAAAGGAAGTCATTCCCCGAACTGCATTTTTGTAAGATTTCAAAACGTATTCTTTCTCTTGTAAATTTGTCAATATGGTGGTAAATCTGACATATATGAAGTGGCAGTAATATCCTGTGGTTTTTATTACTTTTGTATCTCTGACTGTGAAACGTTTAATAAGCCTTTAGTCTGTGCTGGGAACGTCTTTGTATGCTGCCAAAAAAAGGGAGGGGAGAGTGAAATAAAGACTTAAAATGTCATTGATACCAACAGAGCTGACATTTTCTGGGTTGATTTTTTTTTTTAATAAAAAAAAATATCTGTTGCACTGTTTTTCTTCCTTCTAAACCCATGACCTAGATACTACTTCTGATGGTGTATTTTTAGACAGAAGATTGAATGTGGTTGCACGACATCTGTAACGTGAAGGCTTTTATCAAGCTTGGTGACTCTTCTACTTAGATATTGCATGAAAACTTAGACTCGCTGTAAGCCAAGCTCACTCATAAAAAAGAGAAGAAAACATGAGGTCCTTAAATGGCAAGGAACGTCCAGTCCTGATTAGGGCTTAAACACTTTTACAAGTTGAGTTCACTGGCCCAAATAAATTATCTACTTTTGTTCCCTTTACCTCTCAGCTGTTCCCAGCTAGTGTGGCTGCATAAGAGATTGAGCAGTGTTTGTGTCTTGCTCTGCTGAGAGAGAGCTTTTTGGAAAAAAATAATGGTAAGGTTAAAACGGGCAGCCATCCCCCTCCCCCTTGAACTTCCAGTGTAAGTTTTGCATATTAGAAATAAGAGTCAGCGGAAGTACTTTGACTGCAGATAATGGGCTGGCGAAGGATTTAAACCTTTAAGCAAAGGTAGATGTAGCATATATTGTGGTGTAAGAGCGTCAGCATTTGAATGAAGTCTTGAAGCCAACTCTGTTGATGCTGGGAACTTTAAAAAAAAGGAAACTCCAGAGTGACTAGTTCTTCAGAACAGCTCCACAATCCATGCCAACCCCATTCACTTTCACAAATAGTTTTAACACTACAGTCCTATTAATGCTTAACAGGGAATAAGTCCCATTGAACTTAATGGGTATTCCTTCTGAGTAACAATGCATAGGAGACAATGTAAAATTATTGGTGTACGTGTATTTGGCTAAGAGACTGGATAGTAATTATTTGGATACTTGGTAGCATTTGTAGAGATGGTGAAGTGTACTAAAATTGCTCTGCACCATGCCTTCAGTATTCCTTAATAATTGTGTCCTGGTTTCCTCTCAGAATTGGAGGTTGTAGCCAGTGCTGTGTGTGCACAAGCAGAACAGACCTGCTTGTGAAGCAGGATTTCACCTTCCTCCCCTTTGCAAGATGATAAGAAAATCTGCTCTAAAGGGCCAGGGAACCTCTTGAGAAAGGCACATAAAGGGTGGAAAGGAAGAAGTCCTACTGTACAAGTAGAATTCATTTGCTTCAGCATCGGAGTCCACCCTGATAATTTTTGGAGATTTAGGAGATGGGTTTAGTCTCAAACAAACCCTAGCTTTGTGATTTCTTAATGCCTTGAAACTGTGGGGATGGTAAGAAATAGATTCACAAATTTGTTGAGCTGTCAAAGACGTTCTGAATGTGCAAATCCATACTAAATCAATAAATGCTTATTAACTATCTTCCTCCTGCCCCTTGCAGGAAAATACTGTGGTTTAGGCTTACAGATGGAGAATTTAAATGAATCAAAGGGTAATGAAGTTACGGTACAATTCATGAGTGGCATACACTTCTATGGACATGGGTTTCTTGCGTCCTATTCAACCACTGACAAAACAGGTATTTATATGTTTCTTACCTAGCGCTGTGTAAGCACTCCACACAACTAAGTGTGCTTTCTTACCGCATGTAATTCATTCTTACTTTTCTGTTACCCAATTACTGATAAATTATTCAAAGTGAATTAAGCATGGATGGTTACAAAGCCACGTCTAGACCGAGTAAGATGCATAATAACTTGGTTTATATGGTGCAGAACAATATGGGATTCGAATAAAGTTTATAAATGGCCCACTCATAAAACATTAAAGCAGTATACTGTAATGCGTACAGACACAATTGAATATAAAAAACCCTTAAAACAATGCAAAATACAAAACAGCTGGGTTTTTTTGGAAGTGGGCAAAGTCCTTAGGGTTCCTAACAGATAGCAACTATTGCACTGCAGCCACATCAGTTTTTGCCCAGTGACCTACCCATTCTCTTCCATTTCTGCAATCCCATCTATCGCTTGTATGTGAGTATGTTCCATTGTGTTCAATGGGACCTACTTCAAGTAAAGATGCATAGGATTGATCTGTGAGACTACAGTGCTCCCTCCCCTTTGTTGCTTTGTTTGGGCTGGTTTCAGTATGGGATAGATGTGGGTAATGATTATAATATGAACTGCAGTGGTGCCCCATTTGTGTATTTCCCTCCCCCCTCATAAAGACCCACCGTGCACCAGCAATGCTTGGAGGTGTCAGTGGGGCTATTCTTAGTCTCTCAGGCTTTTTAAACACATTTGACTTTTTTGTGAACTACCCTGGAATTTCTGCTAAAGGGTAGTATATTCTTTCAAACTATTTAAGCATGCTTTCGTTTCACTCAATTAATTTAATGTTTGCCACATTCGCTCCAGGATTTTTCCTGAGCCCTTAAAATGAATACTTTCATAATCTGATAGATCTTATTAGGTCTCTAGCTAATTATAAATGTGCAATTCTCTACTATGCTGCTATTGATGTATTATCAGACTGCAGCAAGTGCCTCATACTACATTGAATTGCAGATGAGTTGATTCAGGGAGATCAATTTTACTTCAAACTTTTCATCCCTTAATTATAGACATCCTGCTTTTTGAAAAACAATCTCTTCACTGTGTTTTTATTTCTAGATTTAATAACGTGTTTAGACACTGCAAGTCAGTTTTCTGAACCAGAGTTCAGGTAAGAATTGGTCCCTTTTTAATACTTTGATAATAATTCTTGATCTATAACACATCCCCAGATCAATCCAATATTCAATGAATTTAACCCCAATTAATTTCCTACCCTGATCCTTCTCCATGTCAGTTTCTCCAGTTCATTTTACTTAATTAATCCCATGGTCTTCGGAGAAGGCAGCAATTGAAGGATTAGAGTGTTCTATAGCTCACCTAGCTACTTCTGTGAGGGACGCCCTCTCCCTGCAATCATAACCCCAAGTACCTGGTTGTCTCTAGAACAAATGCCCTGAGCCCAGGTTAAAATTGACACAGCCCATATTGGCCTGAACTCACAGAGGATGGACATTCCGCACCCAGGAAGGGTGCACTTAGGCACTATGTACTGTCATCTGCTGGGGCCATTTGAAGCTCCAATACATGCAGTGGGACTTAATTTTAAAAATTTAAGTAAAAATAGATCACCACCTGTCTTCTTCGTACGTCTGGAACCAGACCTACAGAAAAGCAGACACTGGCCCAGACAGTATTATTTATTGAAATACCAGGCTGTCCATTAAGAAGGCGGACTCCTAGTCACCATAGAAATTATGGCATATGTTTTCAGTGCTTGTGATCCATTATTTTGGAGTATTAGTACATGGACTAACCCTTAAAATGTGGTAGATTGCATTAGGTCTCATAATGATCGGTTTTCAAGGTCTGAAGTGTGTCAACCTAGAAATTAATATGTATTCCCCCTCTCGTATAATTTGTGCTGACATACAGTTGAGTAAGTCTTTATTTCTTATACCTAAAAATGTTTGTAATCTCTCATGCCAGTAATCTAACGAAGCACGGCATCTTCAGTAGTACTATATTATGCATGGTTTAGCAATATCCCCATCTCCTTCCCCCACAACATCCTTAAATCACTGGACTTGTGTAGATGGATCCCTTAACTTGCTCAGTTAACTTTCCTGATTAAATTTTGCAGCTTGGCAGTTTTCACATGCTGTGCAGACCTGGATGTAATTACTTTGTAAATTCCACTGAAGTAATGGGATTTATTTAGAGTTCCAGGATTTAAGCATAAGGTGCACTAAGCCAATTCACAATAAGGCACTATAGAGGCATTTAAGTGTACATGCACACACACAAGGATTTCTGCAGATTTGATGTGTTTAGTATAAAAAATATAATAAGAATGCATTACCCAATTTTTATAGAGCCAGATTCTTCCTTAAGTCTACTTAAAATATAAACCCCCACAACACTTTTAGCTACATACAATTTTTTTGCTATGAAAGTCTTCTCTTGGGCACGTGATTTTTCTGACTCTGGCAGATATTAAGTATTTTGTCATGCTTTTGTGAAGTAGTGGTATGTTTGACATGCCAGTTCACAAGGAAGGAAGTTCACCACACAGGCTATTAAAAATTCCAGTTTTGTAATCGAAGGCAGTTTGCAGATCTTACTTTTATATTCCTGTTTCTTACAGTAAATATTGCCCAGCTGGGTGTGTGCTTCCTTTTACTGATGTTTTTGGGACTGTTCCTCACGGCTACAGAGATGTAAGTAAACTTCAGAATGGTTGTTTGAAACTTTTAATTGGGTATTCAACTGTGGTTTTCAGCTTATGGCTTTGTAATATGTCATGGGTCAGCTAACTTTTTCAGCAGGGGGCTGGTCCACTGTCCCTCAGACCTTGTGGGGGGCTGGACTATATTTTTTTGGGGGGGAAATGAACGAATTCCTGTGCCCCACAAATAACCCAGAGATGCATTTTAAATAAAAGCACACATTTTACTCATGTAAAAACACGCTGATTTAGAAGGTGATTGGGCCGGATCTGGCCCCTGGGCCTTAGTTTGCCTACCCATGTACAATGGTACCTCGGGTTACAAACGCTTCAAGTTACAGACACTTCAGGTTACACACTCCGCTAACCCAGAAATAGTACCTCAGGTTAAGAACCTTACTTCAGGATGAGAACAGAAATCGTGTGGTGGTGGCAGCGGGAGGCCCCATTAGCTAAAGTGGTACCTCAGGTTAAGAACGGACCTCCAGAACGAATTAAGTTCTTAACCTGAGGTACCACTGTAATATGTTAAGCACTCAAGGCAAATTGATGTAGATAGGTTTTCAGTGACAATATCTCTTAACCAAGGATAGCTAACTTTGGCCCTCCAAATGCCTCAGCTGGCATGATCAATCCTCTGGGATGGCTGGAGTTTTAGTCCAGCAACATCCAGAATGCTACAAGTTAGCCATTTCTGTTCTAGATCCATTTAAGATCTGGTACAGAGTTATATCTGGATTGAATGGGAGAGCTGTGTATTTTTTGCGTGCTTAGAATTTTGCAAAAGGAAAGCTTAATATGTATCAGATAGTTAGCAGTAGCTTCTTTAGCTTACTGAAAACTGTTGAAGTGGTATCAGATAGTAAGTAATCTATCTTCTCTCCTAAGTCGTCCTCCATTTGCATGGCTGGGGTGCATGCAGGAGTGGTGTCCAACGTCCTAGGAGGTCAGATCAATGTCGTAATCAGCAAAGGCATTCCGTACTATGAAAGTTCTCTGGCTAACAATGTCACTTCAAAAGCGTAAGTCGATGTGTTTGCTTTTCATTTGCTACTTCTCTGGATTGTTAAAACATCATTGCAGTTCTGAAATATGAAGGCTAAGTTCAGGCAAGGATATCAGTTAAATTGTTATGCTGCAGTGCTCCTGTAGTGTTACTAGATAGTTTGGCCTATAAGTAATGAAATATTGCTCCTGAAAAGTTGTGAAAATACCTCTTTTTAAAGCAATTTTCCATAACATTGTTCGTGAAATTCCTTCTCTTTCTTGCTGATTATCATGAATGCATCATGTTCATAGCCAACTTTTGTTGTCATTCCTTTTCTTTAACTCTTAAAATATGAGATGGGCAGTATTTAAAAAGCCTTCACACACTCCATAAAGATTTTCATGAAATATAGATGGACCATTTTATACACTGTCCATATTTCTTGGAAGTAATGCATTAAGATTTAGTCTGGTATATTATTATTTTTACTCAGGGTGAATACAGTATTGCATGACTTGTCTTGAATATCCGCATTTTACAAATGCCAATCTGGATGTCAAATTGTGCGATTTGGCTTTTTCTTGTTTTATCTAGGAAATTTTGTTGCCAAACCATCAATTCATTCAGCTCAATATTGGCAGGTAGACTCTCCTCAGGATTCTTCCCAACTAGAGATTACGGGGATACAAGGCAGATGCTCTATCGCTGAGCTATGGCTCTTTCCCAGGGAGAAGTCTTTTAGATCAACTTTTTGCACAGCTTTTATCCCATAGATATTAGAATAGTGTGCCAAGAGTAGTGAGTTTACTGCTATAATACAGAAACACCTCACCCTTGAACAATGTTGTAATAGAACACACACACACACAGAGAAATTAAGGGGAAATGTTACATTTTGTTGGAACTAAAGATGTAGTTTTGTGGTGTCTTTGGTTTGTTTTTTACACAGAGGAGCACTGTCTTCAGGTCTCTTCACTTTCAAAACTAGTGGTAAGCCTTTCTTCTCTATATTGCTTGCCCCTTTGTGTTTAATGGGATCTATGCTCTTATCTAGCCTGGTATCTCTTTGATCCCTTGCCAACATAAACTCGCTAAATGGAGATCTTCCAACCTTGGTCTTGAACTATCCCGCCTTCCTTCTCAGTTATTGGAGGAGATAATCGTTCCCACTCTCCTGCACCCCCTGCCTCGAAGTGATCTGTGAAGTTTTTCATTCTATTTCAGAATCAAAGATGTTTATTATTATATAAATGTTTGTATCGTGCCCTTCCGGTGCTTACCACTTAGGGCTGCTAACAGTTAAGACCAACCATTTAAAAAAACCCGATACTATAAAAGCAGAGGTGCTTCAGATAAAAACTGTGGCACTCCCTCCCCACTCAGATATATTTGGCATCAAGTCTTTCTGATACCAACTGAAGAAGACCCACTCTATCACCCAGGCTTTTGGCTGAATCTATATTGTTGCACTTTGTAAACAGCTATTTTAACTCTTGTGTGTTTGCGCTCACCTGTTTTTACCATTTTCTTGTTTAAATTTGTTGTGTGTTACCTGCAGTACCCTGCTTTGAGATTATTATATATAATGAAAAGTAGGTCGCAAATTTTAGGGGGGGGGGGGAATATGTATAAGCACCAAGTAGAGGTTTATCTCTACATTAGAACAAATGCATGGCAAAATTGATAGGTTTCTGCCATAGAACTAAACACCAAAAGGGAGGTTTCAACCAAACATCCCAGAGCAAAGTGCAATTTAGGTGTGGCCGGAGGGAAGATCTAAAATTGTGCTACTTTTATTTTAATGTTGCTAAAGTCCAGGTTTTCCTTAAAGTAGCGATAAAAACCTCTTGTTGGAATGATTGTCTGCAAAGATAGGCATTTCGATGAGAGATAATCAACTTGCTTGCATTTCAATATATGTTGTTTAAATGGTACAAGGTTCATTGTGATCTAGGTCCTGTTCTGTCTTTAGGCCTTGGGAAGGGTTTAAGTATTTATTGCGTTATAAAAGTTGCACCATCAAAGTTGCACGCTTTGTATGTTTAGGTTGCTACGGGACACTGGGAATGGAGTCTGGAGTCATTGCTGATTCGCAGATTAATGCATCGTCATTTCTAGAATGGCCTGAGCAAGTGGGGCAGCCCAGCACCTGGAGGCCAGAAAGAGCCAGGTTGAAAAGGCCTGGACACTCTTGGGCAGCTTTTACCAAT
This sequence comes from Podarcis tiliguerta, assembly GCF_965153285.1. NCBI lineage: Eukaryota > Metazoa > Chordata > Lepidosauria > Squamata > Lacertidae > Podarcis > Podarcis tiliguerta. The sequence continues at coordinate 32,681,236 of NC_139537.1, forward strand.
GATGAGTATCAGTGGTTGCAAATAGACCTAAACAAAGAGCAACGCATAACAGGTAAGCACACCTGCGTTCATTCTTCAAAGGACAAGAGTCCTTTTAGGATAAGTCCTCTCCTAGCAGTAAACACCCCAATGCCTAGAGGTGGATTTAGGGCAACACGATTTGCCCTCCACCCCCGGGTGCAGGGGTAAAGGGAGTTCCTTCCCAAAGCTGGGCAAGTGAGGCACTGGGCTTTGGGAAGGAGGGGTGAGGCTGTGTCTGAGTCCTAGAGGTCCCCTGCCTCCTTCTCAAAGCCTAGTTAGTGTTTTCCCAGCTTTGGGAAGGAGGTAGGAGGGCTGTAGAACTCTGCCAGAGCCTTGTGTCTTCTTCCCAAAGCCCATTACCATCCTTATTGGAGGTGTGTATGGGGGGGTCATCAACATTTGGCCTCACACAGGACACCATAACACCAAGGTCCACCCCTGATGCTTTGAATGAATGAATGGCATTTATTACATCGGTCCGTGGACAATAGCAGATTGAAACACAATGCCAAGCATTAAAAAGCCATAAAAGTGCAGAAGTCACAATTACAGTGAACACATGGAGCTTTATTTACAAAACAGATAGACGTCATTAGAACAACAAAAATACTTGTGACATTTGGAAGTTATTTAAGGATATGTTTACTCTCGTGTCTTCAAATCTCCATGACAATTTACAAATACTGAATCAGATATTACGGATATTGCCTTTTCGGTGTAGAAAGAAGTGTGTGTGTGTGTGTGTGTGTGTGTGTGTGTGTTCATGTCCTCAGTCCAGTGCTATACATGAGCAATGCCCTTACATTAGTAATGGCCTCTTGTAGCAGAGATCGATGCTTGAGCCCTCTGCTAGTTTTGGCTCTGTGTTAGGCAAGGCAGGAGGAAAGCCTGCCACAAAGGTTTGTCTAGTCCAGCATCATGGTCTGCCTGGTAGCCAGCCAGAGGTCCATGTGAAGCCCACAAGCAGGCCATGAAGGCAGCATCTCCCTCTGCTGTGGTTTCCCCGTGACTAGAATTCAGAAGCATGTTGCCTCTGATCCTGGGGGTGGTAGTTTCTGTTAGCATCATCCTCCATGAATTTGTCTGCTTGCCTTTTAAAGCAATCTGAAGTTGGTAGACATCGCTTCATCTTGTGGTAGCAAATTCCATAGTTTAACCATGAGCTAGCTGGGTGAAGAAATACGTCCTCCTGTCTGTCCTGAATTCCCCATTCTTCAGCTTCACTGCATGAGCCCAGGTTCTCGTATTGTGAGGGAGGGAGAAGAAGGTCCTTCTACTTTCTTGTCCCCACACATAATTTATATACCTCTGTCATGTCCCTCCTTCTTGCCTTCCAAATTAAAAATAAATAAATCCAAACCTGGCAACCTTTTCTTACAGTTGAGCATTTTGATTAATTTGTTTTTGCAGCTTTCATTATCTTTTTTTTTTATGAAGTGTAGTTGAAGAACAGATTTGTTGAGAGGGACTACAATATTGACAGTTTTATTTTCAGTCCCTTTCCTAACAATCCTGAACGTGGAATTTCCCCCTTTTCCACCATTGCCACCTATTTGATTCAAGTTTCCATCGGCCTATCAACCCTGACCTCAATATTCCTTTCTGGTCAGCCATTGTCAGACTGGATAGCTCAGTTGTTTAGAGTGTGGCACTGAGAATGCCAAGGTTGCAAGTTTGATCCCCGTATGGGACGGGTTGAACTAGATGATTTTCAGGGTCCTTTCCAACTCTGCAGTTCTGTGATCCAAGGCCTGTAAAGCCAAGTGGAGTGTTTGCTATCACCAGCTTATAGCCCATCAGTGTATATGTAGATATATATTTTTTTGCCACAATGGGCAGAATTTTACCCTTACCCTGAACCACATTTGCTATTTCATGGCAAATTGAGCCAGTTTGGAAAGATCCTTCTTTAGAGTTCTTCGTAATTCCCTTTTCTGTTTTTGCTGGGCAAGCGTCTGTGTTGATTAAATGTTTGAAAAATGCTCTTGCTATTTATTGTAAATGAGAACCTTCTTATCCACAGGTATAATAACTACTGGATCCACCTTAGCGGAGTACCATTATTATGTCTCTGCCTACAGGATTCTGTACAGGAACGATGGGCAGAAGTGGACAGTATACAAAGAACCTGGTGTTGAGAGGGATAAAGTAAGCCTGCCCAATATTCTATGTGCAAAATAAGATGAAGTTGGAGTGCATAGGAACTCTGGGTGTGTGTTTAATGATTCTGGAATCATCACTTAAGTATGAAGGTGCTTTTCCAGAGGAATTAACATTCTTCCATGGATAGAAAGCTAAATGTTGGCGCACCCTGCTTATTACAGAACTCTGAAAATGGGAACATAAGTTAGTCTCTCATGGGTCACACGAGCCCATCCAGCATGCATGGAAGAAACAGAGGCTGGAGGAAAGAAGGATTTCTCTCCTTGCATGTGTATTCCTTGGATCGAAGGAGGAGAGAATTCCAGAAGAAGCCAGGAATATATCTATGCTTACAGTGTGTTTCTGTGTGTGATGTGCATGCATAGAAGGAGCGTGAGGAGATGGGATCCTGGGATTTTTTTTTGGGGGGGGGGGGAGATTTGAATCTAGGCTTTTGACACAATGAAGAATATGTATGGTGTGTATTTGTTAGATGGTAGTACATTACTGAGGGACGCGGGTGGCGCTGTGGGTAAAAGCCTCAGCGCCTAGGGCTTGCCGATCGAAAGGTCGGCGGTTCGAATCCCCGCGGCGGGGTGTGCTCCTGTTGTTCGGTCCCAGCGCCTGCCAACCTAGCAGTTCGAAAGCACCCCCGGGTGCAAGTAGATAAATAGGGACTGCTTACCAGCGGGAAGGTAAACAGCGTTTCCGTGTGCGGCTCTGGTGCTGGCTCACCAGTGCAGCTTCGTCACGCTGGCCACGTGACCCGGAAGTGTCTCCGGACAGCGCTGGCCCCCGGCCTCTTGAGTGAGATGGGCGCACAACCCTAGAGTCTGTCAAGACTGGCCCGTACGGGCAGGGGTACCTTTACCTTTACCTTTAGTACATTACTAATATTGTATGCTGTGTTGAAGTGTTTCGGCGTTACATTTTTGTACTGCTTGACCTAATGTAGAGCGGTTTGCCCTCTTGTGCTTGGAAAAGGCAACAGGTTGTGAACTTGGATGCTGTGAAAATCTGACTCTATCACTACCAAGGTTTTGGTAGCAGGTCACATCAATGAAGGTCTGCCTTCAGTTTCCCCCAGATAAATGCTGCGTATCTATCACCTCACGAAAATATAGGGAAGCTTTTCAAAAGATACGCCTGTTGATTGGTATTTCCAGTAGTACAGTGGTACCTCGGGTTACATATGCTTCAGGTTACATATGCTTCAGGTTACAGACTCCGCTAACCCAGAAATAGTGCTTCAGGTTAAGAACTTTGCTTCAGGATGAGAACAGAAATCGTGCTCTGGCGGCCCCATTAGCTAAAGTGGTGCTTCAGGTTAAGAACAGTTTCAGGTTAAGTACGGACCTCCGGAACGAATTAAGTACTTAAACCCGAGGTGCCACTGTAAATTAGATTAGTAAATATATTAAGTGCTTAGTACACTAGGAAAATGATCAGAAATGAACTGTAATCCTTGCTTTTGACTGCCCTCTTCTGGGCATACAAAATAATAATTTTGAAAAGCACATCTACCTAAACTTTTGTAGTTAACTGAGTGTAATCGACGGCAGGTTAGGTAGATGGGCTTTCTATTGGGTAGGTGAATATTTTAAACTGCAGTATGTCTGTGTGTGTACACACAGACACACACAGTATCTGGTTGGAGCTCATTTAATGTGTCATTTAGCAGATGTATACAAGGCTTTTCAATAAAAGGTATTTAATTAAAACCCCCAGAATAAGTTATTCATTAGTTGACCTTACACTACTAGAGCCATCTGTACTTTGAGAACTCTATGTCTGCTGCCCAGAGTAGCTTAGGCAAGCAGAAGAAAATATGAGTATTAGCTTATTTTCCTGGAGCAGTATTTTGTAATGCAGAACTCCTAATGTCTTAGAAAAATGATGTATTTTACATCAAATTTTGTTTTTCTAGGTATTTCAAGGCAACACTGGGTATTATCAAGAAGTCCGCAATAACTTCATTCCACCCATTATTGCTCGTTTCGTTAGAATAAACCCTTTGAAGTGGCACCAGAAAATAGCAATGAAAGTTGAACTGCTAGGATGTCAGTTTAGTGTTTGTAAGTAGAGTGACTTTTATCACTCTTTATATTAACATGACTTGCCTTGGGAGAAGAATGTGATACAGACTGAATTTGTTTGTGCCTTCCCAGTTTGTGTTATTCCCAGTTCGTTGAATAACATCTATACTAACAAATTTGCACTGCTTGACTGTCTGGCATGCAGCAATTGTATCAATGTTTTAAGTTTTATTCCCAAAGTATGAGCACAATACAGCTCGCAACAGTTTTCTTAGGCAGTAATCCATGCATTCATTTGCCAGCACAGCACGTCTTAGCAGCAATTTTGTATTGCCATATTAAAGATTATACAAATGCCATTGTATTTTGTAGCATGCTTCATTACATAAAGGAATCTGCTTGGTGCTTTAACGAATGGCGTGACCTTTAAATTTTTGTTTTCTTTAAAGTTCGGGCTCCAAGACCTACAGTACCCCCACCACCCAGGAACAGCAATGACTTTCCCTCGCACACTGATAAAACCACCTTCACTCCGGAGATCAAGAACACTACAGTAGCTCCAAGCGTAACCAAAGGTACTGACATCTATATAGCAAATAGCATTGTATAAGGCTAAGAGTCAATAGTAATGCTATATTGATTCCCTGCTATGTTTTTGGTATATTGCCAACTATATTGATTTATCAATAATATATATATATATTGTGGCAGAGATTAATGTAGCAGAGATAGTAGTTGACATATACGGTAAAGGGTAAAGGACCCCTGGACAGTTAAATCCAGTCAAAGGTGACTATGGGGTTGTGGCACTCATCTCGCTTTCAGGCCAAGGGAACCGGCATTTGTCCACAGACAGCTTTCCAGGTCATGTGGCCAGCATGACTAAACCACTTCTGGTGCAACGGAACACCGTGACGGAAACCAGAGTGCACGGAAATGCCGTTTACCTTCCCGCCACAGTGGTACCTATTTATCTACTTGCACTGGCGTGCTTTCGAACGGCTAGGTTGGCAGGAGCAGGGGCCGAACAATGGGAGCTCACCCCGTCACGGGGATTCAAATTGCTGACCTTCTTATCGGCAAGCCCAAGAGGCTCGGTGGTTTAGACCACAGCCAACAGGGCATGCTAAATTTGAGTAGAAAACTAGAAATGGATACCCAACTGCTAACCAGTTTATGTACAATTTAACAAACATTATCAGCTTGGAATGTTTTGCTGGGGTGATATCAAGATGGGCCTTTGGGTCTCATTAGGCCTGACTTTGGTCTGAGAGGACATTTCTCACCAAACCGCAGCTTAGGGGCCAGCTCTCAGGGCCAGCTGATTGACACTGCCAGCAAGCTCTGCTTTGTTTGCAGGCGATCATTTGGATTCAAACTGGCGCCTGTAAAGGGGCCTTGCTGTAAATGGGAATTGGCTGATTGGTGGTTACAATGAGGCCTTTTGAACTTTGACAGATTGGTGGCTCTAGTGACTGTCCAAGACAGCCCACAGGTGTGGTGGGTGCACAAATTCAGTTTCCCTCCCCCTCCGCTACATATTATTATGGATGCAAAATGGTATTTTGCTGCAGTAATATTTGGATGCTATTGCAAGCTTTAAATGAACTTTCTTCAGTATTTGTACAAGGAACAAAGGGGGTTTCGTTTAGTGTGCCTGCAGTGCTTATGGACTCTACTTGTTTAATGGCTTTCAGATGTGGCACTGGTAGCTGTTCTGGTTCCTGTGTTGGTCATGGTCCTTACCACCCTCATTTTGATCTTAGTTTGTGCCTGGCATTGGAGAAACAGGTAAAGGAATAATTAAATGCTTTGCATCCTCTACAAGGGAGGAAATGTAATAGGTACAGGAGGAAATGGGAGAAATGAAATATGGTCAATTAAAATGCTCAATTTATGCATTAACATGAAGAATAATTTAAATTAGTGTGGATGTGTGTTCAGGAGGGCCTTGTCCTGGTCGTGCAGTACTTTAACCTGAACAACTTTGATATGTATAAATCTTGAGAAGGCTGTGTAGGTTCAGCAGCTTTTATATCAACAGAACATGCAAATTTAACTAACTTCCAGCGGGACGGTTGTCTTTGCTGCTATTTCTTTGAAATAAAGTGAGAAGGAGATCAGTCTCTTAGTATTTCAGGCTCTCCACCATCACCCCCACCCCCACCCCCACCTCCAGAAAAGACTGTACCCGTTCTTCAAAACTAGTACCCACAGTGTTGGTCTCAAATGGCTGTTTCATATTGACACTAATTTTGGGTGTGTTCTGCATTTCACTCACTTTTTCAGAAAGAGAAAATCAGAAGGAACGTATGACATACCATATTGGGACCGTGCAGGTAATAACCATTGTAGCACCTCTAGCTGCATCATTAAGCATTGAGATGAACATATATTTGTGCAAATTCCATCTATTAATGGTTGGACTTGGGCAAGCACTTGCTTGCTCAGCCCCCTCATACAAAGCCTCTCTATTGTTTGACTTGATTACCTGAGCAGCCCAAATCCTTCCTGCCTTCTCCTCTCTGTATGTTTTAAAGGGGAGGCCCTTTCTGTTCCCACCAAGGGTGGAAGCACTGTTGATGGCAACAAGAGAGGCGGCCTTCTTATCGCCTCCACCAGTTTTGGGAACAACTTCCCCCCGTGAAGCATGGCTGGCTCCGTCTGTTGCTGCCTTTCACTGATCAGGAAATCAAACCCTATCTCTTAACCTGAACCTTAGCTCTAGCTCAAAACCAAACCCTATTTAACTCTCTCCCTCAGATACTGCCCCTTTTATTCTCCCTGCCCAAGTGCTGTTTCTCCCCCCTCTGTGGCCAGCTGACTCTGTAGCCCATACACAAGAGGCTCTAACATTCTGGTGGCGTTTCAGAGGAAGCGCATCACCAGACTCTAGTCTGGCTCTGCTGTCTTTGTCACAGGTGCTGAATGCCCCGCCCTCTTCCTCCTGGGCTGTTTGTGTCTTAAGAGGGACCTTCACACAAACACATGAGGGGATTCCTGCATTGCAGGAGGTTGGATTAGATGACTCTTGGGGTCCCTTCCAACTCTACAATTCTGTGATTACACACCCCCACCACCATGTATGGATCTACATGCGTAATGCTCTGCCACATGAGGTGGCGCCTAGGACCTATACATGCATATATTCATTGAACATACAACCCCCAATGCATTGAAAGAACGCATAAGAACATAAGAGCCCGCAGTGCCTGGCCAGTGGCCCATCTAGTGCAGAATCCTCACATTGGCCACCCAGAAGCACACAAGACAGGACAGGAGCACCACAGCTCTCTGCGCGTCTTAGCAGGTGGTCTTCCGTTTGTTTACACTATGGTTTGTTAACAAGCTGAGATCACAAACCATGATATGATTCTGGGTTGTTTGAACAACTGAACTATCCAAAGTTCCCCTGAGTTTAGACATAATGTAAACCACCCTGAGATCTTCGGTTGAAACATGGTATAGAAATGTAATAATCATCTTTATTTAATTAAAATACATACACACACACACATATATATATGTTTATATGTATACATATACACATAAAAATAAAGATAAAAAAGAAAAAGAAAAAAACATTCATTTTTTTTTTACATTATTATACAATCATTCATTAAATTTCTAAATAAAAGACTTCCAATTCTTCTCATTGTACTTGTATTGTTATTTACGTTTAAACACACAGCCTTCTATTACCCTGATTTGTTTTTGTGTACTCTAGTAAATTACACATTGTATTTTACAAGGATCAGTTTAGTTCTGCAAGGAGATTGTTATTTGAACAGTATGTTTTTAGGTCATCTTTGAATATTTTCCATTCTTTGTATACTTTCTGGTTTGAAGGCCCTCTTACTTTCCCCCTCATCTCTGCCAGTTCGAGGTATTCAATCGTAAGAGTCTGCCATTCTATTATCGTGGGCGTTGTTTCATTTTTCCAATTTCTTGCCACTAATATGGTATAGAGATGTAATAAAGAAATCTCCTATTCATTGCCACGCAGGAAGAGGAAAGGGGTAGAGGGGAAGCACGTGAGTCAAGGGCTCGCCGCTGTTTGTCTATGTAGCCCCCAGGTAACCATTACAGGGGAAGTTCCAAAGCTAAAGAAATGCATATTGATTCATAACCATGTCACTTGTAAACCTTGATATAGGTTGGTGGAAAGGCATGAAGCAGTTTCTTCCTGCCAAGTCTGTAGAACATGAGGAAACGCCTGTTCGTTACAGCAGCAGTGAAGTTAGCTGCCTTAGATCAAGAGAAGTTACAACCATGTTACAAACCCAAACTGCAGGTATTTGTCTTCTCCAGTTTTTCTTGATTTCAGTAAATGGTGCCTGTTTTAAATATCTTTGCAGATTAAATCGCAGTAGTCTTACCTTCCTGTATTTCCTCCCGTACCCTCTAAATTCTTTTAAAAATCTGTGCCGGGGATAGATGTCCAAATACAGCTTGTAGAAGGACTGATTCTGGAGTTAGCCAATGTGGTACGGTCCTCTCACAGAATTGTGTCACTTGAGTTTTTATGAACAATCCGCTTGAGTGTGGCTCGTTGAAAATCCCACCATGGAGAAGTTGCAAAACTAACTTTTCCTAATAATTGCTTGGTTTTTTCATGCTTTCAAGTAAAGTCCAAGTGTAACCAAGAATCATTTGAACTAGCTCACATCTTTTCAAGCAGCTAGTAAAACACAATTCACAAAATATTTAACTGGACCTTTTTACTCAGAAGTATTGATTTCTATTATTGTTTCACTGAATATGCCTTAAATATGGCATGTGTGATTACACTAGTAGGACTGCAAGGAGTTTTGTAAGGAGGATTATGGGAAATATTGCAGAGAAGATTTATGAATAGATTTATTTGTTAAGGATTTTTAAAAGTAATAGTAAAATTAATGAAATGCAGATTAAGTGATAAAGATCGAAAAATCTTCAGATGTCGTTGATGGAAGTCCAAAATATTGTATAAGATAAGAATATATGTTACATGATTTTTGGAAATTATATTATATATATTTATATATATATATATATATATATGCATAACAGAAGTAGATAAAGTATTGACATAATCCATTAATATGTTTGGACTGGTTTACACATGGTGGCCCCAGCCTGATCATCCCAGGAACACTTGAGACCACTGTTAGCCTGAAACCACTGCCCAAATTTCAGGTACCATCAGAAGATCAGAGTAGCCACATAACATGACTGATAGGCAGAGGTGCTGATTCAAATGAACAGTGACCCTATGCTCTCCTGAGATCTTCCCACTGGAGCAGTCTCATGTGTGATGTGCCCTTTTTTTTATTACCAGTGCAATGGCAGTATGTGACAGCTGGAAAACCCTTGACGATACTGGTCTCTCTTTGTACAGAGTATGCACAGCCCCTGGTGGGAGGAATTGTTGGCACACTTCACCAGAGATCAACCTTTAAACCTGAAGAAGGAAACGAAACAAGCTATGCTGATATGGATCCTTACAATTCACCCGAGCAAGAGATTTACCATGCCTATGCTGAACCGCTACCTATCACTGGACCAGAATATGCAACACCAATTGTGATGGATATGTCAGGTCATCCCGCAGCTCCCCTGGGCATTTCTACTGTATCTACTTTCAAAGCTCCAGGAAACCAAGCCGCTCCCATAGTTGGGGCATACAGCAAACTTGTTTCCAGATCGGATAGTTCATCGCCTACTCGAGTACTCTATGACACACCCAAAGGAATGCCAGGACTCAATCCCACAGATGAGTTGGTATACCAGGTACCACAGAACATGCCACATTCCACAGAGAATAAAGAAGATGTTAGCTAGAGAATGTGGCTTTCAAAAATTAAATCCTTTGGAGATCACTTTTTGCGTTGGAAGAAAAATGTGTGACTTGGTGGGAGCCCAGAAAAAATGAGTCAATTACCCTTTTGAGGGTCTGTACACAACTACTGCTTTCCTGTTTATAGAATGATGGGCTTTCCATTCACTACTGATGGGCACTACATTTTTTTGTTAGGCAGGTGTGAGAAGCTTTCAAAGATGCTGAATCGCTGAGTGTAAATACACGTTCCACAACAGATATATAATGTGCCACTATAGATATATAATTAATCAAAATGACCTATGGTCCATGAGCCAAGAAAAGGAAAGGTACTATTCTGGATATAGAAAAAGTCACTGAGTCCAACATACCAATTTCAAATTAATTGCTATCTAGCAAGCTGGTATTTTCATAAGGCTTCACATTGTAAAAGTAAACTGATTATTGTGCTTCCTGTAACAGGAAGTTAGTGGCAATTATAAGGAAAACTGATCCCTAAAATTAACAAGTTTCCTTTGTTGATTTCTTTGATGAAATCAACTGGTAGTGTAGAAAATACCTGGAATCTCTGGCAAGCATGACTTGCTATACACTAGTAATCACTCTCTGTTGATCCCTTTGGAGTAGTTTTGTATGAATGCTGTTCTCCCTACTATTTGGGTCTCCTTGCCACTTCCTAGGGGGGTGAAGTCCCTGAAGATGATACATTTTCTAAGATTTGTTACAAATTTACTAAAATTTGTAAAAGGGACCTTACTGAGAATCCTTGGCTCAACTAAAACTATAATTTATTTAAAAAAATAACCCCAAAGCCCTCCAATGATGGCCTCAAACAGCAAAAAATAATAATATTTTATTTAGATTAAAGGAAGGGATATTTTTAAGGAGGGAAGGATAAGTTCACTTCTATAAAACATAAGCACACTGGCATCATTGCATGTAGGTTTTTAACGTAAATCAGGGTGTCTTTACATGCATAGATGAAAAGCTTGGTTTTCCCAATATGATTTTAGGTATATGCCTTAAGAAAATGCATATATGCATTGATGTCATGGAGCCTTCTGAATGTGAGATGGCGATTAGATTGAAATATAGCAATGTTTAAAATATTGGCATTTGATCTACTATGTATTGCATAAAAAATATTTTTTTCACCCCTAGATTCTTCAAGTTCAAAATTATCATACCATTTCATTCGGGACTAAAGGTATTTCCCCTTCTAACTCCTCGTGAAATTATTTTTCCAAGGTTTATATACTTGAAACCAGTTAGTAACTTTTGTGCACAATGAGAATTGCTGAAAGCATAGCTGTATAACCTACAAGCCAGTCTCCCTTTGGCCATGCTTTAAATGTGTATATATTTTTTACAAAGCACATTAGGGTGACATGAAAAGAATGCTTTGTTTTTATTGTATTATAACAGCACTGTAGCGACGATGTAGAACAGATAAATGTGATATCCCCTCTATACGCAATAGCCCAGTTTTATGGACTTCATTATGAACATATAGTTCAAAAGAATATTGGGTGTTATCCCGTTGTGTTCGTCTGCTAGCAGCAGATTGTTCACTTGCAGAATGAGACTTTCTCCCTTCCTCTCCTCCTCTGCACAGACACCAAATCTTCTTCAGAGAGAGAGAAGCTGGCAGGGGGTTAAAGGGTAAGGAAGCCAAAATCCACTTGAACTGCATTGGATACTGCCCATTTCTATTTTTCTTGTGGTCTGTATTGTTGAATGCACAATATATCTCAATGTAGCTGGCTGGAAAGGTAAATCATGACAATCACAACTCTTAAATGTAGTTAGTACTCCTTAGCCCAGCTTTCTCTAGCCTGGGGCCCCTTCGGATGTTGAGGACCAGGCTATAGCTGGGACTGAAGCCCACAACAGCTCGAGAGCAGCAGCCTTAGTCCAATACTTAGTTTCAACAGTATGGCATGTTGGTTCGCTCTTGTGCTTTGTTCCATTTATATTTTGTTTATTTATAAAAGTGATAACATAACTTATTTTTATTCTGTAAACTACGGTACACCGAGGCTAAATGTGTGGCCTAAGAAAACTTTCAGAATATGTGTATATGTAGACTCTATTCTATGGCCCAGTCTATAATTTCTTGCTTCGTTTGGTCCAATGGATATGGGTACATATCTGCCAGGTTGGATTCAACGAAATCTGTGTTGAATATATGACACCCTAATCGTGTCATTGTCTATCTCTGTTAGGGTCTCTAGACTCAGCTGTCCTACTCGTACATATCTGCATCTTTGAAAACCATGCTGTAGAAATAGCACATTTGCAACAGAGTGATTTCCACCTCCTGCCATTGCCAAAAGGTGATTCATTGCTGGAAGTAAAATTCAAGGGATTAACTCTTTTAAGTTCAGATGGTAGCACTCGTGCACCTTGCCAGTCAAAACATAGTTCCTTAGCTTGGAACTTCTTAGTTACAAATTGGAATCAGAAACCTAAATTCTTCAAAAACCTGAGATTGCAGTTGGATTCAGTGGCGCACATCAAGCAAACAACTACTTGTAAACAGAATGAAAAACTATTACCTTTATTTATTGACAGTATTTATAAATCACTCTTCTGCATATGTTACAAGGCAGTGCACCAAATGCTACATTACAAATAGCAAAGTAAACTATGTCAAACTCTAAAATTAATGGCAGAAAAGCAACAGGAAAATAATCCTGGCTGATTTCCAAATGCCCAGTAGAATAGAACACAACCTAGGTTTCTTAGATACTAAAAATTCTTCTTAGAAACGTATTTTCTGCTCAGATTCTAAACAGATGGTAGCTATCTTTAAATGAAACTAGGCAGCAATCTTGTACCCACTTCCCTAGCTGTAAGCCCAGTGAACTGAATGGGGCTTATTTCTGATTAAACATGTTATAGGGGTTGCGCTCTGAGTGTTTTAACTTGAATGTTGCACCAGTTAGAGTGGCTTGGTGTATTTGTACCACGCCAAAGTATAGAACTGTGTATGTGTGATGTTTCTTACAAAAATTCACAAATGTACATACAAGAGACTACCAAAAGCCACGGTAGGGCTGTTTTTCAAAGCTGCCTGTTACTGGAATTGTGCACAAAAGTGTATATGCTTAGTTTGAAGTCTTGCAGGTATCCAAACCCACAAACCTTAGTACAAGCAAGTCCACCTCCACTGTATGTTGCAGATTTAAGCTTGCCAGCACATAAAATATTACAACAGTATAAAAGGGATGGTGTGAGCAATTGAATGTATCAAAATTAAATGGCTGATTAGATGAAAACAGCTTTCTTGATTTACTGCCCTGTATTTTAGGTACTAACTTATTGATTCCTGAATGTAAGACACACAGCACAGGCAAGTATCCACACAAGTGTTTTGGGGTTTAGGCTCACTGTTGGTATTGTCTCAAGGTATGCAGAGGGGTCACTCGGCTAGTGCAGGTGAGATGGGTGCAAATAAGTGTCGAGTGGCTGTTTTCCTAGAATGTACTTCCTTACCTCAGCATGTTCTGTAGTCACTCTGTATATGTTGCTAGAATTTAGATAATATGAATAGCATTTTTTTAATGTATGTGTTAAAACCTTTTAATAAAATGCACAATGTGGAACTCATGATTCTTGTACAGGAAAAAAAGTAAGCAGATTCCATTTTGGAGCTTAATGTCGCTGAATATCCCAGCTGATGGAGAGTCAGTTACAGCTACATTTTGACAAGCAGTTTCTGTTTGGCAGATTCTGATTTTATCTTGGGGGTACTGTTTGTGGACATGAGAACCTCAGTGGCAATATGCAGGTAAGACACAACGCAATAGACTTACATATTGTTCAGATGATTCGGAGCAGCCCGATCCTATTGCTTACTTGTGCAAACAGGCTTGTTCTGTTCTACCCCATCTGCCTTGGTAACACACCGTTAAAAGAGCGCTGATAATTTTTGAAAGGAATTATCTTAGTGAACCATTCCCCCCCCCCCCCTTGACTAATACTGGAACAATGGTACCAGACAGATGAGTTCTGTTAAGGACATCTTCACAGGCCTAATTTACATAATTCACTGCCATAAAATACAGTGGTACCTCGGGTTACAGACTCTGCTAACCCGGAAGAAGTACCTTGGGTTAAGAACTTAGCTTCAGGACAAGAACAGAAATTGTGCGCCGGTGGCAGCAGGAGGCCCCATTAGCTAAAGTGGTACCTCAGGTTAAGAACGGTTTCAGGTTAAGAATGGACCTCCGGAACGAATTAAGTTTGTAGCCAGAGGTACCACTGTATGCTGATAGCCACATGCTTAGATAAATCTACTGAGATTAGGTCTATATAGTGATGGTCACCTAAACAGAAGCCCCAGATTCAGAGGCAGTATTCCTCTAAATACCTGTTGCTAGTTAGGCAAATCATCTTCTTTGGCGATCACTTATAGCCGAGTAAGATTGTCTTCCATGAACATGGTCTTAACAATGAGTCCGTAAGTGACTGTGGAGGCTAATTCAGGACCCACACATCCTTCCACAGTGGGGACATTGGTTTCTGGGCAGGAGTTGATCACAAATAGCATAGTGTGGGGGATTGTTGTCTTCATGGGGCTTCTGGGAAGCATTTGGCTGGCTACTGGGCGACAGGTTGCTGGGGCAGAATGGATCCAGCAGCTCTGCTCTGACACACTTAACCACTGTGTTGAGAATTATATAGCACAAGACTAAGAATGCACAGCGCATGTGGAGCTAAAGCCCCACAACTTTGCACCAAGAAAACCCAGCATGTCTCCTTCCTTGTCATTAATATCCACAGAGCATTTCTTACAAGAGGGATTTAACTGCAACTTTTTTGCTTTAATTCTAACTTGATATTGCCTGGCGCTTTTTAAAATTCCCCCCTGGTGGCAGCTGGCTGTGGTGCCATTTATAGCTTTATCTCCTGAAGTGTATAAATGCCACTGCGTGCTGCGAAATAAATCACTCTTTAATCTCTCAGAGGCCGGTATTTGGGAAAGCTGTATATAATTTCGGTACAGAGCTTTTCAATACGAAAGATGAACTAATGGAAATAGACATTTTAATGAGCAGATTCATGTGTAAACACTACTTACACTGACAGCTTCTTCCTTTTTAAACTCTACATTTCTTGCAATGTGCTGTTCTGCCTATGACACTTCCGGGAACAGAGTCACTGCCGCAGAGGATGTGCAAGAGGCCAGGGATCCACATGGCTGTTACCTGAGAACTTGCGTGAACTTTTAACCTAGCTGTAAACATCCATCAGACCAAATGTACTGGCGTAGTTCCTAGCCAAGCATTCATTATACTAAGTACTAGATGAATTCAGACAGGAACTCAGCCCATTGCTGCGTGAGCCGAGACTTCACAGACTCCTTCCTTCGAATATTGTTGTTGTTGTTGTTGTTGTTTAGTCGTGTCCGACTCTTTGTGACCCCATGGACCAGAGCACGCCAGGCACTTCTGTCTTCCACTGCCTCCTGCAGTTTAGTCAAACTCATGCTGGTAGCTTTGAATATTATCCTTCGAATATTACTGTTTCTAAACTTCTGCCTGTGTTCTGCGTAAACCATGGTTTGCCACTGCATCCGTGCGCCATCTGCAGAGTGATTTTTAGCAAACCATTTGCCTTTAAACAAGGTTCCAAAATCCAAAGCTGTCTTTTGGAGTCCTGGTTTAAGGGCAGATGATGGTGTGCTGAGAATCAGGAAGGAAATTTAGGTATCTCTCATTTCTGGTCTCTGGCTTGGCAGGGCACTTGTACTATTAACTTTTTATCAAGTAAAGGGAATCGTCCTATAGTCCCTTGTTGGGGTTTTTCCTGGATTTCAAGTGAGCTACTGTAATGATACAACTTGCCAGCAGAGTCACTGCACCAGTAACTGTGTACGCTATTCCCAGAAAAGGATTTCTTCCTCCGCTCCATGTTACTGTCGAGAAGACCACCTGCTTTTCTCCTTTGAACTTTGAAACTGGGAAATCTGACAGGATGATGTTAAAGTTTTATTAACAGTTTGGAACATACATGAGCATTAAAAGATGCCGAAGGGTTAGGTATTGCTAACAGGATTAGATCCAGGATTAGATTCCCCGTCTTAGCACCTACAGTGCAAAAGGCATATTTAAAAGGAATATATGTAGTGTTTCACAGTTTACTCTCCTTGTTGCAATACGCATCTTCTATTGATGAGACACTACCACGATTATCAGCCTTTTCTAATGTGGTGCTCTACAGAAGTTTTGAACTGAAACTCCCATCTGCTCTAGTCGCCATGGCCAATGGTCAGGTATAGTGAGACCTACAGTCTAAAACAGGGATGCAGGTGGCGCTGTGGGTTAAACCACAGAGCCTAGGACTTGCCGATCAGAAGGTCGGTAGTTCGAATCCCCACGACGGGGTGAGCTCCCGTTGCTCGGTCCCTGCTCCTGCCAACCTAGCAGTTCGAAAGCACATCAAAGTGCAAGTAGATAAATAGGTACCGCTCCAGCGGGAAGGTAAACGGCGTTTCCGTGCGCTGCTCTGGTTCGCCAGAAGCGGCTTAGTCATGCTGGCCACATGACCCGGAAGCTGTACGCCAGCTCCCTTGGCCAATAAAGCGAGATGAGCGCCGCAACCCCAGAGTCGGTCACGACTGGACCTAATGGTCAGGGGTCCCTTTACCTTTACAGTCTAAAACATCTGTAGAGAACCAGGTTGGGGAGACTGAGCTAGACAAACAGAGATCTGCATCAGCCCACTGTATGTTTCCTCCACCCAAGTGACAAGCAGAAGCTCTCCTCAAAACTCAGCTATATTTTGCAATGAACTGCATGCATTATTAGCCTGCCAGGTAGCGTTCTGGCTATGTATTCCTTGATTACCCTCACCGTCTACAGAAAACCTGGCAATTATAACCCACATAGCTAAAACATGACACAAACTCACACAGAAAGGATACTATAGGATATTTGTAGCCCGTACGTCCCTGCTGGGAGCCCATTTGCAAACTGCCTGATGCGATTGAGGCGACGGTAAAGATTCTTGAATGTAGGAAATGCTGATACACGCATCCAGATGATAAAGTCTTCATTTGTGTAGCCATTGTTCTCTTGGTTTGCTTCATCTAATAAATATACTGGTTTTTGCCAGTAAGGTGGTCTTGCCGTGCCTGAGATAGATGGGGGCGGGGGGAGGGAGAGTGAGTGAGAGAGAAAATGAATAGCTATAGGTGAACCAGCTACCCCTACTTCTATATATTTCTTATAGTCTAACCTTAGTCTCACTAGTGGGTAAGCATGCCTCAGCCTTCGCCGATATGGTGCTCTCAAGATGTTTTGGACAATCGTTCTCTTCATTCCTGACCACTGGCCATGCTGGCTGTGGCAGACGGGACCTAGAGTCCAACAACACCTGGAACATCCAAGGTTCAGGAAGTCTGACCTAAGTAGTCTAAACAAAGGGTCTTACTCCCTAGTAAGTGAGTATTGAGTTATATGCAGCCATCACAGACACACTTATGAAGGAGTATGTCCCACTGTTCAGTGGGGCATGCAGGATTGCCTTGTAAGTCAAGCAACATACCAGGAATGTAGCTTCAAGAAAGTTGCTTTTCCAGTATGCATATAAGGTGGAGCAGATTTGCATCCATTGGCCCTGCTCCTGACCTCAGTTGAAGCGGGAAATTTAAGCGTGGTTAACATCAATATTGAGGCATCTTTTTAACCATGTTTAAAGCGAAGGTGCACTGCAAATGGGCACACGTTCTGGGAAGGAAAGGGCACATCATTTTGTGATGGTGTCCCAGGTGCTCGGCACTGGTGGAAAAAATCTGATGCATTGGCCTTGAGAAAAGGTAGACGTGTTGGGTTACATTGCATCAGGGATGGGGAAACCTTCCAAGGGCCACTTTCCCTCCGGGGCAACCTTCCAGGGGCCACATGCCAGTAGTGGGTGAGGCCACAGGCAAACAGGCAGAGCAACAAGTGAATGATTCACATTTCTGCAGCAGGTTAGTTTCTTCTGCCCTTCATCCAGACAAGCAAGAGGCATTTAAAAGGTAAAGGTACCCCTGCCCGTACGGGCCAGTCTTGACAGACTCTAGGGTTGTGTGCTCATCTCTAGAGGCCGGGAGCCAGCACTGTCCGCAGACACTTCCGGGTCACGTGGCCAGCGTGACGAAGCTGCTCTGGTGAACCGGCGAACGCCGTTTACCTTCCTGCTATAAAGCGGTACCTATTTATCTACTTGCACTTTGATGTGCTTTCGAACTGCTAGGTGGGCAGGAGCTGGGACCGAACAACGGGAGCTCACCCCGCTGCGGGGATTCGAACCACCGACCATGCGATCGGCAAGTCCTAGGCGCTGAGGTTTTACCCATAGTAAATGGCTAAGAGGCATTTACTTGTTTGTTTAATTTAATAAAAATTACATAACACTTGATTGTGGGGGGAAACCTCAAAGCAATGCATGAAACTTCAAAAGCATGATCAAAGTTCACAGGCACATTCCAGCCAGGTAAAAACACTTAGGTCTGAAGCAGAGCTAGTGAAAAATGTAGTCAGAAAAGTTTTCCAAGGGCCACATAAGAGGCCTGCGGGGACAGTTTTAGAAAGCCCATTAGCTGCATTTCAAAAACTGAAGAACCACCTTTCAGCTAATGGGATCATTCTTACCATCAAATGCAGAAGACAAGTTGTGTGCAGATGGATTGTGAAATTTCACATTTTTATCTGTCCACCAGGCATTCCCTTGCTTCAGAAGTGGGACTTTGACAGCCTTTACAGAAGCAGAATAGTAGAACAGCTGTATTGTATCTGTATGGAAATTAGAAACAGTGATTTAATGCTAAGTCAGTACTGAATGCCTTTAATTCGACTATTTTAGCTGATCTAAGAGAATATGGTCACATCCACACCATACATTTAAAGCACGACATTAAAAAACCTCCAATGGGGACTGTGTGATGACATCCTTACATTTCTATCATATAGAGAGAAATCTGCAGTTCAAATAGATAATGAAGATTGCGTATTCAGGTAAATATTATCAGATGCACCTAGCACTCACCATTGAACATGCTGTTTGCAATTGCACCACATGGAGCTATGGGTGTCCCGTTTTCGTAAGTTGCAAAAGGTGCACAATTGCTGCTCTGAATCTGTATTCAAAACCATAATGCAATTAGGAGCACATTTCTCTGAAAAATCAAGCCATAATGTTAAACAATGCAGCTATTCATAAACGGCAGGAAATGTGTTCTGAAAAAGACACGTTGTTTATCTGGTGATGAAAAATCAATGGGGAAAGACTGTCACACTATGCCAGGGAGTGTATTTCCTAGTGTGGCTGCTACCAGTTGGCAAAGGACTCTCCCTCTCGAATGTTTACATTGCCCACCTCACTCAGCATAACATTACAAAGTCCAGACAATGAATGAGAAGCACAACATTCCTGAACCAGCTAGACTTCTTTCTGGTCAATAATATATTAAGAATTACTACCCTTAAAATGGCATCATGTGATTAAAAAAACCAAACATCAGAAGTACTAAAAGAATTTCAAACCACCTTACGTTTGCCTTCCGACCCAATAGTTGTGCATCACTTCTGGAAAGGACATAGCGACGATGGTTCTGATAAAAATTATGCAATCCGTAGTACATGAAGACATCACCCTGCAATTTTTTTTAAGGGATAACGTGTAGGAATTAAAAAATGAGTTTCAAAGCTAAATCTGGCAAACTATTGACAATAGCCAATATGAAGGGGGACAGTAATTTGAATGTCCAAGATCTAAGTGCCATCAAAAGCCCTAGAGACCTTTGATGGGAAAGAATTGGTGTGACTCCAAATCACTAAGCCCAAGAGACAAGCCTAAATTGTTACTTTATTGGTTTGTGGAGTAAGGCTAGCAATAAATGAAAATGATCTCTTCCGATTACTCCACAAGGTCTTCCTCTAATGTTCATTGCTTGATGCGCTCGTGAAATCAGTCAAAACAGCATAGACAGGCTGCTCTGATTGCCTGACATTATTTCCACAGAGGCAGTTCACATCCTCAGCTGCTGAATTCAGCATTGGTTGAATAAACTGAAGGATAAGCTCCTGAGAGATGGGCAGGGATATGGGAATCAATCCCTAAGGTAGGGTGCCAGATGCAAAAGAAGACAGGGCTCCTGCACCTGTAACAGAAAAGGAAAATTTGACAGGTGTGGCCCGCATGACAAATGTCCTCTTTTTGTATCTGGTCACGCTACGCTAATGGTTGTAGCCCTAGTCATTGAATGACAAGAGCTAACACACTAAAATTGCTTAAAATTGGATAGAGTACCATAGGGTGCAACCCAGCCAATAATTGAAACACTGAGGTTCCATTGATTTTACAGTGAGAATTATGCATGTGCTTAACACACTCCCATTGAAATTACTGTATAAAAGTGTTTAACTCAGCTAAACGCTCAAAAAATGTTTTAAACATTTCAAAACGTTCACTTCAAAATCATTCTGGTTTCCTTAGGATCAATGTATTTTTCTTTATTCAATAGCCTTAAAATATTTGAGGTTTGGTAGGTAACATTTTCCTTTCCTCCTGTAGTTAATTTTAATTCTGCTCTTGTGTTGCTTATTAAAAAAAACCAACCTATTATTCACTTTTCCACAATCACTTACCTGCATGCTTTCCTGAAGTGTGAAGTTGGTGAGACACAGGCATTCCTTCTCCCAGTTTGAAGAGTTTTCACGCAGCTTTGAACAATGTGAGCATATATCGGAATAATTAATCTGCCGAGAAACGAAAGAAACAGGCCAAGTTATTGTCATCATTGCAAAAGGAGAACAAGATCTCTTAGCTTTAAAGGCTTTACAGTTTGGCCTTTGCAGATTTCCATGAGATGGTCAAATGTGACAGTTTGTCAGGGCAACTAAATGGCCTCACAGGAGCTTTCAAGCTAAGACAGCAATGACATGCCAAGACGTGTCCTGAATAACCCCTTTGGAACATCCTTCCCCCTAAAGTTCTTCAAAGTCCAAGCATCTTCCACTGGCAAATACTATTTCTATTTAGTTGCAGCCCACTTTTAATGTGTACACAATCATGTGTTTTTAATTACATCTATTCTACAAGAGAAGCTTGCCACTTATTGTGGTTAATAGTACTTCTGACTCATTCTTCACCAGAACATCTCAGAGTAGATTACAGCATTTAAAAACACAACAGTTAAACAAACAAACAAACAAACAAACACAACCCTTAAAGGAGTAAAAAACACCCCTGTGGAGAACAGGCCTGGAAGCTTGTCTAACGGCACTCCAGTATTGTATTTGAAATATTTATAACTCACCTTTCCACCAATGGTCTCAAAGGCAGCTGGCCTACAGATACAATTTAAACAAGACCATTGCCAGGTCCATCTGTAGTCTCTTCAGCATCTTCAGAATGCTTAACTGTTAAATAGTCTGAAGGGTCTACCCTTCCCAACCTCTCTAGACAATGGTAGACCTGTTGGTCCAAAAGCCAGTTCAGATATTCTATCCATTCATTTACTGAAGCTGCTCACACCAGTGTAATGCTTTTAAGTCTGGCCTCAGATCACTCCCTCACTCCCTCGATGTTACAATGCTCACCAATATAGACTACTTACATTATTGATTCCTTTGCGAAAGAAATAAAGAACATAATAGCCAAAGTGGGTATTGAAGTCAGGTCTCTGGGAGCCAAGGTCAGTACTTTCACTTTTGGGATTGCACCAAAATGTTTATTTTATGGCGTTAGGATTAATGAGGACATCATATACAAATGTTATGAAAATTAAACAAAACAAAATAAATCCATTGTAAATTTCTATTTTACAGTCTACCAATATTGTAATGCATGCTTTCCAGCACACAATGAAAACAAACCTTTATTTCTTTGACTCTTGTCGCAGCCAATAGAAGTACAATTCCCATCACAAGGCAGAAGAGGCTAATGATAAAGAAACTGGGGAGGACGAGCTCTGGGGTGAGCTGGGGCTTCCAGGCTGGGAGCCTCTGTTGTTTATATGCAGTATTATCAGGGCATCTCGACGGACGGTTTGGTGAAACGGTGCTCTTTTCATTCATGTTGATGCCGGACAAGTCTTTGGCTGGCCTTTTTGTCGTACCGTAAGGTATTTTTCATCTGTTGCTATCTACTTAGCATTTTTAAGAACCTTGGTAACTTCCTGGAATTACTTATTAACTTGATCCATTTGATTGGGAATAATGCCCTCCTTGTACTTTATTGTCATAATCACCTTTAGCCAGCCTGTGCCATCCTCCTGCTGGTGTACTTTAACCTGACTTACATCTGCTAGGCTCCTGCACCTGCCACTGCTTCCTGCCCAAGGCTGCCACCCTTTTAGCTGTTACTGTTGTTCCACACAGCTTAGGACACAATTTAGTAGGATCATCTGCACTGGTCTATTTGGAAATCCTGCACGCAGGGTGGTACATTACTCCTCAGATTTTCTGTCTGTCAAATTTATTAGCTGACTTGATTGTGTTTTTGTGACGACCAATGATTTTCAGCATATAAATTTTACCGACTGACACAACTTAAGGCTTCCCTTTCTCCCCGCCTTCACAGATTCCAAAGCTGCATTGAAACTGAGGTAAAAGGGCAGATTTTGCTAATAACAAGTAGGGTGAGAATCGAGTGATAGACAATGGTTACACCAGTTCTGCATTTTTTTTCTGGGGTCAATTAAGCATCCTACTCACAAGTAGCATCCATTTTGCTTCAAGTTTCCTGGTCTACATATCTGCCATAAGAACGAGAGTTTGCTACCTGATGCTTTGAATTCACAGTGGCATATTCCAGGTTACAACGATCTATGGTAATGATATTAGTAACACAGGGGAGTTCCCCTAAAGAAAATCAAGAAGGGTAGTTATCCCTATACATTGACAATTATGATCACTGGCACTGATCTTTAAGGATATTTTGGAAATACTTTAGCCATGGTTCTGCCACAGTAAGATGATCTATTGGTGGTTACTTCCTTCCAGAAAACTGAACTGTATTGATAAGCAGAGCTGCAGATGAAAAGCTCAGGAGACATTACTATCATTATTAACAGTTATAATTTATACATTTCCTCAGGTGTTTTGTACACATGTATCATGTTAATCATTGCAACTGCTCTTTAACGTAAGCTGGCACTATTATTTCTAAACTGCAGCCTATTAAGCTGAGATATGTACACCCAAACTGACCTGGAGGCTCATTCAAGGATTCCTAGTGAGCTTGTTGCTGAAATGAGTTTACCCGTGAAACAGTCTCTTACCCACTAGCTTATACTTTTGAGTAAATCTTTTGAGTTAATAGTTACTTTATGTGCTGGTGGAAAAATCTGTGTTGACTTTCGATTTCATATCATTATACGTGAACATTTCAGTAGAGGACTCCATACAAAAGCTGGCTTTATTGCAAAAGAATTGAGGGTGACAAAAGGGTTTCTACCATATGCATTTCAGAATTAAAAAGCAGCCTCAACTTGGGCAGACTGAAGGATGAGTTGAATTCAAGGGCAAACATTATATCTAAAAGAGTCCCACTTTCACAGAGCCCTCTCTGCACAGTTTGATCAGTCCCATTTCCAGAAGTTCAATGGTTTCTTTCCTTATCTGAAGAAAAAAAAAAAAAAATTAGAGGATTAAGGTTACCAAGGCCAGCACTTCCTTGAGGCGAGGTGAAGAACTTTGCCTCAGGAGGCAAATCTGCCCATTCCTCCCCACCCCAGCAGTTGTCAGCCCCACTGCAGCTTCACCTGTGCCACCACTGCAGCACCACCAGTGTGCTCACCACAAAAGCCACGCCCCCACTGCTGCCACTGCATCATGGTGGCAGTGCAAGTGCAGCTGCAGATTTAGGGTACAGTTGCAGTGGCTGGGCCAGGGGCAATCTGGGCACAATGGCGTAGTCAGGGAGAGGCCCAAGATCTGTGGGGGAGCAGCAGGGCATTTTGCCTACAGTGGCAAAATGTTCTGGGCCACCCTTGAAGGTTACTGCAAGACCCCCATGCAAACATTTATTGTGCTGTCTCTCTCACGAACTCACACACTCCAGCCAGCTGATACCTTATCCTTCTCTTATTTTTAATAGTGGCACAACACTCCCCTCATTAAACATGTACTTATGAAACACCGTTGGTTAAGAAACATGCCTGCAAACTTGCAGCTTGTAACTTGCCCATGGCAGTTAACAGTTCCTTCTGCATTAGGAGTTTATCAGATCCACCGCTCAAGTCAGCCTGGGCAACACTATCTGCATGTGGGAGGCTAAGCAGCCTAGTAAAAATTAAACAAATCTTGAGCTTGTCTGCAGGGAAGTTTTAACCTATACCTGTTTGAAAGGTCATTGGGGTAACTGACAGTAAATGATGTTTCAATTACAAGCATTTTGGCTAGAAAACAAATTCAATAAAACTCAGTTTTATGTATGCATATTAGTCATTTTGCCAGCTGCATCAGCTGCTACTATAATAATTTCACATTGAAAAATGCCACAAGGGGGCACCTTCTTGCTTCAGTTATGGAAATTCATTGCAATCTCTAGTAGCTGACTTTTCTGAACACTGAGAAAACCAACGGGCTTACTATATTGTGACATTTTCAACAGCTTGGTAAAACAAGGCTTAAGAGTGGAAAGGTCAAACGCAACACATTTAGTGCAAAAGAGGCCCTGGCCACATTCACACATAACAATTATTCTTGGATTGCTTGCTAGTGCATTGATCCTGATTGTTTCTGCTTCATTCTTGTGTGAAGTGTAAAGCCAGGAAGGGAAAAGCTGAGTGCTACTTCTAAATCCAAGATTTTGGCTTTTTAAATAATAATAATAACAATAATTGAACAGGAATTATAAGTGAACAGCATTTAAAGAGGGATAGCAATCCTGGCTTATTAGGGTCAAATATACCACATCCCCAGATATTCAGACATAACACAAAGCTTGCCCTTTCCTGGTTTGTTAACCAGCTTGTGAAAAGTGTGATAGAATGGATTTGCTGCACCAGAGGGCATCTCATGCATCCTATGGTTCTCGGTGTATCATTACTGCAAATGCTGCTTCCATGTATTAAAGGGCATTTTCTGACCGAGGCTGTAGCTAAGTGCCTGCTGGTTTGATAGCATATACAGAACAGTGTTTGCCATAAATTACAAGGTATAGCAATCAGCACAGTTCACTCACAACCCAACCCTAAACATACCCGAGGGATTAATACCAAGTTAAGTATGCTTTGGACTGTTTTAGTGGGATATAAACGTATTCTAATCAAGATATATTTTCGTTTTGGTTTCGGTGGCACAGGAGAAAATAGGTATAAATCATGTGATGGATGTATACATAGATTATATACATCTATGCAGTTGCATGTCACAGTTTTGTACAGCATTTTGTACTTTTCAACTGTACTTTTCTTTTTAAAATTTAAACTGTAATAAAGGGGGAAAGTATGCTTGGGAGTACAGCCTTAAAAGTACAATTTTCCCCACTAAGCTACCAGATTATTATCAAAAATTAAGTTTACAGGATCAGATGATTTGCCCTATTATGGAATTGTGTTTTTTCAAAAGAAGGTAGATGTTAGATATCAAATTGCTTCATCCTCCTTAGGTAGAGGGCTGGAGTTAACAAAGTACATATGTGAAATCTGCTAGAAGAATTTTTGTTCTGTTCTCCAGGCTTATCTCTAATGGATTATTGTTGTTGTTAGACACTCTATTTGAAAATCCTATGGTCTGGAACTTTTTGAAAGCAGCAGGAGGACTTGCTTATGCTGCTGCTTTCCTACATAGCTTATTTGAAAGGAGGTGTCAGAGAAATCAATGGAACTTGACTTTAATGAAAATGAATGTAGGCTTGAGGTGTTAAAGAGAATCACAGCAGGAAAGGTAAGCATGCCACAGAGCCTGAAGAGAGAGGCAGCCCAAGACATGACTGCATATACTTTCTCTCCTGCTTCAGCTAGACAGAGCCCTTCAGCACCACAGCACCATGTAAAGACTAGCTGACCCATGTAGTGACAAGCCCATGTTCCGCACATAATGTGTGCAATGGCCCAGCACATATCTCTTAAGCCTCGGATAAGAAAACTAAAATTATGGTATGCGTTTGTGTAAAAAGTCCCTTTTCCCCATGCATTTCTAGAATGCAAAATAGAAGAATGCAAGACACCACACAGGCTTTTACTTGTTAAATATTATGCTTGGTACCTCAGGGATGTCAATTAATCTTCTTAACTTCTGATCTCTCCAATTCCAGTCCAAGATGACATACTTCAAGGATGTCATGCTAAGACCATCTGAGGAGACAGTAAGAGACATTTGTTAGTAGCGTGACAAGTGCATTATCAAAATGATACTGGGCTTTTAAAATTCTTTGCTGCCCAATCAATCCCCAGGCAGCTAGTCTTTGCTAGTCCTGCCCTTCTTGGTTAGCGGACAATAAAGAAAGATCCCTGCAAGTTTCTGGCTATGAAATCAGTCCTGTGCCTATTGAATAGCTAAACACAAAAGCAGAACGGCCACTGGCATGCTAATCCCAAGTATGTGCCAGCAACTAATTCCCCAAACTTCTACTTCATAAAAACGCAAGAACTGTGCTTTTATTACGCTGATGATTTATTATTTATAAACTACTTTTCTGTTCAAATTCCCAAAGCGGTGTGTCATAAGCAGCATTATGAAAATGATGTAATGCTGGCTCTTGCTCAACCATTGTTAAGAGACTGGGTAGAAGCCGCAGGATTCCACACTCCAGCCCCTCCATTGTGCAAATTCCTGCTTTAAACTGCAAAAAAGGTGAGCATTAGCATCAATGGTACCCCCTTCTATAACACAAACCTTCCTGTACACATAGAGATCAACTCTGGAGACCCTCTTCTGAAGTTGGGGGAGCAGATGACAAGTGAAAGGGCCTTTTTGGTGACAACCCCATTTGTGGAATGGTCTTCCCAGGAAAGCTCAACCTGATGCCTTTATAGCACAGGCAACAAGCTTCATCGCAGTCTGACTGTGCTAAGCGCATTGTGTAGGTGTAAGCTATTCCCTTCCCAGTTTGCTTACCCACTTGTACAAAGGGATGAGTGAAGGGGAAGCAACTGGGCTGTGTACATCTGTATGCAGCTTGTGCATAACCATTGTTTATTAAGCACAGATTCTTGGCTTATTGTGGCATGCAAACATGGCCTGCCACAGATGATCAAATATACAGACTCATGAAACCATTCTTAGGGGTGGGGGAACTCTCCATTTTCATTACTGCAACACAGCCTTACCTTGCTCTAAGAGTGCTTTGATCCTTCCAGGTGTCCCAACACCCACATGGATGACCCCTTTCTCCAGCATCTTCACCTGCTCTTGTATCTGTTTGATGGAAAGAAAGAAAAAGGCAGCATTTGCAGGAGGCAGGGGAGAGAACAACTATATACATTTCCAGTTCCTTCTCAAATACAGTGGTGCCCCGCAAGACGAATGCCTCGCAAGACGGAAAACCCGCTAGACGAAAGGGTTTTCCGTTTTCAGTGGTGCTTCGCAGGACGAATTTGCTATGGGCTTGCTTCGCAAGACAAAAATGTCTTGCGATTCCTGGGTTTTTTTTTCCGCTCCCCACCCCCTTTTTCTAAGGGGCTAAGCTGCTAATAGCCTTTTAGCAGCTAATCCGCTAATCCCTTAAGCCTTTAATAGCCGCTAATAGCCGCTAAACCACTAATAGCGCTAATAGCGCTAATAGTGTTGCTTCGCAAGACGAAAAAACCGCTAGACGAAGAGACTCGCGGAACGGATTAATTTCGTCTTGCGAGGCACCACTGTATTTAAAAGACATCTGAAGAAATCTCTAGACTAACGGACGTTCGGCATTACTCCATGGAAAAGAAAAGGAAGCTAAGTGGGAAACTTTTCAAGGGGAAAAGGAAAGTAACTAAAGCCTACTAACTATAAACAGTGTTTGTTTTCTTTTAATGTGCTATTCAATGCTTCCACCTTTTTCCATAATGGACGTTTTTCCACCACCACCTACAAACAACTGAAAAATCAGTATGCTTCTGTGGAACTAAGAAATGTAAATCTGTATGAAGTTAACATGCATAATGTACTTGATTTTATAAAGTTAGCACCAGATTGAATTTGCAGTAGCTTGCCTAGGACTAAGCAGGGGAAATATACTTACTGGACACAGTTAGCACATGAAGGCAACTACACACTGTATTTAGCCATTTTGCTAAAGGGATTGTTACATCCCTTCTCTGCCATACCACTTGGTTTCTCTGCTAGATGAAGGAGGAAAGGCTTTTCCTCCAGGAGCAGCATAAAAAAAAAGAAGGCAAGCAGAGGGAGCTAGAGTGATCTTTCCCTCTTCCTCTTCCCTGCATGGTAGAAGCCTTTCTCTTTTTTACTAGCCCAAGAGGATAGTATCCCCTGTTTGCTGATCTCTTAGCAGACTAGTAATTGGTGGAAGGGGGAGGTGGAGGTGGTTAGAAGAGCTTTGAGACGCCCAAAGGGCAAGAGAACAGAAAATAGTTATAGAAATAAACTCGTCTCTTAACCACGCTTACCTTTATGTGTTTTGCAAACATCTTCATCACCTTGCCATCTCCTTTGAATGCTGCCATTGACCTAGAACAGAATATACTTTTAAAAAAGAAAAATGGAACTGAAAAGAAAACGAGGACAGGAACTGATGTATTTCAAGTACAAAAAGAAGGAATGCACCAAGGGAAAGTTTATTAAATTGTAATTATCCTCAGTGTTTCCAGCCCTGGGGAATGCCTGCTGAACTCCAGCCTACAACATGAGACACACGTTCAGGTTTTTGTTTTACCTCTCTCTCTGTCTCGGGGAGGTTGGCAAAATTATGGATCTCCAGAAGTTGTTGGACTCCAACTCCCATCAGCCCCTGCCAGCGAGACCAATAGACAGGGATGGTGGGAACTGAGAGTCCAGCAATATCTGGAATGCCACACGTTCCCCACCTCTGTTCTAGGTGGTAGCAGTCTTGTACCTTCACTAATGGTGTCAGACTTCTTGGCCACTGACATGATTTCTGCTTGAAGAATGAGAATGCTCAGGATTCAAATCCGGATAAACTTATGCAATAAGGGAGAAGGATGCACCTTTTACTAAAAAATATGGGGAGAGGGACCATAGCTCGGTGGTAGAGCTATGGTAAAGCAATGCTTTATTTGCAGAAGGCCCCATATTTAATATCTTTATCTAAAAATACAAGTAGCTTCATCTGAAGTAGCAAGTAATGTAAAAAACCTCTCTCTGTGTAAGACTTTTAAGAGCTGCTGCCTACCAGAACATCCAATATTGGGATATATGAACAAATATTCTAAACTAGTATAGGTTCTGGCTATTATGAAAAATTGGGAAATTCAGAAAGTGCACCTTACGTGGGGTGGGGGGGAGGACCAAAAAACCCCCCATCTGTTGTAATTTATTCTGTACACACCTATTAAAATGACCTCTGTCCTCCTTGGTGGTTTATCATTCTTCCCCTTCCCTTTAATAAAACCACACATATAAAACCAAACCAACCAAGGAAGGAGTGGAAGTGGTACTGGTGGAATACATTTGTAGCATCCCAATCCATTTGATGGAGACTAATGCTTCCCAGAACTAACAAAACACCATATGCAACAAGTTAAGATGCTTTTTTAAAAAATGCAAAATGTTATTTTGGACTTGAAATATTCATGCTAGAGCTAGGCAAGGAAGCTACCAGTGTAGGGAAGCCGCCTGAGCAAATACATCTGTGACTTTGTAGGCTAGCAGAGGACAGGCAGTGCCCGGGTTCTGCCTGTGATTCCGTGGTTTCAGACAAAACCTCAGAAAGGGGTGCCAGCTTCTATTACATCGCTTAACGACATACTTGATGAGTTCCAGACAGCGAAGAGCAGAGCTGCAGATTATCATCATCACCACCGACTTCTTCTCCGTGTGGTTTTTACGGAGCTTCGCCCATTTGGGGCAGACTGCAGTGGGGGAGACGACATGCCGCAGGAGCAGTTATGCAAAATGTAGAGCAATGACTAATTGCACGAGAACATGGTGGTGCTTACGTGCCTACTGGCAGGTAGGCAAACTTTTAAGTTTATTTGACTTTTGTAAAAGCAGCATTGTAATAAATAAATTTCCAAAGCTAATCACTCCAGGCAGGTAGGTGAGCATCAAACAGCATGGCCAAGCAAGACCACCTAAAATGTCAAGAGACACCGGACAAGCTGTCCCATCTCCCAAATGACCATAGCATAATATTGTTTTGATCTCTTTATATCTCTGGGTGTACGTGTGTATAAAAGAAACGCTACAGATTAAGTTCCACCTTACTCTTTATATTAAAAAAACCACAGATAAAGCTAAATATAGTAAATATTATAGAACTAAATATTGCACCAGTTTTATGACCACAATATATCATTGTATATTATTCAAGTATTTTTTGTTTTTGTGATTTGTATGTATACTCCATTTTTCTATAACTCTATCTGGCACAAGGGCTCCGTTAGATATTTTCAAGTATGAGAGCTTGGTTTTAAAACCCTTCCAAACACTGTTCATACCAGTTCAGAATCTGGGGAGAAATGTGATGATTTCTAGCACAAATTGATAATTGTTGATAACTGGACTGCAATGAGTAAATGTGTATATATTCTTGTCTTTTTAATCATCAAAATTTTTATTGTCAACCATCACCAAGTACCTAAAGCAAGCAAGTTTGTTACTGAACACTAAGAAAATAACCAATTCTGTTTAAAGGACCAAAACAAACATAACTTAACCACGTTAAGGTAATGCATCTATACAGAAAACAGACAGTAGAATAAGAAACATTTTTATATAGACTAATAATGGAAATCTAAATTTGATTATAATCCTTTAAGGAAAATAATGGGCATGAGAGTTATATGCACACAACACCTTCAGACCAATGAGCTACTCACTTTCTTTCAGGTAGGAAGAAAAACTGCGGGTGAGGTCATTTGCAGGGAGAAAACAGGCATCTGAAACCGCAAGAGAATATTGTTGCTTGGTGCTAAAACTAAGACCTTTGATTAAATCTTCCAGGAAAGCTCTTTTGCCAAAAGCCATGTAAAGTGCTCTTTGGAAAGGCAGAGTTTCACAAGCACTCACAGCTAATAACAAGAAGCTTTAAAGCGGATTAGCTAAATGATGGGAACAACATTTAGCCCAACCAGTGTTTTCCCCCTAGAAAAATAGGTGCTGGTACTGTGTATCCTTGAGTACCCCCTGAAAAAAAGCACTGAGTCCAACCCAGATTCCTTCTAAAATCATCTCGCCATACAGCCCACTCCTAATTTATCCTTAAACATAGCTTTGCTTAACCAGCTGTGCATGCTGCGGAATGTTTGCAGCTTTCTCCTTCAAGAGCTGAATCATTAACCAATACCACAAAACTGCACGGTTCAACTATACAGAACAGTTCCTGCAACCCACACCAAACCCTGGCTCAGCCTAGAACAGCAAATCCTATACTTTCTGTATCTCCAGGAGCTAGGGGCTTACAAAGCGATACACAAAATCCTGCTGCTTACACAAGTATGTTATTGCTGACTTTCGTTAGCAGCTAGAGATCCAAAACATCTCCCCCACTCTATCATACACAGTTCCATTTCTTTCAATGTGTTTTATTTTATTTAGGTATTTGTCTTTGGGAATTTACACTCAGCCATGCTTCCAGGGCACTTTACATAAAAAGAGATTATTAAACCATTGTTAAAGGTGAGGTGCCTGGCAGACAATCACTTAAACCTTGGTTTATGATGTCGCAGGATAACACCAGTGAGCATAGCAGACACTTGAGTTTGGTCTGAATATTCTGTTGCTCTTCACTTGCGGCTCTGTAGCTTTTGGGTGGTGATCACTCCTTAACCATAGTTAAGGAGGTGCTCTGGGTTTGCATATCACACTAAAGTATGGTTAATGTTAGCAAAGGTTTACCAAGAACAAACCTTGGTTAATGACTGACTTTTAACTATATTTAATAAATCATAGTTACATTGCTCGGCTGGGATCAGAATTAAATGTTGCAGCACAGTTTAGCATGAACGAACCAGGCCACAGTTGTGTTACAAACTAACATTCCTATTGTTCTTTCTGTTGGTGCATCTTTTATAATATCCTTCATTATATAATATATTTCATTACCTGGCAACTGTAATTCTTCTAATTCAATCACTGAACGTTTAGCACAAAAATGTTCCTTAAGAAGTTTCTGCAGGTCTTCAGGGACTCCTGGTTTTGGAGATGATTTTGAAAGAACATCAGAAATTTTCTTCTAAAGAAACAGAAGAAGAGGCACAATCAGCACAGCGATTCCATCTTCACCATTCTTGCTGATAAATACACAGTTTTCTATTCTTTTTCTGGCCTGAAAACAACAGGTCTTCAAAAACCTTACATGTGGGACATCTTATGTAGCCTACATAGATTAAGACACCAGGATTCAATCTAGAATACTTTAGATGGATATGGCAAAAGCTATCTAAAAGCTGTTGCTTTTTTAGCACGTTTAAACAGCTTTAACATATTTGCTCGTGCATATAGCTTCTGCAGTGGTCTGAAGAATGTGGAGTCACATCAAATGGGAAGCTTTTATCCATATTTCTCTAAACCATCCCCCAAATCTCTGCTCAGCTGTTCATCAAGTTTCTATGGGATTTTCCTAAACAAGCATTAAAAAAATCTCTAAGAAGAAAGGGACAGCTGAACTGTTGTGCCTTCAAGACCATAGCACCATCCATGCTTACATTTTCTAATTCAACAAATTAAAATTTTCCTTTAAGGGCAGAGATTGTCTCCTGGGCAATTTTCAGAGTGATCTTTTGCATTTGTTTAACATAGCATACATAAGCAGATAAGAATCTGACAAAGATCAATGGGACTCACTTCACTTAAAGCCGGGAGGTGGGGGGAAAGAGCACTATTTCATGGCGCTATTACATCATTCATTGAGTCACTCAATTCCTTCAGGAAAATAATGGTACTCTGGAGGGTGATGCTGATATTAACAAGAAATTCCATAACGGTAAGAACAAGGACACCTGAATATATTCCCTTCCTTCAAAGAGCTGTGGGAGGAAACGTTCTTCACGCAGGAAGTTTTATTATTTTGCTTCTAATTCATTCCAGATGCTAAAGAGCAAAAGGCTTTTTAAAAAGAAAGAATTGGGGGTGGGGACACAGAGACGTTTGCTGTGATATCCATGCCACACTTATTTCTTTACAGCTTGTTCATTCTGGGATTCAGTGCTATTATGCTACAAATATTGCTCTGGAAAGCACCAAAAATGAGGTGTGATGTCAGTCTCCAAAACAAAAACCTTCCAATGGAATATTTTTTTAACATGGATATTACATCCTTGCAGAAGAGCTTGTGAATATATATTCAGGTATGACAACTGAACCCAGCCTGGATTTAAGACAGCCTGGATAGCTCAGGATAGAGTGGTTAGAGTGTGGTGCTGATTATGCCAAGGTTGCAGGTTCAATCCCCATATGGGACAGCTGCATATTCCTGCATTGCAATGGGTTGGACTAGATCAGGGGTCAGCAAACTAAGGTCCGGGGGCTGGATGCGGCTCACTGGGCTTGTTAATCCGGCCTGCAAACCTTATGGGCCCTGCCACCCGCTCAGTCAGTCCCTGTGCAGCACAGAGGCCCCGCCGTGCAGGGACTGACTTCCGCAATGCTGGCGTGGCTTTGGATTGGCTGCAGGAAGCTCCTGCCACCAATCTGAAGCCACGGATGCCTCTGGGCGGGCGGCAATGCGGGCACGGTACGTCCGTCTTGGTACATGCAACAAATTAGTAGAGCTTTAAGATAATGCATAAGTGAAAAGAGTAATAATAGAACTTAAAAGCCTGATGCTGCATTAACTCAGCTTTTTTTTTGGAATACAATCTTATATCTGAGAAGTTGGGAGTTTTTGGCAACTGAGCACACCCATATATCAACTCAGAAAGGACAAGATCCTCATGTTTTACCTTCTCAATGGGAGTATGTTGGATTTATAACCTGCAGACAGTTATCCCTAGTGGTTTGAACAAGAGATTTGATTTATTAGCATTTTTGTAACAAGTTTAATGTTGCAATGTCTGTTTTCACTTCAAATACATTTCATGGCTATTCATGTTGTTTTTTAAACCAAACCTTACATGATACAAATAAGGCATGTCCCTTCACTGTACTCTTCTTGTATTCATTTTTGTTTAGACAAACCTACCCAGATATCACTTGCTTTAATTTTTAAAAAATGTTTAAAATTGTTGTATTGAACTGTTTTTACCAATAATTTTACTGTTTTAATGTGGACTGACTTTGAATTGGAGGTTGCCACAATGGGAGAAATAGGAGGCTCTTGGAATGTAATGCTTTGAATCCCTTTTATCACAGGATTGGGTTGTGTATACATGTAAATAAACCATATATCCGAAAGACACCACAGTCTCTGTTGTGCCTCATTGTACTAAAGGAAACACAGACCCTGGGGTAAGCGCCTGGAACTGCTGTGGAGATTGGGGTGATATGCAAAAAATACTTCCCTACACTGAATTACTCAGTTGTATATTGAACAGGGATTTAGCTCAAACATATTAGTGGAGTAAGATAAAACAAGGATGGAGTTTTCTTGAATGAAATGATTTTCAGTGACTGAAAAATAACCCTCAGAACTAAAAGGGTAAGGTGTGGGGATAAACTTCAAAGCTTTTAAAAAGTCATTTGTTTTGCGTTGTCTCATAACAGTTCTGAAGCATTTTATAACAGCCTCCAGAGAAGCAGTTATGCTGCTTATGTTGCAATGTCAGTTAGGAGTCAATACCTTTCTTCTTCTCTTTGGCTTTGCTTCACTTTCGTTTTTATCCACAGAGTCCTCTTTTTCTGCACCGAGGAAACATTCTGTAGCCTGCGGGTGGGGAAGGTGGGCAGGGAAAGAAAGAAAGAAGGAAAAGAAGCTGAGCATTTGGGCTGAGTTACATCATCATTAAAAACACTTTAGAAACACAACTGAGCCGGTGTGTGGGAATTAAGCACATGTCTCAGCTGCCAGGATCTGCCAAAAATGAAAAGATTCTGGATCATGCTCGATCTGTCCAAATCAGCCTGGCCGTGGAAGAAATCAAAAGCATACTGCAGCTGGAGATAAGCAGGAACTAACAACAGGAATAGGGCAGCTTTACCATTCAACAAACAAATAACTACTGGCTTCATGTTACATAATGAATGAACTCTATCCATTCTAGATATGGAACTTGCAGCTGGTTAACTGCATGCTTTAAACATAACAGAAAATAAAAAAGGCATTAATTATATAGAGTGAACAAGAAAAATGCACTCAGAAAGTGATTGTTGCTGCACTGTTTGCGAACGACCTTTTCTCAATGTATAATCATGTCCTGTGCCTTACAAAACATCACATGACTGGGGGTTTTTTTGTGGGGGTGTATATTTAAAGGAACATATTGAAAATCTGTTTCTGCACCCTGCCAGTTTAAGAGTATCTGACTCTACGCTTCACAATTTTCGCTTAATTTGAGGCCAAGAAGGGTCACAATGATTAGAAGCGATCTGCAATGGAATAAAGCAATTTATCTGACCCACACCAGCAACACTGAGAAGTGATGTGTATGTGGTTATTGGAAATCAACAATTTGTTGGCAGAGCCCTCCTCACCTGGCCTGCACTTCCAGAGAAAAAGGCCACAGGTGTGTTTGAAGCATGCACTGTTAGGCCTTGCTGCCAGAATGTGTCTTCCAGAAGTAGCACCGAATGTTCCACCCAGCCATCTTTTCCAAGGGAAAGGCTACATGGGACAAGCATGCTCTGTTAGCTGCCACTTCCCACTGGTGCTCCAAGTGCCTTCAAGCACTGGCAGCCAATGACAACCCTGTCTGCTTTTCTTCTTCCAGAGGAAGAGGCCTTCCTCCCAACTTTGGGACTGGTGGAGAATCGCTATAAAACGCCTTGGACAACCCTTTGTTGTTTAGTCGTTTAGTCGTGTCCAGCTCTTCGTGACCCCATGGACCAGAGCACGCCAGGCACTCCTGTCTTCCACTGCCTCCCGCAGTTTGGTCAAACTCATGCTGGTAGCTTCGAGAACACTATCCAACCATCTCGTCCTCTGTTGTCCCCTTCTCCATGTGCCCTCCATCTTTCCCAACATCAGGGTCTTTTCTAGGGAGTCTTCTCTTCTCATGCGGTGGCCAAAGTATTGGAGCCTCAGCTTCAGGATCTGTCCTTCCAGGGAGCACTCAGGGCTGATTTCCTTAAGAATGGATACGTTTGTTCTTCTTGCAGTCCATGGGACTCTCAAGAGTCTCCTCCAACACCATAATTCACTCTTCGCCAATCAGCCTTCTTTATGGTCTAGCTTTATGGACAATCCTACTCACCCCTATAGCTTTGAAGTTTGGAGTGCTCATCACACTCATCAGAGGGCAGTGCCACGTTCAGCACTGTGGGCGCATTTGCCGAAGTTTAACTTATGGCAACAGCACATGCAAAGTTCCTGGAAGAATGGGTTTTCAGACTGGTCTTCAAAGCAACAGTTATTTTAAAATCTGCTCCCCTCGCCTTCCAGACATTGAGATGTCACCAACACAGAAATATAGTGTTCCAAAAGAAAGCTTTGATGCAGAAAATCAGCTTGAACAGGCTGAAACAGCAGTATATACTAAAACGTAACAAATTAATTTTAAAAGGTAGTCAGGTTTTCTTTTAAAATTTTTTTTTTGCTTTTAGCCAAAGGCCTTTGCAAAACAGGCAGTCAGCATACAAGATGTCTGGCAGTATGTCTTGGTAAATTCCATACCTGCTAGCTTTTGGTAGGGAAATGTTTGTCCCCATCTGCCCACTCAGAAATTATTTTGGATTTTTCAAGTGCTCCAATTTAAGATGCAAAAGACTTTAAGAGGACTTTGCAGTTTTTGACAAGATGCTTCAGAGTCTACACTGCTTTTTTCTAGTGTTGTAACTCTAAAGAAGCTTTCACAACCTAGTGCCCTCTGGATGTTTTGAACTACAATTCCCATTGGCAGGAGACAGCATAACTGTGGACATTTGCACACTGTGGTCACTAAACTGGTGATAGATAAAATGATGAACTGTAGAGCTGCCAACCAAGTACCAACTAGTAGAATTGCTATAGACCCAGAAAAGCAAGTATTTGGATTCTACCCAACAAGCAGCACAGAAATTCTACTGCCTACTTTTCATTATGCATCATCTTTCTCTGCAAGGGTAATCGTGAGAAGAAAACCAACCAACCTGTTTCCTTTTCTTTGAAGTAGGTGGCAAAGGGGTTGTATGTTGCTGCTCTGTTTTACTTGTGCCAGCACATTCTTCCGAAGAGGCATCAGGTGACAGACCTAAAGACAAAAGTAAATCTCAAAAACATATCCACTGTTCTGCATTCTGATCAGATGACACTGATGCAATTATTTCCTCCAGTAGTAAACTTGGGGGCTTGAGTGCCTATCAGTTTGGATGTGCGATGCCTCCTCCACTGGCCAAAAAGAAATGGAAAAGGAAAATCTAGTGGCTTTTACATATTCTTGGGGCATTATGGTTGAGGGGAAACATTTCATTCCCTGCGCTGCACAAGGAGGGGGGTTGGGAGATGGAAGGAATACCAGTTTATCCGATTCCAGAGGAACACTCAACATAATAATAATAATAATAATAATAATAATATCTTTATTGTCATTGCCCCCTTCGGGAACAACATGATCCAGAGGTTCAAAATTCACTTGCAATGCAGCATTTACTATGCACTGGAATATATCTGTATTGCTCTATCCAGGTAGCCATATGCTGAGTCAACTGCTTCCCAAGATACCCTCTGCATCCTGTAACCTAGAGACTTTGTACTGTCTACAGCTTGCCAAGAAAATCTAACAGCTAACTTTAACGCTTCTTTATAAATCCTGACTTGGCATGTTCGGAAAGCGGAGAGGGAGGTGCCCCCAAAGCAGAGTCATAAATAGCCTCTTCTCCTGTATCTGCTTGTAGATTGCTCATTATAGAACTCTAAAAGTAGACAAATGTCTTCCAGGATACAACTTTGCAAACAATGCACCACCTGTTAACTGCCCATCTTTACTTTGGAACTGGACTGCAGTATGCAATACCCTCCAACTTTTTTTCAGCTTGGAATGACACAAGTTCAGCATCATGGGATAGCTCAGTTGGCAGAGCATGAGACGCTTAATCTCAAGGTCATGGGTTCAAGCCCATTGGGCAAAATATTCCTGCATTGCAGGGGGTTGGACTAGATGACTCCCACGGTCCCTTCCAATTCTACAATTCTACAGTTTAATTACATGAATCTGAGCAAGAGACCCCATAGCAATATATTAAATGCTTCCTGCTCCTGTGCAAACTTTCCACAGTTCAAATGCAATAAACTGTTACTTAATCTGGAAGAAATATCAGGATTGAATTCTGGTTTTGAAAGGTATTATTTACAGTTTAAATGGCTAAAAATTGCTATATACTGTACAGACCTAAAACAACAACAACAACAACAACAACCCAGACTTCTGGGCTTAACATCTAACTGACATGATCAGAAAAATGAAAAAGGGAGAGGAAAACTCTCTCAGGTACCAATTATTAAAGCTACATCAGTAGTTCTCATAAGAGTCAGCAAGACTAAGGGAGTCCAGGAACAGAAGGAGAGAAAGGGAAGCTTTTTTTCAGATAAGGGGAAGGGGTAGGTCTTGCTGTCCCATCTCGCCTGCTGCAGCCAGGTAAAGTGGTGATATTCAGATTCTATTTGTTCTTTGTTCCACCATGAAATTCATACTGGCATATAAACGGCTCAGGACGGCCAAGGATTGCCTCTTTCCATATGAACCTACCCAGACCCTGAGATCATTTTCTGAGGCCCTTCTTCATGTGCCTCCTCCTCGAGAGGTCTGGGGGGTGGCAACACGAGAACAGGCCTTCTCTGCAGTGGCTCCCCAACTGGCAAATGCTCTCCCCAGGGAAGTTCATTATATACCTTTAGGTGCCAGGCAGAAACGTTCCTTTTTAACCTGGCCTTTGGTTGATTTGATTGACATCTTATGCCCCTTTAAAATGAGTGTGTGCACGGGGGAGGGGGGATTATTGGGTTGTTTTTATTTTGATTATGGATTTTGTGGTTTTATATCCTGATTTTATTCTGTGAACCCCCCTGAGACCTGTGGGTATAGGGTGGTATAATAATAATAATAATAATAATAATAATGTTCCAGATCGTCTCTCACTCCAAGCTGTGGCTAGACCTAGACCTTCCTAGCTTCAGCAAAGTTTCTGCTTTACTTGTCTTCAGACCCTGAGACCATATGGATGGGCTAATTTAAGCACAGTGGTACCTCGGGTTACAGACGCTTCAGGTTACAGATACTTCAGGTTACAGACTCTGCTAACCCAGAAATAGTACTTCAGGTTAAGAACTTTACTTCAGGATGAGAACAGAAATCGCATGGTGGTGGCACGGTGGCAGCAGGAGGCCCCATTAGCTAAAGTGGTACCTCAGGTTAAGAACAGTTTCAAGTTAAAAACAGACCTCCACAACAAATTACGTTCTGAAGCTGGGGTACCACTGTACAGTGGTGCCTCGCAAGACGAAAAGAATCCGTTCAGTGAGTCTCTTCGTCTTGAGGTTTTTTCGTCTTGCGAAGCAAGCCCATTAGCGGATTAGCGCTATTAGCGGTTTAGCGGCTATTAGCGGCTATTAAAGGCTTAAGGGATTAGCGGATTAGCTGCTAAAAGGCTATTAGCAGCTTAGTGCCTTAGAAAAAGGGGGTGGGGAGCGGAAAAAAACCCCCAGGAATCACAAGACATTTTCCTCTTGCGAAGCAAGCCCATAGCAAATTCGTCCTGCGAAGCACCTCCAAAACAGAAAACCCTTTCGTCTAGCGGGTTTTCCGTCTTGCGAGGCATTCGTCTTGCGGGGCACCACTGTACTAGTATTACAAGGAAAGACATTTTTGGATAAGTACAAGGCTGATTTTTGACATATTATACCAGCTATGTGCCTCAACCTAGAGTTCTAGGCATCCTGCAAGGTACTCCAGGGCTATGTGTGCAGGAGTCCCCATAAATTTGAACAGAGGTAGGTGACCACACATGATATCCTTTGGCGCTCTGTGTGGAAATGAATGGAAAAGCCATGTGTGCACGGCAAGCTCTGCCTGCAGCTTGCAATAGATCCATAGAAGCAGGGCAAGTTCATAACTGGCATTCAACTATATTGATTCAACTATAGGATTCAACTATATTGACAGAATAAAAAAAGACAGAAAATATGTTCTGACATCAGCAATTATACAATATTAGCACAGCAGAAGCTGACTAACCACTTCCAGGCAGGGATATTCAGGGTTTTCAAAAATATGCTGAAGTTGGGAAACGATTCAAGTCCTCATACATATATTTGTTTTGGTTCCTGCAGTGACCATGACTTACATGCTTTACATGTGGTACATTTTTGCACAACAAACCACCTAGTCATACTTTGAGGGGCTACTTCATAGTACTTACAGCTGTCAGTTTGAGTAGGGGTCCCCAAACTGTGGCCTATGAGCTTCCATTGAGGTGGTTCACGGAATGTCCACGTCATTTTAATTTTTATGAGGAGATTTCACCCCTCCCATATCCAAGAATCTCCTGAGGAGTCTGCTGATTCTGCAGAGAGGAGGAGGCGTGCTCTGCTCTCTACATATTCTGCTCCAGCACCACAAATCAATGAGTCG
The DNA here is from genome assembly GCF_965153285.1 of Podarcis tiliguerta. Taxonomy (NCBI): domain Eukaryota; kingdom Metazoa; phylum Chordata; class Lepidosauria; order Squamata; family Lacertidae; genus Podarcis; species Podarcis tiliguerta. Next base: position 32,722,016 of record NC_139537.1, read on the forward strand.
GTCAGTCAGTGAGTCGGTCAGTCAGTCAGGGAGAGAGAGACTGAGTGTTAGAGATTGTGTGTTTCGATAAGGTTGCTGCTAAGAGCAGCTGCAGGCACTCAGTGCGGTTCAGCATTCTTTATGCTTAGACCTATTTAGCTCTGTATATAGTTGTATAATAGCTGTAGTTATAGAATAAAGAGAATATTCTACAGAGCTCCTCTCCGAGTTGTTTATATACTCTGCTAGACTCTGCTGTACTCTGCTGTGCGACGACTGTCTACTTGTGGAAGTGAATCCGGTGCTCACAACTCTAAGCTGTGAGTCCACAGCACTTTGACCTGTTCCTGTGCAGAAGGTGGTCTCTGGAAGTGCTACCCAGCTCGCCTAGCCCAGTCGGGGCTGAAGTGGATGAGTCCAGTTAGTGGCACTGGCTCAAGGGCGATGCTGACATTTTATTGCTTCTTTTATTTCCCTTAATGTATTATAAGTGATGTTGATGTGGAGACAAGCAATCATTCATTCATACATGGTACATTACAAAACAAATCAATGCAGATCACCCTGTTTAATATTCCCCAGCAACACTAAATAAACAAGCAAACATACAAAAGAGGCGGGGAATACTTGGGAACAGCTGAAATCGCAGAGGTTCAGAGAGTAATTAAGTCTGCATTCCATTTTAAGACTCACAGAAACTGCAGACTTTGGGGCTCCAACACCAAGCCCAGCTTTTTCGCCCTCCTGATCCCAGGTTTTGTTTAATATCTAGCCTTATGGAGAAGTTAAAAGCTTACTCATTGTTTCCTGACATTATGGTTGGTCTTAATAAACCTTTCTGGTTTTTGGATTCCACCTCCCCCACTCCCAAGGATCAACACAGCTATCTATGTCTTTTGTCTGCTTTAAATAGAGGTTAACATACTTAGCCTTCATATTTTTTTCATCAAAAACATTTACAGTCATACCTCATACTACATTTGCTTCATGTTATGTTCTTTCAGGTTACGTTCCGCAGCGACCCGGCAGTACCTGAAAGGGTTACTTCCAGGTTCTGCCGCTCACGCATGCGCAGAAGCGCAAAATGACGTCACGCGCATGCGCATAAGTGCCGAATCGCAACTCGTGCATGCGCAGATGCGCCGCTGCGGGTTGCGCTCTTTTCATGTTGCGAACGGGCCTCCGGAACAGATCCCGTTCGCAACCAGATGTACCACTGTATATCCCACTTTTCCTCAACAAGACCAAGGTGGCTAACAACATAAGTTAAATCAATAATGTAACAATTTTAAACACAATGTCATGGCTATAAATAAAACAAAGCATCCATGATATACTGAAACAGCAATACAAAAACACTATAGCCATAAAAAATAATTTAGTTTAACTAAATTCACTTCAAAAAGAGGACAGCCATTTATGATCCCAAAACCATTCTTAAAATGGAAGGTTTTGACCATCTTACAGAAAGCCATTAGAGAGGGGGAGAGGCAGATTCCAGAGCCTGAATACAGCTACAAAAAAGCCTGTTTCCTGGTCACAACTAGATATATTTATGGGGTATTTGGGATACACAAGAGGGCTTCTGACAAGCAGTCCCTCCTATCTACAAGCATGTGTGATACCCTTGCTCAGCTTCTAAATTATATACATATAAATTAGCATATGCAAATGTTTGCAAGCTTGTGTCCTCTCTGTGTGTGATGCCTTTCCTTCCTTTTTTTGGCAATGACTAAGCAACCACCCTGGGATGCAGGTGGCGCTGTGAGTTAAAACCACAGAGCCTAGGGTTCGCTAATCAGAAGGTCAGCGGTTCGAATCCCCGCGATGGGGTGAGCTCCCATTGTTCGGTCCCATTCCTGCTAACCTAGCAGTTTGAAAGCATGCAGTGCAAGTAGATAAATAGGTACCGCTCCGGCGGGAAGGTAAACAGCGTTTCCGTGCGCTGCTCTGATTCGCCAGAAGTGGCTTAGTCATGCTGGCCACATGACCCGGAAGCTGTACGCCGGCTCCCTCGTTCAGTAAAGCGAGATGAGCACCGCAACCCCAGAGTCATCCGCGACTGGACCTAATGGTCAGGGGTCACTTTACCTTTAAGCAACCACCCTAGGAATGGTTTCTTATCAAGCAGGGTAGTTTTCCATGCTCTCAAGCTACATACAGGGGCAGCATTAATATAAACTGTAGCACAGTTAAACTAGCTTCTTGTTTTGACTAAAAGGGGAAATGCTATGGGCTTCTCCACTGGGAAGTTTCCCCTTTCTTCCAGGCTTAATAAAGAAGGGAGGGGGAGATACTGGAAGCAGTCATTCATCTGAGAATACCCCTTTAAAAAATATGCACACAGACAGAAATTAAGCAGGATGCGGTTGCGATAGAGATAGCGTTCATACCTGGCTTGCTGCAAGCAGATGTCTGCTACTTGCATTATGTCCTATCTCCTCTGCAAAGAATGACAAGAGGAGAGGTCAGCTTTCCAACAAGGTCAGTATTTGGAGAGCGAAGCATGGAAAGTGGGTTGTGTTATATTTAGAGTTTGGTCTAAATCAGTGCCAGTGTTGGCCCCCTCCCATCTCTTCTTTGCAGTGCTGTCTCTCAGGTCCCTGGATCTTACACCGAAGGATCTAAACCTACCCAATACAAAGGGAGGGCAACTGTTCCAAAGCTTCCCAAAAGAGCAAACTGTGTGGCTTTTTGAAATGAGTGCTCTGGGTGCTCAGAAGATAAAGCTCAAGTAGAATTTCACTTCTGTAAAGAGACATTTTTATTTGCTGACCTGGATTTGTCCTTTGTGAAGGGGCGGAAAAAGGAAATTAGCCAGGAAGCTGCCTTCTCAAATATGGTAAGGTTTTCTATTCTAATGTCATTTTAGAGAAATTGTTGTGTGGCTGTTCAGTGTAACAAATTGTACTATATTTGCCTTTAGTGTGAGGTTTCCAAATATAAATGATAACAATTCTGCTTTGGATGTAATCTTGTTTATTTGATTAGAGATTATTACAGGTTTCCTATCCTATTGTGTAAATAACACACAAAATAATTATGTGCCAAAGTTCATCCCTGTCTATAAACTTTCACTGATTGGCAGGAAAAATATTAATAGAAATGGAAATATTACATCACTAAAATCCTCGGGTAGAGGAAATAAAGTGCATGTCTGTGCATATAGATTATGTCTTATTACTTTTGAACAGGTATAGCTTTTCACCTACAACATCAGTTTCATGGCAGGTAGCAATATATCTGAGGCAAATAATACCATCAGAGGTGTATTAGGTTGTGAGATGTGTGGCATCTGCTACCTCATCCTTTCCCCTTCTGCCCCAGACCTTACCACCTCAACCTGACCAGTGATTCCTAGGATAATGTCCACTCTGTAATACATTCCCAACTAAACAATGCTAGAGACTGCAGTTCTATGAAGTGGCTAATATCTCTAAAAAGAAACAAAAAACAAAGCCTTTTTGGAAGGCCTGATGGCTGAATCAGTTTAAAACAGAGTTTAGTTTTTTGGTGCTGATGTGTCTCAAAGAATCCACTATTTTGGAACTTTGCAGCTTTCCATTATGATTGTCACTGCTGTTGATTCTTTAATTACTTGGCTCACTTGGACCCAAGTATTTGCTCTGAAAGAACAAGGGCAATGCAATGGCACACTTGCACACCAGAGAGTCTTTCCTTTCTTCAACTGGGTTTGAACTGCTTCAAGGGCCATGAGCAACGGTTCAGGCATCATTTGTTACCATTGTGGCAGTTCCCACAGAAAAGTTTTAAGATGGAGAAACGAAACAGCTGGTATTTAAAGGTCAATGAGTTGCTTAGCACCGAGTCTTCATCCTGTCCAAGGCAAATGAGAATTCAGCAGTGAAACTTCAATTCCAGAATAACAATTTGATTCAATGCATGAGAGAAGGGTTCCTATAAGGGGATTTCTTCCATGATGCCTCATCATTGGAATATCTTAGGCAAACTACAAAATTACAGTGGGCCCCCTTGCCACCCCACCCTCAGATAAGGTGAGGCATATTTTAAAAGAGAGTTCATTTCTCATAGGTATGATTGATGCTATGCCTTACTTCTTCCACAACAAAATGAGCAAAGTAAATACTCAAAATGCTGTGGTGTGACATCTTGGTATTTAATGAGCATACTGAACTTATTATTTAAGTTTACTAAGTGGGAATACAGTATAAAAGATTGTCAAGTATAATCCACTGGTTTACAAATGCTAATCCATTGGTTATATGGATCTTAGCCATTGTAATAAAGCCAGTAACCTTGTATAATAAGGCAATCTTCTTTCCATTTGTGGATCATGAGTCACTTTCTTGTGGACCACCTAACGTCTCCTGAATGCTAGCATTATTGCAAAAATGAATGAATGAGGAAGAGATCTTGGTGAGATCTTGTATGGCACTTCTACTGCTGTTTAGCAGCATCGCTGAATAAACCTTCACCAGTAGCAGTGTGTGTAGCGAGCTGGAGTTGCCCTCCCGACACAAGCATCACTGCTGCTTACTTGGACAGGGCTGAGATTGGTCAAGGCAGCAACAAGACTGGGACTGTGCAGGTGAGTCCTAAGAAGCACCAAGTTGGTCGGGACATTCTCAGTGCTGTATTAGCACAGCCTCAGCCTCACCATCATTCTGCCCCACCCAGGCCATGTCCAAGTAAGCAGCAACATGCTTGTGTGGGGAGGGTGGCTCTTCCCCAAAACACATGCTGCTTACTGGCCTTAAGTATTATCCTGAGTATGCTTTGCAAATTTAAAAATACATTGGTGGACAATAGGGATCATAGAGTCATAGAATTTGGAAGAGACCATAATCCCCTGCAATGCAAGAATCTTTTGCCCAACACGGGATTAAGAGATTCATGCTCTTCTGACTGAGCTATCTTAAAACTATGTAAGTCTGATGTTGGTTCTTCCCCAATCTATCTTGCGTGAAACATTAACTACAGAATTCATATCGCATGCAGGATAGCCTGCAAGGTGCACTATGGCCAAGTCCCACAATGCCATCAATGGCTACACGTCCTGGATAGGAAGTTTTTCCAGGTGACTGAGTAGTGACAGTACTGGAGCCAAAATAGGCCCACTGAAAAGCAAAAGGGAGAATTGGCAGCCAAAGTTTAAGTAAAGAAGGGATGGAAATAAGTGAGAGAGAAGTGGTGGTTTTAAACAATGGCAGGGGTTTGAGTAAAGTACCTTCATTGCATGATGGTACTGTGGAATATGTGAGAGCTCTGAATTCTTCATCTCTCTCACATGAGCCAGCAAAAGAGGGAAAGGTCTGAGCACAGTGCAAAGGGAGGAACACTGAAAGGAAAAAAGTGGCTGTTTTAAACAATGCTAGGAGTGGGGTGGGGTGGGACAGTTCAGAACAATATTGAGTGTAGCAAGAAGGCTCTGTTGTATTAGCTTTAGGTGTCTGTTTCGGCCTCGGTCCAGTATATCTGAAGGAGTGCCTCCACCCCCATCTTTCTGCCTGGACACTGAGATCCAGCGCCGAGGGCCTTCTGGCGGTTCCCTCACTGCGAGAAGCCAAGTTACAGGGAACCAGGCAGAGGGCCTTCTCGGTAGTGGCGCCCTCCCTGTGGAACGCCCTCCCACCAGATGTCAAAGAGAACAACAACTACCAGACTTTTAGAAGACATCTGAAGGCAGCCCTGTTCAGGGAAGCTTTTAATGTTTGATGGATTGCTGTATTTTAATATTTTGTTGGAAGCCGCCCAGAGTGGCTGGGGAAGCCCAGCCAGATGGCCGGGCTATAAATAATAATAAATTATTATTATTATTATTATTAATTATTATTATTATTATACCCATCTCTGCTATTTCTCCTGTTTCTTCTCTGGTTAAAACATTTCCCCTTCAAATCCCCCCAAACAAGCCCTTAGTGGCTTCAGAAATGGGGTTGGAAAGGTGAAAAGTGAGCTTAGTAGTTGAGTGGGGTGGGAAGGGGGAGCTCTAGGGGATTAATGTGAGTGAGTGCTCAGGGAGTTGGGAAGCAGAGTGAGCAGCCCCTAGATTTAAAATAAAAAGGATTCTGGGTTTTATTTTTAGAGGAAGGGTAGACACACAGTAATTCATGTGAAGCACATCCATGACACACTGTCAACTAATTCCAGGTTCCTTTCCGCTTCTAAGCCACCTGCTACAAAATTCATTTCCAAAATAGCTTACACCAGTCTATAAAGGTACAAAAACTGACACTCGCGCAAATCATGCCAAACAAATTTAGGTTGTTCTTCCTTTGCTATTTCTGATGCTTACATTTTATTCAAGTTCTAAAGCAGGTGTACAACCAGTGCTTAAAGCAAAAATGCTGGATGGTTCTTCTAATCCTAACTCCCTCTAATAGCAAACTCAGCTGCTGCATGCCACCAGGGTTGCAGGTAAAATGAGGCCACTGAGAAACAAGAGGGAGATGGCAGCATATTTGGGGGAACCCCAAAGTTTGTACAATTTTTTTAAAGCAAAAACAAGGTGGCAGCACCTCCTGCAGTCCCACAAGGACTCAGCATGCTAAGCAGAGATGGAATTTTATATGGCTGTTGGGAAAGAAAGAAAAATGGGCCATGGGGGAAGTGGGATGCTTTGGCTGGAACCCTGAACAGGAGCACCCATTTTGGAGGAGGGGGGTATGTTGCAATAATATGTTGTAGGTCCCACTTGCTCCCTGTAATAGGGAACTCAGGTTGGTTGAGTGCCTATGTTTGGAAGCAGAGCAGGAGGTTGCCCAAAAATAGTGAAGTGGCTTCTGCATCCTTGAGTCTAACCTCTTTATCACTGAGTCCAATCCTAGTGTAAACTCTCTCACTTGCTCAACTGTCTGTAACTGTAGCTGCCCCATTTCAAGTGTGGTAGATGGAAAACATGCACTGTACATGGTCAAACACAGCCGCCAGTCTTACTAATAAATGACAGGAGTAAATCTGCAATACAGAGCACTAAGAGGCTCAGAGCTACATTGGAAAGAGTGGTACATTTCCTTCAGTGGTAAAAAGGGACCCCTGACCATTAGGTCCAGTCGTGACCGACTTTGGGGTTGTGGCGCTCATCTCGCTTTATTGGCCAAGGGAGCCGGCGTGCAGCTTCCGGGTCATGTGGCCAGCATGACTAAGCCGCTTCTGGCGAACCAGAGCAGTGCACGGAAACGCCGTTTACCTTCCCGCCGGAGGGGATACCTATTTATCTACTTGCACTTTGATGTGCTTTCAAACTGCTAGGTTGGCACGAGCAGGGACCGAGCAACGGGAGCTCACCCCGTCATGGGGATTCAAACCGCCGACCTTCTGATCAGCAAGTCCTAGGCTCTGTGGTTTAACCCACAGTGCCACCTACGGCTCAGAGCTACGTTGGAAAGAGTGGTACATTTCCTTCAGTGGTGGCTGATGTGAAAAAATATTTTCAAGGGAGATTTAACTGGAGAATAAATGGTTACTGTCTTTCCAAGCTGGCCCCTCCAAGAGGAACTGCAGCTTGAATGTGACAAGAGTCTGGAATGGCCCTCTAATTTCTCCACATGTTAAAAAAGATCGCGGATTTAAATAGAGAAGTGCGAAGGCCTAGAAAAGTAACAGCAGAAATGACAGAACTTTGCTGAAGTGCCCTTTCTAAGAACAGTGTATTTCTGGGCTCCTGCACCTGCCGGTGAAGTACAACTTAGGCAGCACTGAGCTATATTGGTATATTTCATTCAGAGTTTCCTTGAAGAATTATTTTTAAACAGCTTCTCAAGTAAGGAGAAGGGTCTCGTTGCATAAGGCAGCCATAAAACAGGTAAAATCCAAATCTTTGTGAATGCAAAGATTAACAACATGTAGTTATTGTATATATCGTATGCAATACACAGCAGCTATTATTATTATTATTATTATTATTATTATTAGCCCCACCATCATTATACTCTGAGCAGTTTATGTATAGTTGGCAAAAAGTGAGCTGTAGGGGTTTCTTTTGTTTCTTTTATAACTTAGGAATGAATGCCCTAGTTGTGATGTCGCACAACGGAGTGGCGGAGAGGTGATCTGACAGGAAAAGGCTCTACTCTGATTTGTAAATGCTATTTCGCATTTGCAAGTCAGACAGGATTGCATCCTTTATCATCACTACCTCTAACTGCAAATGCAGCCAGTGAGTGCCAACAAGGTTATAACCAGCAGGAACCCAGTGGGAAACAAGTATCAGCATGTTCAAGGAAACCCAAAACTTTTGCAAAAGTAGAAATATATTGAGGGTGAGAAAATCAGAGGGGGCAACCACCCTGAAAACAACAAGAGGTTCCAGAAAGGAAGGTGGCCCTCAGGCGGAAAAATGTTTCCTACCTCTACTCTATGAAATCAGGCTGGATAGGGTCTAGGGACTGGATATATTCTTTCCTTAGCATCCAAAAACAAATGCCAAAACCTGTCTCACGATAACTTGCCTGGCTTAATTTCTGTCTCCGTTTCCCAGGCAGCCCTGAGAGGCCCCTTATCTGTGAAGTGGTGTCATCATATTGTGCTGATGAGTAAATCTCCCAAGGTTGAAAACTCTGGGAGTGCCCTTCGGCTGCGGTTTTAGCGAGGTTTATGTTCTCATGAGCCCAGAATGAAATAATAGGTTAAAATAATTGTTTTGGGACAATTTACAGCAATGTCTTGTGGAGCACATTTAAACCTCTTGCAAACCTCAAACGTTACCAAATTTTCTTTTGTTATTTAATCACGCCTATTAAGTAGGCTCTCAATACTCATTTCTGCTATAAATCTGCATGGTGACGTAGCCGCTAAACGCTCTGTATAAATTCAATTGCCAAATCCTTTTTTTTTTGTTTGTTTTTTAAGTTCACATTTTATCAAAGGAACATTTAATTTCCCATTTTAAATAAGAGCTCTTTCCAAACCTCAGAGCTTTTAAAGAATTACTTAGGGAGCTGTTACTCCAACTATTTATGATGTCATAACAAGGCATGCACATTCAAGGGCCACCACTAACTTAGGCTGTGTCTTCACTTGCACATTACTCAAGGGCAAAGCTGAAATGAATACACACTGATGCCAAGTACCCTAAAAATGCACACAATAGTCTACTCTCGTCTTCTTCGTCTCCCTTCCCATCATCTGAAGTATGGGGCAGAATTGGACACATAATGTCACCTTAGTATATCACAACTGAACTGCATCATGTTGTGCTTGTTGCAGTAAGTAAATAATGTTTCTCGGAACATACAACTTAAAACACAACTTCTCTATCCTTAGGGGAAGGAATGTGGTGCACTAAGAGAGAATGTGCTTTGAATGTGGAATGTCTCACATTCAGTTTGTGGAATCTCTAGGTAGAGCTGGGAATTGTATTCTAAAAAGATAAATAAATCTGAAAGGGGTCGTTTATTTCGGGGCATCAGCATGCGTGGTAAACTGTTTCGGTTGTAAGAAAAAGATAACCCATTTCAACTGAAAGATGGATTATAAATCTTTTTGACAGGGCTTATGTGATCATATGGACGAACATCAGTTAAAAACTGACCAACATAGTTAAGTTAGAGAAGGTGAGCAGCAGGGAAACAAAACTACAGGAAACAGTAGAGTGGAAGACACAATACCTTGCTTAACAGGAATCATTTTTGTTTTGTTTTTGGCTTTCTCCTGTACTGATTGTAAATGTAGAAAAATGTAGTAATCATTACTCTTTATATGTATTTTCCTCTTTTGTTTTCTTAACTTGCCCTATCTTATTAATGGAAAAGAAATGTAGCTTAGAGGTAGAGTCTATGTTTTGCATGTGTAACAGGTTCAATCCCTGGCATCTCCCAGTTGAGTTAGGAATGTCCCTTGTCTGAAACCCTGGATAGCCATTGCCCACCAGTATAGACAACGGAGCTGGAATAACTTAGTTTATAAGGCAAGGTTTCTGCGTTCCGAATTGTAAAACCAGTGGATAAATTGTTTAAGAATGTTGTCTGTTGTGATAACTTTAAGTTAGACTATACTTCTTTGAAGAAGCTGTGCCTGTTTTCTACAAACTAATTTAAAATAGCATTTTACCAAGGGAAGATGAGAGAAAGATACAGCCTGAGGGAAATCCTATTTCTTGCCAGCCATTTATCTAATTTTCCCTGCTCCATTCTGACAGTGCTATGAATGTGATAGGCTACAATGGGATTTCCACCAAATACTGTTCTAGAAGTAATTGCTCATGGAACCAGGGCTTAGAGAGGATTCAGAGTGCAAAGTCAAAATAGCAAAGCATTGAATTACTGCGGTAGGACGTGGTACTACCTAGCCTTCCGACTTAGAAGCAGTTTCTGCAGAGGTTTGCAAGCTCCAGCATTCAGGTCCCCTCCCCCCCCCGCCACATTGCACTTCCAGCTGAGTGCTTAGTTCAAATTTCAGAGTAGCTGAAGTGATGCATTTAACACCTGCTATTTATGTTCAAGGTTAATACAAGGCTTAAAACATAACAATGTTCATGGAACCCACTGACCTACCTGCCCTAGGACAATGAACAACGGTAGGAAATCCCCACCATATGGAGAGGTCAAAAGCATTGACCTCATGTGCTTAGGATGCCATGCCCAACACACACAAAATGCTTTCATCCTCTTGTCCCTCATAGTTTTCTCCATCTCTTTGTTTACACATCACATACAAATGAGCTGTGGTAACTTCTGTATTGCAAAAGGCTTGACTTGAAGCACACAAAGAGTCATTCAGGAAAATCTGCTGGTGTTAACTGTGCCGCAGCCCAGGCACCAGCTGATATTAAAATAAGATGCTTGATAATATTCCAGAACAGTAATTGGTTGCTTGGTAATGGGAAGGTTGTTTAGCTATGAATAGGGGATGCCTTCAGTTATTGATTCTCAAAGTGGGGAATGAGCAACACAGAGAGGCATGCGTGCTACCCTGAACTTCTGTGATGAAAGGAGGAATATAAATGTACTAAATAAATAAATAAATAAATAAATAAATGGGGGCATGGGCAAGCACCAGAGAAAGCACAACCTTCCTTCCATTTATTTCCCATCACGACTAGATCATGAGTCAGGAGGACAGAATCAAGGTACTGTCTTCTTCACTAGACGGACTGGAGTTGACCGCTGTGTGTTGTACACTTCGTGTTGTCAATGGAGCTATGCTCCTCCTCCACCCAACCTCACTAGTCATCCCTATGGACCAGAGATGTTAAAGCTGTGAGCCTAAGTCTAATCACAATGTTGCAAGGAGCCAAATATGAACTATATGACCTCTGTCCCAAAGCAGACCACCCACCAATGACTCTGCAGATCATCCAACAAAATCCAAACAGGAAGCCACAAACCATCAGGTGAACATATAAACTTGCTTTTATATTGAGACAAACCACTGCTCCATCTAATCCACTACAGTTGACTCTGGCTCTCCAAGATATCAGGCAAACGTCGTTCTCCACACACACACTTGCTTAACCACTGAGCTATGAACCATCCTCTGAGCTGTGGATTCTGTCCAGTGTCCAAAAGCCAAGCCAGGTTAGGCGGAAAGGAAAACAGATTAAAAAAACCAAAATCCTACCAGAAAAGATATCACAAAGGGTAATCAATATAGTCACCCAACTGTGTTTTGAACCCAGAAGATTGGCAGCTAACACAAATACATGAAGACAGAACCAGGACTAAAGTGGCAGAGCAGAGTAAGGAAGGGTAGGAGAAGCTGGGGGAAAGAATTACTCTGCTCCCTGTTGCTTGAAGAGAAGCAAGGATTCACCAACAGCAACCAAACCCTCTCTCCCACAAGCCAATTACAATACTTTATTGTTACGATAACAAAAAGAGCTTCGGGATCTGACGGTACCACCCCAGCAATCTAACCTAGAACAAAGAGACCTGCATTGGCCGTTGCAACAGAACTGGGCTCTTAATTTACTTGTTATAGGTTAGTTATATCACTTAGTTGCATAGACTCCTTGCAATGTTAGGTTAGAAGGAGCTTTTTTACAAGTTAGCTTAGCATTGATTCTAGTCACCTTGCATCATCACAAAACAGAGGTACAGTATTTTACAAGGTGAAAAAGCTCTTCCTACTAGAGAACAGCACCAAAAAAACATTAATTTTTATAAGGAAAGGGTGTCCGGTGTATATGTAGAGGGTAATGACAATTCCAGACCTTTCTGCAGAACTTATTAGCTCAGTATGGGAACTCTCAACCCCTACAGATTAAAAAAAGGGTTTCTATTGTCTTGGCATAACAAGTTTTGTGGGGGGTTTTTTAATCTGGGGATTAGTGTCTCCTTTTCCTATAAACAAAACCCACAGACACTGTGCAGAAATGTTGCTTTAAAATGTGTGAAATGTACTGAGGTTTGCCAGCTGAACCTTGTGGGAAGGACCTGCATGATTTACTCCGATGCACACAAAGTATTTAAGCCATTTAAATGGAGAAACAACCAAGAGCCGTATCCTGCAATATGGGAAATATCTCCTCCACCACTATGCACATCTTCCTTTGGGACCTTTCTACTGGCTCTAAGCCGCAGAATCTTAAGGACCATAACCTTCTTAAAATAATAGACATGAACTTGTGCCCTCCAAAGAACCGCACTGCAAGAAGTAAGAAATGCAGACAAAGACGCAAAACAAAACCCTTCTGGAGAATTTAGCAGCAATTTATTCCTGTTCTATTATTCAGTAAGACTACTCAGTTCTATCTATCCGTGAGTCTTTCCCCATTGCGAGCAGCAGATGCAAGGGCAATTCTGCTTAGGAGCATGATAGAGGCAAAGGGTTAAAGCTGCATTCTCTGCCTCCCCCATGCCATTGCCCCAATCCAGCTCCCCCAATACAGCTGTTAAAGAAAATACAACTGCACAGTGCCAAGTATCATGTCTCTTTTGGCCCATAGCTTTTAACTTGAATTGGGGAGAGATCTAGTTCAAATCCTTGTTCAGCCACAAACCCTACTGGATGGCCATCTCTAACTTGTTGTGGAAATCAAAGGAGATCAAAGTCTTGAGCTCCATGGAGGAAGAGTATCGTAATGGTGGATATTATATGGTCCTCTAAATAAATGCAGAAATGATATGGAGGCATCACCTTAGGTTATCAAACTTTGCTATTACCCTAACTATGATCAGTTTAAGTCAGGTCCACGCAACCTGTGTGTCCCCATATGCAGTCCCAATAGGCATTTATGGCAGTCCACCGGAGCCTTAACAAACCTCCTGTTTTTGTGACCTGCTTGGGAATCCCAAAACAAAGAAGCTGTTGAGTACCTGACAGGCCACAAGTTATGCAGGCCTGCTTGAAGCAGTAACCATCAATATATAATCAACTTCTCACACACACCCAGCTGGAGTGACCAAGGAGGTAGGAAGCAACCATCCACCCACCACCTATCATCACCAGCTTCATCTGTTTGTGTTTTCAAAACTAATTGTAGTGACCCTCCACACATCAAATCTCTTATTCAGGCAGAAAACTTTACACAGTGGAAAAGACTGCAAAGTAAGATAGAACTTGACAGCTCTATCCTTACCAGGTAGAAATACCGTATTTTTTGCTCTATAAGACTCACTTTTTCCCTCCAAAAAAGTAAGGGGAAATGTGTGTGCGTCTTATGGAGCGAATGCAGGCTGTGCAGCTATCCCAGAAGCCAGAACAGCAAGAGGGATTGCTCCTTTCACTGCGCAGCGATCCCTCTTGCTGTTCTGGGTTCTGAGATTCAGAATATTTTTTTTCTTGTTTTCCTCTTCCAAAAACTAGGTGCGTCTTGTGGTCTGGTGCGTCATCATTTCATTTCATTTCATTTCATTTTCCGGAAGCAGCCTGACATGGCCTGGTACTAATTCAGAAAGAAAACCATAGAAAATCTATTACATGAGCTCTGCCCAAATGGAAGCTTTTGCAGCCTCAGCTTGTAAAGTGTCTTCCTTGTCCAAATCCAGACTGATTGTACTGATATCCCCCATGTTGGAAGTGCTGCTCAAATTGCCCCCCTTGATTAAAGTTCTGTGCACCTCTTGCTCCCCCCCAGCCACCTCCTTGCCCGCCACGGCCGCCACGACCACGGCCCCGGCCTCCTCCGCGGCCTCCACCTCGATCATTGGAGTGCCCATCTTGATATCTGTTGTCTTGCTGGTAGCTGCCGCCACCACCTTGATATCCGCTTCCTGAATATGAAGATTGATAACCACCATAGCCACCTCCTTGATAGCCGCCACCGCCGTGATAACCCCCAGTTTGAAAGCTTGCGTCTCTGTAGTTACTATCCCTATAGTTGACATCTTGATAGCCACTTCCTCCACCATCAGTCCAGCCTCCTTGGGGTTTGCCTCCTCTGCCTCCCCCTCTGGCTCCATAGTCATAGAGTCTTATAGTTTCGTCTTATAGAGCGAAAAATACGGTAACACTACAAAAGCACAAGCTTGCATGCTGCTGTGCTTGTGGAGATGAATAGGACTTGCTGTCTTGTCATTGTCACCGTGCACAAGCAGCCATTTTTGCAACTGATAAACAGCTGACAGTAATAAACCAGGACAGTATTAAGTACACAAAGTGGTCAGAAATGCTCAGCAGAGGTCAGTTGATAATTGCATCATCTGTCAGCAACTACAGAAGCAGATCAATGCATTATTGGGTGACATTTGGAGGCTAACATCTCCCAAGAGAATATCAACTTCCAAAATGTAACAGAACCTCAGCCATTTCAACCTTGCATGTGAATAACTATTATGTAATTGCCCAATCATTCACCGAGAACTTGCATTGCAAATGACAAGGTGCTATCACGACAATCTTAACCTGGAGCCAAAAAAATGCTTTTAAATTATAATTATAATGAAATATTATACCTGAAGGAGAATAATTCCACCCTATCTCACCAGGAAAACAAGTCCATAAAAATGTCACAGACTGCCTTCTAAAACAGTTCAAAAAAACATTATATGAACTATTCAAATCATTGGAGTTGTTGGTGTTTCTCACTAAGCCATTCTACCACATATTAGTACAATTTATCCTTCTTTCATCAGTCACCCTACACTGAAAGTTCAGCCGAAATCTATCCAATGCTATATTGTGTTGGCCCAGTATCCCATAGTAAATTCCATAACTTAAAAGTTCAACGAAACAGTAGCCATTAAATATAACACATGGACATTTGCATCAGGAAGGATTGCTCTCATAGTAGACGAGTCTGACAAATCCCCTCCGCTCCTCTTTTTCTTAGAATAGTTATATGTACGGCTATCAGCTGTGAAACCAGAATTCACGTTGAAAGTATGTGTAACCTTAAACCTTACTACAGATATTAGAACTGTTTTAGAACTTGGATAATGTTTCGTCACAGGGGGTCATAAGCAGGCATCCCCCAAAATAGATTGATTTTTGGGCTAATACCAACCCATATCCACATGTCTACATCTGGCTCCCTCCTTCCTTCTTTGAGTTACCTTATACAGTGGCATGCATTTGACCTTCCAGATCTGTGTTACAGGAAATTATGTACATAACACACACACACACACACACACACACACACACTGACAACAACAACTGTGCACCCATAGTTGCTACTGGTTACTAGTTGTTGTTGTTATTCATTATATTAAAAAAATCACCTTTCATCCCAAAGGGTTCCATAAAATGCAGTGCACTACAATACTACAGATATTAAATCCAAAGGCCGATAACTAACCAGCTATTTGGCTAATCTATCCTCAAAAGGCATGAGTGAAAACAATGTGGGGGTCAGCTACACCTCCAGTGGATGGTAGTTCCACCTCCAGAGTGCAACAACAGAGAAGGCTCTGCTCTGTATCACTGCAAAATGTCAATGCATGGGTAGGCTAACTAAGGCCCGGGGGCCGGATCAGGCCGAATCACCTTCTAAATCCAGTCCACAGACGGTCCGGGAATCAGCATGTTTTTACATGAGTAAAATGTGTCCTTTTATTTAAAATGCATCTCTGGGTTATTTGTGGGGCATAGGAATTCGTTCATCCCCCCCCCCCATATAGTTTGCCCCCCCCCCACAAGGTCTGAGGGACAGCAGACCGGCCCCCTCCTGAAAAAGTTTGCAGACCCCTGTGTCAATGGGACCACAAACAGAGACTTTCCTACAAAGCTTATGGCTCAGGCCAGCAGATAGTGGTCACAGCACTACTTCAAGTACTTGGGTCATAGAGGGTTTTATACTCCAAAGTCAACACCTTAAATTGGGTGTGGCAGCAAAACAGCAGGAGGGGGGAACCTCCCAGTGGAGCACTCTCTCCCCCTGTGATTTGCATCAACTGGTATTCAGAGGCAAATGCTTCTGATTATGGAGTCATTGATAGCTTTGTCCTCCGCAAATTTGTCTAATCCTCTTTTAAAGCCATCCAACTGAATTGAACAGAGAGAGCCTGGGAACACAGGAGCTCTGTATGCGAAAGGAATTGGCTCAGGAGTGGATTTTCCATTACAGCAGATACGCCGTTGCTGCATCTGACAATTAAGTTGTAAGAAGTGCTCTTCTTTCAGCATTTAAAGTTTGATTAATGCTTATTCCGTGAAAAGAGAGAATGCAACTTATAAGAGCCGAGATTCACCACTGTCTGTTTTCATGTGTATAATGTAGCTGAGTCTTTTCCTGGAAAGTGCATACATGGACTGACTTAACTGCAGCTAATACATTAGCCTTAATGTAATAATTAGTACACTCCAGTCCTGCATTTAGCTAAAATTCCTCAAGCACTAATGGCTTTTAAGCCCCGCCCCTCAGACCTCTGTGTTTACATGCACTATTACCCACATTCTAAAAGTAAGAAACAGTACATGTAATGACAAGCTGGTCAAAGACTCCAGATAGATCTTTATCAGCTTGTAGTTAATTATTACGAAGGGGCATATGGAACTAATTTAACATAATTTTCATTTTCAGACAGGCCAGCTCAGCTAGAACCATAAAGACACTGCCTAGGGTAAATGAGTAATTATCATCACATCATCTACCAAACTATGCAGCCTTTGCTCATGCTATGTTGGCTGGATGTACACTAGCTCACGCCAATGGCATCCTGTTGACTTCAACGGTATTACTTCTGTGTGTGATAGCAAACCCAGTGGTTACATATGACAACAAAAAGTGCCCTTTAACAACACTCTGAGGCAGGCAACAGGCATGATGGGAAATCAAATTTAAAAGAATGGGGCTGAGTCAAGAAACCTTAAGAAAACTAATTATAGAATTATAGCAGTGACATTCGTACCCCAGAAACTAAGAACCGAAAAGCAACCGAGGCAGCAAGAAGTTTGTGTAAGAGCTGCTTAAAACCTGATTCATTAAACCAAATCTGCCTTGAATAATTAAACATATAGTTAAGGGAGCTTAGGCAAAATGCTTGCGAGGCAGGGACACAAACACTTCTCAGGCATCCTGATTTCAAATACAGTAAGCCCACAACTTTACATGAGGTTATGTTCCGGGGATTGTGCTTAAAGCTAAATTTGTGTATAGTCAAAAGACACTGGCTTCAATTGCAGGTGGGATTACCCAAGTCTTTTTTCCCTAGATGCTCACCCCTGTTCATTCATTCATTTAGCCAAGCATGTAAAGCAGAATGTGCACAAGTTAAATGTGCGTAAGTTGCAGGCAACCTGTTTCTGTTTACAATAATCAGCATGGGTACATTTTTCAAACACACTTTCTTTGAAGGAAAAGACTTTACTGCATTTGCATTCTGCTATTCCACCAAGTGACTTAAGTGAGCATAAATGGCATTTATTTATTGATTGATTTAATCTATTAGATTTATGTACCACCCTTCTTCACAAGATCTCAGGGAGGTTCACAGAATAAAAACCCTATGAGGTAGGTTAGGCAGAGAGAAAGTGACTAGTCCAAGGTATCTCTGTGAGGTCCGTGGCTGAACTGGGGATTGGACCTAGCTGTCTCTGATCCAAGTTTGATATTTCTACCCACTTCACCATGTTGGCTGTCTGACGACAGCACATAAATACTCCAAATGTTGCAAGGATCTCTTTAGAGAACCTCAAACAATCTATCATGTTTTTAAATTAATGTATTTTCAATTAGCAAAGGTGATCCATTCTTTCATCTCCAGGACGATGACATGGCACATCTTCAATTTGCTCTTGTATAACCAGTTCAGTGAAGGTCATTGACTTGGCAATAACACATTACTTCAGAGCCATCCAAGAGCAGGAAACAAGAGACTTGCTGACTATTTGCTACCATAACGGCATCTTCAAAGTATCTCATAGCAAAGCCATGTGTTGTTGCTTAGAGGTGAGACCATTTGTACAACCTTATCTGAACACTAGTAGCTAGATAAGTACCTTAAGCACTGTTCTTATTCCACCAGCCCCTCAAAATAGAGTGCAAATCTATATTTGGATCTGTTCAAGATGAATAAGCGGTTTCAACTTTTTGACGGCTAGCATCAATTTGTTTTACTATTGCTCTCCTAGTAAAAATGGTAAAGCATTTTTAATAGATCAAATGGCTTTCTATCAATGGATGAATCTGTTTATTATCTAATTTAAAAATGCCAAAAGGGTAGCAAAATGGGGGGGGGGGGGAAATGGCACCGTAAAGGCTAACATAAAACATTAAACTATGGTTTGGCATTACGAATGATAAGTTGTAGTGAGCTTGACTATGCCCATAAATGCTATGCTGTTAAATATTTACAAAGTGTGTTCAAGAAATACAAAGTCTAGAATGTTATCCTCTTAAAATCACATTTTTGCTCTACCATGTCTACTTTGTGTTTTCATGTAGTTCCAGATAAATCTACCTCCATGTTCTATTCTAAGATACTATTTCAAAAAGCTGGAACAATGTCATTTATAATCTAGGAGACAATATGAAACACAGCTAAGAAACAGTATATTTGAGGGACACAATTCTGATCTCCTCATGAAGGGCAGCACAACTGAGTTCAGCATTGCTGTCAGCATAAAACAGAGTAGAATAAGGCACTTTTGTTGTTGTTGTTTAGTCGTGTCCGACTCTTTGTGACCCCATGGACCAGAGCACGCTAGGCACTCCTGTCTTCCACTGCCTCCCGCAGTTTGATCAGACTCATGTTGGTATCTTTGAGAACACTGTCCAACCATCTCGTCCTCTGTTGTCCCCTTCTCCTAGTGCCCTCAATCTTTCCAACATCAGGGTCTTTTCAAGGGTGTCTTATCTTCTCATGAGGTGGCCAAAGTATTGGAGCCTTAGCTTTAGGATCTGTGCTTCCAGTGAACACCCTGGGTTGATTTCCTTAAGAATGGATAGGTTTGATCTTCTTGCAGTCTGTGGGATTCTCAAGAGTCTCCTCCAGACCATAATTCAAAAGCATCAATGCTTTGGCAATCAGCCTTCTTTATGGTCCAGCGCTCACTTCTATACATCACTACTGGGAAAACCACAGCTTTAACTTTATGGACCTGTGTCGGCAAGGTGATGTCTGCTTTTTAAGAGGCTGTCTAGGTTTGTCATTGCTCTTCTCCCAAGAAGCAGGCGTCTTTTAATTTCGTAACTGCTGTCACCATCTGCAGTGATCCTGGAGCCAAAGAAAGTAAAATCTCTGTCTCCATTTCTTCCCCTTCTATTTGCCAGGAGGTGATGGGACCAGTGGCCATGATCTCAGTGATGCTGAACTTTAGACCATATTTTGCGCTCTCCTCTTTCACCCTCATTAAGAGGTTCTTTAATTCCTCCTCAACTACAGCCAATATTCACTGTGCCTAACGGCTATATTAGCAACATATGCACTATCTTAAAAGGTTTTGGTTATTTTGTAATGAGGTAATGTTTCCTCTACTAGCTTAAAACTTTCTGTCATGCAAACAGATTAGATTTTTACTCTTGGAAGGCATTAGCAAGTATCTGCATTGACTCATCTGCACAGATATGCTCATCATCTTTTTTAACCGTTCCGACTGTACAACCTGTGAGGGCATCAACTTAGAAAACGTCTTTGAGAAAGGGCAAAGCTATGACAAACTACCTTCTCTGTGCTAGGTGCAGAGAGAGATGCATAGAAACGTTTTAAGATGCAAGAAGCAAAATGCTTCTGTATCTTTTACGGAACCAGCTGAAGTTGGGGGTCGAAAAAAGAAGTCCTTGAACATTTCAACGCAAGCCAACTGAAGCTTTATGTTGAACAAGATTAGACAACAGTACAAATTTGTTGTTTAGTCGTTTAGTCGTGTCCGGCTCTTCGTGACCCCATGGACCAGAGCACACCAGGCACTCCTGTCTTCCACTGCCTCCCGCAGTTTGGTCAAACTCATGCTGGTAGCTTCGAGAACACTGTCCAACCATCTTGTCCTTTTTTTGTTTTTCTTGAACCAAGTAGTAGTTGGCTTAATTTCAATGCAGAATAAATCACACATCTCTAACTGGAAGACTATAAGATGAGCCCTCCTAGGTCAGGTCAAAAGTTCATCTAGCCCAGCACCCTGTTCTCACAATGGCCAACCAGATGCTCATGGGAATTCCATAAGCAGAACCTGAGCATTAACAGCACTCTCCCCACATATGACTTCTAGCAACTGGTATTCTAAGACATATTGCCTCTGTCAGTGGAGGCAAAACACATGCTTTTCATGCTGAAGTTACCAGGTTAAATCAGAATTCATTCTGAACCAAGTATGAAAACCTAATATTGTACAGGTGTGTGTGTTTAATATATACAATTTACCAAAAAGCAAAAACCATTTTTTCAATCCTGTAGTTGTTAGTTAATAGTAACAGTAGTGACAACAACAACAACTGCTCAAATGGGATCATTGTTATTAACCCACATAACACAAAAGGGTAACACCCTATCAGAAAACCGGTGGAAGGGATGCTTAAAGCCTATAGGAGAATAGTACACTTTGTAGATAGGCTTAACAAAACAAATTATGCTATCAACATGCTATTAATATGTTAGGCAGAGTCTTGCTTAAGTATCAGATGCAATTATTTGATCATGTTTCTCACTTGCTTTGGAACTCCAGTAACATTTGATTATATCCTGTGCATTAAAAGTGATGGCATAGTCTAGGAATTCAACTGAAATTGAACAGACCTGGGTACATTTCCCATCAAACCTGCAAAGTAAACCTTTGCTCATGTTAATGGTTACTGTTGGCCCTCTGACAACAACTTTAGACAGATATGAATACAAGCCATGTGCAGTCTATCAGATTTAAGCAACTGGAAGGGAAAACACACCCTGATTTTGTGTATCTAACTATGGTTGAGTTCACAGGGACCTATGCACCATCGAGAAAGATAACGGCTGAGGCAAAGTTATGTTGTTATGCCCTGAATTTGACTTTTATGTTTGGTTGACCTTACTGCGAACAAAATAAAACAAACCCAAGGGGTATTAGGCATTGTGAATGCAACCATCTGAAGAAAACAGAAATGAGGGTCAATGGGAAAATCCCATTGTTTTGCTATTACAGGACTTTTAGAACCTGGAAACAAATAAACCATTTATTTATTTATTTATTTATTTATTTATTTATTTATTTATTTGCTCTTGGATGAATAGCAAAATCTACTGAAATATGTGATGCCTTGTGAACAGTCTGCAGTCTAATAATTATCACCAATCATTTATCCAGGATCTTAAGTGGCTGTTGTTATGGATATTAGCCAATGTTAGTCATATAGTAAATCCACTGAAATCATTTTTATTTAGTTGTAAATCACCCAATTATTTCCCTTAAATTTAACTCCTCTTAAACAATTTTCAAAAGAATGTTGGACAATTTCAAAAGGACATATTGGTTGGGTTAAAAAAAAAAAATACCACATAGCAAGTTCTACACACCCAATTGAGCTTTTGGATTGTGAACAGCAGGTAACCAATGTAACACGACAAACAGCTTTTTAAACTCAGAGGACTGAGAACAATAGAACTGAAGAGTTGGAATGGACTCTGAGGGTCATCTAGTCCGAGGATCACCTAGACTTTCAAAAAGCTGTTTGCAAAATGGCATTGCAGGGCAGGGTGCCTGCTGTTTGGGTAAGTGTTAAAATCCTACTGAGCACACCTGAAGCAGAGCTTTCAATCCCAGCCAAAATGTTTTCCAAGACCTGTTTCATGTGCTACAGAATTCTAATTCATAGTTAAAAAAAAATCCTTGTGTGTGATGATAAGGAGAAACCCACACATACAATCAATACGTACAGTAGTACCTCTGGTTACGTACTTAATTCATTCCGGAGGTCCGTTCTTAACCTGAAACTGTTCTTAACGTGAAGCACCACTTTAGCTAATGGGGCCTCCCACTGTTGCCGCGCCGCCGCCGCACGATTTCTGTTCTCAGAAATCCTGAAGCAAAGTTTTTAACCTGAGGTACTATTTCTGGGTTAGCGGAGTCTGTAACCTGAAGCGTATGTAACCTGAAGTGTATGTAACCTGAGATACCGCTGTATGTAATAACTGACATACAGATTGCATATTATATCCTATTTGAAATTGCTCTCCATGTTTACCAGAGGTAGGGAAAGTTCAATGCAGGTCACTGTAACCGGCGATCAACTGATCATCAGTTACAGTGCCCTGTTGGTGCTGGAAGAGTGCCTCCAAAAAGGCTTGCTGTAGTTACCAATCAGCTGATTAGCAGTTACAGCAAGCTTCTCCAAAGTCCATTTGCAGGAAGCAAATTGGATTCAAACTGCTTGTGCCAAATGAAGCGTTTCTCCTCTGCAGACACATATGATGCCATGCGAGAAGAAGATGGGCATGGTTTGTGGGTAATGGCCTCGTGGGCCAAACTGGGATCTGTGCTGGGTCTAACTGGGCCTGTGGATCAGAGGTTTCCCATGGCTGAGATACAGTCTTTGAAGCAGCTCCATGAAAGGTTGGACTACGAACAGTACATTAATGTCTGTAATAACATTAGCATCTATAATATTGCAATGGAATGACAAAGACACACTTTTGTGAAAGGAGGATCAATTTATTTCAGATGTATAAGAAAGGCCTATTACAGACTGGCTTAAACAAAGAATTTCTAAAAGCCAAGGGGTGGGGGAGGGGGAGAGAGACATGTCATTTTTAATCTATGGGACTTCAGATTCCGTGCCAGTAGTGTAGTGAATAAAACAAGACAGAACCTACTAATTATTCTCATGTGTAACCACAAAGACATTACATTAAGGTTATTTAAAGCCTTGCGGGATTTACTTCTGACTGGATAAAGCATACTTTTCAAAGTACTTCATTGACAACTGTCCGAAAAATCTGTTCCAGAAAGTGAAGTACAAATTTTACAACTCCTGGAAAGATTTATTGTCAGGCTGCTTGTGTCCTGTAAAATAATCAAGATCCTTTCTTACTCTGAGAGTAATTGGCACCTGTGTCTTGGCAGATAGCTTTAAGTTTCACTTCTTAGACCGTAAGGATGTCACAAGGCCTGCAGAATGCTGGAAGGACCTCAACAATTGCCTACATGCTCTCAGACATCTCCTGAAAACAGTCTTATGAACTTGAGATTCTTTGCCAACCAGCTTTTACTGATTTCGTTGGATGTTCTTATTGTTCTTACTTTTGTATTGTGTTTTTAGATTATATACAGCCTCACAATATTTTAAATGGAAGTGCTGTTTAAAAATATTTAAATATTTTCCTAAAAGAAGAACAGTAGTTTTTTATATATTAAAAAAAGAAACTTTAGTGAATTCAGTAGTTAGAACAGCAAGGCGCAATACTTTTGAAAGCCCTGAAATCTTCAGAATATTAAAAAGAACACAATCAAAGGAGGGGAAAATTAAAAAGGAGGAAAAGCTGTATTTAAAATAAAGAAGAAAGAGAAAGGAGAGAGAGAGAAAAAACCCAAATTAACAATAATACAGTGGGACCGCCACGTACACATAATCTACTTACATGATCATGACTTTGGGTGCACAGCCCCTAAATAAATAATAAATAAATGGGAAGACTGGAACACACCATGGAAAGCGGTTTTAAAGTTCTTCACCTTGCTTAATGAGCTCTGGAATGGTCACGTGAGGGCCCTGGCATGCTTCCAGAGGCTACTAAACAAAGGAGGAGGGCAAGGCCCGCTTAGGACAGGTAAAGGTGTTCACAGGGGAGGGAGAGTTATTGCAATTTTGCCTTTGCACATGGACTCCAGGAACCATTCTGTTAGCTATCCTTTCATTCAGTCTTGATTTTCTTTGGTGTTGCTTTAAGTGTGCTTGTTGTGTATTAACTATTCCTCCACCCCTTACAATTCTTCTTTGCTTCTGTGTGTGTGTGTAGTCTTCCTTTAAAATCTGTCTGAGTCCTTTAAATTTATTTATGTATCGCTCTGCCTTACTTGTTTCACTCACTCTCAAACTTCCCCCACCGAGCAAAAAGCAGCTTTGGCAGATGACTAAGGACAATTGAGGAGGGGAGGGGGTGAGAGGTGCTTTGGGTCCTCAAGATGGAAGTTTCCATTACCCATGCCAACCTACGCCTCAAATCAAATCCTTTGCTCGCTGCTTTGTGTGCTTGCAATACCACCTAAGGGCACCAACGTAATTCCACTGAATCAGTGCCCACAAACAAAACCACTGGGAGGAAAGCAAATCCCTGGCAGTTCTTCCTTCACAACAAACCCAACTTTAAAGGCATAAAAACCCAATTTCTCTGTGATCAGGCAGGGTTCTTATCTAGGGGGGTCACCTTTCTTCTGCCTGTTCGTTTGCCCACAGAACACTGGGAGAGATTGCTATCCTTTTTTATACCCTTTTGGTATCTGGCAAGACTCATACCATCAGAAGAAGCAGCCTTGTCTGCAGATTTCATCCCAATCGACCCAAAAATAAAGCTGGAGAAGAGAGAGGAGGGATGGGATGACAGCAAGTCAGCAACCACAAAGCAGGGAGTAGAAGCAGTTCCGAAGAACTGTAGGATTTGAGCTTCCTAAGAACCAGGATGTGATTCTTTCTACATTGCATTTATAAAAGCCCTTGCAAGGCATCCAAGATTGTATACAAATCTCAAAACGCTAAAACAATTGGCCCAAATTGCAGAGCGAACATCTCTCATGCTGACTGATGGGGAAAGGCTGAAACTCCGCAGTACAGAAACTGCTTTGCATGCAAAAGGTTCTCAGGTTTAATACCTGGCATCTCCAGGTAGGTTATAAAGGCATTATAAAGACAATAATAGGCTAGAAAGACCAATGGACTAACTCGGTATAAGGCAGCTTCCTACGTTTCTATGGTGGTCCCTTCCAGAGCTAGCAGCCAGGGCTTCCTGGCCAGGGTTTCGCCACTTCAACCACTGAATCAAAATGTCAGCTTGCAAATTCAATGCACAGGCCCTAGCTTTGGTAATGGCAGAATTCATACCGAACGCCACTTTAAAAAATGCAACCTGGCATTTGTTTTGCAGGAACTACTGCTTTGGAAAGGGGAGGCGGGAGAGCTCCTGCTGAAATGAAGGATCAGCTTGCATGTGCTCTGTGAACTCCACCGTCTGCACCTCATCTGCCTTGTCTCGATTAATGTGCGCCATGGGAGTCTGAGGGGATTATCAGAGGGGTTTTAAAATGCTCTGCAGACAAGCCTACCAAACTTTTAAATGAAAAAAGTATGAATGAAAATGTCCCAGAGCACGCCACTAATGTACATTGAATTTTTGCTCTCTGGGTCAATGAGGAGTTTATATTTTAGAAGCGCATGCAGTAAATTTATTGACTAAGAGGATGGTTATTTGCAAAAGCAATGCCAGAAGGCCACTCCAGCATTAAACAGTATAATATATAGAGCATCCTGGTTTGAAGTACAATACCCTTTCCAACAAATAAAGGGGGGGGGGGACACACACACAAAAAACCTATTTTGTTTCCACTGGGATGCGTCAGGTTTTACATGGGGGGTGTAGGATTTGAAAGCTGCTTAGAGATTTGTACAGTAAGTGGAACAGCAGAAGCACAGCACACTAGGATGAGAAGTATCATGTCTGTCTGTTTTCACCTATGATTGGGGTGGGGTGGGGGGGGGGAGAGACAATAAAACAACATTACTCACTTCTTGGAAGTGTTCCTATTTTCCTTTTGAAGCCCATAGCCCTCCCTCCGCACAGTGGGATATTCACTCTCCTTAAGTCAAGAAGAATGTTACAAGCACTATCTGCAGGCATGTCATCATACTTCAGCTAATAAAAAGCAAGATAACTAGCAAAAACCTTGGCGCCGATGTAACCGAAAGAGAAACAGCAGGCAAGCAAATAGGATAGGTGGCCTAGTCAAAAGGCCCAAGTATGGCAAGGGCATGGAGCGTTTAGAGGCACACAGGATGTTAGCAAATGGAAACTAGGCTCTGAGAGTTGACCTTATTCATTCGTTAAACCAATGTATAAATATGTGCAGATATCCCGACATGTCTACAGAGCAGAGGAAAAAACTGTTGCTAGTTAGGAATGGCATCTTCATAATAAGGATCTGGGGGGGGGGGGTGGAAGGGGCTGGAATTGTTTTGTTGTTGTTGTTTAGTCATTTAGTCGTGTCCGACTCTTCGTGACCCCATGGACCAGAGCACACCAGGCACTCCTGTCTTCCACTGCCTCCTGCAGTTTGGTCAAACTCATGCTGGTAGCTTTGAGAACACTATCCAACCATCTTGTCCTCTGTTGTCCCCTTCTCCTTGTGCCCTCTATCTTTCCCAACATCAGGGCCTTTCCCAGGGAGTCTTCTCTTCTCATGAGGTGGCCAAAGTATTGGAGCCTCAGCTTCAGGATCTGTCCTTCCAGTGAGCACTCAGGGCTGATTTCCTTAAGAATGGATAGGTTTGATCTTCTTGCAGTCCATGGGACTCTCAAGAGTCTCCTCCAGCACCATAATTCAAAAGCATCAATTCTTCGGCGATCAGCCTTCTTACTCTGCGTTTTAAAAATCTTAATTGCCTGTTTGTTTTCTGTATCACTACTGCTCCTGTGATCAACGATTTATAACTGCTTCACTTCCCATGAGCTGCCTTTGCGCTATTTAGCAGAAAGGTAGGGTAGAAATAGGTAAAAACACCACAAAGGCCTATTCAAGCCCCCCTACCCCAAGAAAGCCTTACAGAGAACCTGGAGGGAGGGAGGGAATCACAGTTCTTAGCAGAAGTGTGGATTGAGTGGTTTTGGGCAGCTGCACAGGCAACTGACAAAGGTTTCATGGGAACCTTAGAGGTAATCAAAATATTTATTTATGGTTCCATTCTGCATGCTGAGGATTGTTGTGTACAAAACAAGCATTCTCTCACAGCATATGTGCTTCCAGACTGTTACAAGTTCCTGCAATCCAGGTCAGATCAGATTCTTAAACTGAATGCTGTTATTCCAAACATACTATGGAGAACCATAATAGTTCAGCCCATCTTCACACTAGTTAGGCAAGGCTATTTTGAACTGAGTGTTATACTTACTTGAGGAGATAGCCTTCTGGAAACATATTGACTGATACTGTTCTGATTTCATTTCTCTATTAGCACCATTAAATTCTCTGTATACGGAACTTTCCACCACCTTTTAAGAAAAATCCCCCAGAAAAACTAATAAATGGAGGGCAAGGGCAAGGAGAGCATACTTTTCTTCCAAATTTCAATTGCTGCCAGATCATGGTAAAAGGAAAGTAGCAAAACACAATCATTGCTGCCAAGTTCAAAATCACACAAGCATGGAAAATGGAAGCATGGTGAAATGGAAATGAACCATTTCAAAAAGCTGCATATCAAAGCAGGTGATCAGAAAGAAATACGCTTCTCCATTCTAAATGTATTAGTGAAGGAAGGTTTTTAGACTATGCAGAGCCCTCTGGTGGAAAGACAGGATTCAACACTTTCCAAAACTGCTCGATTTCTATGCCCAGAGGAAGGAGGTGCTTTAAAAGCATTTGGCTTCTTTCTGAATTGACATTTGAAGGGACTCTACTGACCTCAAGATACACCAGGAATGCTCTTGGATGTTTCATTCTGTATGACATGGAACAACAGGGTCGATTTCTCCTTTAGGAGACTGTAGATAAAGAAAGGCAGGCACCAGACGGTTTATGTATGAAGCTCCCTAACTTTAAAGTGAACATATTTTATGCACAATATAACCATGGGACAAAACTTCTCAAACCTTAGGGGCAGCAAAGGTTTCTAGGAACCAGGGGGTTGCAACATCTTGAGACCTCCTTATTCTTCTTTTAATAGTTCACATCTCAACACTGTCTTTGAGCTTTTCCACATCAGCCAGCATTCTATATTAGAAATGCATTTTTAAAAGTCAATGCATAGGAGGGTGGGGATCTTTAATTACTTCTGTGTCTTCAAGCAGCAGCTTGATTTGTAGATATCAAATATGGTTTTTCACAGCATGGAAATAAGCACCATCAGCTGATACAGCAAGCCCTTGTTAAAGGCAAATGATCATGGTGATCTGGTGAAAAAGTTGGCAGCAGTAAAAGACAGAGCTTTATGCTGAACTACCATTTGGGTGTAGGGAATGAACTTAGAACCCAGTTTTAAGTACTACTTCTGCCAAGGAGCCACACAGTAGTTTCAGACTGTGGCTTGTTCACAAAACAGAATATAAACAAGAAGTGGCCTTCCAGATGTTGTACGACTACAGCTCTCATCATTCCTGACTATTTGCTATGCTAGCTGGGGCTGATGGGAGTTGGGAGTCAAACAACATCTGTAGGGACACAGGCTTCCCACCACTTGTGTAAGCAAACCACACTTCTCTAAATTTAGATGCAACAAGCAACTGTGGTTTGCTTACAAAGAAGTGCACACTTCTGACTGTTGCAGCCGTGGATGAGAGGGGCAAGAACCAATGCGTAACCATTCGTGCTTTCTTTCTTCTAAAATTAAAGAAAACAACACAACTTCAAGAAGTTAGGAAATTAATTCAGATGACAAGAATTTGGCATGAGATTAAATATCAAGCTTATTTCAAGGAGCATTTCCGCATCAGCATTTACATCTAACTTGATAAGTTTATGGTAACAAGACAGAAAGTTTCATATTCTCATGGGGTTGATTATGATCTCATAAGGTAATCCTGAAGTCACGCTATTTCCTTTTGACTTTCTGAAATGCTTGAGGGAATTATGATGTTGATCAGTGGCACACATACTGCTGCTTCAACATATTTTGGATTCCTGGTCAATGATAGGTTGAGGCTGATGAGAGTTTGTATCCAACTACAGAGGACCACAGGTTCCTCCTTGCTATTCTAAAGCATGAAAATGGACTACAAAGGCCTATTCAAGCCTTTGAA
This sequence comes from Podarcis tiliguerta, assembly GCF_965153285.1. Classification (NCBI taxonomy): domain Eukaryota; kingdom Metazoa; phylum Chordata; class Lepidosauria; order Squamata; family Lacertidae; genus Podarcis; species Podarcis tiliguerta. The sequence continues at coordinate 32,751,205 of NC_139537.1, forward strand.
TAACAAGCCTTTCAGAAAGCAATAATAGCAGCAAAATAATCTCATCTCCCCTTAGCCCTCTTCCAACAATATTGTATATTCAGTTAGAAGAGTATAGCAAACATTTTGGTGGTAAATTTCAATGGATGCAACTTTTTCCTCATTACCCAGTAAACCATGCAAGACGCTTCCCTGCTATCCCTGTGAAAAGTGCGCTCTCTCTCCCCCCCCCCCCCCACTTCTCCTCTCCTCCCTTTTCAGAAGGCTGCATTGTTTGTTGTAAGGCTTCATTGCCACAGTAAAGATTGCTCTATAAAGGAAGGTGAGAAAAAGGAACATATGGACAAGATATTGAAATTATTGTTGGAAATGTTCAAAAGCTGTAACATGATGTGACTAAATTGAAGTGGTATGGTCAAACTGGTCCCAGTACACAACTACTGTCACAACTATTCTCAACTCATGCTTATCTGATGGCAGAAAGAAACCCTACATAGCTTTGTCTTAAAAGCCTTGCATTTGCTGACAGAAAAAAGCAACAAGGACACTGATCACTTGGTTTGTTCTCAATAAACTCTTGTTGTTTAGAGACATCACTTGCTCAGCTAACAAAGATTGATGCCATCTTTATTATAAAACATATTTTGTGCGAAAGACTGTTTCCTGTTCCTGGTGCTGAAGCATTGACTGTCTCAGAAGGAAAAGATCTCAACTTCACATTGAAAATGACTGATGAGGAAATGGACTTTTGTGTTGATTTTTAAAGTTGCTTCCAAAGGTACCTTGACTCCCTAGCCTATAAACTCTTCTTCCAGACTCTCTGGAACTCTATCTTCCAGACCCCTCCCCGCATGTCAAGCACATGTCAACTTTATGCCTTGTGTCCTCCCTATACAAGAGGAACTTTGCTTCCACAAAATGCAGCTTCTTCTTTCCAGTGACTCCTTACTCTCCAAATGTTCTCTTTCAAAAAAGGAAATCGGTCGGAAGAGATGATTTATTATTTTATAGGTTTCTACAAACTATCATATTTCTTGGAGCACCGAGGCAGGCAAGTTGGCAAAAAAAGGATACTAAATAGAGCTCAGCTTGCAATATATGCTTATTGAAAGAGTGTGGCATGGATAGGACTGAAAGTTTCAGCTGGCCACAAAACCAAAGCATGTAGCTCTGGTGCAGATGTACGGCTGGTTCCTTGTGTTCCAGGCTTTCCAAACTGGGATACAGACTTGAGAATGTGCTTCCCACCCCTTCCCTTTGTTTGCTTTAACCACGGTTACTGTACATGCCACAATTAGCCATTGTTAACCTAAAGTTCCCAAACATCAGAACCTTGGTTAAGAGGGGAACTCTTAATTAGATTGGGTGTGAACGGCATGTACATTGGGGCATTACAAGTTCAACAGGCCTACCCTAAAGCATGGCTTTGACAAACAGAGGAGGTTTGTGCCAGAGAAGAGAGAGGGGAAAGGAGAAGCATACGCCTAACACTGGTCTTACCATGAGCTTCGTGGCTTCATTGGGATCAGGGTGATACGGATAATATAACCCTCTTAATTTAAAGAGAGGTGGAGAGCAGAGCATTCTCTGCAGAAAGCATGCTTTGCTTGACTGCAAGGCGGCTTCACATTCAAATAGCTTGTATATCTCATTAATGGATTTATTGTGCTTTCCCTTCCCGTACTTCATTTCCTGCTTGGAAGCGCTACTTGGTAAATTATGAGTAGCCAGATCAGTAGCTGTCGCAGCGTAAAAACGTATTTGCTTTCACACAGCACAGCTTGTTCGCCTGGTCCTGCAGCATACAATAGGAAGAATAAACACTAAATCCGCCTTTCCACGAATTCTTTGGTTATGTATTGAATGACGAAATCTTCTTGTGGGAACAAGAATTAAGAGCTGGGGAGAGAGTTACTTCCTACCTTTGCTTGCTAAGCACACAACAGACATTAACTGGACAGATACACTGTCTTTTCCTGGAACAGCTCCAATTTCATATAATCTGTTCAAACCTTCTGAATGTTGTGATGCTCGTACTCAGCCATAGATGTTCAGAGGATTTTAAAAAACAAAAACAAAAAACCCGCCCATAACAAATGGGGCTTGATTTTATCTTATAGTACAGACCTGGCATCCTGGTTACTCTGCAAACATAGGAAGGCAACAGGAGCACTATATCACAGCTGCTTCCTCATGACATATGCAATCCTTATTGTGTTATCCCTGGGCAATAATTCCAGAGGAATGATCATGGCTGCCCAACAACAACTGAAGTGTTACTGTGTGTTTCCAAGAAGCACATGCCTATGGACAGCACAGAATTGGCCCAGGTTATCTCTGTATTTACTGTAGGGTTAGTTAACAGGTTTATGTTAAGGTAATATCCAAATAAGCTCTTTGTGCACTTCCTCAGTTATGCCCATAAAAGGTAAAGGGACCCCTGACCATTAGGTCCAGTCGTGGCCGACTCTGGGGTTGCGGCGTTCATCTCACTCTATTGGCTGAGGGAGCCGGTGTACAGCTTCCGGGTCATGTGGCCAGCATGACTAAGCCGCTTCTGGTGAACCAGAGCAGCACACGTAAACACCAAATACCTTCCCGCCGGAGCGGTACCTATTTATCTACTTGCACTTTGACGTGCTTTCGAACTGCTAGGTTGGCAGGAGCAGGGACTGTGCAATGAGAGCTCACCCCATTGCGGGGATTTGAACCGCCGACCTTATGATCGGCAAGCCTAGGCTCTGTGGTTTAACTCACAGCGCCACCCGGGTCCCATACTTTCAGCTATATATATATACTTTCCCATACAGCCCATACTTTCAGCTATAATTGTTTAAGCAAACTTCAGAAGCCAAATAGGTCTTCTAGGAGCTTCTTTTGAGATGGCACTTTGAGCTTTTTCTTCTTTAGGCTGTGCCTCAAACTGCAATAGTGGTGGGGGAGACTAGACAAAACAAACTGTTTTTTGAAAATCCGAGGCTTGTCCCAACTCCCACTCAAAACAAGATGACAGAGGCTGTTACTTGTATATGATCTTTGTTCGGGCAAGTAATGGTACAGACTCAGCAGCAGGCACAGCAGTGTGAGTCAATAGTTCAGGGGTCATGCAAGAGGTTCAGAGCTGAACAGAAGCAATGAAGATGTCCTAACAAGTTTCCACACCCTCCCCCCAAATTTAAGAGATGAGGTGTGGCAAGCTTGCTCACAAGATTCTCTTGCCTTGAGAAAATGCCAGGTTATGTATCAGAGCAGAATATGTATCTGTGATTATATATTGTATGGTGTTTAGCTCCATTCACTATACAGTATGCCACACCTATTACAGTGTAGTGGGTGGCCAATACAGGATTATAGTGATCTTTGTTGTTGCTGTTATGAAGTGAGTATGAGCATATATCTTATCAAGTTACATTAACTGCAACTGCATCAAAGAAAATTCAAGTAGGTACTTTGAATCAAGTGACAGTGGACTGTACAGATGATTCATTAACAGAGTAAGCTAAAACTTAGTGTAATTCCAGGATGTTTCATGGATTTGTTTTAATTTTAAATATGTTTATTTGCTCATGTTTGTGAAAGGACACATTTTACATGTATTGTTTGCAATGGCCTATGGCCACGAGCAATAAATATTAATCATATCATGAGATGTAAAGGAAGTTCACAGAAGGAATGCTTCTCAAGGCCAGAAGCAGCATCTGGAATCCTAATGCAGCTGTTAGTGCCATGGCTGGTGCCAGTCCCGGCCCCACTTTTTTTTGCCTGGCCTGGTATTCCAAGCAGTGCCAGGTTCTGAATCTAGCCACCCTTTACGTTTCATAGAATCATGAAATTGGAAGGAGTTGGAAGGAATCATCCTTCTGCGGCATTGGCCCAGCAACCTAGCAATGCTGGGAGCAACGCATTCGCAGCCAAGTAACCCTGCCAGGGCTCAGTGACAGAGGAGGGAACTCACCACAGGACACTTTGACCAAATCTTTCTCAAAACTGAGGTCAGCCTTGCAGGAAGGCCACTGATCCTCTAAAGAAGCTTTTTGGGGGGATGCAGGGGACGAGGAAGTGGGAAACAACTTCTGGGAATTAACTGGGATCCAAAGCCCAAGCTACACATGATGCTCTGCCTTTAAGGGTTTTGTTTATTTTATTGTATAAATAGCCAGCACAGGAGGTCCAATCTAGGCCCAGAACCTAGTGTGAGAAGAAAGGTGGGGTTCACTAGCTCACCCTATACTGCAATTTGTACTGCCCCCCCCCCCGCCCAAAAAAGTCCCATTGAAATGTTAGGTTCCAAAATGGATCACAACCACCCACTTGGGGCTTATCCTGTAAGAACCAGGGCTTCTGATTCACAACCCTTCACAGAATGTTGAGGAGACCACATTTCCATCTTCCAGGCGCTCTCGTTCTGTAAATGTAACACCTCACTGGAAGGAACAGAAATGCAAGCTTCACACACAGGTAGTTGGGGTAGGTAGCAAATAAATCTAAGGAGCAAATTCTGGCCTCACCATAGATTTAGATTCCAGGGTAGAAGGGATATTTTGAGTCATGAAGATGACAAGCACCCCCTTCTCTCCTTCCCACTTCCCTTCTGGATAATCAGCATTTTTCTCGTGCAGCCATAGGCCCACGCACTAAAAATAACTTTGTTTAGCCACAGAAATGAGTAGGAGGCTCAGGCTGCAAAATATTGTTTAAAAAATGTTATTCAAACAAACTAAGGAATGTCTAACATAACACAACTCCAGAGCATTCGAGGAAAACAGTTTTGTTTCTGCTGGAGGCTAGATGACACCACCGAGTCTCTCTGACAAACGTGTAGGTGTAACAAATATGAAACGACACATTTAGCATGTTAACATGTTATATATGTTGGTTAAAGCAGAGTTCCGTGCCCAGCGGAAGGATGAGGAGTACGTGCTGCATACTCTTGGTTGCTTTATTTACAGTTCAAAGCAGTTATATTACAGAAAGACATCTTGCCTCTGCCGGAGCAGAAAAGCATCCACTCTCCTCGACAGCTTGGAGAGAAACAACACAGTGAAAAACAGGAAACCAGTGTACGTCACATCCAGTCTCCCTTTCCCGTGAGAAACTCCAACAGTACAGTACAGACTGTGGAATGTAAACACCTGTCTCGTGACAAGCCCTTTCGCTGCACAGTGAAGGAAAACAGAAACCAACATCCTCCCCCTTTCTGTGAACATCACTGGGCAGCGTGTTCGTACAATATCAGTACAAACCCAACTTCTGCACATAGGTACAGTGTTGATCCCTTGATACAATCTTGGATAATACATCAGCAGGAATTTTATTACCTGGCATATAGGACACCGTTACGAGTCCCTTCTGAATACATTCCCTAGCATGCTGCAATTTTAATTGCAAGTGCTTCGTGCTTTGCTTACAACCTTCAGACTTCAGCAAAGCCAAACATGCTTTGTTGTCCTGGTAAACCTGGATTGGACATTTGACAGGAATTTTCATATCTTTGCACAATTGTATCAACCATTCACAATCCTTAAGTGAATAAGACAGTGCATTCAGTTCAGCTTCACAAGTACTTAAGCTAACTGTTGTTTGCTTCTTGCATGACCAATCAAACAGACCCTGATTGTACATGTAGCAAACTCCAGACGTACTTTTCCTGTCTTCAGTGTCACTTCCAAAACTTGCATCTGCAAATATCTCAAGACCACCAGACTTCTGATTGTTAAATCTCAGTCTGTAATGCATAGTGCCTTTCAAATACCGCGCTATGCGTTTCAGAGCTTTCCAATCCTTGACACTAGGATTGTTGACTTGTCTGCTTAGCAAATTACAGCTAACAGCAATGTCTGGTCTTGAACATCTGGCAATGAAGTTTAGCTTGCCTAGTACACTTCTGTACAGTGTAGAGTCAGAAAATGCTTCTCCAGTGTCATCTACCTGATAACCTGTTGTCATCGGTGTGTCTACAGGGTTAGCATCCATCAGGTTTAGTTTGCTTAACACATCAGCAATTTTCCGTGACTGGTGTACTAGAATGTTACCATCTTGATCTCTTTCTATTTCCAGAGATAGGTAGTTGTTTACCTCACCAAGATCTTTCATGTCAAAGTGCTCTTTCAGTTGAGCTAGGGCGTTATTGTACATTGCGACATCTTTCCAAAAGAATAATAAATCATCAACATAAAACAAACAGTACAGTTTCTTTTGCCCCTCCTCTTTGACAAATACACATGGATCAGCTTTCCCTTGCTGAAAACCTAGAGAAAACAATACTTCAGTGAGTTTTGTGTGCCAACACCGTGCACTTTGTTTGAGACCATAAAGGGATTTCTTCAGAGCACAAACAAATCCCTGTTTTACCTGTACGCCATCAGGTGGAAGCATATAAAGTGATTCATCCAGAGATCCGTACAGAAAAGCTGTATTAATATCATGGTGACTAATGTGTAGATTTTCCTCTGCAGCTAGCTTGAGCATAAGCCTAATGCTTTCATACCTCACTGTGGGTGAGTAGGTCTCGTGATAGTCTTCACCTGGTACTTGTGCAAAACCTCTGGCTACCAATCTGGCTTTGTGTCTGACTATCTTGCCATTTTGATCAGTCTTCGCTTTGAAGACCCATTTGCTTCCAAGCAGTTTCATTCCTGGAACTACTGGAACTAGCTCCCATGTTTTGTTCCTTTCCAAGGAATCAAGCTCAGCCTTCATGGCATTTAACCATGGTTCAGCTTCCTTTGAATCCAAACCCTGGATTTCTTGGAAACTTGAAGGTTCAAATACCTTCTTGGAGCTTTTAACAGCTGTTACTGCTATCGTAGCAAATTCATCAGCAAATCTCTTTGGAGGTTTGCCTTTTGTGGCTCTCTGTGACCTACGAATTAGCCTTAAGTCTTCAACACTCTCCTCTTCCTTCTTAGGAGAAAAGCGACCTATTGTGAACAATGGTTCTTCCAATTCTTGATCAGAGCTTTCAGAGGGTCGCATAGAGGCTTTCGCACTCTTGAAATCCTCTGAATCACCCGATTCAGTTTCAGATTCAGACTCAGAACCTTCATCAGTGGGTGTGGGTTGTTGTGGTTGCTTCTGACTATCCTCAGTCTCATCACTGTCATCAGGATAACATTGGAAAATTCCCACATTCTCCCCCCACTTTGCATTGTATTCAACACTTCTCGTGAGCTTAATTGTCTTAGAGTCAGTCATCATTATTCTGTAAGACCCTTTCTGATAACCTAGAAAGATACCATGCAATCCACGCTTGTCTAACTTTGAATTTTGTGGTGAATGAACCCACATGTCAGAACCAAAAATTTTCATGTGTTTGATGTATGGCTTCTTGCCAAACATCTTCTCATAGGGGGTACAACCAATCGCTGAAGATAACCTGCGATTGTAACTGTAAACAAAACACGAGAGAGATTCGGCCCAATAACTCTCTGGAAGATTGGCATCATGCAGCAAGGTTTTTAACCCTTGAAGCAATGTCTGATTTGCCCGTTCCGCAAGTCCATTCTGCCATGGCGAGCGAGGACTAGACAAATCGTGTTGAATTCCTTTCTCAGTCAGAAAAGCTTCAAACTGCTGAGAAGTGAATTCTCCCCCGCGATCACTGAAAAGAGTCTTTATCTTCTTACCATGCACATTTTCCAACCAAGCACAGAATTCCTTGAACCTAGGAAAAGCCTCTGATTTCTGCTTGAGATTGTACACAAAAATATATCTAGAAAATGCGTCAATGAGAACCATGAAGTACCTATTTCCACCCAAAGAGGGCGCTAGTGGTCCAACCAAATCAGCATGAATAATCTGGTATGGTTCCGTAGCTTGCCTACTAGACACCTTACCTTTCGCAGCCATTTTCACCTTGTTTGCTGCGCATGCTTTGCACTTCATGTGGTACCTGCAGGGTCTAATAGTCATACCTTCAACCAAGGCAGGCATTTTAGATACTGCCTCAAAATGCAAATGACCAAATTTTCGATGAAAATCATGAATACATCCTGCATGCAAACTTTTGTTAGAACCTGCAATGCAACAAGTGTCATCCTGCACAACATCATCATAATACAAAACAAACAAACGATCAACATATTCAGCATGCAATTCATAGTCATTTTTCTTTGTGATGATGCACTTCTTGTTCTTGAAGGAAACGTCAATGTTCCGCTCATTCAGTTGTCCAACGCTGAGCAGATTATGTTTGGCGTCTGGCACGTAAAGGACATTCTGTATCGATAAGTCCAAACTGTGAAGAACAACAGTTCCGTAGCCTTTACTGGGAATAGTGTGGTCATCCGCCTGGTGAATCGCACCTTCCTGCGGTGTAAAAGACACAAAAAGTCTCTTATCGTTGCACATGTGGTGGGTCGCCGCCGAATCAACAACGAAGAAAGATCTAGACGTCTTCTGGACCTCTGCAACCTTTGGAGTGAAGCGTGAAACCATAGCCTTGTGCTGCGTTGTCCTAGACACCGGACCTTTGCCTTTGCCTCGGCCTTTTCCACGCGACGAGCTTTCGCTGCGCTGCTCTGTCTTGGCCCTGGGATATCTGCATTCCCTCTTCATATGGCCTAGACGTCCACACGAGTAGCATTTCACTGCCTTCAAAGCTTTGGCGCCATCTGGTGGTTCCACTGCACTATGGGATGACGTCTGTGAAGACTCCCCCTTGCCCATGCAGCTAGCACCCCGGCGATCTGCTTCATTTAACACCACGGCAGTAACAAAGTCCACTGTTAGCTGAGCTGTTGGCTGCACAGCAATCTGGGTTGCAACAGACTCCCAACCTGAACCCAAAGATTGTAGTATCATGAAAGAATACACAGCCTCTGGAAAGTTGAGTCCTCTCTGTTGCAGCTCATGTCTCAGATTTTGCATCTCCATCAGATGTAAACGCACATCTCCACCTTCAGCAAGAGCCATATTATGCAGCTTGTTAAAGTAAAACATAGTAGATCCAGCTTCTGTCCTTAAGTGAGCCTCTCTCAAAGAATCCCAAATTTCTCTGGCTGAGGTCTTATCACGCAATAGACAGAGCTCTTCTGGGGATACTATCAATGTAAGTGTTCCCCGTGCTTTGGAATCCTTAACTTTCCATGCATCTGTAACTGGAGCTGGGGGGGTTTCTGTAATGACCTCAAACAAACCCTCTTTCCGCAGAATTGCCTCTGCATACAAAACCCAGTCGGCATAATTTTTCTTGTTGAGCTTAGGAATCCCACAAGCATCCTGAAGGGCCATCATGACTCTGGCATTAGCCTTCAGCGTCATATATGCTGCTTTAAATCTTGCTGCGTCACTGCTGCACCTGCTTTATTCCAAAAGCGCACTTAAAAGTTACTTTCGATTTCCCCAGCATAGTAACTTGAGCCTGGGAGCCATTTTCCTATTCCCGGCAAAACGGCTTTAACAGTTCAAAGTCCAGCCATAAAGCCATTAACTAGAAGCTGGCAGGCTGCCCGGAGCAGTAGCAACATACCTCATCAATCATGTTTATGCGCAGAGCAGATTCCAATCCGATCTGTACCTCTGCATTCCGATCCTTTGCCGGCACTCCGATTCGACTTCTGGAGCCCATAACCACGTGTTGGTTAAAGCAGAGTTCCGTGCCCAGCGGAAGGATGAGGAGTACGTGCTGCATACTCTTGGTTGCTTTATTTACAGTTCAAAGCAGTTATATTACAGAAAGACATCTTGCCTCTGCCGGAGCAGAAAAGCATCCACTCTCCTCGACAGCTTGGAGAGAAACAACACAGTGAAAAACAGGAAACCAGTGTACGTCACATCCAGTCTCCCTTTCCCGTGAGAAACTCCAACAGTACAGTACAGACTGTGGAATGTAAACACCTGTCTCGTGACAAGCCCTTTCGCTGCACAGTGAAGGAAAACAGAAACCAACAATATATACTGTAAGTGTAAGGGGGTGGGCATTGACCCTTTAAATGCTAGATATAAGAGGATCCTACTACATGCCATGTTTATTAAATGGGTCTAAGTATGTGGTGGAGCCAATACCACCACTAACTTCCTTGCAAAACATATGCTCCATATTACACAACTCCTTCCTCCCCCACACTATGACGGCATCGTGTTAGAGACATCAAGATCTCTCAACAGGGGCATGAAGGAAATACGATCCGCACAATGAGGAAGAAAGGGGTCACTTGAGGTAGTCACTCTAACCCCACTGACATCCTTTAGTGGTTGGGAAATTAAACTTGTTCTGAACATTTCCTCCAGCCTCTTCCCCTCTGACTCTTTGAAGTCCCAGCCCGATTTTACATAGGAGCTAATTTTCAAAGACCTGGGCTGAGATGGGATTTGCTACAGAGGGATTTGCAACCCTTCCCACCCACCTCGAACTTTCCTCAAATTCTCCTGCATTTGCAGTCTGCTTTTGTATGTCCATAAAGGAAGTATCAAAATGAAGACTGGATGCAGAGAGTCTCCGAAAGAGAAGTGGGGGTGGGAAGGGGGTGGGGAGAAGAGCTGATGTAATGTAACCCTACAAGCTGCAAGTCCCTGATCCAAATCCCAACTCAGCCAAGCGCTCACTAGGTGGCCTTCAGCAAGCTGCAATTCCCACCTCTCCCCCCTCTTAGCCATGAACTAACTAAAACCTTCACAGGAGCTATTTATCATTTCCTCAGTAATGTGGCTAGTTTGAGCTATTTGGCTTTTGCAAAATACAGGGTTGTACCAGGTCAATTTTTGTGAAATGGTAGTGCTGGGAATACTTGCTTCTACTACAGGCATACATCAATGAGCATGACACTTGGTTTCAGAATCTGTTGCCCTTTGGGATCCAGGAGGCATCAATATCTAAATGGTGTTAGAGGAAAAAAGTGAAAGTGGGCCAGGGCTCTAACCAAAGAAACTGTGGAATGGCAAGGGGTTAGCCCAATTCCATCTTGGAACCAGGAATACAATTATTATTGTATTATTATTATTATTATTATTATTATTATTATTATTATTATTATTATCATTCAAGGGAAAGATAAGGTAGAGGCTGAAGGTAGAGGAAAATCTAGGGAGGGAGACAAGCAGGAAGAAGGTGCTTGCTTTGGTCACAAAGGATGGAGTGAGGAAGTTTTGTAGCAAGTATTTTGGATGGTCAGACACTTTGGGCTCATGCTTGGAGTTCTATGAGGCCTAAACCAATCCTGTCCTGTTGGAGCATTCCCTGGCCAAGTAGGAAAAGCCTTAACATAAAAGCAAGTAAGTTTGGAGTGTGAATCTGAGTAGTGCTTAAAGGTTTCACATTGAGTGTTCCATCCATTCCACACTGCAATAGATCTGGCTTCCATGTAACAAGGGGACACCACTAGTGTCAACTTCACCTATCAATGTGCATGTTTCTCTCTTTCAGCTTTCCATAAATTCCTGCCACCATAAACGAACTCTAAAATAGAGAGCACAGTTGTTCTTTTTTTGTACTGGATCAAAATGTTTAATACTCACTGCTGAAATCCTCCAGAGGGAAAATAAGTTTATTTTGCATTCTCATTCAGTCCATAGCCAAATATGGTGAGGTTTTGCAACATGTAAAGTGACCCAATGCGAACTTCAATAAACTTACCAAATTATTTTCAAGTAGATGCCAAAGAGCTCTCCAAGACTGGCTGTTTTTATTCCTACTAACTTTGTCTGACTTGGAGCTGGCAATGAACGGATGTAAGTCTTTACAACTTACTGCCAATATAAAATTAACAAGACACACTTAAAATGGCAACATAAATCTCCAGGATGTGCCAGGATAGATTATCTTAGTTTGGTCCTGTGAGTCCTGAGATTCTTTGTTATACAGCACCATTATTGTCTCAAGGTTCTTTGCAAAAGGTAACCCAAAGAGCTTACAACCAGAATTTTAGCATAAGGAGAGAGAACAGGGAAGAAAAAGAAACTGGGAAGAGTACATACAAATGCAGTTACACATACTTAGGCTTAATTTTAGCAGAGAACAAGGACTAAAGTGGGATTGGGGAAGCTGTAGACTTCCAAAGGTTGCTGGACTACAAATTCCATCCTTCCCAGCCACTCACCATGCTGGCAGGGCAGATACAAATTGGAGGCCACAAGGTCCCCAGACCTGGACTAAAAGAATGGGCAAAAAGCAGATTTTGAGGAGGGGATTTTTGAAGAGAGAAAGAGAAGTGGTACCACTGAAACCTTCTGGAAGGGAGCCCTAACCATAATGGGCAGAAAGAATGAACAGGATTGTTAATGTAGCATTTGGGTAATAAATGTTCTTAGGTATGAATTAGGAAACATCTTGCCATTGGCTACTCTTACAGAGTAGAAGCAAACTGAGGCAGTATGCAGCGTACGCATATATGAGAGTGCTGTTGTGCTCATGAACCACATATGGACTTCCCATTCAGCACCTGGTTGGCCACAATGAGAACAAGATACCAGACTAATGAGCCTTTGGTCTGTTCTTCGTCTGCTCATTAACATAAAACAAAATTAGGTATTCATGATGGGGCTATTCAGAATTATCTAGGCAAAGAGCTAGGAGAAGGGAAAGGAAAGGGTGAACCCAAGTATACAAGCAAACTAGTACAAAGGCACAGTCACCCAGCAGCATCTCAGCTTAAGTGAACAAGGCATTTTAAAATGAGCACGTAACCAAAAAGCATGCTCAATGGAAAACAGGTAACACTAGATAAGTTTTATGTATTGCACACTATAAAAGTAACAAATAGATGCCACACAAATACAAAGAACAGGCACTGTTGATGATACTCCAATTAGTGGTAGAGGAGAAGCTTTGCATGTCCCAAAATCAATCCAAATTCAGGTAAGATTGGAAAAAACGCACAACTGAAACCCTGGACAGCTACAGCCTGCCTGTATCTAGTTTTAAGCAGCTGCCTAGTTTTCCTATGCTCCTATCTCAAAATATTCACAGTGCTATACTATAAACTCATTTCATATTATTGCTCCTTCCTGTTGAACATCTATTGGAAACCAGACTTCATACTAAAATCCTGTGATGCCCCTTGCACAGTCCAGATACTTGGCTACACTGCCCTTTTTGCACTTAGGGGTGGGAATAGAGAATCAAAATAAAATATAAAAATAATAACCGTTGTGTCTTCTTGAGACCCTTCTATAATTACAGAACATACTAGGAATGTAATTCTCAGGAAAAGGGAGCTTGCAGAACAAATGCTAAGGGAAAGGGGAGGTAGATCTACCATTCCATACAGATCACTATTGCTTAAAAGTAATTATTCCTGTACAAGAAATACCTAAGCCATTGAAAATCTAAGCAAAATAAATAAAGTGTACTTTGTGTGACACTACTTGGACTCCACCCCTTGAAAACACTGATTTGCTTCATGTCACAAATTACGGCCAAAGTCAACACCTTTCAGAAGTATTATTGGCCTGTTTCAACATTTATTGGACTGTTGTCATAATGTGCTCTATTGTATGAACGGTTTTTGTGTATCAGCATAAAATAAATGTTAACGTAGCTTAGAATGTGCCCAGTGCTAAAATTCCCCGCACTTGTAATTAAGACTACTTAAAATGACTTTGACAAAAATGTTGTATACTATGTCTGAAAGATACTCAGGCTTTGGCTTAAACAGTCGTTTGGTCACAAGGAAAGCCCATGTCCCTTCCTACATTGCCCTTGGCCACAAAATAGCTATCTGCTTCTCTGGTCTATAAAATGTCTGTAAAATATCAATGAAATATTTTTGTTCCTTCGTGAGAATTCCACAAACATGCCAAAGCTGGACCTTCTTCAAAGACTTGATAGAATGTCCTAGGGAAGCCATAGATAGATATAATTGAAACATTTCAGGAAAATAAAATGCAGAGAAAGATACATCAATGTGGGTTCTGTTTAAGTTTTTTTAAATCCCTTAAACAAGGCTATTATTATACACATTAGCGATTTTTTAAGGCAACGTCAGGACATTGGCCTCATTTAAGTGAGAGAATGGGCTATTGTGTTTTTTGTTATTTTCATTGGATAGCGCAAACAACAGCCATTTAAACAATTGTCTAGATACATGTTTAAACTATTAACTTAGTATATCATGTCAAGTCTTATACATTTTAATGAGTAAAAATAGTTAAAAATACCAAACTTAATTATAGTATCAGAGGATTAAGCTGAACCACAAAATCAGGTCACAGTCATGTTAGAGGTCTAATTTAAACCACGTGGTTTCAGCATAATCTCTGGAACCCTTTAATTTGCTCTCTCTCTCTTTTTCTGGACAGGGATGATTTATAAAGTCTTTCCCTCTAAGAACATTTTCTTTATACCCTCCATACGCAGCCCTGTGGTATAAGATTGGAGCTTCATACTTAACCCAGCAGAATACGCAATACTGTACTATTAAAACTCTTTAAAAGCTGCATGTTTGATGGTGGCAAAAGATTCATCATTTGCCGCATTCATCCAAAAACAAGGGCTCTGTCCCGTAAAGGCTTATGCCACAATAAATATGGCGCTGGTAAACATGTCGCATGACTCTTCCCCCCACAAAAACACCACAGCACTGTATAACAAACTTAATTCCAAACACAATCCATGTATACAGATGGAATTCTTTTAAAAGCAAGAGCTGAATCAAACAGGAATTTCCAAGCCACAAATAATTTTAGTATCTTTATTCCTTTGATATGTCTTTAGAAGTTGACCCTGCCATCTTTAAGTAATAAAGGAGCAGCTTTACAGAGGAATATGGAATCACCTTCACTTGCACATGGACATCACAGGCTATCCTTTCAAAAGTGCCCAGAGAGGGAAAACGGGGAAGAGGGAAGGGAGATGACTGAGAAAATAACAGAACTCTCTCTCTCTCTCTCTCTCTCTCTCTCTCTCTCTCTGTCTCTCTCTCTCTCCCTCTCTCTCTCTCTCTCTCTGTGTGTGTGTGTTTTAGGGATAGGAATGTTTTAGGGATAGGAGTGGGAAGAAAAACTATCCTAAAATTAGAGGCAGAAAGCAGACAGTTTGGGGAAGGGGAATTAAATTGAAGAAAATGCTATCTATGAAAGAAAGGTAGCATAATAAATTGACAAGGGGAGAAAATGCACGCAGATGAAAGAAAAGGACGAGCATGGAAAGCAACCTGGTGGAATATATAATTACCGTATATACTCGAGTATAAGTCGACCCGAATATAAGCCGAGGCAGCACACCACAAACCTCCTGGTAGGCTGGAGTGCGTGTGTGCGTGCATGCATGCATGTGCACACGGCAGAGGGGGCTTCTCTTTTCCCCCAGCCCCTCCTGTCCCCCTGCCTACCTAGGGAGGTGCCGAGAGGCAGAGACTGGTGGAAGAGGTTAACAAGGACTAATTGAGAAGTGAAAATTAAAAGAAAGGGGAGAGTAACTTCTGAGCAGCTCCCTCCTCAGACCATACAAAATTAAGGAATTTTGAACCACAGAGCCTAGGGCTTGCTGATCAGAAGGTCGGCGGTTCGAATCCTCGCAACGGGGTGAGCTCCCGTTGCTCGGTCCCAGCTCCTGCCCACCTAGCAGTTTGAAAGCATGTCAAAGTGCAAGTAGATAAATAGGTACTGCTCCGGCAGGAATGTAAACGGCGTTTCCGTGTGCTGCTCTGGTTCGCCAGAAGTGGCTTAGTCATGCTATAGAGCGAGATGAGCACCGCAATCCCAGAGTCATCTGCGACTGGACTTAACGGTCAGGGGTCCCTTTTCCTTTACCTAAGAAAGACAAACCCACTTCACTCCGTATCTGATTATTGCAGTGCCCAGAGCAAACAAATCAAGTGGTGATATGACATGAAGACAAAAGATAACTCAGGAATTCTCAAACAGCAATAATTCTTTGTTGACAGGAAAAATCCACCACCACACACTGGCCAAACTAAAGGAATGTTGTGGAAAATCAATACGAATGAAAAATGACTGTGCAATGACTGTAAACACATCTAAAGGCCAAGGAGAAATACTGTTTTTCAGGAAATAATCTATTTTAAACCACAGGACCCCAAGCCAACCTTGATGACTAATCAAGAATGCATTTCCCCATAACCATGCTTTTTTTTCAAAATAGTACATTTCCACATCAAACATCTTGTTTTCCATTGTATTTTTAAATAAAACAAAATAAAAGCAACACAGAGGAAAAGTCTATATGGTAGGAATCTTGACAGGAAAAAAGAGGTTCACAAGTGTAACAGGAACATCTCTCATTATACCACTTTGCTGAGAGAAAAACAAATAGCAAGAGTGTTGTTGCTGCAATAATTCTTGTTGTGGTATATTCTGAAGTGTCTAGGGACACTAGAGAATGATTCCATTTGGAACACTCACTAAAAATAGGCCAATAGTATTTGGAAGGTACCATCAAGTTTCATGTAGACCACTCCATTCTTAGGAATGGTACCCTGCTTGTAAAGAATGTAACAAGCTAGGGAACAAGACACCTTAAATTAAAAATTGGAACTGCTTTCCTCTGTCTCAAACTTGAAACCAATTTGTTACCATTTTCCACCTTTGTTGATTATTCAGTCTTTCCTGTAAATGCCTGGCTAAATTCTTTCCTAGCTGCCAGAATCCTCTTCTTTTAGGTACTCTCTAATGGATCAGTTGTGCCTGCCTTGATCTACACCATGTCTAGCTTCTGCTCACTTGTCTGAATTTTAGGCCATTCCTCTTGTCCTGTCCCCACAGTCACAGCCTGTCCAATTCTTGCAGCCCTGGTGACTCTTGTCCCTTTCTTTTGTCCCTATCTGAACACAGTGCTCCAACTTTAATCATACTATGGGGACCAAACATAACCCCCAAACACTAGAAAAATATATGATATGGAAGCATGTGGTCCTGTAAAGGACCCCTGGATGGTTAAGTCCAGTCAAAGACGACTATGGGGTTGCGGCGCTCATCTCACTTTCAGGCTGAGGGAGCCGGCATTTGTCCACAGACAACTTTCCGGGTCATGTGGCCAGCAGGACTAAACCGCTTCTGGTGCAACAGGACACCGTGATCGAAGCCATAGCACACGGAAATGCCGTTTACCTTCCCACCACAGTGGCATGCTTTCAAACTGCTAGGTAGGCCCTGTAGACTAGCCCCGCTGTCAATGCAGCCACTGATGCCAAATTTTGACCCCACTACATCACATACTCCTATCATCCACACACTTAACCAATGTGCAAAGGCGCTCTACATTAATTGGCCCACTTTCCCCTCTCCTTTCACACATCAGCCAATGTGCAGATGGCAGAATATGTGGCTGCAGTGCATGACCCTGTGATCCCTTCTGACACAGGTCTTATTGGGGAGGGGATATGATATGAACCCCCTGCTAGGAAGCTAAATTCTGGCATCATCTTGCCACTTTGAGTTCCTTCCCTTAATCACCTGGCAGAGTGAGGCAAGCGACTTCAGGTGGCACCATGAGGGAGAAATAGATGAAGGCAGGAATTTATCTTTGAATGGTGCAGGAGGACTTGGCCTTATTTTGTAGGGAGTAGGAAATAGCACTTGGGCTCTGCTTCAGGCCTGGGCCTAGAAAACTGATTTTATTATTGTGACATGGTTTATAAACAGCAGAAAATAAAAGGAAGTGGGTTGATATTAAGGAAAAGTTAAGCTGAAGTTCAGTATTTTCATAAGTACGAAGCCTGGACCAACTTAAATGTCTTAATTCTAAAAAGTTTCCCACTGCTCAGTTAGATATGTTGACAACAAACATCCTCAAGACTGACTGAGGCCAGAATCTCATCAACTTTGCTTGTCAGCTGCTGCTGAATCATTCAACTGAATTTCAAATCACTCTACAATAAACTAAAAGAAAAAAGACCACAGTATTTAAAGCGGTTTGTCTGTGGGATTAAAATTACTAAAATTATACCAACGTCACTGTAACATAACATTGCAATGTGGGGGAAGCTGTCCCACCACTGCTATAGCAACCACTCATAATACACAATATCAAACATTTAGCGAAATGAAAACAAAAATCCATCGTGAACAAGAAGATGACTCAAAATGTACATACATCTTAGAAATAATACATGTTCCCAGTAATTTATACTAACTCACTGTTTATATATATATATATATATATATATATATATATATATATAAAGATTTCAACGTTTATCCTAGAGCTGCTTTGATTTATTTGAGGATTAAATTCCATTTTAAAATATTAAATGCTTACAAAGACAGCAATAAAGAAAGCAAAGAAATATTTGTTCAAATAAGGTTATGGTTGAAGAGAAAACTCGTCATGCAAACATATACATACACCACAGAAATTCTCATGAGGGGCTCTGTCTATCTAAGATTTAATTTTAATACTTCATTTATCACCATAATGTCTCCATGCCTTTCAAGAACATAAAAACAGCAAATCCAACTCTGTCCAGATTCCCACTCCACACCACCACACCACTTCCCTTTTGACGGAACAATGTTTTCTAACAAGATCTTCTTGGACCAAACTGGCTTATTTTAGACTCCAGCCAAGGACACAGTTGGTTCACATACATAATGACAGCACACTGCAACCTCCCTTCCAAGCCAGTGGAATTAGAACAGTTATGTAACCTGCCTACTGTAGACTAGCTTAGCACATTTATAGTGGACGCTGAATTTCTTGGACTATTTGAAGACAGGACTCTGGGAAAACTACAGTCTAATTTTAAGTCCATGGTGCAGCCACCTTTGGAATGTTGCATAGAGTTCTGGCTGTCCCATCTTAAAAGGATATAACAGACCTCAGAAATGGAAAATAATCCTGGATCAGGGGGCTGAAACACCTACCCTATGAGGAAAAGTGAAAACATCTGGGGATTTTTTAGGTTTGTGGGGTTTTTCTGAGTGCTCACCCCTCAAAACATAAGAGAGGAACATGATAGTGAACATGTTCCACAACACCAAAACTCAGGGTCATCCAACAAAATAGAGGGCCAAACTAGACATGCGTGATTGCATGTGGCATAAATAGGGAGTTTTTCCACATCTAAACATGGAGGGAAGTTAATCAAGATCAGGACTGAATCGGGGGGGGGGGGGGGGAGGCGTGTAATGCATCTCTCCTGCTGCCAGTGCTTTTGTTAAGGGGTACTCTCATTTTCCTACTCATATTGAAATACTGCCCCTCAGATTCACAAAATATTTAGGGGTATGCATACCCCTGCACCCCCCCCCCAGGAAAAAGCACTGCCTGCAGCAATCCAAATACAAATTTGCCATGGAAGCTCGTATCACATGAAAGCCCTGGGAAATGGGATTTCATTGGCAACAAGGCTTTGCGAGGGAGACACCCACACTATTATAATAAACACAATTTCAAATAAAATGAAAGCATTATTTTTAGGCTTAGGCTGTAATTGCAGATATTTGTCCAGTTCTGGAGAAAGGAAGGAACAGACAGACATATCTCATAGCTCCTTGTGACAAACTTCAGATAACTTTAATCTGGGACACGTGGTGTCTATAGGAAAGAGATGCCTGAAATCAAAATTATTTACATCTCCCCCTTCTATAACGCTAGAATTCATGAACATCCAATGACACTGAACGTTGGAAGATTCATGACAGATAAAAGAAGGGACAGGGGTCTTCCCACTTACATGCGACTGTGCGCTATTGTGTAGACACACGGCACCGGGAAATAAAGAAATACCAGGAAATGGCAGTGGGCAAAGCAATCCCCAGAGACTGGAGGTGTAGTGGGTCTTTGTTTAGGCTGCTCAGCCTCTCTTCCTAGCAGCTGATGCACGCAGAGCACAGCAGCTGCCGCCACTTTTGAGGGTCTTCTAGTTGAACAGAGAGCTGGAGAACAGGGAAAAATGGACCTTTAGAGGCTTTTTAGAGGGTGCTCGCCACTTATGTGATTTTCACTTATGTCCACAGGGCCCAGAACGCAACCCTCACATAAATGCGGATGGGGGGAAGTCTGTACTTCTTCGCGCAGCACTTGCTCCCACAGGAGGCATGGTCTCCCATGAGATTATTTTGAGTTTAGTGGCATCAGATATACCTGATAGCTTGCATAAAACAATGAACACTTGACATACTCTTGAATATAGTTCCATAATGTATCACAAAGTTTCTAAATGTTGTGCATACCTTATGATTTGGCTGCAGGTTATTGGTGTGCCTGGTTTTATGCATTTTGAATTGGTGTGTGTGTGTGTGTGTGTGTGTGTGTGATTTACTAATGAAGATATGTTTTAAAATGTATTGGTGCCCCACTTTTTGAGTAGTAAACAGGATGCAGCTCTTAACAATCGCCTCTATTTTTAACAAAAGGAGATGTCAATCTTGTCTCCAGAAGTTTAAATTCAAAGTCCTACATATATAATTAAATCTTGCTGAACTCAGTAAGATTTACTGCTAAGCAAATAAGGACATAGTATAGGAATCTATTAAACACTGCATCTCTGGCGAACAACCCCTCCCCCAATAAGGTAAGTCTACGAATGGTTATTAGCCACATTGTCTAAAGAGAACTTTCAGGTTCAGAAATTTCTAAATGCCTCCTTCTTGGGGTGGGACAAACATAACTAAGAAGTTTGGACACCTGTCTAATTCTTAGGTAGATACCTAAGAGCTTTACTGTTGGCACTTAAGTATTTAAACTACTTGGCAGACCCAGTTCACAAAAGTTCATTCAAGTGGTCTTCTGCATACTGACAAATTTCATATATCTTTCCTCAGGGTAGCACAAAGATAACAAAGTTCCCTAGTCAGGGGTTGTATTTTGATTAATGAATGAGGCACTCAAACCCCGGAGACAGAGTGCATAACCTTCTTCCCCCTTTCTCACCAACTGGACAAAAACCTGACTCTTTCACCCCAAGATGTAGAGCTAGGAAATTTTTCTCCATTGTGCTGTAAACCCCATGGGATTCCAAGCAGTGTCTTAACACCTGGCCATCCTTGAGTATAAAAGGTAAAGGTACCCCTGCCCGTTCGGGCCAGTCTTGCCAGACTCTAGGGTTGTGCGCTCATCTCACTCTATAGGCCGGGAGCCAGCGCTGTCCGCAGACACTTCCGGGTCACATGGCCAGTGTGGCCAGCGTGACAAACTGCATCTGGCGAGCCAGCACAGCACACGGAACGCCGTTTACCTTCCCGCTGGTAAGCGGTCCCTATTTATCTACTTGCACCCGGAGGTGCTTTCGAACTGCTAGGTTGGCAGGCGCTGGGACCGAACGACGGGAGCGCGCCCCGCCGCGGGGATTCGAACTGCCGACCATGTGATCGGCAAGTCCTAGGCGGACAAAAGCTGGATAAGTTAATTTCTCAGATGTGTGGATATGTCAGATATTGCTGTGTTAGCACAGGAGTTTGTAGTAAGCTAAAAGTGCAATTTGGGTACGATTCATGACAGGTAAATGTCTTTCTTTTCACAACGAAATCTATTAGCAAAGATTAAAAGATTCTGGCAAAAAAAATCAAAAGAAAACCAGTGGGGTTCCAAACAGAAGTGGGCAAGAGAGAACGGCAAGACACTCTGAGGAAATGAGAAAGGGGACAGGGAGCCTGGGAGAAACTTGAAAGAGGAGGGGCATTCAGTTTCCCAATATCCGCCAATTTTTTGTCAAGGGAAATGTGGAAGGAGCCCCTGCCCCCACCAACAATGTAGAGCTCTAAGCCCCATCTAAAGTAGACACATCTCTCCTTTACCTTAGAAGGTATGAATGTGAGATGCAGCAAGAGTTCTGTTTTCCACCTTCTGTACAAGTCTGATGCATCCATCAGCAGAAAAAACACACACAAGACCGGCAATGTTGCTGTAATCTGAGTATTCCTTTTTAGGGAAAGCACGAAAGAAGCTGAGAGGGTAGTTCTTCTGTGCACTGAACACACAAAAATGTGTTTCGTTTCTGTTCTGCTTGAAAAGTTAAAGAAAGAGGCACAATCAGTGTAAAAGTATTCACCCTGTTTCACCTCTGCTCATCATATGAAGAGGAATCTGTACAGCCAAATTTATACAACTAATTCTGTTCTCCAGAATTGGAATTGACGATTGAGTCATCTTTCCTATAAATTCATTGTTTAAATGATTTTGGCATTATTCCTTTCAGATTCCTGTCTAGCTATGCAATGGAAATTTCGACCTCACACTCTGGTTTCTTTAACATCACAGATACCAAGATTATGAGTTAGGGGAGACTTCGCCAGTTGACAAAGAGATGGAATGGAGAAATTTGGAGTTTAAAAAGGAACAGAGTTGATCTAAATAAACCGAAGAGTAAATATTTAGTTCCAGTGACATTAAATTACATTCATACTCTTATAGCAACTAGTTTGTTACAATTAAGAATGTTCCTGCTTTCCAATACTTTATCATTTGGCCATAAAATGCAATTCCTAAATGAAACTTGGCATATAAAATTATGGCCTGGAAGCAATTTCTTCCTATGAATAAGTTACCATTTCTAAACCTGTTATACTTCATGGACAAAAAGAAAGATTAGTTATATCCAACCATGGATTTTTGCTTACATTTAAACTGGCAACAAGTTTAACAGCACAGGCTCAATATAGCACCCACACTTGAGATGAAGGCTGTGCCTATTTTAAATCAGCTAGAGCAATGGTCATCAACCTTTCCATATTAGGAACTTCTTCCTTCTAGCGCGCTACAAAAGGCAGAGTGGACATCACCCTTTTGGTACATTTGTGTATGGTTCCCCTAGAGATCTTCCATTACCAAATCCTTTTCAAATACTTTGTAAGCATATTTACACAGAGCATATAATTTGCCAAATCCCTTGAATGATAAACTCACAGTCTGCTACAAGAACCCTGCCCACCTTTAACAAATAGGCAGCAAGGTCAAGAACTACTGAACAGAGTAGTGAAACTCCAGTTTTCAGGTGCCTAAAAAGGAATAGTGATCCTGGGGAAAGACTGATGCTCCTATTACTCGACTTGACCTTATTCTAAAATATAGTGTTGCAAAATAAGATATTGATGGTGTTACCAAGGGAAAATAAAGTCTCTTATCTGACCTGCGTTAGAGGGATGCAATAAATGCTAAGTACAGGCGTACCTTGGCTCACGAACAAATCGGCTCCCAAACAATGGAAACCCGGAAGTGAGTGTTCCGGTTTTTGAACGTTCTTTTGGAAGCCGAACATCCGACGGGGCTTCGGTGGTTTCTGATTGGCTGCAGGAGCTTCCTGCAACTAATCAGAAGCCACGCTTTGGTTTTTGAACATTCTGGAAGTCAAATGGACTTCCGGAACGAATTCCGTTCAACTTCCAAGGTACGACTGTATTGTTGTTCTCTTCTTCTTAGGTCCCTTCCACACATAGTGGTGAGTTCCCTCACCACTCTAGAGTGTACATGAACAGTATAATCTCCTAAGCCTGAGACTTTCATACCCATTCAGCACCTTCCAACTCTCTGCTGGCTGGATGCTGATCAAGTAAAAAGACCCACATGATTGGCTCTGTCCTTGTAGTAGGCCCCAAACTAGGATGGAACCCAGATTGAAAAAGGTCAGCACAGAAGGTTTCCTCTAGAAATTGCTTGCCTTAGCAATTGCCACTAAGTGGGACTAGATTGAAGCAACTTCATCAATAGAGGATCAAGTGGGGGGGGGGATGTGCAGTCATTTCACCTTCTGGAGTATCTTCTTTGGAACAAAACAGGACAACTGAGAAGGATGTGATCTAGCTGACACAGAGGTAGCAGAAGGAAAATATATTCTCTGCTGCTACTATTGCCACCACCACATATGTCTGCAAAAGGGTTTGGTCATTAATTTTCTATCATTTACCGTATGTTCAAGCCATCTGACAACCTTTCACTAAACTATGCACTAGGATCTCCTCAAAACTGAAAAGATGGCACTCTGGTCAGCGCTGTCAATTGCCAAGGCCAAGCAGCAATTTAAGGAGACCACCTGGAAATATACAGTATCATCTCTAATGTCTCCACCTAAATATCCCAAAGCATTCTGGAAACATATAGGATCTGTAAATCTCTGGGCATAGACCATTCTAGTAAGCCCCACCTCTTGCAGAAGTGGGCAACTGTATACACTTGCACCTTGGTTCTGTTTATTTTCTGGCCATCTAACCACCAAAATTCTTCCCAATAAGTCTCTTTCAAACACAGTTTCTTTGTACCATTCTTTGCAAACAGGTATTATTAAACCAGGAACCAGGTTTCTTAAACGGCTTTGTAAGTAGTGCTTAAAGCACAATTTCCCAGTTTGGCCATAATGGTAAACTGTGGATATCTTCATTAATGTTGGGTACATGCTCAGAAGGAACGGGGTGACAAAGTGGGAAAGAAGACTGTAGGCACAGCGATGGTTCTCAATCCAATAAACCAAGTTAATTCAGACATCCTCCACCCTGAACTGGGTGACTGCATCTAAACTGGGTGATGGCTTTTCAGCTGGACAAAATTCAAATCCATCAGCATGATGCCCTTTTGAGCTTCCCAGAGGCATCTGGCTGGGCACTGCTGGAAACAAGATCTTGTTATGATCCAGAACAGCAGTTCTTCCACTTTCCTTTCAACTTTTTACAGATGATTCATACTACTTAAAGCCAGATTTCTTTGAAACCACAAAGCAGGCATCTAGTAAAGGAAGACTGCTTCAAGAAACATATTGGAATTATGCTCCCTGTCGCTTTTAATTGCAATAATATTAATCATGCATGGATGAAGGAAATATTCCCTTGTGCCAATTGAGTTGTTTCTCATCACATGACGGAAAACAAAAAACAAAAATTCTCCTAAAAACTATGCATTTGCTTGCATGCTACCATTTAAAGATGTAATTGCAGGTATTGTGATTTAGAAAAACAGAGAGCTATTTTTTTTCTTTAAAAAAATCCATTTAATTCCTTTTTATATTTTGTATTACACAATAAAGCCTCATTACCCTTTATGCTTATGTTGACAAAATAACAATATAAAATTACAGGATTTGGTTGCTGGAAAATGCAATTCCTCTTCAAGGTAGCAAGTGTCACTACCATGACTGCATCCAACTGCTACATTAGTTAGCAGTCGTTTTTCTGAGGAATGCAGAGTAATATTTCAATCTAACAAAAGCAGTGTAAAATAAGTGAGGCAGCACAATTGGGAATGCTACTTCGCACCAGGGACTATGGTCAGGAAGTTAAGAACACGATATTGGCCGATATGTCCAGTCCCCTTCCTACATTCCATCTTCCACATTTATTCTCCCATAAAAGGTAAAGGGACCCCTGACCATTAGGTCCAGTCGTGACCAACTCTGGGGTTGCGGTGCTCGTCTAGCTTTATTGGCCTAGGGAGCCGGCGTACAGCTTCCGGGTCATGTGGCCAGCATGACTAAGCCGCTTCTGGTGAACCAGAGCAGCGCACGGAAATGCCGTTTACCTTCCCGCCGGAGCGGTACCTATTTATCTACTTGCACTTTGAGGTGCTTTCCCCATACTGTCACACTATTTAAACCTAATGTAGTGCTAAGCAGCGCTAAGCAGGTCAGCACTCCTTCAGGTAAAGAGGTGGCTCACAGTGAAGTGATCAATATCCAAGAAAGAGAAAATTTACTTTTTAAAAAAAACACCACCAGGAAGATTTTAATCCTATAAAAGGAGCTGAACTTAACATCTGCTTTTTGCGAACTCTAGTTATATGTGCTAGGTTTAAGCAATTTTACATTTTCAATTATGTTGCAGGTTTTGTTGTCTGCAGGCTAACACACAACATATTAAAGGCCCTCCCTCCCCAGAAACCAATGTATTGTTCCAGTTAGTAACACTGGTATTTTAATACGGAAGAACACAAACATGTCAGTGGTTTGAAAGGCAGTTGATATAACATCTAGAAACATATGGTGTAAATTTTGTTGAAGCAGCTTAAATAGCTGCATAGCTGCTAATTTTGATTAATTCTTCAACATGTTATATTAATTAAAATTACAGAACTTTTATATTCTTATTTGGAACCATTATTTAATTTATATCTTGAGTCAGAAACCATAAGTACCAATCAATTAAACTGGAATTTTGCTGTTATTTTCATAATCACTAATGTGGCTGATGTATACTTGCCTCGATTCAAAGCTACCCAACATATACTAGATTCATAGCATTCAGCCTGTAGTTTTGCAAGCATTTTCATCTATGGAGGTTTATCTAGCAAAAGCATCACCTTCTATCGCTTTCTTTGGAGTCAACAAAGCAACACCTCAAATATTTCTGATCAACTTTACCGTGCTGTTATAAGGAGTACGTGATGAATTTAACTTTTGTATGTTTTAAAGTATGGTTGTGATTTTTTCTCGAGTTTATTGCTTTTTCTTTTTGTAAACTGCTTTGTTGTTGTTTTTTACAATCAAGTGGTGTATACATTTTATGAAATAAATAAATATGTATGAAGGAGTTTAAATATCAGAAAGTGCTATACAGTGGTACTTCGGGTTACATACGCTTCAGGTTACATACGCTTCAGGTTACAGACTCCGCTAACCCAGAAATAGTGCTTCAGGTTAAGAACTTTGCTTCAGGATGAGAACAAAAATTGTGCTCCAGCGACGCGGCAGCAGCAAGAGGCCCCATTAGCTAGAGTGGTGTTTCAGGTTAAGAACAGTTTCAGGTTAAGTACAGACCTCCGGAACGAATTAAGTACTTAATCTGAGGTTCCACTGTATAGATGCTTAGATTCCTTGGTTCAACCCCTTGGGAACTGTCTTGCAGCATGCCATAGGATTTGGTGTCATCACCAGTGCTATTTAATACCTACAAGAGAGAGGTGCAACAAAATGTTGCATTGTGGAGTGTTCCTACAGCCAACCATACCCACCTCCACAATATTCAATCCTATGTTGTCTCCTACATCGTTTTTTGTTCCACCGCCCGCCCGCCCGCCCCCATTATTCAGTCAGCAGGCTGTCCTCTGAAATGATATGAAATGATATAAAGCCAGATATTCTGATGACACCCAGCTCTGTTTTACTAAGCATCCAGGAGCTGCTATCTCAGGTCTGGTGGTTGTGGTGAATGTGAGGTAGCAACAGGCTTGAGCTGAGCTCAGACCAATGAATGTAAAATTGCAAGGAATCCCTGTGTTTTGGTGGGGTATTCAGGAACAGTGATAGATGAGTTGGCACGGAGGTCATTAATATGATTCCTTTCCAGAAGCTCCCAGCATCCTTATCTATTGGGTATGCTGGCTGGGACTGGTGGGAATTGGAGTCCAACAACATATAGCCCTATGTTGACAGTTGGCTTAGCAATTTCCCCACCTGAGGACACCTAGAGCCTGATGTCCTAGTCATGGAAGGCAGATAGCAACAACATCTCGGAATCTTTTATTAACTTCATTTATACATTTATTTGTAAATGTTGTTATGTGTTTTGAGGACTTTGGCTTAAAAGAGGGATTAAAAAATCTACCAAATAGACAAACTGTACTTGTTAAGTATACTCCACCCCCATTTGGAGAGAATGAATCTTTCTACAGTTTTCCATGATCTTGTGACTTCTAGGACAAATTTCTGCAACTGATGTAGCGAGCTGCTTCCAAAGGCAACTCAAATTGCAGGCAGTAGAGAATGCTGCTGCTCATGCTCCTGACAGATTCAGAGCGGCAATATATTTAACGGGTATTGCAGAACTAGCTCTGACTACCTGTTTTCTTCCAGGCCCATAGGTGCCTCCTATTAAAGATTTTAATGGTCTGGGACCAACATCTTTTAGATACACCATCACTCTTGCTTTGAACCCATGGTTTGTCAGTGCTCTATAAGCTGAGCTTAGTTTGAATATTGGCTGCAAGAAGGAGACATGGAAACAACTCCCTACAGCTGTTTCGGGCTGTTCTTCCCTTAGGTGCAGGTATAGGGAGCATGTGGCCATACAGCTGTTGTTGCATTGGCTCCCATCACGCCTGATCATTGGCCATGCTGGCTGATGGGGTCTGGAGTCTACTATCTTAAGCATCATAGGCTCCCCATCACTGCTGCCTTGGTGCTTTCCAGCAGAGGTGAAAAACTACCGTACTTATTCCATAATGCTTTCCATTGATTTGGTTCTAGCTTCTTGTTGTCTGCTTACTTGTTTTGTAGCTGCTTCTGCTGGTGTTTCTTCTTGCATCCGAAAATATACTTGCTGTGCATAAAACTGAAATTTCTCTCTCTTCCTAGAAAGCAAGCTCTTCGACTAAATTTTATATGGAAATAAGAGCACAGTGTTAAGCTCTCTAATTTGCTACATATGTCATAATGACCCAGACTGGGACATGGCATAGTAGTACAGGCCTCGGGTCATATTTAGAGCTCCAGGAGTTCATTTACTGACCATTAATATGAACACAATAAAGGCTTCTGGACACGTGCATGAATTGTTATCTGGAACCATATGCAGCCAATGGAGGTTACTTTGACCTCTACTGAGTAAATCTGGTATCTTAAAAGTTCCATCAACTCCCCAACTGCTGTCTCTGTGTTACTACTAGCCTCAGTGGTAACAGGAGCGCCCCCTACATCAATTAGCATTTATTTATCAATTTAAAGCTTTTATAAGCTGTCCTTTAGGATCAATTTCTCCCAAGGCAGCTTCTACCGATAAGACAACAATATATAATCTCTAATCAATTTTTAAAAAGAAAACACATGGCAATAAAAGTGGTAAAATAAGAGCAACCAGAAATAACATTAAGGCAACACCTAACCCAGTAAGACCCCAAAGCACCACCAGAAACACAGTAGCCCAGTTAGAAAACAGCAGTGAGCAGATACGTTCAGGGCCTAGTGATGCGCCTTGGAATATCACAACTGGAAAAGAGTTTACAGACGAATAGTCCTGCAGAATCAGGCCAAAGGCCTATCTAATCCAGGCTTTTGCTTCCTACAGTGGCCAACCAGATGCCTGTGGGAAACCTGCAAACAGGATTTCAGCACAATAGCACTCTTCCACTGTTACTTACCAGTGACTGGTATTTAGTGGCATACTGCTCAGATACTGGAGGTTACATAGAACCATCACGATAAGTAGCAATTGATAGCTTTCTCCTCTGTGAGTTCCACCACTGAAAAGGCCCTTCCCTTGTGCCCACCAAGCTCTCACACAGGAGCACACAAGTAGAGCCTCCGAACCAGATACCATTTCACCACATATGCACAGTGTCATCTCCAATCAATGCTTCCAAGCTCAATCAATCAATCAATCAATCAATCAATCAATGTTTATTACAGCAAACAGCCAGCAGATGCTTCCAAGCTAGATTAATTAGAAAGAAGCAGCACTGTGCAGTGTTTAGAACCTGTGACCTTTTGGAACAAAAGGCATATATGCTCTACCACTGAGCTACAGCCCTTCCCCTTGAGGGTGGACAGCTCTGTGAAAATCAGTTACAGATCTCTTTCCTCTTGCAATAGGTGTGAGTGTCTTCCTCCACAAAAGCTATTAAAGGATCCCACATGGTCTTCAGAAGTGGAGTGACTGCCTCATAAACTGCTTGCTCAATTCTTCTTTCCCTACATTTCTACTTACACTTTCCAGTTTTGTTTCTTTAACTGGGATGAATATTCCCTTTTCATTTTTTTGCTTGTGCATCTCTTGAGCAACTATCCACAGCTCCTTAATGGTAAAGAGGACAAGCATAGCTTTTAAGTAGCATCTCCAGGTTATATAGCAAATTTGTCCTGTAACTGGGAAGTCAGGAACCAGGGCTCATTTACTGAAATACAGTGGTACCTCAGGTTAAGTACTTAATTTGTTCCGGAGGTCCGTACTTAACCTGAAACTGTTCTTAACCTGAAGCACCACTTTAGCTAACGGGGCCTCCTGCTGCCGCCACACCGCCAGAGCACAATTTCTGTTCTCACCCTGAAGCAAAGTTCTTAACCTGAAGCAATATTTCTGGGTTAGCGGAGTCTGTAACCTGAAGCGTATGTAACCTGAAGCGTATGTAACTCGAGGTACCATTGTACAATGTGCTCTGTAAGAACATAATGTTGTTGTTGTTTAGTCGTTTAGTCGTGCCCGACTCTTCGTGACCCCATGGACCAGAGCACACCAGGCACTCCTGTCCTCCACTGCCTCCCGCAGTTTGATCAAACTCATGCTGGTAGCTTCAAGAACACCATCCAACCATCTCATCCTCTGTCGTCCCCTTCTCCTTGTGCCCTCCATCTTTCCCAACATCAGGGTCTTTTCCAGGGAGTCTTCTCTTCTCATGAGGTCGCCAAAGTATTGGAGCCTCAGCTTTACGATCTGTCCTTCCAAAGAACATAATAAAAGGGCCCAAATCCTCCATTTTCCTGTTTTCACAGTGGACACCCAGATGCCTGTGGGAAACCTGCAAATAGGATTTCAGCACAAAAGCATTCTCCCCTCCAGTGGAGTTCAAAAACATACTACCTCTGAGGATAGCCAACCTGGCTAGAAGCCATTAATAGTCTTAGTTACCCTGGATTTATCTCATCCCCTTTTGAAGCCATCCCAGTCGGTGACCATTACTGCCTCCTGTGGGAGTGAGTTCCAAAGTTTAACTATAAACTCCACAAAGTAGTACTTTCTTTGTTCTGAATCTTTCAACCTTCAGCTTCACCGAGCTCAAGTTCTCCATTTCAGAAAGAAAGTGTTCAGCACTTGGCTAGATTGTGCCTTTATTTTAGAAAAATAAATCGTAGGAAACATTGAAGTATTACATCATGCTTTTAAAGCTCCCAGTTGCGCACTTACAGACGTAATCATGATGCAACCACTTGGCATATGCCATATAGCGATTCATTTGCATTCTTCTTTCCTCAAACTATCAGTTTTTAATCATGCAGTTTTTTAATCATTTTGTTACCCAGAGCCCAGAGAGGTACTCAGAAACTGTTGCGCTGGACTTTGTTATCGGGTTTAATATGGTACAACATAAAGCTTTGATGAAAGGAAAGAAGAAAGAACACAGCAAGTTCATGAAGCTAAAAAGCCAAGATGTACTAAACTGGGGCATTCCAAGTTAAAAATAACTACCTAAACTGTGAGACGAGAGCTGTAATTTTGTGCAGCGCAGCATGACATCATGGTTTACATGGGGCCAGCTCAATAAATCAAGCTTTAGCTAATTAGAGATCCTACTGCCAGTCCATATTATTTTGACAAATAATTGAAACGGGACAGTTCATAACACAAGCCAGTTATGTTTGCTAAAAGCATGTTCTTTTCAAACTGTTTTAACTTCACTCCTGCTTACAGATAATTCACATTCAGAAAAGTACAGATCCCAAGTGCTTATTTTGAGTCTGACTTCACTGTCAAGGAATTCTTCAATTAACTTTATGTTGCTTTGAGCATTCTCTCGCCAATGAGAAAACAATCTGTGGTTCCTCGATCCTTCCCGTGCCAATGGCTGCCATTCACACTTCTCTTTTAAATGCCATACACAGTTTCTGCAACAGCCCACCCTTGTTTGGTGAAAACTAGCAAGCAGTCACAACATTGACACATCTTACTTAGGAAGGCAGGAGCAACAGGGAAGGTTGCCATTTCTTGTTGAACAGAATGAGAACATAAAGGCACCGACTTGCTACAAAATGACCTGGATGTTGCTTTTTAAAGACTGTTTTAAGGATGTTTATTTTTAAGACTGACAAATCAAAATATCCTCAAATCTACAAAACGGTCTTTAATAAAAATAAAAAAGCCTATAGAGTCACAATCTTGCTACTAATGTAAGTTAGTTTATGTTTACATAAAATAAAAACATGAGGCGTGCGCACACACACACACACACACACACACACAAATACACTCAACAGATTTAGGGGACATGGAGGGTGCATGGCAAAATAGGAGGGAGGGGAAGTTATTATGAGCTGTCCAAAGTACAAGCACATTAGTGGAACTATTTAGTTGGATACTGCCCTTGGTTCCCTTACAATAAATATGATTTTATGTGTGGTCTGCAGTTGGATAAGTCCAGTTTTAGTTTTTTACTTGGCACATGCTTTTAGCTCTTACTTTGTATCAGGAACACAATTGTATTGTTGGTTGTGTTGCACTGATCTGTGGTAGCCAAACACCATCTTCATTTCATTTCATTTTTTAATTTGCATATTATCTATCTATATTACTGCACTTGAGGAAGCCTACATCCATAGAAATGATAAATACTCCCCAAAAAATCACACTCCCAAACTAACAATTCTAAATATATCTAAAAACAAATTAACAAAATTCAAGAATCTTTTTCACACATAGCATTACACGATAATATTGGAAGCAGAAGCCAGAACTGGTATCTGTGAGCGTGGGGGTGGGAGGAAATTGGGACAGTATTATACCTTCTTCTTGCTTTTTCCAACAGCCTTTGGTTATTTCTAAAATGTGTTATCTATTGCAGTGTATCAGTTCTAAGAAAAAGGAACTAAAATTTAGCCATGTAAAATTTCTAGCCTACCTTATTCCAAAGAATCGGAACTGAAAACGTTAAAAAGTAACATAGTAAAGGTAAAGGACCCCTGACCATTAGGTCCAGTCATGACCAACTCTGGGGTTGCGGCGCTCATCTCGCTTTACTGGCCGAGGGAGCCGGCGTACAGCTTCCGGGTCATGTGACCAGCATGACTAAGCGCTTCTGGCAAACCAGAGCAGCGCACAGAAACGCCGTTTACCTTCCCGCTGGAGCGGTACCTATTTATCTACTTGCACTTTGATGTGCTTTTGAACTGCTAGGTTGGCAGGAGCAGGGACTGAGCAACGGGAGCTCACCCCGTCGCGGGGATTCGAACCACCAACCTTCTGATCGGCAAGTCCTAGGCTCTGTGGTTTAACCCACAGCGTCACCTGCGTCCCAAAAAGTAACATAAAGTAACATAAAATTGGAGTCAGGACAGAGCAGCTGATCATAGAATCATAGAGTTGGAAGGGGCTTCATCTAGTCCAATCCCTTGCAATACAGGAATCTTTTGCCCCACGACCCTGAGATACAGAGTCTCATGCTCTACCGACTTCACAGCTGCAAAACCTCTTACCAAATGGTCGCAAATGGTCAGGCCTGCTTGAGGATCAACCAAGGAAGCGCTCTTTGGGATGTCAGGGCTCTTGTGAGAGATCTGAAGTTTAAGTTTTTGAAAAATTATTATGGAACCATTACTTTATACACATTTATAACTTTGAAGCAGCTAATGGATTTGCTAATAAAATGATAGAAATCTTGTCTTGTTAATGGAAAACACTTGTAATTTCAGCCACGGGGTCTACATATCACAGGGCCTTCCACAGCTAAACACGCTATTTTGGTTAACATTATCAAAAACAAAAAGGTGACTTCTCCCCAAGCAACAATCTGCTTACAAAAACAACAACAACAGGCATTTGAAGCGCTGTGATTAAAGAACAAAATATATGCTTCTCTTGTATAAACTTGTACAGATTGCTTCCTATTGATTGTTCGAGTCATATTTTTGGCACTAAATTGCTATTCAGTTACAAAATATAAGCAATAGAGAACAAGTGATGTAATCTATTTACAATCTAGGTTTTTTTATTCTTTACATGACCAAAGTGTAATACAATCAGGTTGATAAAAATGAAAACCAACTGTTTGCATTTTTTTAAAAAAACAAGTTTAGTAGAATAATAATAAATATTTAATTCTATCTAGGGCTTTTTTTTCCAGCCGGAACTCTCCAGAACTTAGTTCCAGCACCATTGTCATTGTAAGAGAACAAGGGAGGTGTTTGTGGTGAGTTCTGCAACCTTTTTTTCTAGTAAACTTCCTTTTAAAAAGTGCAAACGTCGTTTTTCATTTTTATCAACCTGATTTTGTCTATCTGAAGGGCTGTCACATGGAAGATGGGGCAAGATTGTTTTCTCCTGCTCCGGAACCTATGGGTTTGAATGGAAAGAAAGGAGACTCCAGCTAAACATTAGGAAGCACTTTCTGATGGTAAGAGCTGTTCAGAAGGTGATGTCCTCTCCTTCATTGGAGGTTCATAAACAATGGTTGGATAGCCACCTCTCAAGGATACTTCAGCTGTGATTCCTGCGTTGCAGGGAGTGGGACTAGATGAGCTTTGGGATCCCTTCCAACTCTGCAATTCTATGATTCCACAACTGTGGTATTCCTCTGCCCATTAGGGCTGGGCAATATCAGCTTTTCAGCATCGTGGTATATCGCCAGCCAAACATCGCAGTCTGGCGATATATCGTGATGTTGGGGAAAAAAAAAGGCGTGGATCCTTTGTGCAGCTCTGCCGGGGATGGGGAGGGCACTCCATCCCCAGCTGAGTCATCCTCAGTGCTATCCCCGCTTGCGCAGGTGCCAACGCCGGGCTGGGGGATTCTTTAACTGCTTGGCTGAGAGAAGAGGCAACCGCACACTCCTCAGCCGAGCAGTTAAAAGATGCAGAGGGAGGAACAAGTTGTATTGGTGCCTCACCAACGCAGCTTTTTTCTCCCTCTGCGCAGTATGAGGGCAGAGTAGGATGGCAGTTTCTCTCAGCAATATATCACTGGTATGCCCCACAGAGAAACCTACGGTCTTCAATAAAAACATCCTGAAGGTCCCAGGCCTCAGAGAGGTTAGGCTGGCCTCAACTAGAGCCAGGGCTTTCTCGGCTGCGGCTCCAATCTGGTGGAACGCTCTGTCACAAGAGACTAGGGCCCTGCGGGACCTGACATCTTTCCGCAGGGCCTGCAAGACAGAGCTGTTCCACCAGGCCTTTGGTCAGGGCCCAGCCTGACTCCCTCCTCTGGCAACCTGCACAGAATTTTGCTTAACGGTTGCCGTTAATTTGATTTTAATTAATTTTTATAATGGAATGTTTTTAGAATGTTTGATTGTTTGATTATTTAATTGTTGTTAGCCGCCCTGAGCCCGGCTTCGGCTGGGGAGGGCGGGATATAAATAAAATTTATTTTTATTATTATGATGATGATGATGATGATGATGATGGTGAAACCGCCACCGCTCCCGAGTCCCTCTGCTAGCTGGAGGAAGTTGCTAGCAGAGGGACTCAGGAGTGGTGGCGGTTTCACAAGTGATATACCTCTGAGTGAAGCCAACATTGAAGTCTGCTCCTCATACCGGTCCTGGGTGATATCTTGATATTTCACCCAGGTCCTCGGCTCATCTAATTAAAACAAAATATATCCTTTGAGTGATTAATCAGGGATTAAAAATAAATAAATTTATATCCTGCCCTTGCTTCCAAAGGTGTTCTCTAGGGCAGGTGTGGGGAACCTCAGATTTGAGGACTAGAATGTGTCCCCCAGGACTCTTTTATCTACTAGGCCTTGGGATGCTCTTTAGACTAAGCTGCCTCCCCTGGTCACACCTTTCACTGGCCCTCCTCCACTGGCTGAGTGTCCTCAGAATGTAAATACTGAAGAGGCCCTTTATGATTCTTCTTGTTGGGATTGCCATTGGTCCTTCCTGGGCTTCTCACTCCTATAGACAAAGACATGGAAGTGAGGAGGAAAATGCAGTTGTGAAGGGAAGGAGGTCTGGCTACCAAGTTGGGTGAGGAAATTGTGGTAAGACAGCTGTTAGGCCAAGAAATCTCTCAAGAACACAGGAGCTGAGCAGGTCCATATATGCATGTATTAGGCTTGGCATTTCTTGGCTTGAGAAATCCATAGGAACATGGGATGCTGCCTCATATTGAGTCACACCACAGGTCCCTCTAAGTTAGTCGTCGTCTTCTTCTTCTTCTTCTTCTTCTTCTTCTTCTTCTTCCTTGGCAATCACTCGTGGCCAAGTAAGACTGTCTTCCATGAACATGGTCCTAACAGTGAGTCCATAAGTGACTGTGGAGGCCAATTCTGGATCCGCACATCCTTCCACGTGGGGACATAGGTTTCTGGGCAGGAGTTGATCAGGGTGAGGGTTTGCCAAGCATGCCTTCCTCTTAACACATCTAGGTTAGTACTGCCTACACTGACTAGCAGAGTGTTCCTCTTCAGACAGTTTTGCAAGTCCTGGCCCTCATATAGTCTGACAAACAGTAGAGGTCTGTAGTTAATTTCTCATGATAATAACTTCCAGGATTATTATTTTTCCAACTAAAGATATAGTTTCTAACTATAAAAATATTTCTAATTAAGCACATGAGACATTCTGCATTATGAAAGAAGAATAAAGTCTCAGCAAGCTATCCTCTGGCTTGTAAACATGAAAGTCTTCATGCTTTATTACATTTCTTCTACACCTTTAATCTTCTATAAGAGGGCAAAGACCAGAAGAATAATGCAGAAAACAAGCTCTAATGTTATTCTCACTCATACTCAGTTACAAACTACCAACTAACAGATAAAGGAAAGGCTGCAGTATTAGCTTCTCAGTTACTCTTTAGGAAGGGATTTAAAATGTCTCCTGCATTATTACCTCATGCTTGGACCTCATGAATTAAAACTATATACAAGTAGAAAGTAATTCAGTCCTGTAGTTATGTATACTATATCCTCAACTAAAATAAAAAGAAGTGGGGAGAGAAGGAAAAAGGGAAATGAACTCATGTTCTCAGCCAACTTCTCATTTCCCCCAACTTAATTGTGAACTGAAAGAGTTTTGTCTCTTTGGGGACTACATCAACATTGTGTCTAACTGCCACTTGAAAAGAAGAGATATGGGGAACAGAATGGTTAAAACAAGATTGCATTATAAGCCCAGTTTTACATTGATTAGCATTTCTATACCAAGTTTCTTTTCTACAGTACAGCCTGACTATTTTTGCTGTTGGAATTTAGTTGGTTTTGGAATGCTCTCCAAAAGTTTATTGTATAAAAACATTTAAGCTTAAAAATGTCCACTATAAAGATGCTTTGTTTGGCATGAAAGTGTTTTATGACATCCGTTAGGAAGATACGTGACCCCTCTGAGCCACAGTTAGCAGTATCATAGCTACACTGTTCTGTGCTTCCCTTATACAGTGGAAGCCAACACATAACTTAAGGTCAGAATTCCTTATGCTCCCCAATTTTCTCAAGGCCACAAGAGGAGTGCAAAGAAATCTCTTTTGTGTGATTTAATGAAGCACCTTGCAGTAAAACTGCTCGGACTCATCAACTCACCATCTCCCTATAACATTCTGAATGCTTCCACAACATTTTGAAAACTGCTAGCACATCCTACCTTGCAGTTTCACATACTTGTCACGTCTAATAGGACAACTTTGTCGTAACTGCAGCTTTTCTCCAAATCCTTTCCAATTTGGCCATCTCCTTAAACTGGGGCTGCGGTCTAAGGATACTATATGTAGTTATGCTCCCTTCTACTAATTACTTGAATTTTTATTACTTTGGTAAGTAACTTCAGAAATGAACTCCAACCAAGATGGAGTTTCATTTATAGACATTTCTGCTGTAGTTTCATCATTGGCTGCTCCTTTACATATGACTGATGGAATTTCTATTTGTTTTAAAACCTGCTAAGCTGTTGTTCTTCTGTGTAATTTACTACTGTACAGGTTTTTGTGTTTGTAAGTTGCTTCAGGAACCCTTGCCTAAGAGCTATGTTATAAATCTGAGGAATAGATAAAAATAGTCCAAGATTTGGAAAGAGAGTGTTGTTGCTTGACCTCATGGTCTTAGTATTATGGAGCTATAGTATCAGGTGCATTTGCCCATGGATAATTTTGTTCTGCTGCTTTTCAAAGGAGGACAAATGTGAGATGTTGCCATTTAAGACCATTATATTATATCACATTTCCATGCAACCCTTAGCTGAATGTCTGTGTGAGTGTCTGAGAGAGCATGAGACAGGAAGTCTCAGTACTGTTGGAAGTTTAGTTTCACTTCTGAAGGTGTGGCTGTTCCGTACTGATGCTCAAAGAGCACAGACGTGATGATGGATTCTCTGTATATAGACTTAAAATAAAGTAGTTTAGAGCTACTGATTGATTCTTTCTTCTGCTATGATATGCCAGAAGACAAGTGTGTTCCTCTCAGGAGGGAGGGGTCGCTTATCACCGGTCTCTCTGGACTTAAGGAGATTTACAGCCAGGGAGGACCACCAGAGAGACGCCCTGGTGTCTTGGGAAGTTGGCGACCTTCCTGGGCATGTTTCCAACAGAGTTTACATATGCATATCAATCAGGAACCCTGAGGACCAGGAATCTCAATGAAACACAGGACGCATGCAGACATTTAACTGCTTTCCATTTGTCCCCCTCAGCGGTCATTCACCATGGTTGTGCCATCTGAAAATGGCCATGGCCAAGAGCCATACTCAACTGGTACAAAAATAGTTCTGTGGGCATTAACATCTCCTCAATTAAAAAAGATGCTCATACATTACCGAATAAGAGCGTCCTGCGTATGAGATTCAACACAAACAGTATTCTTACCTAGAAAAAAGGCAGTAGAGGGAATGATCAGTTCCACGCTCTCAAAACACTTCCAAAACAATGTGTTCATGATATCTTGCCAACCAGGAAACACTCCTTTCCACCCACCCAACTGTACTAAAAAAATGTGAGTGACACAAGAGCCGAAGACTGAGATTAAAAGGAAAGCACAACTAAAGGAAATTTAGGCACAAACTAAAGGAAATTAATTAAGGCAGTGAAACTTGTCTTAAGCACCCACCCCAGAGACCATTAAATTAAAGCTAATTTAGGTGTTTAGAAAAAAAAACCATAAATGTTTAGGGGGGAAACCCCACATGGGATTCATAAAGCCACTTATGTTCAGGCCTATCTTCTGAAAACCAGCACTCTAAATTCTGAGTTGACAGCATAATGGGTTGGGGGTGGTATTTGTTTTCTGGCACGCTTATGTAAAATATTCAAGCAAAGACACATGAGAGTTTGTTAGCACTTAAATAAATAAATCTTATATTCCATTCTACTACCTGCATCTTTTGCCTAAGATATTGCTTATATTTTATGATGAGCCAGTCAATGCTATTTTATAACGCTTAAAAATTACTCAACTTTGCGCTCAATTTTAAAGTATTATTTTTATTCTTATTTATTTCATAGCAAAACAAATTAGACAGGGAAAGGAGTAAGAAGCAGGAAAATAGAATTTTTTATTTTCTCTCAAGAAAACATTATTGTATTTCTATATTTTTATGTTTTATCATAAAAGGTTCAGAACAAGCAAATTTAGCAGGTGATTGAATGAGAAGCCAGGACACACACAACCACACCCCTTATGGATAAGTAGTGATGGGTTGTAAAGTAGGAAGAAGTGAGTAGGAATAAACAATTTTCTAGTTTAAAGTTTCAGAAAGAGAAAAAAATATAATGGTCATCACAGAAAGTTCATTGAAGAAAACAAATTTGATGTCAGGAATCAGTATGAAAGTTTAAGAGATTGGAACATTCTAGGATTTTTTGGGGGGGGGGGGGGAGGAAGAGAATTAATGGGTAGCATGATGGGAAGCTGCAAACTTATAAACAGAGTGGAGAGAGTAAACAGAGTTTTCTGCATCTTAGAATACCGAAACTTCAAAAGAAAGCATTTCTCCACTTGAAATGTAATTAAGTAATGGAATTGCTTTAGACTAGCTGACATGGTTTTAAAAGAGGTTTGGACAAATTAATAAAAGATGTTCTTATTTTAGTCTATGACAGCTTTAAGAGAACTTTATGAAATATACCTCTGGATGAAGCAAACAAACATCTTGCTTTGTTGCTAAATTTCTGGGTGGGTAGAGGCAGAGGTGGGGAGGGGAGAGATTCTGACTAATCACTGATGGAGGCAAGTGTAATAGATTAGATAAACCTTTTTTCCCACTGGATCACGCCAAACTTAAAATCCATAAGGTTCTGAACATTGTCACCAATTTTACAGATTACAACCTAGCACATTTTAAACAAAAAGTGCATGCCAAATTACTCTATCTCTTGCTGATAAAGCTTGTACACCTTTCAGCTTCCAGTGTCAAGAAAATATGAATCACTCATCTAAGCTAACAAGGTTCCCATCATGTCACACTGCAATGACTTGTACTTCTTGAATCAGACAAGATGATACAAGCATTCCTTAGTTCTGTTGCTCAGTTCTTGTCCTTCTTAGAATCTCCCCTTAGTATAGGTTTCATAATCAGAATGCCTTGTTACAATTAAAATTGTGTAACTAGCATTGGAAAACAGTGTAATTGGTAAGGGGGCTAAAAGGGTATATTTTAAAACTTCACCAGTAGCTTGCAAGTACAGGTCATCATCGCTGCAAAAAGCAAATAATTTCATATCCATATTCTGTCTGACCTTACTAGAACTACGATAGCAATTTATGTAGCTTCTTTCAAAGTACTTGAAAGCTTTTTTACTTAAAACATACAACTTAGGAGGTACATTATGGCAGAGAAACACAGAGAAAAAGGCTTGCTCAATGCTACTCATGAGAACTTCATGACTAAGCAGGGAACTGAGACTGGACTGAGTCACATTCACACCCAGCACTCTACGGTTGCACAGAATCTGGCAGATTTTCAGTCCTCAATATCTAACAACAACAAATTTTATATTACATCGTCTGATGAAAGGTGATGTGCTTGATATAGTGACATCTGAGAGTCTGAGAGAAAACGCCTTATCAATGTTCACCCTTTTCCTTCTGCAGAAGGATACTGCAAGAAGAATATTTTCCAACCCTGCAGAAATTAGGTATGCTAACAGTGCAGGAGGATTACACACAGACACACACACACCTGACAGCTTAATGCAGACTAACGGAGGGAGGGTATTGCAATATATGGCCTAGACTCTGTGATGAGGTCTTCAAACTATTGTCATTAGGGCATGGATCCAAAAAACACATCTAAAGGACTGTACATGTAGCCAAAGCTTTGCTTGTTTGCTTGCTTTTTCACTGTAACTGTTCATACTGCTGATGAGACAATCATTTAAAAACAGAAAAACAGCATCCGGTCTCTTTGGCAGTGCAAACCACAGCAGGAAAAACAGCAAGCAAAGGTCTGGCTCTCTATGTGGTCCTCTCCACTACGCATGGATCCATTCTGTGGATCCCAGGAAAAGTTCATGAGGATTTAAAAAGGAAACTGATAAAAAGCGAGAACAAAAAAAACCAAGAACCCGAGATTGCTCCAGAGCTGTTTGAACTACTGATGCCTTTCTAGCTCATAGCATGGTTCACTTATCAGCACTAAATATGTGTAATGCTTCATAAATATCAGGCTTGAAGCAAAACTACTTCTAATCAGATCTGGCATAAAAAGGGGGGAAAACAGGGTGAGGTAAGTGTGATCATACCCTGCAGAAGAATAGTGGATGGCAGAGCTTCAGCACATTACTTAGACACTAAACAGTAGAGAGCTAGAGATAATTCTCAGGTAAACTTTCCATGAGCCACTACGTCATCCTTCCTAACCTCCCAGCATTAATCATGTCAGTAGTGAACCTGATGCAACCAAGCAAGAATGTCTGATTTACAGGGAGGCAGGGCAATGCTAAGGGAACAAACACATTGGCATGTCAAGAAAGGAAACACCAACTCAAGCTTAATTTCAGCTCTGTAACTCGCCCCAGAAGAAAACAAACATTTTCTATTTTCTCTTCCCACCCCCCACTCCAGCATGGTGTTTGCTAAGAGATTTACCAACTGAGAATAGTCTCTTATGATTTTTTCCCCCCTGGAGTCTGGACATCACAACCATGAATAAAATTATGTTGTGGGAAGAGACATGCACGTATCTCTTCCCAAATTCGACTGAGGTTGCCAAGTTGCTCCCAAAACTTTGTAGCTATGTTTCTATAAGCCTTCCCCGTCGTGGCAAAACTTAATAACATTAGTAATTTACTGAAAGTCTTGAAACACACAAAATGTCAACAGAAAAAAGACAAAATGGTAAACTTAAAGCTGGTGTTATGAAAGTCCCGTGGCTGAGAATGAAAACACCAACCCTACACCTGATTCCAACACCCACCCATCCCAATTTTCTAATCCAAAACTATGAAATAACAGGGGCTCAGACCACCACCCTTACACACTGTGGCATTTGAAGAGTGAACTGTGTTTATGTACCGATTCACTATATGGCAGCAGATATTTAAGCTGCATTTGCACTTGGACTTCCTGCAAAAAAACCAACATGTAAAATGTGAAGATAGCTTCCCTTTATATTTTACATGTTGGTGTAAACATGGCAAATGTTTAGACTCCTATTTAATATATTGGCCTTTTGGCAAAGGCATTGATATTCAGAGGAAGAATTTGCTGCTTTTGCAGTTGAACAAGGGCTAAACTCACTCACATCCTGCCCATTTTAACCAAGTTTAA
The DNA here is from genome assembly GCF_965153285.1 of Podarcis tiliguerta. Taxonomy (NCBI): domain Eukaryota; kingdom Metazoa; phylum Chordata; class Lepidosauria; order Squamata; family Lacertidae; genus Podarcis; species Podarcis tiliguerta. The sequence goes on from NC_139537.1 coordinate 32,793,334, forward strand.
CTAAGAAAAGACAAGAGATCACTTGCAAAGTGGCTAAAGCAAACAGACTTTTCCCACTGTACCTATCTTAAGTTCAAGAGCCTGAAAGTGATGCATTATGAGAAAACACTGGGTACGCGTTGTGTGTTGAGGACAGGGCATTTCTGTCATTTCAATATGTTCAATGTGCTCCTTTTTTATCATGTCACTCATTGGGTTTTTTTAACCATGAGAGCAACACCCATTACATTAGTAATATGAATGACAGTTAGTCACTTGGGAGCAACTCAGTTGCTGTGTCTGTGGTGTAAGACTCGTGCATTAAATCCTCAGATATATGTGACCCAAAATTACAGCACAAGTCTCCCTAGTGAAGTGCCTAGCAAAAATCCCCTTAGTGGGGGAGGCATTAACAAAGCATTAGTTTGAGTCACAAACACACTACCGTTTCCCTTTGCATCATAGCCTCTGTCCACATGGTGAGAAGCACTGACAGTTTCACAAGAGGGGTATTCAAGGACATGTAGGGTCTTGAATCCAGGCCTTCAGCATGAAAAATCATGCTACCAGACTGCTAAGATATTGGCATCCATCACTGGGTGCATTTTAGAATTTCATAAATTGACATTATTGGAGAATATAATTGCTGAAACGGAAGCAACCATTTTTATCTCTGCTGCACATGAAGAAATGAAGGACACATCTGAAATGCAAAAGCCCATAGGTATCAGGATGATGGGAAGGGAAGATAATTTCAGTCGAGAAAAGGAAAGGATGCAGGTTTCAATGGATGATAGAGGAGGATGTGTTCAGGAAAGAGGCAGGGAGAACTGACAATATTTATTTAATTTAGCTTGCCTGCTGGGAGAAGATGAGTAGAAGGCAAGAAGAAGGAAAGTAGAAGGCAGTGGATGATGCACAACAATATCTACTACTCTTTAAGTCAAGCTTCCTCAACCTCGGCCCTTCAGATGTTTTGAGACTACAATTTGCATCATCCCTGACCACTGGTCCTGCTAGCTAGGGATCATGGGAGTTGTAGGCCAAAAACATCTGGAGGGCAGAGTTTGAGGAAGGCTGCTTTAAGTATTGGGATCAGTGGGAAGTGGAAGCTGTTCATTCATAACTGAACCAATTTGGATGGCTAAAAACACCAGGGCCTTCCTTATCCCAAGACTTGGAAAATAACTGTAAACTGCACCAGAATTCTTTTCATTAAATAAATTATTATTAATAAAATAATAATAATAAATAATAATAATTTTATTATTTATACCCCACCCATCTGGTATAGTGGACACAACTATAGCAAACAAATGCCCAAGTATGATAGCGAAGCAAAACCCATGACAACTACATCACATGATAGGGAGAGGACAAAGAAGTCTTGAGAGTCTATTCAGGTGGACAAACTAACCTGAGATTAACATTCTCAGCCTAGAGTGGCTTGGCCATTGGCATCATCCTGCCAAGGAGTAAGGAGGATTTCAGCACACATCAGGTGAAAGTGTATGCCCAAATAGTCCACCTGGATCCCCCCCACTCAGGAACTAGTACCACGGTCATATTCACAAGTGTCTTACATACTACTACAGTGGTACCTCTGGTTACGAACTTAATTCGTTCTGGAGGTCCGTTCTTAACCTGAAGCTGTTCTTAACCTGAGGTACCACTTTAGCTAATGGGGCCTCCCACTGGCGCCGCAAGATTTCTGTTCTCATCCTGGGGCAAAGTTCTTAACCCAAGGTACTACTTCCGGGTTAGAGGAGTCTGTAACCTGAAGTGTTTGTAACCCAAGGTACCACTGTACTCCGCTTTCAGTTGGCACTTGCTTCTACTGCAACTGGCCAAAGCTCATGCACACTTTTATAAGTCTCCAGCAGTGCTTTTTCCTAGAAAAACAAGTGTTGGTACTCATCATGAAGGTGCTACAGTAAGTGCCACACTTTTTAACAACAACAAAAAGAGGCATCTGTGTAACCCCCCCCCCCGGGTGCCCCCTGGAAAAAAGCAGTGGTCTGCAGTATACTATCAATACTATCTGCAGTAAGGCAAAGATCTGTAAGAGGTAGTTTAATACTATCAAGCAGGTTTATGATACAGTCAGAAATGCAGACTTTCTGAGCCTCTGCCTTTTGTTATTAAACATGTTGGGGCAGAGGAAGCCACCACATAACATCCCCAGGCTTCTTCTTCTACATTTATGGTCCTCTGCCAATGCCATGTGGTGCCTCACTCAAGCGCTAGCTATTCCAGTCGCTTACCTCTAAGACAGACAATTGCCTTTCACTAAGTTGCCTTTTGCTAATAAGTGTTTACATACATATTTTTGCTGCAGGGAACTTTTATTTTGCAAACGAGACTTGTGTCACAAGAACAGTTCCTGTAAATAAATATCTCCGGTGGGTTCCCAAACGGCTTTCGGTAATATTAAAAGAGCTGCACATTTCCCCCTTTGAATGAACGTGCTAGAGGGAAGTGAAGAAGAAAGATTATGAGTGGAAAAATTCTTAAATTTAAAACAAATAATACAGTATTTTATAGCTGAATGGAGCAGACAATTGCCATATGGCAAGCATCTGTTGGTGTCTACACCTCAAAGCTATTTTTTTAAATAATAATAAAAAAACCTAGACAGACTTTTTATTTTAAGTGGCAAAGTGTTGGATCAGTGTATGGTGAGACAGCATGCAAGAGAACTGTACAACAGTTAGTCTAAAAAAAGAGAAAAGACGGTATCAGTAGTCAAGAGAGTGGCCTATCAGTGACTTAAAAAGAGGCAGTTCACTACATCAAAAATGTACTAAGATGTCACAACTCAACTGTAGCTTTCTGAAAAGGGGAAAAAAAATCCTCTGAAAACCCAGCCTCCTAAAAGTTCACTAAAGAGTTATCCAGAATACATGAGCTAATGCAGACTAACTGGTGCCTTCTCCTCCTGCTCTGTCATTATCTATCAGTAATAGATGGTTTAATCCTAAAAATATATGATGCGGTTTTCACTCTGGGTACTAGCTTCCAGATGGAGGGGGTAAAATGCAGAATGTCACTGAGCTTGAAAAAGCTCTCCATGTGCATTAAATAAATTAGTGGCTCCCTGAGAGATAAGAAAAGTTAATTCTCACAAATTCTTTCCCATACAAGTCAGATTTTAAAACTTTTTTCTAAACTCTGTGTTGCATGTGTCGGCACCTAAGCACCTTTTGTAGCTTTTAATTTTTCCCTTCTCAGTCTCTAACATGTCAGGCAAAACCAGTTTATTACACAGGTGCAAAAGAACAGAGGATCACTTGCAGATTTAGACTTGTTACATGAAGGGTTCATGTTTTTTAAAAATCACTGTTTTATATATATATATCCAGATATTTTCTGTTTATTTTAAAGGTATGCGTTTTTGGTGTGTTTGAGTGTGTTTTTGTCAGACCTGTTGCTGATTACAAAGAATTCATAGCATGTTAAGTAAAGCAAACTATTAAAATTACGTTATTTTAAAGACCTGCGACTGATTTTAAGTACAGTGGTACCTCGGGTTAAGTACTTAATTTGTTCCGGAGGTCCGTTCTTAACCTGAAACTGTTCTTAACCTGAAGCACCACTTTAGCTAATGGGGCCTCCTGCTGCCGCCGTGTCGCTGGAGCACGATTTCTGTTCTCATCCTGAAGCAAAGTTCTTAACGTGAAGCACTATTTCTGGGTTAGCGGAGTCTGTAACCTGAAGAGTATGTAACCTGAAGTGTATGTAACCTGAGGTACCACTGTACATACTGAGCCAATCACAAATGACAACAGGTAGAATCTTCAAAAGCATTGCCATTACAAAGACCCCATGTTTTCAGCAATTTAATAATAGTGTACAAAGCCCTAAACAACAAGGGATCCAAGAATCTAAGAGCACCTCTCCTAGTAACAACCACCTCAGACCATCATGCTACACAAATGTAATGAAAACACACACACACACACACACACTACAGTTAGGCATCAGTGAATAAAATTGCCATTGAAGCCAATGGGAGGGGCATTTCTAACCAAAATACAGTACTGTGATTGTGGTGGGAAGGGTTAACATCCCCCCGCCATAAGTGATCTTCCCATAGACATTAGGTTGGCCATTGTGGGAACAGGGTGTTGGGACTAGATGGACTTTGGCATTTTGTTCTCTCTGCACATTGACTTTCCAAATAAAATCAACCCCATGCCTGCCATTAAATGCAGATTAGTACGCAGAACTAGGTTTATGCATGAAAAATGACTATAGTATAATGTTCAAGGTGGAAACGCACTCTAAGACATCAGGTTATCTAAAAGAACACCTCTCCTCAGAGAGATGCCTGCCCATTTTAATAATAAAAGACAGCCCCTTCTGTTTGTGCCATGTCCTATGGAAATCCATCTCACAGTCACTAAGAGGAGGGCCTCCTCTGCAGTGGCTCCAACTTTGTGGAATTGTCTCCCCCTCAGAGAGCTAGTGGGCACCAACTACTTCTGTGATTTTCCAGCTACTGAAAACCTACATATCTGTCCAGGTATCCCTAGGTCCCTGATGTCTAACTAGCAGATTTTATCTGTTCCTGAATGAGGTGGCTCCATATTTTATTATATTTTACTGCATTTTATTCTACTGTGAATTGCCTTAGCCTTATTTTTAGTTATATATATATGTGCACAGTGACACATGCATTTGGAAACTTAAGATTCCCCTCCATTAATTGTTGTTGTTATGTCGTTTAGTCGTGTCCGACTCTTCGTGACCCCATGGACCAGTGCACGCCAGGCACTCCTGTCTTCCCTCCATTAATATACCACCATAAATAATAATGCTGCCAAGGCTATAATAAAAACTAGTTTGTGGGACATTGAACGCCAGGAACTAACAGCAGCAGCAGAGAAAACATGTTCCCCTCTTAACTTTCTTGGGCACAATGAAATTAACCACAATTATCTAGAATTTTTGCTTAATCCTCAAGAAAGAAGGGCATTTTCACTGGCTAGGTTTAATTCAAGTGCTTCAAACCTCCTATGGGGAAGGTTCTCGGGAATGCTGGAAGGAGAAAGAATTTGCCCATGTGAAGACCATCAGGTGGAAACTCTTGCACATATGGTTCTTAAATGTAAACTACAGTGGTACCTTGGGTTACATACGCTTCAGGTTACATACGCTTCAGGTTACAGACTCCGCTAACCCATAAATAGTACCTCGGGTTAAGAACTTTGCTTCAGGATGAGAACAGAAATTGTGCTCCGGCGGCGCGTTGGCAGCTGGAGGCCCCATTAGCTAAAGTGGTGCTTCAGGTTAAGAACAGTTTCAGGTTAAGAACGGACCTCCGGAACGAATTAAGTACTTAACCCGAGGTACCACTGTATATGTTGATCTCCACCAGCAGTTCCTAGATCAACTCTGCATCCCCAAATGGAAACCAGAATTAGAGGTCATACATTTTCTATTATTGGGGAATAATCAGGAGCTCACCAAGTTAGTGGCTAAATACCTTTATCTGTTTTTTTGTCGTCAAAAAAACATTGCAGACGTCTGCTCTCCCTGGAGACCTAGAGATGTAATGTTAGACTGCTCTGTCTCTTTCATTTGACAAATGTTTTGTGTCACTGGGAAGGTGTGAATTCTGTATTGATTTGCTATGGATATTTATATGTGATGCCAATAAAAGGTTTGATGATGATGATGATGATGGTGATAAATAATAATGATCTACTGAAGGGGTTTTTTGGGGGGGGGGGAATCAGAGGAATAAAGAAAAATCAAGCCTTACTCCTTAACTATTCCTACACAAGCAGAAAAGACTGTTTCATCAACAAATTTTCCAGTTTTAATGCCAAATTGCCAATGTGGAAACTAATTTTGCTGGAGACAGCAATCTAACCAAGTTCTATGTAAATGGTTGATACTTTAGTACACAGCATATATCAGAAAGACATGGCATTTACCATTTTGTATACTAAAATAATGAAGACCATTCTTTTGGACAGGAATGCTGCTGTTGTAAATACATTTTTGCGGCAATTTAATTGTAAGTGAAGTTCAATTAACTTCAGTCTTGTAATAAGTGGCCCTTTGGGAGGGCATGTTTCTGACATCTTTGCATGCAACATATACATTACGAGTCCCGTTCCTCTTTTTTTTTCTGCAATCTCTTTTGGATAGTATTAGGATTATATGTCATAAATGAGGTCATCCAGACTTGTACAGATAGTTTACACCAGCTGTTAAGCATTTCTTTAAAACACCATTAACTCTTTGTTACTTCTGACAGTGCAACAGCTATCTCAAATGCAAACAGGATATTCCATACATATGGCAATTTCTGGCTATGAAGAATATTTAATTAATGAATGAAAGAAAGAAAATACCCTGCCTTTTGGTTCTGTTTTAAAAGCAAAGATTCGGGACCTGCACTCTCTACTTAAGGGGTGGGAGTAACCTCTTCAGCCCGAGGTACACATTCCCTTCTGAACAGTCTTCCAAAAACATCCCAGTGGTGCGCAAGGCAAGAGGCAAGAGTCTCACAAATTTAAAGATTAAAAGCTAAATAAAAGACTAAAAAACTAGGGAGAGTCCACAGACAATAGCTAATATGAAGCAAGAGGCCTTTCCTCCATTTTTAAATTCTGTTCTGGGTTTTTTGGTGTGTTTTTTTTTCCATACTCCTCTATTTTGAGGGAGAAAGGTTTATGCTGTTATAGCCTCCAAACTCAAAGCAGCTTTCTTCCAGTTTTGTAGAAGTCCTCTAACATGTTTAAATGCATGCATATTTATGACATCTGGAATCAAGTCCCACCTAGTTTCAAACTGCAGAAGCTAAGATTATTTCACGCAACAGGAATTTACTTTTGTTAAGCCCTTTCTACCTTGTCAAATCAAGTCAGTTTTGTGCATCCTTTTAATCTCTGCTCACTGGCAGCCTAGAGAAAAGCTCTATTGTGCTACAGGTGGTGTTGAAAGATAAGGAGCTAGAAAGCAGTTCCCAAATCGGCCTTTTGATAACCATGATGTTCAGCATACATCTTGCTTGACAATGCCAATGCCATAAAACCTTCAACAGATTTCTCTCTCTGTGTGTCCAATGGCTATCAGACTACAGCATTTGGGCAGGGTCCTACTAATTAGTTGTGCTAGCTGGAGCGAGTGCAACAAATCTCAGTAGCACAAGAGGGCCTCCTTCAATCCTCCCCACTGCCCCCCGCCAAACTAGCTTGGGGAGTTAGAAGAAGCCCTAGAATTGGGGGGGGGGGAGGGAGAGAGAGAGAGAGAGAGAGAGAGAGAGAGAGAGGGAGGAGGGGGAGGAGGAGGAGGAGGAGGAGGAGGAGATAGTTCTGTCTGGCTTGACAGAATGATTGCAATAATGCAAATTTAATCCCACCCTTTGTTTCTAGTACTGTATGTTTCTAGTCTTGGGTGATAGCCAGTTATGCCTGCGCAACAGTGGAACAAATTTTCACTGATGTAATAGGACTTCCCCTTCCTCTTTTCTCTCCCCCCCCACCCCCTTTCACAAAAAAGTTTGCTTTGGAGGGTTAGGGGGGCCCCTGGAGCAGGTTTACGGATCATGAGGGGCTGCAGGAGGAGGAGAGGAATAGAAAATGCAATTACACAACATTGAATATCACCATTAGTAGTCCCACTGAAATCAATAAGACTGAAGTTAGTTGACGTAACACATTTATTTCACTGGGTTTAAGGCATGATCAAGTCTGGATAGACCAATAGATAGATACCAAAACTTGCCTGAATTAAGAGGTGAAAACTGTGACTTCCTCCTGAAATTTATCTTTGCAAGCATTATCCTCAACAAGGATGACTGAGCTTCAACTGGGAAACTGTGTCCAGTGCTGCAAAACTGCTGCGCCATCTTCTGTGCTCTTCCACTGGTCTTTTCACCCACCTTTCTCTTCTGCCCTTCATACCAAGCAGAATTATTACTTTGCTCCAGAGAGTGGGTAAAGCAACCAGATGGAGCATGTTGATTTTGCACGTGGGGAGAGACAGGTTCAAATCTAAATATGAAGCTAACTGGGTGGTCACTGGCATCTCTCTTTCAATCCAATCTCCCAGTTATGAAATACCATATGTTGCCACCCCTCATTCCATCAGACCCCCTACAAAATAGCGTTATAGTGATTAACAAAATGGAACAGCGAGAATCCTGAAAAACACTTCCCCAAATACATCAAATTATTTAAAATCAGCCTCCAAAGTACCAGGATAGATCTTTTAATATGTAAAACATCTGTTTTATAAAAATTATTCCTGAATCTAAAAAAAAATTAGTTGTGACTTTCCAAAAAGGATTCCCCTCCACCCACATCACCTGACCACCACTCAAGTGTCCCAGCCCATGTGTTAATTAGGACCAGGTTAGGGTCACCTCTTGGCAAACATGACAATTAATTAGTATCTCCCACATATGCTTTTAAGTCACATGCTGAGTACCAGCATTCAGTTGTCACTTGGCAGATGTTTAAGTACTTCCATTATATATAAAACATCAAAGTGGGATGCATTTCTATCTGGAAGCCCTAAACTGAAGTAAAATAATGTAACAGAACACCCAGTTTGGCAAGCTGCAGAGATCTGAAAGATGATGGACATGAAATAAATAAATCCAAGGTGCCTTCTCATCCACTAGATTACTAGCATTGGTGCATATCTACAGGGTCAAGATGAGACACGGCCTGCTCACTGGATTACCTGATCTCTGGGAGAGAATGGGAAATTTTATTCAGGCCTATCTCTGACTAACAACATTTGTCAAAAGAAAATTCACACAAAATGCTTTGGAAACAAGCACAGGACCTTAAGTCACCACAATCTATTGAAAACATGTGTACTTAAATGTAATGTCTTGTATCCATATGTAGCTTAAGCATTTCCTTCTACACAGCAGTGACATCGCTTAATTTCATACCCGCCATGAGATCTCCTGCTTACATATGGAAATATGAATCACTATTTGTAATGGAAATAATGAGTTGTAGCAGCTGTAACCTGTCATATAAAGAATCAGAACTATAAAAATTAGTGTGGTTACACGGCATTACAATAATTTAGAGCTGGGGACAAAGAGGATTCTAATGCTGTACAATATACTATTTATTTTTAGAGATATCAGCAGAAACTCCATTATTAAATGAAACTGGTAATCCATTTGCTTTAAGAGTTTTCCAACTTCCCAAGGAGTATGCTTGAAACCCAATTAAATCTGCAGTCAGACTGAAGATTTTAGAAAGGCCACATTGAATTTCTTATTGTGCCAATGAAGGGTAAAGGTTTTACTGCAGTTTAGCTCCATTTACCATTTTCCTGTGTTTCCTTAGTTTCAGGGGAACAGTGCCCTATTATTAGTACCTGATTCACTGTGCATGAGCATATTGCAGTATTATGCAAACAGTGTTTTCAAATTTGCATAAAAATGCAAGCAATATTAACATTAAATGTTGACAACTAAACACATGATTCACTTGTAGGCCATGCCTAAAAATCAGGTACTTTAAATTTCACCTCCATAAACTCTATATTTTAGTATCAAATGACAGTAAGCAAGCGACTATTACTTCTTATCCTTTTACCTTGGGCATGGTATCCAACTGCAGCCACAACACAGAATCTAGCTCTTACTCTGAACAACAGCAAATCATGCATTTGATTTAAGAGTGTGTATGGTGAAAGTCGCAAATGTTCCATAGTCACTTGTTCTGCCTTGGACAGCAGGGGCTCCTGAAGAAGGCCCTTCATAGAAATTATTAAAATACAAATGGTAAAACAAACGAGTCCCAGCCATGAAGAAGGAACCACCATATACCTGTGGCATGTGGCTTTTCCAGCTTACCTAGAGCAGAAGCTGCTGTACTTGCGAAAATCCAAACTGAATAGCTGAGACAACCTGATAACAGGGAGCTAAACCACAGAATGACAAAATAAATATTGCAACTATCACTTTAGGAACTCTGATTTGGGTTTTGTTTTTTAAAGCCTGAAGTAGCTCCTTATATCACAACCGTTTCCATTCATTACGCCAATCATAAAATACTTGCGCTGCGTAACTACCAGCTGGGGGAAAAGGAGGATCCAGGGTAAGTGCTTCGAAAGGCAGCTGCAAGTTTGACAAGGCTATTTCTTACAAGACTGCTGCAAATCCACAGAGGGGTTTAACTCTCAGCAGAGTTACGTCTTGTACAGGTGGCCCATATAACTTCACGAGGATTCTGTTCCTAATAGTTTTCAAAGTCCACACACCACATTTATTACTATAGTTCTGACTAAGACCCCAAACTATTTTTATGGGACCCTATACAATAGTAATAGTCTAGGATTTAGTTAAGCTTTCAAATCTGAATTATATCTGAGGAAGTGTTGCCCCTCAACATGTAATTAATTCAGGGACAAAACCAAAAGACGGGGCACCAGGATATTACTAAATGTTTTAAAAACTGGCTTCAGCATGTGCTGGTATCTTACACATTAATTTGCCTTTTTCGTTGTGCGTGAATTTCACACGTAAGCAATTGGAAGTGTAGAATAGCCAACAAGTACAAGCTGGAGCCCATTTAGAGTAAGAGCAGGGCGGGGAAATCCTTCCCCCATCCAGCACAGGACAGCACTTCCGGGGTTAAATTTGTAGTTTCCTGTTCACTAGCCCAGAAGCTGGAGAATTTTAGCACAATAGCAAAATTATTGTACTGCAAGTCAGGGAGGAGAGGGACCTCCCTCACTCTACCCATGGTTCCCCAACCTTTCCCCACACAGACGTGAAAATTGCTGAGGGTGTTGGTACACCACTGAAATGATTTTCCTTGCAATGCATCACCTGAATGCAGCTCATCAACGGATGGCAGTTTCGGAACCCCTGCTCTACACTATATGTATGGGAGGGTTCGGAAAGTGAAGTCAGCTGCTGCTGCTTCTTGTTACATATCCCACAAAGCTATTTTTACCCCTATTCTAGGATACATTGTTAGGGGATTTTCACTATTTGCAGCTGAGAGTGTCCTTGAGGGCGCAGCTAACGAAGATCTGTAGAAGTGCTTTTCCTCCGGTCCTAATCAACACTCCCCCAGAACTCTTTGAGCTTCAAAAGGGTCAGAGTTTTCAAAAGTTCAAAGGGATGTGTTGTAGGGATCCTAGGCTAGGCGGTACAAATCGATGAAAGGCAGGAGGCATTTATAGCCCTCTGAACACAGCCTAAAGTGCTGTGAACACACCATCTTCTTATGCGTCTCACAACCCCAAACTAAGCAGTGCCCATATTATTTAAATATTTGTTTAATTTCTATACCAGCTTTCATAAACATATATTCCGGGATGGTTTGCAATGCAATATCCTCTTTACTGCAGACTGGGAGCCAAGGCTGAGAGAGAGTAGGTTGCTTAAGGTTGCCTTGGGAGTTCACGGAAGAGGGGTTTGTAGCTCACTCTCTTAATCACAACATTAGGCCAGCTGCGGATCGTAGTGTACAATGGAAGTTCTATGTTTATGTAGCTCACATTTCCATAGGCATAATGAATCTTCCCTTCTTTCAGACATGGTAGTTTGAAAGAGTCCCCTGTTCTTGAAATTTTGGTCAAACGGTCTTAGCTATATTTCAGTGCATATTTTATATTCATTCCCCATCTTATTCCAAAAAGTCAGGATGAGTTATCTGCAGGTTTCTTGAGCATCAAAATAGAAACATCTAAATGTTAAACCAGTGTAAGGTTAAAAGGTTATGACTTTCAAAATAATGCGACCTTTGCTCTGGAATGTATTTTAAAACTTGTCACCTATTCAATAGTTACCTCCTGGATGCCAATATGTAGACAGACTTGGTGGCTTATACAATCAAAACAACTTAAATTGATCACTTCCCTTCTTGCCCTACTACCTGAATTTATTAGTAGCAGCATGTTAACTAGAAGGCTTCAAGCAAATCCTATTGATCAGTTTCACTCCACAGAACCATGTGAGATAAGATTACTCTAAAATCTGTCCTCGTAATTAAGGAAGCAAATTGACTAAAAGGTGTGTTGAGTTGGCATCCTTGTTGAAACACCATTTCCATGGTTATTTGGTTGTATCTAGACAATGTGAGTTGGAACTAGTTCCTATTGAAGCCAATGGGATTTAAGTTCAACTTAGTTTGCTTACAACCCCACTGACTCCATGTTAGGGAAGAAAAGAATTGCTGCTTTTCAAACCAGATTTCTGGATTACAACTCCCATCCACAGCCAACATGATGAAAGGTTAGGAATAATGAGAGCTGTAGTCCAATGACATCTGGGGGGGCCACAGGTTCCACACCCCTATTTTTTAGAAACACTTTCAACGCAATCTGAAAAAGTGAGCAATAGTTTGAAAAGTTACATGCGCTAAATAAGAGAAGTAAAGAAAGAACAACGTCCGCTCTATTCCTAACTAAGAAAGACAAACATCCCCTTATGCATGTGAAGAACGGGAACGAAATCTGCTAGCACTGATGTCAGCTTCCATGTTAAAGCCAACAGATAGCACTTTTAATGTTGACAAACCAGAAAAATAACATACTTTCATGGGTAGAAACAGCATATTGAGTCTTTGAACATTACAGGTCAGAGGGTTACTACCTAGATGCATAAGCTAACCAGGACTAGGCACAGCAGTAGACTCAAGAGAATGCAGGCCAGAAGCAATTACACCAAAGAGCTAGCTCATATGTTACGTTAGCTGCTTGGCTTACATTAGCACATGTGCCTGATGCTTCCAGTTCCCATAATTCACACAATGTGTGGGTGATCAATGCAACCTGCAATAAGATCCACAAATCTCACTTCAAACAGTATGTTAATTGTGGGGAATTGGAAGCTCAAGACACTCGGACTTCTGCAAAAGATGCAATTAATTTAAGAACCCATTTTTAAAGTTCAGTTTATTAATTTATACGCTGCCTTTCCAGACACAAATGATTCATCATTTGTGAATCAAAAGATGCCTTTTTCATCATGGACTTAAATGACTTAAACAGTTTGACATCTGCTGGCAAAAGGAAAGTTCATAACCACTTTGAAGTTGTTGTTTTTTATAATCAAGTGGTATATAAATTTTATGAAACAAATAAATGAATATATTTCTGGGACTGGTCAGGCTGTCTATTTACTACATTTATATTGTGCCTTTCTTCTATGATGGAACCCAAAGCAGCACAAATGGGGTTCCCAGGTGATCCTTCATCTCAGCACCAAACAGACCCAGACCAGTTTAGCTTGGTCAAGAATACAGTCATACTGCTTCAGGTCGAGTGCTTTCGGGTTGCGCTCCGCGGCGACCCAAAAGTAACGGAATGTGTTACTTCCGGGTTTCGCCGCTCGCGCATGCACAGATTCTCAAAATGACATCATGCACATGCGCGGAAGTGGCGAATCGCGACCCGCACACGCACAGACGCAGGTTGCATTTACTTCAGGATGTGAACGGGGCTCCGGAACGGATCTTGTTCCTATCAGAGGTACCACTGTATTGAGTCATCATGAGCCTTTAATACCATGCACTGTGGCCACAACGTCCACCATCAACATGCCTTTTCTTTCTTGCATGTATGTGATGGATAAGTATGCAAAGAAAATTAGCTAGGTAAATAAATATTACCTTTTTCAGGTCCATTATTGAATCTATATAAAAAAGAATGAGACCCAGCTCCCAAAACTATACATTTGAAAGATCAACCACTATTGACAAATAACAACAACAACAATATTTATACCCCGTCCATCTGGGACAACTTATCCCTTTCTTGATCTATATCTTGTATGATTTTACCAATGTAAAAGGCATATTTAAATGTAAAGCTGTGCCTTTCATTGCTTCTCAAATTAAAAACAATTTTTTTATACTTCCTTATTCTTTTTTTACCGCCACAAAAATATTCTATGCTTATAGCTAACAGGAGAGCGCTGATGATGGTTGTAAATTCCTGGGTCTTCTACCAACATGAATTCATGAAAGGATCAAGCATGCCGATTTATCAGACATTACTAAGCACGTTTGAGTAGCCTGAGAACAGCTTCCTCAAAGGAAGATCAAAGGGCTGTGGCTTCTTTTCTTTTTTTATGTGTGTGAAAACTGGCTAAGTTGAAGTGAATATTCCCAGACAGAAAAAGGTTTAAGTAAAGCTGTGTCTGTCAGATTGCTTCAGAAGTTTTCAGGAGTAAACTGGGAACGATAATGAGGACATTGTTTTCACTATGCTACTGCCCATTCTACAATTTCTTCTTAGGACAAAGCTTCAACATGCACACCCCTAGCACTTCCAAGATGAAAAAGTTTGTGGGTGGGTAGGGAGAAGGGAATGCAAAGAATAGATTTGATTCTTTTCTTGATGGGCAACTACAACCTGCAGTCAGGCACAGTGCACATTGACCGTACAAACCAATGTTTTAAAGCACTGCAGTTGCAAGACTACATAGCTTCCTCTTTTTAAAAAAGAGAAATAAATCTCTAGGAGCAGATCAATGCACCTAGAGATAAATACAGCTGGACTGGGAAGGGAAAAATCTCCCTCTACCCTCATGTGCTGTGATCTCTATGAATGAATGCCACACCTCTCTCATACGGTTCTTGTAATGGCAGGCAGTTTGTCTCCCCAGAGAAGAGTAATTTTCCCCAGGGAGAGATGCCAACTTGAATAAAATAAGGGGGGGGGGACAGGTAAGCCCCACCCTGCATAACTGATCACATGACATGGCACGCACACACCTTTGAATGGCAATGCCCACCGTTTTTGGGGGTGGCCCCTCAAATATTTTATGGAGGGGCTGAAGGGACCTCTAGGACAGCCTTTCTCAACCTTGGGTCCCCAGATGTTTTTGGCCTACAGCTCCCATCATCCCTGACCACTGGTCCTGTGAGCTAGGGATCATGGGAGTTGTAGGCCAAAAACATCTTAGGACCCACTGCTCTAGGAGTTGGTGAATGCCCATAGCAAATAGAACCTTTCCTTGTTGCACAGACACAGCAATGCCCACAACCGTTATCACACTGTGCTGCATTCAGGAGGGGATAGCTCCAAGCCTGGATTGGGAGGAGGGTAGCATTGAGAGAGAGCGTATGGAAATTGGAACTGGGGAGAGCAGGCAAGGGAATAAAGGAGATAGCTGAGTATGCACAAGGTCACTGCAAATGGGTGAAAAGAAGCCTTCTGAGCATGGGCCAACCCAAACACAACCAGCTTAAGGAAACAAATATCTCCAAGTTCAGACTACACTACAGTTCATCAAACTATGCACGAAGATTACAAAGAGTCACCTGGAAGGAAAAGTTGTGTTAATCCAATCTAGATCTAATTAGTTAAGGAGGTGATGAATTTTTTCCATCAAGCCCTGGTGCAAACTACTTAAGTCAGCAGCTAGGATAAAATCAGAAACATGCGAAGCATGTTTTGAAAGGCACTTCCCCTAAATAATCAAAAATATTGAACTACAAAGGAATCCCAAGAAATAGAGGTCTGCTAAAAAGAAAAAAAAAGGAAAATAAAATGCCAAGGTTCTAAAGAATCAATTATTTGCTTCATAGAAGCACCAGTGTTTCTTACCACTTTACACCCTCTGCTAAACCAAAACAGGCCACAAAACCAGCTGCCTGATGCATTAGTCATCCAAGTTCGGTGTAATATAAAACATCCCTTTGGAGGAGTTTCAACATGTCCACCACAGCTTTCATTCATGTCTTCAAAGCATTAATAATGCCAAAGAGAAAAGCAATGCAATGCAATGAGAGGAATCACGAAGACCAATGAAAGCCGGGATAAGTCTTGATATAAAACAGGCCTTTATCATCTCTATGTCCATTTAATGCTATCATATGTGAAGTTACCACACCCAGAGCATCCTAAAAACCAGAGTCATGTGTATTAACCATTCTTTCAAATTAAGTCCTGAAGTACCAGAAACCACATCTACACATGGAATCATGGCAGAAGCACCAGGGAATTTCTTTTGAAAAGGATGATGAACTTTCCAATATGACAGGATGCATTTAAAGTTTAGGTACTGAAAAGGAGACTTAATTTCTTTGTGAGTCAGAACATTTTGAAGCGAGGAGTCAGTAATCAAAGTTGCATACCATAGGGAAATGGAATATATGCTTCAAAGAGTGATTGTGTTGATTCATAAATCAATTACTTATGCTGAAAGACCCATTACAGAATGGGGCATCCCCCATTCAGGGCCTTAAATCTTCCAGAATCACTAATAAAAACTTTTTTTTTAAAGTGTCCTTTTAAAAATATATACACATATATATATATAAATATGACAAAATACATAAATATAAATTTATCAATATGCTGAATTTTATCAAATTGATTCAACAGTGAGCAATTATAAATGCCACAGGAACTGTTATTTTGAAAAATGCAGTTATTTTGAAAAAATTTACCTGATTTCTGCCAAACAGGCACAGAAAGTTCTTATATTTGAGGAATATTTATAAAGTTAAAAGTTATAACTTCACAGAATATAATAAACAGTATACAGTTTTGAAGAAGTCAAAAACAAACTGTTGCCAGATTGACAGAATATATAAGTAAAGTTCCATAAGATTTTATCATGTGCTGCTTCACAGATACAACTCATAAAGGGCAACTACATTTATTTTTTTAAACACACACAGAAAATGTATTCACTCGCTCTGAAATATAATATATTATGTGTGTAACTATTCATCTGGCATGTCAGACAGTTATATTAGGGACACCTCTGTATTACAAACCACCTGCCACTGTGATGGAATAACATAACAGCATGGTATTTAATTCAGGTTCCTTCTAACCACTTTATCCAGCTGTGTGTGTATGGAGGAAAACACTTTTTCCAAATCCACGTTCCATCCATGTTTTCTGGTTAGGGTACTAAGAAATAGCTGCAATGCTCATCATCCTAGCTTTCTAAAACAGTCCATAAGTGAATATTGCTGGGAATATTCTAAGATAAGAGCAGGCTAATGTAGAACCCCAGATATGAGTGACAAAAGTTGCCTCTTTCCCCACTCACTGGTTTTAAGTTGATTCATCTCATCACGTTGCTTTAAATTTTCTTATGTCTTCTTCATCACACTCCTTCCAAAATATACCACCAGTTTCCACTTCACCCAGTTGTTGTTTTAAAAATGCTTTTCTTCTCACAATTCTTTTAAAAGAAGTTGCTATATACTCGGGTGAATGAGCATGTTGCTCCACTCCAATTTAACCAACCATTTCCAGGTGTAATACAATGTTCTTGTTGCCGTCACATTCAATCTCTTCCGTTTCTAGGTAGGGCCAGGGAAAACGGCTTCTGAAACACCAGAGAGCTGCTGCTAGCTAGATGGTCTGGCTTGGTAGAAAACAGCTTCCTAGGTTAGGTTCCTGTAATGTAACACCAGCATTGCAGGTAGATCCTCAGGTACACCCCTCAGGTACACCCCGAGATATTTCTTCAGCTGCCCAGGCACATCCCACAAACAGATCTGCATGGCAACTCAACAGACAATTCTGACTGTACTGAGAGGACATGCACATCACATGCACTGGGTATATAATTCTCTGTGCTTCAGATATCTATGGGCACTTCTAAGTTATTGATATTTTGTGGTTTGGATTCAATGCAAATGGATTTAGTGTTCTTGTACAACAAACTCATTTCAAACACACACACACTTTTATGGTTAAAAAATGATGGGAAATATGGAATTATTTTTTTTTGAAACAATGTATAACCAGGACTTTTTCCCCCAGTCAGAACTCGCAGGAACTCAGTTCCGGCACCTCTTAGCTGGGTGCCATTGCCATTCTAAGAGAACGAGGGAGGTGTTCATGGTGAATTCTGGCACCTCTTTTTCTAGAAAAACAGCACTGTGTATAAACTCCCCACAAATCTGGCTGGATGTGCAAATAAGCAGCCAACGTTCCCTAGACTTTTGGCAATTTTTTTGCCCACAAATAAGGATGTACCCTCAATATGCAGGTTATCTGGAAGCAGTCTATATGTCAACAGGTGTAGTACTTCAGTACTTTATTTTGTAATAACATAACAACTTCATAACAATGCAAGTAAATCGCTAGAATCTTTGATAAGATTCAAGAGCGAATTGAATTCTCATCTTCACAGTTCTGATGCAGTTTTATTTAACAGGACTGGCTGCAAAAGCCGTCACAGAAAATGTGAGAGTTCCATCTTACCATCCCATCTACTTTTACAAGGTATCCTGGATAAAGTTCATGGTCTGTTTACTTGCCTGACTGAAAATGTGTCTTGGTTAAGAGACCTTGCCTAGAATGTACCAGACCCAAAGACAATTCCGTTATCCACAAGGCTATTATATTTTGTGTTACTTTAGGTTTTTACCATTGGTTTTTGATCTTCCTTCACCAGGTATTTGGAAATGCGTTCCAGAAGTAACAGCACGGAACATTCTTCCAAGTCAAAACATTCTCAAAAAATGCCAAGTGACACTTATACAGAAGGCACCCCTGGCACCGAGAAGGTAAAAATGAAGAGGAGAAAAACAGAAAAGGACTTTGCAGCAACGACAGACACTATCCTGAGAAGCCCTGATTCAGACAAGAAACAAAGAAACTATTCCAAAAAGGGAGAAGATCTTTCTCGCGACGATCTTCTATTTCTTCTGAGCGTGCTTGAGGGAGAATTACAAGTCAGTATATTTTTTCGTTTTATTATAAATACACAGCTCTTGCTTCCCATTTTGAGAGCTCTGTTGCTATCACTGATGTAAAAACAACATGAATATATTAATTTACATGTGACAAATAAGACATCAGACTGTGGTTTTTTTTAAAAAAGTCAGTGATAATGTAGCATAGTGATTTACAGAGCAATCCTCTGCATATCTATTCATAATTAAGTCTCACTGACTTCAATAGGAATTGCTCCCACGTAAGTGTTTATAGGGCTGCAGTCTAAAAGAAAGAACCGTGTGAAATGCTACCTGTCAAGATGGAAAGGGGGGAAGGCAATCAAACACGCTGGGTTTTTCAGAAATACAGGTACTTCTACATCCAACTTCACAGGAACATGGGAAGCAGATTTATACCATTTCATGCTATTTGTTCATCCAGCCAGTATTGTACACTCTGACTGGCAGCATGTATTGTCTACTCGGATTGATTTCAAGGTCTCCATTACCTGATTCCTGGGTTTTTGTGTTTTTACTCTGGAAATACTGGGGTTAAAATTTAGGATTTTCCATATGGCACTCTACCACTGAGCTATGGCTCCTTCCACTTTAAGAGTCCAGCTCAAGCAAAGCACTTTTATGTGCCATTTATTTCATTACAGCCAAAGGGATTTCAAGAGCTTGGCTTCACCTGGGCTATTCATTATCTCTTTTCAAAATAAATGATAAACTCCATCTCTCCGCTTGCGTGTTGTCAAAGCAGCTAAAGATACAGAAGCAGAGTCTCCACCGGCCATGACTGTAAAAGGCCTTTTTTATTATTATTAGCATCTTACATCAGCCAATTTAAAGCGCCTGCTTCTTCTAAGGGCTTTGAGGGATCTAAGCCATGACACCTGAAATCCAACATCCTTAATACCATTAATTATTTTTGAAAAAATCTTGGCCACGTGTATGGAGTATTGTATTGTATAGGTAATCACAAACATACACGGGTCACCCTGCCAATTTCTAGGCCAATTAATCTTGTTTTAAAGAGCTGCCATTATTGCATGCTATTGGAATGCACGCTGCGGAAGGTCACATCCTCTGCAATGTGTACCTCGCTGGCTTCAGTGCACAACCACGTATATGTAACAATAGTAGCAGACGGTTTTCTGGTTTGACTTAAAACAACAAAGGGTGACTTTGTACCCTTGCTCCTTGGCTTCCCCCAGGAGGAATGAGTGACACGAAACTCCGAAAACAGCTGCCAATACCTTCAAGTCGTTCTTTTCCTTACAAAACTTGTCCAGTAAGAAAAAGCACGTGTTTGACTATAAAGCATTACGTTATCTGTTTGGCCATCGCACCCTAACATGTGCATGTTGGGGCCTGCCATCTGCCCTCTTATCTCCACCAAGGATAGCCAATGTGGTACCCTCCACATGTATTGGGCTACAACTCTCATCTGTCTCCACCTGCATGGTCAAAGGACAGGGGAGATGGGAGTTGTTTCCAGAAACATCTGGGAGACACCACATTTCCTACTGCTGATTGACAGTCCTTTTTTTAACGGCCATATTTCCATACACACTGCCAACATCTGGAAGATACAGGCATTGACTAAAACGGAAAGTGACTGATTGGGATAAGGGGATGGCAACAGAAGCCAGAGGTAAGAGAACAAAGAATGTGGTAGGCAAAGGTGAAAGGGGGGGAGGGATGAAATATTGTTTTAAAGTACTACTGTTGTCTTATAACAAGGATGGGGACCTGTGGCCCTTGGCACTGCAAATGGTCAGAGATGTTGAGAGTTGAGTGTCCAATGATACTTGGAGGGCAACAGGTTCCCTGTTCCTGTTTAAAGAGGCAAAGTTTTCCTTTTCCAATCACTCACGTGCCAGATGAATTGACAAAGGACTGGCAGCAGTAAAGGCAACTTGCATGAAAAGCTGACCTTAAAAAATAAAATAGGAATTAATTCAATACCATTGTTGCAAACAGCTGATACCCAGAATTCATCTCACTGGAGTAACTGTGTTTTCTCAGGCGCAGGATGAAGTCATAGGAGTTTTAAAGGCTGAAAAAATTAACCTGGCTTTACTTGAAGCGCAATATGGCTTTGTTACTCCAAAAAAGGTCCTTGAAGCACTTCAGCGAGATGCTATACAAGCCAAGGCTACACTATGGCAGGAGGATATCTATGAAAAGCCCATGGGAGAGGTATGTATGATGCATGTTTTAAAGCAGGATGTATGAACGCAGGGATTATCCCTCCAACCCAGTGAATCAAAGGAACGAGTCTCGTTGATTTAACTAGTGAAGGGCAAGTGCCAGCAAAGCAAAACATTGTTTTGTTGAATTCTACAAACAGTGAGCTCAGAGCTTAAAGATGCCAGCCTTTAAATCTCCACTACGAAACTGACACACACTTCTGCTTTGAAAGCATCCTTTAACTTCCAAGCGAGATGAAGACAAACCTAATTGTCAAATGGTAAAAAGTCTAAGTAGTGAACGAATCCCAAAGTATGCAATTAGATTCCTAAACCAACAACTGTGGACTCTTATCACTGACCTTTGGGAACTGTTTGTGAACCAGAAGAACCCTTGTGAACACATGCACTGCAACTCTTCCCAGTCCAGCTATAACCTCCCTGAAATCCCAACCCCCCCCCCCCGAGCTTGGGAGGTAAAGGCCTCCACTTGCTAATACAGGCTTCTTTCAAGCCTAATTTCAGCAGGGGGTGAAACTGTGGGCACCATGCAAGGCTTCTGTGGGCACATGTGTGCTTGAAGGCACCACACTGGTGAATCATGGGCTAAGGAATCATCCATATATTGTGCCACACTTCTGAAGACCTGCTCCCCTCATTTTAAGACCTGCTTTACCCATTTTAACCAAATTTCTCTTCCTCCCTCCCTTGATGTAACATACCTTTTCTTCTTAGTGTTTTGTTTGGATTGGATATGCTTCCAGGGGAAGGAAGTTGGTAGGATGGTCAGCCCACCGATATCCATTGTAGAATGCATCTGTGCATCATCTTCACCAGTACCACTCCTGTTCTGTCTACACAAACTACTTATTTTGGGACAGTAACTTATTGAATCATTTGCCTGCTGATTCCAGGGATGAATCAGGAGGTGAATTAAACCAACCATCCTGAGCCCTCTGACTTCTTGGGATGAGCAATAATATTAACAAGCAGGTTTAGTACAGTGATACCTTGGTTCTCGAATGGCATACCGAAGTTGTCAAACGCTGCAAACCTGGAAGTAAGTGTTCTGGTTTGTGAACAATTATCGGAAGCTGAACGTCCAACGCAGCTTCTGATTGAGTGCAGGAAGCTCCTGCAGCCAATTGGAAGCTGCACCTTGGTTTTCAAACGGTTTTGGGAGTCGAACGGACTCCCAGAGTGGATTAAGTTTGAGAACCAAGGTACCACTGTATCTCTAGACTGTAAAGTTCCATAGAAAGATGTTTCAACATCCAGCATTGAGCTAAAGAACTATGAATGATGAAAATGATGAAAAGTAATAAAATGTGAGCCAATATCTATCTGCATTCCTAAATGCTTTCCTCTTCACTCAAACACACATGCTTCTGGTATACAGCTCATTACAGCTCACTATAAACGACATCATGAATAGAATTCTTCCACAGGGCACTTTCCAGACTTCAGAAAGAAACTACGATAAAGTTCATTTCACATACGCAACCAATGTCACACAAAAAGGTTAGAATGCGTTTCCAGATCTTGAAGCCTTAACCCTCTAGTTATGATCCAAATCTCTTGAAGTTCAGGTGCAGAGGTCAATGCCTTTTCAAAACACTGTAGGGTATTAGGTCATAGAAGCTCTGAGCACAAAAGGAAATGATCCAAGGAAGGAACAGTCTTGCCTCCCCACAAATTTCCAAAACATAATTTGGACTTCTAGCTTGCATACATTATACAAATGTTTTCTTCCTAACGTTACATGGCAGCAAATGAGTTTCTAGCGCCACTTTCCTTGGCAATATCAAAGGCAAAGAAAAACATTCTGAAAATAGTAAAAAATGGTACAGATCCCTCATGCTGACTGGAGCCCTGGAAACGGAAGAAACTGATAAACACCATGCAGAACATTTTGCAGAACACTGTAACTTTAAATAGAATTTGGAAAAGATAAAGTATACATTCATTTGTTTCTAATGTTACATATTTATGAAATAAATAAAAGAGAGAGAAAGGGCCACCAGCACCAGTTACAGCTGGAGTGCCAGGAAGAAGCAAATTACTATGTGACTTCCCCACACTAATTCTGTCAATGTACCTCATTGCCTGGCTCTCACAGTCCCTGCTATTCTAATTGCTGGTTTCTCAGGAGCAGTCCCTAAGATGCTGCCAACAATGCGACAGCTTTGCCAGTTGAGAATTGCCAAGCTTATCCTATGTGCGTCTTGGTTCCAGTTCCATACTTGGGACAAGCATACGCATTTCCAAGAGGACAAATATGTGCAGCTTTCTTCACTCCTATAATGAAGTATTAAGAGAGGCAGACAACCTGGTTTTGAAATCATTAAGAACTTCATCTCACTTGTTGCCAGTTTAGCTCATTTCTCTTTGGCAACAACAACTCAAGCTATCGTTTCATAAAGACCAATTCACTCAAGCCACAACTGGTGGGTGTTGACCCACCAACCACTGCCACATTTACTATATATGCGCACAGGATATGATGTCACATGAAACTGTCCTAAGAGACTAAAGGACATACAGTCAAGTTATGTCGCCAGAGGGAGGCGGGGGAGCTTCATTTCTGTGGGAAACCTCAGCATCTTACCGGTAGTGAATTGTTTTGTCACTACTGAGCCCACTGTGTGGCAGTTTTGGTGACAAGTAAGCAATTTTCCTACCACCACTGCTCTTCACAGTGCCAACCCTGCAGAGCTTTTGTGTGGTTTAGGGGCTCCTACGATTTTGTCCGACAGGAGATGTAAAGGATCCCTCGGTAGCAAGAATTTGAAGATAAAATTGTTTGTATCCACCACAATTTGGATACCGCAGTTTATGCTGATCAGATAAAAAGGATGTCCAGAACAATATCTGGCTCCATTTTGTTGGATTTCGGTCATAAAGGACTCAGAATATGGGCATGGCACTTGGCTAACTGCCTGAATGTTCAACCTTTGCCATGCTTCACTTATTACAGCTAGTGGGTCTGAGTACAGAAGATGGCAAATGCCTCTTTGAGAGAATAGGTGCTCCCAGCCACATTAAAAGGTATGACCATTACTAAAGAAAACTGCAGTGGACCCAGAAGACCTGAACAACTGTCAGCTCATTGCTAACATTCCCTTGGGACAGGTGATCATCTAGGTGATTGCCAGCCAACTCCAAGCACATTTTGTTATCTAATTATCTAAATCCTTTTCAGTCAGACTTCAAAGCAGGATTTGGTGTAGAAACCAGATTGGACACACAGAAAGATGACATTTGCTGCGAGAGAGATGGGAAAGTGCAACATTGTTCTTTTGGACCTCTCAATAGATTTGATAGTCTTGACCATACAACCCTTTTGGAGAGGCTGTGCAAGTTCAGTGTTGGGGTATTGCTTCCTAGTGGCTCCACTCATGCCTTGGTGCTGATTCTAGAAGATGGTGCTTGAGTATTTTTGCTCTGCTGCTTGACATTTATGCCTCAGAGTCTCTGCAGGGTTCTATTTTACCCCCCCCCCCTTTAATCATATACATGCAACTGGAGTGAGGTCATTTTGAGATTTGGGTGTGGTGTCATCAGTATGCAGATGGCACCCTGCGTTCCTTTTCATCTAGCACAGGTGAGGCAGTGGGAGTAATAAATCAGAGCCTGGAAATGGCAATGGACTGGATGAGGGCCAATAAAGTGAAGCTCAATCCAGACAAGACAAAAGCACTCTTAATGGGTGGTTTAAATATTTGCCTACGTTCATGGTATCAACCCCCAACCCCCAAGAATCGGGCTCATGTTCTGGGAGTGGTATGAGAACTAACAGGGCCATATTTAAATACAGTAAGTAAGAAACACATTTACTGAGATGGAGAATGACATGGTTAAAAAACATTTAGGTTCTTATTTCCATATTGCCATATTATTCCTTATGAATGACAAGCTTAGAGTAGTTATAGCAGATTAGTCATCATTTACCTGGATAATGAGAATAACTTAAGTTAACATGTGTAACACAGCACTTTCAAAATTATACATTCATCTTAAAGTAGCAGGGGAGATCTGTGCACTTAAGCAGACTGCTGAACCCACGACTGCAGATATACATCTTCCTTGATATCATGACTCTCATCTGAATCCTAATATAACTGATATAAACTGAGCTTCTGGTGCAAATATGGATACACATCCCCTCCTGGGGTCACTAGTTGCATGCAACAAGTTACATGCAACTAAAGTAAGATTGATTTAGCTAGGTTTTATGAAAACCACCCTCTCCTTGCCTTCTTTCTCCTGGGAAACAGCTACTCTTGAACTATCTTTAACTCTCTGGCACTGAACCACCAATAGCAAGTTTAAAACAGTACTGTGCTTGCGCTGTAGCCCTTAACTACCATGCAAGGCCATGAATTACATGCGTCACTGAAGAGCTGTACAAATGCCAACATAAATAAAAAATAATCAACTACTTTGGCCTGATTTTTTTTAAAAGAATTCACTCTGGCCTCACAAATTTATGACTGATTGCAGACAAATTTATCAGAAAGGTAGTTTTGTATGTAGAGTGAAAAAAAAAACCAACAAAATATCTGTTGCAGATCAGAAAAATCCCACCGAGACAGACCTTCTGACAAAAGTATGAAGTCTAGACTATCTTGGTCAAAGGGCTTCCAGCTCTGGCAAAATACTAAAGAATAAGAGAAATCTGTTCTGTTTTTATATTTCCCTTCATTAGGCTCTTGTTCAGTTCATTAGTATAACAGCAGCAGCAGAAGCAGCAAAGAACTTTCATCACTTCATAGGGAAGCTGAAACTAATAATTACATGGAACTGGGCCTCTTGCCTTCCTAGACTGAACAAAAAGTTAATATGCATCACAGCTAGACAAAGAGCACTCCATCAATTAAGCACTGAGCCAAAAGGGGAAGGGAAGTTTCCAAATAAGACAAAACATTTGAATAAATCATGTTCATACAGAAGCACACTGGGAACCAAATCAGAAAGTACTAATGCACCTCACCAGTATCAGGTGTCATCAGTAAGATCAAGAACTAAAAAGTAAGGTGGCACAACCTACAGGGAGTCTCACTGGGTTCTCAAATGAGGGACTAGAGGAAGGTCATAGTCCTGACTTGAGTATGTTGCTGGTAGGGGGATTTATCAGAACCAGACAGAAACCTGAAGGCCTGTGCTCTTCTTGCCCTTTAAGAATCCCTAAATTAACACAATGGAAGCTGAGTAATACATTCTTTAGGATAAGGCCTGTACCAATTTAATCCCCCCATAGATATTACTAATGTTACTTCCTGGCAAAATCAATAATTAAAATGACTGTTCTCCCCCCACACACACACACACAAAAAAAACCCTACAGAAATGAAGGAAATCACAGTACTGTGTTATTCTTTTCAGCTTGACAAAGTTGCTGAGAAGCATAAAGAAACTCACAGGCGGATGCTGGAACAGCTCTTAATGGTAGAAAAATCTCACAGGCAAACCCTGTACGATCTGGAGGAGGAGAAGAGGAAACATGCAGAGTACATGGAGAAAAGCGATGAGTTTACCAATTTACTGGAACAAGAACAAGAAAGGTAGGACATATTTAAAGCTACCAAGTAGACTTCAAAATCTTAGTACTTTGTAAGTACCTTTAAAAAATATACTCCTGATTTGTATCCAACATTTGAACACATCAAGAACATGTTATGGGGCATGTACTGCATGACCTTTCGTGACATAGTGTGGTAAAGTTAATAGAGCCTGCTAGCCTTTTAGTATCATCCTAGAAATGTATCTCTCCCCCTCCTTTGTACTTCCCCATCTCCCATATTTCCTTCCTCTTTGTGGAAAAGGCCTCTTCTGATTTTTCTTGAGAATTATCTTCTTCGTCTTCTTTTGGTAGTGCAAAGGCAGAGAGATAAATTTGTAGTAAATCTTGATATAACCCGAACAAGTCTTTAAGGTCTCCTGCCAGTCACAAAAACTTATATTTCAAGTCCAATTCACACATGATGCTAGGGATGTGGCTATCACATTTATGTTGTTGGTAAGTTTTGCCTCTCCAGTTACATCCATGGAATCATTGTCTTGTGGGTCATTTGAATGATATAGGTCCCACCCATGCAGCTGTTATAGGAAGAGAACACATCACTTACTTCAACAATGAGGCTTTTTGCCCTACAGATGTTACAGAAGTAGAAAGGGAATTCAATGACACAGAACTGGCCTCCCAGGTCAATCCAGCAACAACCTTTCTTAGTGAGAAGGACTGTACAAGAGTTTAAATATGTTAAGAATCAAATTCTAGTAAGCCTAGTAACTCATATATTTACAGTAATACACAACACGACCCCAAACGGAGAAATTAGAACACAGTATCAACTGCAACGTATTTGGAACCAGTATATCTATGATATACATAGAGGGCTGCATCCTTCTTTTGAGGCCAGTGGAAGCATCTAGGGTGAAAACCAGACAAAAAATATTCCAAAGACTGCGTAGACAGTAAAATACGGTCTTGTGGACTGTTGCAGTCATGCATCAGCCTGGGTCATAAAAACATTATATGAGCCCTAAAAGATCAAAGTGAAGGTCCACCTAGGCCTGTGTTATATAGCACGGTGCAGGGGCCAGCTCAGCTGTCTCTGCAACAGGATTTTGTGGCAGGAACCATGTTGTGGATTCAGTCCAACCATATACAGCGGTACCTCGGATTAAGTACTTAATTCGTTCCAGAGGTCCGTTCTTAACCTGAAACTGTTCTTAACCTAAAGCACCACTTTAGCTATTGGGGCCTCCTGCTGCCGCCGCACAATTTCTGTTCTCATCCTGAAGCAAAGTTCTTAACCTGAGGTACTATTTCTGGATTTGCGGAGTCTGTAACCTGAAGCGTATGTAACCTGAAGCGTATGTAACCCGAGGTACCACTGTACTGTATTGCTGCATTATTATGATTATTATTTACAATGCATGCTCAGAGCAGCAGACAGTGCTTTGAGGACTGCAGCAAAATTCATCTGTAGAACATAAGCAATAAGGAAAATGAAGGCAGCCTAAAATATGCAGCAAGAGACAAAGCTAACCAAATGTACTGAGGAAATCTCTTTATGGATTCAGATACAATGGTTCCTCACCAACACACATGAGAAGAGACAAAAATGGCTTTTTTTTGTCATTTTATAAAATTGCCTATATTTCAAAACAGTAATTAATTGTAAAAAAAAAGATGAAGAAAAATCCCCCAAAGAGAAGAGGAAAATATTACGGTCACATTTCCTATTCCCCAGACAGCTACACTTGATTCTCAAAAGTATGAGAACATGGTCTCTGTATCCCATTGCTCAGAACAGCTTCCAGATGGAAATGTCTGGGTGTGAGAACGTCAAGCCCATTCTAACCTCACATGATGCATACAAGATAATACTTCCTCTCTTTGCCGGCATAACCTCATGTTTCATGTATCCTGGCACCACTTGCAACATTCACCCTTCCTGCTACACCTTTTTCCTTTAACGTCTGCTGTAGAAAGCTCACAGGCTCTCTCTCAAAGTACTCAAATATTTACGGAATAAAATTCAAAAATACTTCGTTGCTGATCTTGTTCTAAATTAATACAAAATTATAAATAAATACAGCTGGGCATGGGCATGAGGCATAAATAAAAGAGGGAGCTTTTTTTTAAAAAAAGAAAAAGATAGTAGGCACTCTGCCCATGCACAAGTTTATGCGATGCTGATACTGGAAGAGTCAAAATTCAAAGCTGGGTTTTTGAGCACACTTTTCCAAATACAAGTACAGCTCTCCAAATCACTACACAGAAAAGACAGAGCAGCAGAAAAATCATCAAATGTAAAGGCTAGGAATGGGGCAGGGGGGAATGGTTTTGATTAAATGTAACAGAATGCTGCATCATCTGCAAACAAATCAGTACAAAACTGCAAAGAAAGACAGCAAATATACAAGCTTTTAGAAGTAGTGGATTATCTAATTAAAATTTGTTGTTGTTTTAATAGTTGGAAACAGTTTACAATTATTATTGGTAACCAATATCTGTCTGGAAAGGAAAAACGGAGGTGGCTAATGAGACCTTAGAGAATGCAATAATAGATTTTAGATTAAGCCTCAATTTTTGTGTTTTCTTTGGAGTGCTCATTTTATGTGGAAAACCCTAAAGGAGCATGATGTCACATCTTGAATAATGTCCAAAACATTTGCCAAGTGATGTCGCCATCAGGATCTCTTAGCAATTGCCTACCAGAGTGAGAAAGCTCTCACACAAGTTAAGGCACGGCTCCTTTATTATGATAGTACACAAGCTGATGTTACACACACACACACACACACACAGCAGGGAAGCAGGGAGTGCCTGGGAATTTTTAGAAAGCAGAAACTGTTGTGATTTTAAAATGGATTCTGTACTTTGTGAGTTTGGGCCTGTCACACAAAAATTTGGGTGAAATCACACCAAAGTCAAATATTGGTCCACCATATTGATTCAAAATCGTACCTGCCATCCAAACCTCAAAAAAAAACAACACCCAAAAAAAACACACCACCACCTCAGGAACGCTTGTACTGAGTTTGGTGACAATATATTGACAGATGACTAAACCAGTGCCAAAAAACAGGTGAAGTTATGTCAAAGTCATGTTTTGGATTGTCACCTTGAATCAAGATGTCAGGCATCCAAACACTGACAAAGACTGCCACTCCTAGCTCAGGATCCCTTGTGCTGGGTTAGTGACAATATCTCATGTGGCGGCCTAATGTATACCCAAAAATGGGTTCGGTCACACACAAGTCACGTTTTGGTTCACCATCTTGATTCAAAATGGTGCCTGGCATCCAAATGTCAACACAGACCCTTAGCTCAGGAATCCTCGTCCCAAGTGTGGGCACAGTCTGCCTTGTTGATTCGAAACAACACCTCGTGTCCAAACAATGTTGAAGTCTGCCATCCAACCTCAAGAACCCTTGTGCCAAATCTGGCAACAGCATCAAGAGAGGCAACCAAACCTATGCCAAAAATGGGCAAAGTCACACCAAGCTGATGTTGGTGTCTACCATCTTGGTTCAAAATAACGGTCGGTGTCCAAACATGGACAAGGACTACTGCCTGCACCTCAGGAACCCTCACGCCAAGTTTGGCAACAATATATCAAAAAGCACCCAAACCTCTAGAGAACAGACAGAGCATTTTCCAAAATATAGAGTATGTCACACACACAGACACACACACACACACACACACACACACATCATTGTTGTGCTTCAGCTTACTTAGATTGCATAATTACTACTTCCCTAAAAGTCCTTCCAGGAGGTTGAGGAGACTCACCATCTTTGTGGGAGGAGTTGGGAGAGTGCTATAGTTGGGAGGAAATGAATCACCCCAAGCAGAGCAGAAAAATCCCACCCCACATGAGAGCATGACTCTTCCACCCACTTTGGGGAAATAATTTCATCTCCAACTGCAGCCCCGTACAACTCGGACCACAATTTTTGGTAACTCCCAGCAAACCTTTCAGAGGGTTTCATGGAGGATTAGAGGAAGGAAACGCTAATTGCTTAATGAACACTCATTCATTTTGCAGTTGGTTTAGAAAATTTTGGCTGTGAAATGTTTAGGTATAAAAATGACCCTGCAGGGTTTTTTTTCAGGAATACTCTTTTTGTGAATATGCAATAGAATTAGAATAGGAGAACAGTCAAGGACAAGAAAGGCATAGTGGATGTAAACAAATTTATGATAAAATCATGCTTAATGGATTTTTGATTTATTTTTGTTGTTGTTGTTTAACTGTTTGAGGTCAAGTGGGAGGTCAATTTTCAGTGGCATTTGCATCAAAATACTGAAAGAAAACAGACTAATTAAGGCAATCCATCAATTTCAGCATACTTCACTTGAATACTGAACATCAGCCAATGCTAGTAATACTTTGTTCTCAACTCATACATATGCACACATACTTGGGAGTAAGTGCTGTTCATCCCAGTGAAACTTACAAATTAAACAAGCTCAGAAACAGAGACAGCAACTTACATTTGGTAATAAGATTTGTAAAGGTAACCCAAGATCTCCCTACAAAAGGCAAAACATGGAGAGTGGTTACAGGGTCAGGGCTTAGAAAATTGGGAGACTTCTTAGTAAAAAGGGACACAATTGTAACATACACGAACATTCTTATAATGGTACACTGGTTGAATATTTAAGCTACTGACTGTTATTTTGTTAGCAGAATTAGCTAAGTCCGATAGCAAAGGCTGAAAACTTTATCGCCCATCTGCAGGAAACATGGCCTCTTAAGCCAAAAGAAATGCATGTTCAGCATCAAATCTCTGCAGAATTGTCAGCACACATACTTTCAATTAGAATCAGCACCACTTCTATATATGTAAGAACTCCAATACTCAGTTTTTAAGTGCTCATAGCATTTCAGTTACATTTCCTCAGCCATCTTTAAAGCAACACTCTGCAGTAGGGCATATTTACAGGTAATGGGGTTTATCTAAGAGTAGCAGCGAAGGTTAACCAGTGAGTTCATGGTTGGGCACATATTTGATACAGACATTTCCAGCTTAAAACTTGTGCAATGGCACAATGCAATGGCAGCTTCATATCATTTGTTTCCGACAGCCTCACAAAATGTTTTTTCTCCTTTCACAATGATTGCCAGCCTTTCTTAATGATTCATAGAGTGTATGCACTTAATTACACCAGTCCTTTCAAAAACATGTATTTGTCATAAGATGCCCTTGTCTGCAACTGAAAAAGTAGACGAGGGGTAGCCAGACAGTGTTGGACTATAACTTCCATCAGTGCCAGCCAGGATGTTGGGATGATGGGATCTGTAGTCCAAAAACATCTGCAGGATGGCACCACATTGCCTATCCCTAATGGACACACTCAATTCAACACATCCTGGTTTATTTGGAGCTACACAACCTATCCTGGTTGAGGAAATTTTCCTTGAGGACCTCCAAAATGTCTGTGTGCACTTGGACGTCATTCCTCAACATTTGCTTCCTCTAAACAAAAGGAAAGCACATTGTAGATTGGCAAAGTTTAAAAGTTTCATAAAAATATTACCATGCATAAAACTGAATTCCTGTAATCGCAGCAAATTATGCTGTCCTGCTGTTCAGCTAAGGAAATCTCCGTTTCAGAATTTTAAGTCACAAATGGGGCTGGCAATAAAATGTTGCAGCACATCCTTACCCCATGACAGGAGATCTCCTGTACAGGGTTCCAGTCAGCTACAGCATACTTCAAGGTATTATAAGCAGAAAGAGGATCAACTCACTCTTCCGCTAGTTTTTTATTTGTTTTTTCCAAGTGACACTCAATATTTTTAGGGTCCTGGAGGCCATTGAAGGTTCACCTCATTTGGCTATTTGAGGATGGAGTTTCTCCCTTTGGAGTCTTTTGAAAATGTTTTATATTGCATACTGCAGAGTTCACTCAAGCAAACTGACATCTCTCTCTATTTTCTCAGCAGCCCAGTTTTAGATCAAATCTCACTGGCACTCAACCACATGGGATTGTAATCAGAGGGAATAATTTTTTCCTGATTAATCCAAAGAAACTCGAGTGCATATGCAACTGCTCCTTGGGACAGTTACACTTAACACACACACACCATCATCTTTGGCAGGTGGGGAAAATGTACCTTACGACCCCCTCCCTCACTATCTGGAAGTGCCTTCAGAGTGTGGTAGGAAGGTAAGCCCTGCTATGTAATTGGAAATTCCCAACATAGCTTTTTGAATAAAGCGAAATCTGCAAAAATATTCTGAATGCAAACTGTTATATACTGAACCTTCTTGATTTCAAACTATTTAAAAGATCCATTCTCTCCTAGAATGCTGAAATGAAATAAACTGAAATTAATTCTATGCTCAATGCAAGATCAAGACCGTTAGCATTCATATGGAATGCTATAGAAACCACATATTGTATCATACAGCATTTCTTTCGATAGTTTGCAGACTCAGAGTACTTCATACTACCACTATTTACATTTTTAAGAAATTAAGATTCCCAAGGATATTTACATATAACATTAACTTGGCTTTATAGAATGCTAACGGCACGTAAACACTGTTGACTTATTTAGTTGACATATATGTCCAGCAGACTCCAATTTCATACACATTGAGCTATTGTTGAAGAATGCATTGTACTCAAATGCAATCATTTCCTTTTTGCTTTCTGGCAAGTTGTATGTATTACATATGCTGAAGACTATGTCTTCCAAGTTGTGAAATGGATGCCAGATCTCTGTACATTTGACCTTTTTCATGGGTATCTTGTGTTTTGTAGGTGAGTGAGCAAGACCCTCCACAAGCACAAGTTTAGTTCTATATAACACCCCAGTGGGAGAGCCCAAATACTTTAACCACGACAGCATAAAGATAGGCTCAAGGAAGTGATGCACACAGACTAATGACTTCATGCTAGCATTTGAAGAACAGTCTACCACTTCATAGCATAACTTTCAACAGATGTTGGGAAAGCATACTCTTGTCAAAATCCACATGATTCAAAGATTTTCACAAAGATCCTAGTGCATAATGAAAGGTTAAAATAACGGCACAGAAACAATACATCTTTTAAAAGTACAAATAAATCAAAGAATGAAAAAGCCAAAGGCTGGAAGAGCATTCGACATGCACCAATAATTCAATTTTCCTGTTCCCTAGTAAGAATGTAGAGCAATCCTCTCTTCAATATGGAGACTAAGAAAGAGACCACAACCACAAGAACGAATCATTAGTGCCTTCACATCAATTTTCATGCAATCAAAAGTTTTCATGAACTTAACGTTGCAATTTAAATACCTTCACCTATAATGAATTCAGTGATTTGTCTATGTACTCCAGGAAGAATAATTTCAAACTTAACTCTGAATTCATACCAACTTCAGCGAAGACTTATACCTCAAATTGTAATTAGGGTTTTGTGTTCTCCCCACCCCCAAGCACAAGACAATTAAAGACTGAATCAGTAAAACAAAATAACATAAATGAAATCAGTAAACTATTCTTCCCACAGACCATTAGTCTCTACTTTCAACACTGCTGGAAAAAGCTTTGACCAAGGCCACAGCTAAGCGTATTTCATGAGTTTTGTAAGTAAGTGGTAAGAGACCCACCATGACCATGCTTTTGCCAAATACCAACATCTGTAGGCCTGAAATATCTATCAAGAAGTACTGAGCACAAGACAACAATTTCTCTGAGCACTTTTACCACCACTCAAATAAAAAGCAACTCTCCACTGGCTTATCTGGCTCTACTCCATGGCTTTTAAAAACCTCAAACTCACACAAAAATATTTCTACTGAATGCATAGGTGCAGAACGCTGATACAACGGCAAACATTAAATGGTGTCACCAGATGTGACGGCAACTAAAATGTTGCCTTAAGGGTTAGGTCTTTCAAGAGAATTGTACACATAGGCTCCATAGGCCCATCAGTGCCTTCAGCATCCAGGTAAGTTTAAGGGGGAAATGGTGCATCATGGGAGGACTGATGAGCATGCAGTTGAGCTGTGAGTGACTTTTGCAGTTCAGACTACCACTGAGGATGGCAGATACTCTTTCTAGCATGCTCATGCTGAGCACTTTGTCTAACACATCCCACACAATGGACAGGACATTTGTCTTCGCCCAGCATTCTTTCTTTCAAGTGCACAAGGCCAGGCAAACTTGCCATGCAAATCATATCTGCATATTAAAACTCACTGGACCACTCACTCTCACCCTCCATTCTGTTAGGTGGAACATGTTAAGATTTGGATGCTGTAGGATGGGCAAAATAGATACTGCCCCACCTTGCAGGGTTGTTTTATGGGTTGCTGAAAATAAGGACGTGAAGTGCTTTGAACACCCAAAAGTACTATATAGATGTTGAGTACTATATCAAAGTACTTTGTAAAAATAAAAAAAAACCTACTTTTTGTTCCCCGTGAATAAGGAAAACCAGAAGCCTATCTCATCTATTGTGCACACCTAATTAAAAGAGCTTAATGCTTAGATCTCAAATTATTTAGGCTAAGAATGCAAACTTTGTTTGGACGCTTTGTCTCAAAATACACAGAGCCAAGATGCCAGCAAAGCAAACTGCATATTATCATTGTCAATGTAAATCACGGGTCTTGCTTTGCTGTAATCCTTTGCAGTGAGAAGCTGGCACAGGGCCAGGCAAAAGCACATAATTTAAACACTCAATCAGTTACATTCCAAGGCATTTGTTTAGTGTTTAATAGGCTCTCCAGGGATGAGAAAATTACTAAAGTGCATTGTTTTGACATGAGACAGAGTGAGTCATCGGTTGTCACTAAATTTGGGGGGCTTCAGTATTTATTGTCTGAGACGAACTTCTTAAAAAACACATTATACATCAGCACATATGTGCAGGCACTCACATGTGCATTACAATAAATGTGCTTGCTTAAACCATTATGGCACAGGAAATGTTTTCTGGTTCTCAAATTCTCTCTCTAGATTTAGGATTCTATTATATACATTCATGTTCTACATTACAATTATAGACAGATTTAATACACTTTCCCTTTCAAAGAGACCACATTTAGCTTGCTCATACTTGGCACATACAAAACTATTGAAATTCCGAATCAAGGGAAATAAACATTCTGTTCTCAAAGCAAGCTTGACATCAACATGAGGATTTAAAGTTAATGCAAAATTCACTTATTGAAATCTGAATTTGTACATGTTTTGTAAGTGAGAACTATTCCGCAGGTCTGATAATAGTCTACCTGTTGTTCATGCACACTGAGCTCTGCGCCCTCTGCAGCCAGGCAGAACACAAACCATAAACCTAAAACATGTTTTAACCTATTAGAGGTGTAACATTTTTATACAACTACAAATGAAAAATATCTCAAGGGGTTCCAAAAAGAGAGATTAATGAAATTTATAAGTGATTTTTTAAAATGCTTCAATTGTGATCCACTGGATTTGTAATACTATTCTTCACTGTCATGTTACTATTATCTTCTCTCGCTTGTGCTGGTATTTCAGAAACATTGCCAACTAGGATGTTCAATAGTGTGGCCTTCTCCCAAATGTAAGTTACTTTGGGGGAGATTCAGTGGGCAGGTTTTAGCATACTCAGGCTACAACTGACTGCCACATTTAGCATCAGAAAGGTATTTTCCTCTAGGACAAACTGGTGAGAGAACACGAGGTGCTTTTTTTCCCTTCCAAAACACATGACTTAGTTTGAATTATTCAAGCATCTGACCCACCTTCCCTTTGTCTGTGGCATGCTGATCTGGAAAATGTGAATTGATCTGGTGGGTAAATGGCTTTTCTTTGGAGGAGCTGGAAACAATGGCTTTTGGTCCATTCAAATAACACAGTTCTAAAAATACATGAAATGCCTTAAAAATAATCATCCTGTTAGAAAGGATGGAATGAAAAAGGTTAGCATTTGTACAGCTAAGATTATTATTATTATTAGTAGTAGTAGTAGTAGTAGTAGTAGTAGTAATATACTGCCCTTCCTCCAAATTTCACAGGGGGGTTCACAGCATAAAAATACAAAATGAGAACACCAAATACACAAAACCAAACCAATACCCCCACTCCCATAAACATATTCAAGAAGCCACAGAATGTTAATTAGCCAAAGTCCTGGTGCCTAAAGATATGTAATGAAAGCGCCACGCAAGCCCCGCTGGGGACAGCATTCCACAACTGAAGAGCCACCGCAGAAAAGGCTCGCTCTTGTGTTGCCAGCCTCTTGACCTCTCATGGAGGAGGCACACAAAGATAGGCCTCAAATGATAACTGTAGGTCCAGGTTGGTTCTTATGGGGAGAGGTGGTCCTTGAGTTATTGCGGTCCTGAGTCACTTAAAGCTCTATAAATCAAAACCAGCATTTTTATTTGGGCCTAGAAACTAACTGGCAACCAGTGCAGTCATGTCAGGATCAGTGCAGTATGTTTAAACCCTCTTGCCCCGGTGAGCATCCTGGCCATCAAATTCTGCACCAGATGAAGTTTCCAAACCGTCTTCAGAGGCAGTTTGTTGCATTCAAGCCCAGTGAATTAGCCATGTACTGTCCCCATAAGCGAAACCCAGCCGCCTCCTGTCCTGTGTTCAAAGCCCTATAAGGAATCTGCATATAACCCCCTTTAAACTGTTATCATTGTACCTGTGTAGAGCCTGGAATCAGCAGTGCACATTCAACAGATAACTGTATCCTCTCTTTGAGCAATAGTTTTCAAACCCCTGAACACAGGGGAAAATAATCTAAAAACAGTAGCAAATAGCAGCATTATTTTCTCCTGCCCTGCAAAACACACTGATAAAAACATCAATAAACAATTATTAGATTTCCACAGATGATTCAAACACCCCATCCTTTGAAATTTCAGAAAGCCTATTTCGCAATCTCTTAGACAGTAGGCAAGTAAGACACCTTTCAGTCCTGTCTGTGGAAAAATTGGCAGCACCTAAAACCCAGAATCCAAAGTCTTTGATAAGTGTGGCCATGACTTATCCCTCCTGGAATCCAACCTTAACCTCAAAACAGATGGGATGTCAGAGGTGTTGTTAGAACTTTGCCAACTGTGTGCATATCCTACCCTTTTACACTCCCCCCCCCGCTTCATATAAATGATGGATTGTGATAATTAATCATTAATACAGTAATCAGCCAGGTGTTTAAACATTTTGGGGTGAGCTTCCTAGGAAAGAACCTTAAAGTAAAAGGCAGGGTGCTTGCATTCAGCAATAGCCACAGTCTACAAAAAAGTTTTAAGACTTCTCTCACAGGAAATTGAGAGGGGGCTGTTATCTTGTCTGAGCACAGGGATGCTACTGCTGTGGAAAAGAAGGCTAGCAGCAAGTCCCCTTTACGTATACTTAAGTAACAGTATTGCCCATCTACAAAGTTAAAAGAAACAAAACATAATGACCACCTGCAGAGTTAGAGAAGTTTTAGCAAAGTATATGAAACAGTTTTGCAAAAACTTACAAACACTGGTTAGAGGTACAGGACTTCTAAGAAACAGTAAGCAAAAAAAGACCCAATTCTTATACTGGGCAGAACAGACATCCTGAAAAGGTAATATCTACAAGAGGCCCTCATTTGCGGAGCACAGTGATCCTAAGGTACATAAGGGGTAAGATGACTTTTCAGGTATCAAATCATATACAGCATAATTCTATTGATGTTTGCTTGAAGGTAGGACTGGTAGGACTGCACTGTAAACTCAACTGGGCGTGGGAGACATAATTAATAGTTAGTATCATAACGTATCCAAGGGCATTGAACATTAATATACCTGTGACTGTAAAACGCAACAACATGTTTGTGTATTTAATGCATCTCTGATGTTCCTATGTTATCTTATTTTTCTGTTTCTGAAATTCTAATTTAAAAAATGTTAAAGCTCACCACACCACTCCTCAATAAAAACTACCCATGCTCCTATTACACACTCCTGTCTGTCTGTCAACTTCCTCTTGGAACAACATGAGGCTAGCCTGATTTCTGTGCACGTAAGTCCTGCAGGCACTAAACACATACGGACTGGGAAAACTTACAGAAATGGAGAACAGTTTTTTAAAAAAATAAAATAAAACAGCCACTTCAGCAAGTTAAGTGTACCAATTACATGGTGCATATTAGGGCAACAAATTTCTCCTTGCCTTCTCAATGCCATATGCCCGTCTTTTTTCAACTATAGTTTCCATTCACCATTGCAAACATGTGTTGCCATTTAAATGTCAAGAAAGGTATCTCTCAACTATCCCCCTTATGTATGATGAAATGAAATGGCAGACTGAATGGAGCCATGAAGCATGCCATTAGCAGTTATTCACACTTCTGTTTTTCTTTAACTTCTGTCCCTCTGAAGTGTATTCATTCTGCACATGGATGTTTAACTATAATGACATCCATGACTCATAATCCAGAAAATATAACGTCAGAAATGAACTGCAGTGGTAAACTGTATGCGTTGTGTGTGGGGTTTTTTAAGCCACCTTAAATAAACCCATCCAGTTTCTAGACGGAAGATTCTTCTGCAACTCTCTTAATCCCACCATCAGCACTGATGATTCAAAATTATTTTCTTTAAAAACCCTTTACTACAGTCCCATGTCCAGTTACCCATCCTTTCATAGAGCACTTGTTCATTCAGGATCAAATGAGGCTGTGCAATTTTTCCAAACAGACAGCCTCAGAAAACATGAAAGGCACTTCCCACATAAACACACAAGCAGTGGTGAAAGACCATACACAGAGCATCATTCAGAATGAAAATTAACATACAAGATTATTTACAGGCAATGGTATGACTGAGGTCACAGGGCTGGCAGGCCTAAGAGTTCCAAAGACATGAGCTGAACACCACAAGTATACCAAGACTTAAGTAATACTCAGGAGTTAAAAATAGTTTGCCTTTCAGTGTCAGGGGCTTGGGACCTCAAACGAAGATCTGCTAGTGAAAGACACATAACTTTGCTCACTAGACCTAAGGAAGTTATCCTAGGGCTAATATATCACTAATAGCTTCAGGAGAAATCCCTATAGTCCCATACAGTTTGGGGGACATATTGTGGCATTTTCCAGATACAGTGGTACCTCGGGTTACATATGCTTCAGGTTACAGACTCAGCTAACCCAGAAATAGTGCCTCGGGTTAAGAACTTTGATTCAGGATAAGAACAGAAATCCTGCTCTGGTGGTGCGGCGGCGGCAGGAGGCCCCATTAGCTAAAGTGGTGCTTCAGGTTAAGAACAGTTTCAGGTTAAGAACGGATCTCCGGAACGAATTAAGTACGTAACCAGAGGTACAAATATATATCTAACTATCTTGAATACCCCACAACAGGTTTTCCAAATTGCACTGCATATAACCTTTGAGATACACATGCTAGACTACTTGCAAAAGCCCCACTACATATGTGCAATGTTCCAGCACAAGTAAAGGAACCTACTGGATTGCAATCGTTGTCAGCTTGGTTTCAATCGTGTTTCAAAAATAATCCCTATAGGGGATTTCATCAGGTAATCCCTGAAAAACAATGATTTGGTTGAAAAGTTGAAGTGAGTGCAATATAATTAGAGATCCCAATCCAGAATAAAAGCACTTAAAGTTAATTGAGATCAGTGGGACAGCTAGTCAGTCACATCTCATTTAAGTCTCATAAAGTTAAAGGCAACTAATTTTAACTGAAATGGGTGTGAATTGTATCTGAATACTTAAATATTCTGATCTGCAATGTGCTCCCAACATATAAACCTGATTAATTTCAATATGGCATGCAGGAAAGAGTGTTCTTTTGTAAACCGTGACTTTAGAAAGACCACATGGCAAACAATGCATTCACCCTATTTACAACTAGGGTTGCCAGCTGATCGGGGGGGGGGGGGCATGTGCTGGTGCATTTAACAACAGACAAGCAAATATTACGATTGCCTGGTAATGTCTGCAGATCAAACTGCTGTTAAAAGGTAAATGTATGGGACACAGAAGGCTTGTTGGAAAGTTGGCAACTGTTTTTACAAAGTTATAATATAGGGAGTCAGAGCTGCCTACACCTTCTCCCTTCCAGTCTACTGAAAGCGCTACATCAGTCCTGATGCAATCTAACTTATCATCTCCAGGCCTGCAATGACTTGCCACATACAGTACTAATGAACAAATGATAAACTCTCCAGACTGCACTGTAACCTGAACAGATTGGGACTTACTCTAAAGTAAATATTCCTATAAGTATACTGCAAAACACTTGCAATTCTATATACACTTACCGGAAGGTAAGTCTCAATGTATTCAAGGGGACTTACTTCTGAATAAACATGTATAGGATTGCACTATTAAAAGTAGCTTTGTAAGAGTAGTTTTATATTCCATGATTGAATTTCTTTCAAGTAGTTTTTAAGTGAATCGTTCGCCAGTAAATGTAACCACAGGCTGCAAGGAAATTGCTCTGCCTTCTTTGTATTCATTAGCAGCAACGGTTACATACTTTGTGTGAAATTTCAACGGCATGGTTCAGAAAGGTGGTTATAAAATTTTAAATATTATTTCCCTCTCTCTCACACACCTCATTGGCAGAAATAGTTAAAAAGAGACCTGTTAATGAAGT
Source organism: Podarcis tiliguerta (assembly GCF_965153285.1). Classification (NCBI taxonomy): domain Eukaryota; kingdom Metazoa; phylum Chordata; class Lepidosauria; order Squamata; family Lacertidae; genus Podarcis; species Podarcis tiliguerta. The sequence continues at coordinate 32,834,248 of NC_139537.1, forward strand.
CATTATCTGCTTATCATACACCTTTTTTTCCTGAAGAATTCTGTTTGAAGTCAAATAGTTTTAACTTTTCAGACTACTATGTTAATAATATTTTATAACCTGCAATGTGAAATCTGCGAAGGTGTTCCACTGTTAACTAACAATAGTATCCTGCCCTCAGGGTAGTTTGAGTTAATAAGGCTTCACTCTCCCCCCTATATGATGTAATGCATTTACATTTATTACTGTGCCTGAGAGATTTTGCGGGTGTATGAAAAATCATAGGAATGACTCAGCAAGTGACATGATGTCATACTGGTAGTAAGTGGCAAAGCTGTTCGTCTAAGAAGCCTCCAGCCATAGTCACTGGGAACCAGGTGGTTTCCAGATCCTTAGCAGTTTTCTGTTGGTGCAGTTGCTTAAAGCTTACCACCACATATCTTGACCTCCCTTGTCAAAGAATGCTTTCCTGTATTACCTTACCTTGAACTCAATTGACAGCCTGTGGTATGTGTAGAATGGCAGAAACAACATCATCAACACTGCACACAGAGTATCAAGTGAAAATTCTTAACCGGTTAGCATTTTACCAAGGCACGAGAACCACTTGCTGCATTTATTTCCATTTTATTTGACCCTCTCATTTCCCCAGTTTTAAACGGTCTCCTTGCTTGAAACTGTGAGCTCAAATGCTTCATTACCATTTAATCTGTACCTTCAATGCATGAGCCCAGGTCCACTATCTTTCTATCCAGAAAATCATCCTATCCCACCATAAGTTTGTATTTGAAAGGTTTAAGTTGTTGAGCTGCCTCACCACCTGAGAGAGGGTATCATCCATTTGAGCTCCCATTGAAGTATTTTGTGTTCTGGGTGCCATTTTGGGAAGGCTTGGGTCTGCTTTGATGCGAGAGGCCTCTCCTTTATCCCTTCATTTGAATACGTCTGTGAGGCAAGAATCTTTGTTTCTGTTTATAGGCCTGCATGCCTCATCATTCAGGGCTACAAGTTTTTAATTAAGTGCGCGAAATCCTCTGACAAGGGCCAGTGTGTTTAATAAAGCTGAGGAGCTCTTACATTGAGTCTGAAGATCCATTCCCCTCACCTCTCTAGTTCTAATGTGCATGTGTGCTCCCTCTCAAGAGTGTTAAAGGGAGGATGAGGGGTGAGGAACAGGAGAAGAGGCTGAGAGGCACCTCAAAACATTTTGCTGCCCAAGGCCGAAAAATCCAAATAATGCTCCATGGTGCTATCAAGTAATAATACATGAACATGTGCCATCCTTTAATGGAGGTGTGAGAAACTTCAGGCCTAGGGTTGAATGCAGGCCCCTAGACTACATTATCTACCTCTTGAACTTCCTCCCCCAGACCACGCTCTGGCTTTGCCTTGTACCCCTGGGTGTTTTCGAGTAGCTGGAATGTGTCTCTGAGCAAAAATGTACATCTATTGCTGTACTCATGTATTGCTGTGCTCATGGCCCTATTGACCTTTGGTGTGTGGCCCTTAAGAGGTTGCCTGAAAGGGAATGTGGCTCTCAGGTAAAAAATGTTCCCCACCTGCTCTTTAATGAGACCACACATTCGGTAACACACCTCTGTGCCTATTGGTAAGCCATCCCTACAGTGGGATGCACTCCAGTGGTGTGATGGGAGGGAGAGCATAAGGCCATATCCAGTTCAGGATCCCTTAAATGTAGTTAAGGGGCCCCTTTGTTACATCTGCACCTGACCTAGGAAACCAAGTCAAGATTCAGTTAAGTGCCCAAAGTTAATGTCATTGGGACAGTTTTTTCCTCAAATCCCTTCTGTAGAAATTAATGAGGCTTCAGAGTGCTTATCGTTGGCTGGATCATGTCCCCAAGATATTAACAAAGTACTTTTCCAGAATAGAGAACTGAGCCACACGACCAAGACAAATACCTGTGTCATCAATCTATCAAACAGATAAGTCAACATTTCTTTAAGCGGAGTTATTTCCTTAGAAATCTGCTTTCCAGAATAGTGCATGTGGGATATATTAACCACTGTGTCGGTTCAGCACAAATTCCTTAACAGAAATAAACTTGCTCAGTACCCCTAGGGTACTGATATAGCTGTTTGGCTAGTCATAGATTTGTATTTGGAAGGAGGGTAAATAGAATTTGCCCTGGATATGATAGAGAGGGGCGCAGGACACTTCTTGTGAGACTAGACCACAAGTTAAGAGTTGTTTTGGGAAACAACTCTGAAGGAGACATATTAAAAATAGTAATTGTGTTAGTAAAAATTAGACTGTAATAAAATCCTAATTATCATTAGAAAGAATACTATGTCCCTAGTACTGAATGGTAGAGAAGAATGATTGTTGCATCCATAAACTATGTTACTACAGTGTAATATTGTATAGACTGCAATGGAACAGGATATAGAAATACAGAATTTGGTATTGATTGCAGAATTCAGATTCCTGACAATCTCAGCTTCCATTTTATTCTTAAAGGAAGTGTGTAGCCAACAGGTTCACAAAGATATATCTAAAGTCTTACTGGAAATGTCAACTGAAATCTCAGAAATCAGAAGTGAGATGTGACTAAATAAGATTTTCGGTGGTTGGCAAGAACAGAAATCCAGAGTTCTTGCAAGAATAATAATATGAAAATGAAAAAGATATATTCCCATTTAGATTTGGTTTCCAACTTGTTATGCTCTTTTAACACTCTTTCAAAATAATTGCTTAGGGCAAGTTTTCTGCTGCAGCTCACTTAATCTCTTTGTTCAGTTGCTTCTTTTGTTCTTGGGTTTTTCTATGGCTGTAACTGATCGTCTCCATTTGTTATTGAGCTCTTCCAGTTCCACAACTAAGACAACAGGTAAAAGAGGCAAGTTATGCAGATTTGATCTTTTTTTTTTGGTGGGGGGGGTGTGATTAATTTGCATAGTTTTTGCAGGCTAAACAATTCAGATTTTATTAGTTATTATAACTGCATCCTGGAATTTTAATATCTAGTGCACACACCCCAGAACAAATACTGAGTACATCTATGCATCTGCTAGCCAGGTGTATAATGCAGATGTCCCACTCGCTTCTTCCTTCCCATTCTATGTTGAGCAATTGAGATCATACCTTTCACTTAGGTCTGCACCCATCAGTCTCCATTTAACCCAAGCTTCCTTCCCATTCTATGTTGAGCAATTGAGCAATTGAGATCATACCTTTCACTTAGGTCTGCACCCATCAGTCTCCATTTAACCCAAGCTACCATACTTTTAGGGATGCGGGTGGTGCTGTGGGTTAAACCACAGAGCCTAGGGCTTGCCGATCAGAAGGTCAGGGGTTTGAATCCCCGCAATGGGATGAGCTCCCGTTGCTCAGTCCCAGCTCCCGCCAACCTAGCAGTTTGCAAGTACGAAGTGCAAGTAGATTAATAGGTACCGCTCCGGCAGGAAGGTAAACGGCATTTCCTTGCACTGCTCTGGTTTGCCAGAAACGGCTTAGTCATGCTGGCCATATGAACCACTTGAAGCTGTATGCCAGCTCCCATGGCCAGTAAAGCGAGATGAGCGCCGCAACCCCAGAGTCATCCGCGACTGAACCTAACGGTCAGGGGTCCCTTTACCTTTTACCATACTTTTAAGACACAGCATTAGATCTTTGATTAACTGAAATCAAACCCCCATGCAGAGATTTCCTTGGAAGTACTATCATGCATGTAACAATTGCATGCAGAAGATCTATGTGCAACTACAGGTTTCTTCTCAAGGGAAAGAAATGAGTCACATCAAGTAAAGCACCACGAGTCTCTGACACCATAAGGAACAAGAGCTTAGCACATATGATCATATGGCAATTCTGCCTAACTGAAACACTGTGTATCTTTCCCTACCCACAGAACACTATGAGGAAAAATGCAGAAACACTGTGCAGAACAATTTCCCTCCCCACCTTGCACGAGTTTGTGTGTGTGTGCGCACACAAACACACACTTCAAATTGTACTCTATTGTTCCTGTCATGTCAAAGCAATTTTTCTCTGGAGCTAATCAGATTCAAAAATTAACACATCCTCAAATTCAGTTTGACATCAGAAGGTTTGGCACAAGCTTCCACTTAAAGCGTTCCTCAATTAGTTATAAAAAGGCAACATATTCTATTTGACTACTTGTTATAATGTAATTAAACTTTTTTTTACAAAGTCTATGTTTGCACAGATAACTTGCTTTAACTCTTCTATCCTTCTTAAAACTACAGAACCATTGAATACCTAAACCACAAAATAAGAAATAATACAAATACAAAAGCTTATTTCATGACTTCCAGCTTGCCATTCAATTAATTCAGTAGTCATGTGGCTTACAAGCCTGTTAAAAAGGCAAAAAAGTTCACAAAAGTCTGGTTCACACACCACGTTAAACCACAGGACACTGGTGCACGCTACTGAAAATGTATCACCTGGCTCCTCCCCACTTTGCCAGGTCACCCACCTAAATTCCTGGACACAAGAATCGCCCAACCACAGCATCTCCATCTCATAAGGAGTCAGTCTCAGTTTCATCTAGCCCAGCATTTTCTACATTGGGTTCTAAGGTCTCAGCCAGATCAAATCTGAGACCCACAGTACACAAAGCATATTTGTACCTCTGAGTCATAATCCCTCCACATGAAAATTATGGGGAGGTAGGAGAAAAGCATTGCCTAACACATGGGTGAGCTCAAACCACTAGCCCTTCAGTTAAAAGCCATGTGCATTGGCCAACTGCCTCTTTGATAAGAAGCAAACAGGGTCAAGGAATTGCAAGCAGCAAGTTAAACTGCCCATATAGCCTCCCTTTACATTTTAAAGTGTATGCTTAAAATACTTTACACCTAAAACATGTAATTTGTAAGCTAAGAATGCAATGAACATGCTTGCAGATACATGCATCATTCTTCTCAGAACTGTGGCAGCCTGAGTGATTTATGCAGCCAAGGCTGCTGTCTGCATAGTGTGTGAAATTTTATTTAAGGCATTTTTATACTGCTCTTGACACATATTTATATCAGGGAGGTTTATAATACAATTTAAAATCTGGGGGGAGGAGAAATCAGGTATACAACAGAACAATTAAAACTAATAGACAATTGAACAGACAACCAAATAAAAGAGCAGAATGGAAAAGCTTCATTGCCACAGCTTAAAAGCACAACTCACTAACATGCCTGAGAGAATTTTCTTCTAAATGTCTTATCTAAAAAATAATACAATGGGCGCCAGAGACACTTCCTTGAGGAGAGTGTTCCACAACCTGGGCACCACAGATGAAAAGGCTCCTTTATTGACACCAGCTTGATCTCAGGTGGTTAGTAGCACTGTGAGAAAAATCTCAGTGGAAGATCATTTGGACAAACTGATATGGGGAAAGGTGGCCTTAACCAATGCAGAACTCTCAAATGTGCTGAAATATGTTCCCAATGAGTCACCCAAGTTAAAGTCTTGGCTGATTATTTTGAACTAATTGCAGCTTCCAAACCAGCTTCAAGGTAAGCCTCATGCATGGCATGTCACAACACGTTATGGCAGTCTGAAAGAGATGTTACCCAAGCATGGGTAACTGGTGCCAGACTATCTCAGAAGACATGACAGCCTATGCTGGTTAAAGAAAAACACTCCACATTACGGAAGTCACCTTTGCCTCAAGTGAAAAGGTTGAATCAAGGAGCACGCACAAGCTGAGATCCTGGTCTCTCAGCGGGATCGAAAGCCCACCCAAATCAGGATAGTTACCTGGTCTGGAGAGAGGGATTCTATCTATCCAACAGTGCTTCCACTTTATCAGGGTTGACCAAGAAAAAGAAGACTGATTTTTGAATTTACGTTAATGGCATTATGCTCCTTAATTCTTGATCGATCAATTGATCTATATGTGCTTTGTTAAAGCTAATCTGTGTGTTTTTTAAAGCACAAAAAAACCAAAAGTTCAGGCCCAAATTATTTGAAAGCATTGAGTAGACAAAACAAACCAGGCTCAACAGTCAGGAGGGAGCAGCTCTGTGTTGGCACGCAAGGGTCGCAATGACCTAATCAGGCTTTAGCTCTTGTTTCTCTGATTCTGTGGTATTCTATCCTGCCATAATATTTACAAGTACAACAAATTTTAAAAAACTATGATTAGTTACTAAGGAGACAGGAATTGTTTAGCAAGAGTCAGCATCTAAATCATTCCCTCTCCTCTTATAGAAGAGCATATTTGTAAGATCCCACTGTTTTCCCAGCTCCTTCTTACTAACGGTCTCTTTCTACAACAAGAAATGAATTTTATCTACCAAAATCACTGTTCAGTGAGGGACCATGGCCCAGTGACAGGGCACAGGGATTGTGTGCAGATGCGCCTTAGTTCAGTTTCTGAATTATTATGTTTTTAAAAGGACACAGGTAGCAGAAAGAGCTCTGTCAGATACCCCGGAGAGCCACTCCCAGTCACCAAGACCGGGGATGAGGAACCTATGGCCTTCCATGTGTTGATAGAGTCCAACTCCGATCACCCCAGACAGTTTGGCTAATGGTAAGAAATTATGGGATTTGTGGTGCAGTAACATGTGGAAGGCTACAGGTTCCCAATCCTTGCAGCAGAGCGTCTTGGTTTAGCTCAGTATTGGAACAGCTTCATAGGTCTATGTTCAAACCAAGCCAGCAGGATCGGGAAACACATTTTCTTCAGCTGCACTCTAAAAAAAACAGGAAACAGAAAGTAGAATAGATACTAGCATTTAAGATTCCTGCTCCATTTTATTATGGTAGGGGATAGCATAAAGCCACATATGTGCCAGTTAATTTTGTGATGGTCAAAAAGCAGGTGAAGTGTTAACATGTCCCTCAGCACTCACTAAAAGTCAAAGAAAGCATCTCCATAAAAATACCTAAATTACACAGCACCTAGCAGAGTCGAGTACTTTCACCATATAAATGTGTGTTAATTTCAGCAGTATTTGAAAGATAAATACGGCACTTAAAAAAACTCAGTTCCTCCAAAATAACCTATGAAATATCTTCTTTGAAACAAGAAAGTGAGTATGGGGAGAAAAAACATGTGGTGCAGGGCACCATAGACTACAAGTGATGTACAACATGATTGACCACTTCCAAGGACAACATGCATGGTTCCCTTAAACCTTCCCATGTTATCCTTGCAGCAACCATACGAGGCAGGTCAGCCAGTGAGCTCCATGGACAAGTGGCAATTTGAACCTGAGTCTCATAACCACTACATCACATCAACTAGTATGTTGGGGAGGTTCAGAAAGGTTATGGTAAAGTTCTTCTCCCTAAAATGAGTACTGAGGGAGTAACTGTTTTTAAACTTGGAACTCAAAGAAGAAGTGTTGTACCAAGTGATACACAGAAATAGATCAGTGGCTACCATGGACCCTGAGACTCAACCACTACACACTCGGTGTCAGAAAATGCCCTACAGGAATAAAGAAGGGGTAATCTGAGAATCAGGCTCCAAGGCAGATGAGGCAGGTAACTATGCAGGGATTTCTGGCTCAGGATAAGTTGATGATCCACATTGTGGGTTGAAGGGAGAACTCCTCCACTCTTGCCTACCAAATCTATTGGGCTCAAGGGAGCAATATAACAACAACAACAACAACAACAACAACAACAACAACAACAACAAACAACAACATTTTATTATTTCAACAACAACAATTTATTATTTATACCCCGCTCATCTGGCTCGGTTTCCCCCGCCACTCTGGGCAGCTTTCAACAAAATATTAAAATACAGCAAAAGGGCCAGCCAAAGTTGTTCACCTTTTTTTAGGATTGAAGTTGTTAAGCTTTTTTAGGATTTTACCCCAGGAAATAAATTGCCACAGGGGTTGGATTACACCGGCCAGCAGGCCGGATTAGGCCCCCGAAACCGACTTTGGACATGCCCGCATTAAAACATCCATGAACAAAATAGTTTGGTGTCACGTACTGTGAAGCCAGTTTGACACATATGCTGCAAAAATGACACTTTGAACACCTTGGTCCCAAATGAAATGCACATTCAGTAGAAGCTGGCGCTGTACATGTTAAGTCCTCTTTAAAAAACAGTAGCCAGCTATTCATGGGGAGTAAAGAGCAGGCAGGAATGAATTCAGCATCTCTAGAAACTGGTTGGAATAAATGCTGTTTTGTCAAAGCTCTTTGGGTGCAGCAGCAGCAGCCACTGGATCAGGGAGATCAACTTCATGCATAGCACCTGTTCACATGCTTGGTTCTTTATACATCTAGGGACAGGCACAAAGAAGCCATATGGTCCTTTCTTGGATTAGGGCACTTGGTTGAATCTTCAAGTTTATAAACAGACGGATTAGAACTTTCACCCAGCCCCCAAAGCTTGAAATGTCCAAAGCTTGCAATTGCTTCCTAAGGGTGACATTCTGAAAATGGCACAGACTGTAATCAGAACATTTAAGCCAAGGAGACAGAATATGGTCACCTTTTACTAGGTCACAGTAAAAACCCAATCCTTAAGTCTGGTATGTTTTAAGTATGCTTTTAAAATGGAAAGAGGCCATATTCCCACATTCAATTTAAAGATGAAAATACAACAAACGAGCAAGCATTTGTCAAATATACGTGAGGAAAAGGGGATAGTGAAGAATAAACTGGACATTTTATTTCAAAAAAAAACTTCATAGTCTTCTTCTCCCCACCTCAAGCCCATGACTAGAACTCAAAGCACTTTATGAATTTTTTACACACACATACATACACATGTAACAGTTAAAGTCAAGCCAGAATGTACAACATGAACACATAATCCAAGTTATTTCCTCCAGAAACTCCTACTTTATTCTCTCCCTCAACATTAATGAAACACACTCTTCATTTCCTGTCCTAAAGCATTATGTAATATTTGCTGTTACCCAGCTTTGGATAGTAACCTTTGAGTTGGAAGCATTTAGATGAAAGTGCAAGTATATCAGCTGCTTATGGTATATACAAGGGCAATTTTGAGTGCATACCATACAGTATTCTCTGCTCAACTCAGAAATTAGGGATAACCAATACACCTTTACAGCTGATATTGATAAAATCAAGGTCTTGCACTATTTTTTCACACATTATCTGAGCCTAATTCTCCCCACCTCCCGCCTTTTCACTTTACTTCCCCCACCTTTGAAAGAAAACCAGTTTCCCCATCACTTCAATGGACAATTCCCTTCCCATTTTTTTGGTACCAAGGACGGGTTGTGCCCCCGTTGGTTAGAGTGTGGTGCTGATAATGACAAGGTTGCAGTTTGATCCCTGTATGGGGCAGCTGCATATCCCTGCACTGCCGGGGGCTGGACTAGATGATCCTCAGGGTCCCTTCCAACTCTATAATTCTATGATTCTATTTGTAAAGAAGTGTCTCTTTACAATGCTAAATTGGTTTCTATGCAAGAATACATAGGGTGATAGCCAAGATCCACTAAAATCAATAGGCTTAACTACACTGATGTCAATGGGTCTACTCAGAGTGTAGCTAACCCTGGCAGACTATGTGAAGAAGTGTCTTAGAAAAACAGAATTGGTCATATATCATCAGAGGTGCTTCAGGTTTGTAGTATCTACTTTTATTCTATAACATGATGCTGTGGTTCACCCTGATCTTTGATAGTTCAGCATGTTTGGTTTTGTGGAATTCAGCCCTCTTGTTGAATTTATACTGTTATATTCCTTTTAGAACCATTTTACTTGTTTTATAACACTAATGATTTGATCTGTGTCATATTCAATTAAGTTTTACTCAGAGTAGACCCACTTAAATTAATGACTGTGTTATGGCCATAAATTTCAGCAGGTCTACTTAAACTTATTTGAATACCACCCTCTTTTTTAAATTGTATCTTGCATTGTTGCAGCGTGTTCTCGAACCTTATGGTGAAGTGCAAGCAAGAAATCTTATAAATAAATAAAATAAGCAAGGACACACTTAAAATTATGAGTTGAGCACATGCTCAGCCTGAGAATCATATTTTCAAGAGCAGAGCACACACAAACACACTCCTGGTTTTCTCTCAGGCTTTCTCCATTTCAGCAACCTAGTTGTTGATCGACTGGGAGTAAGAAACCCTACAAATCGCGCAGAGTCCTAGTAGATGTGTCCTCTATCCACCACTACACAAAGGGATATTTTTAATTTTGCATAATTGCATACAGTGACCCCAGCTCAGTGATACAGCACATGCTTTGGATGCAGAAGGTATCAGGTTCAACCACTTACATCTCTAGTTAAAGGAAGCAAATGGGAAAGGCCTGTCTGCCTGTCTCCAGAGGCTTGCAGGTAGCACAGGTGTGGGGAACCTTTGGTCCTCCAGATGTTGCTGAACTACAATTCCCATGAACACTGGCCACTGGGGATGGTGGGAGTTGTAGTTCAGAAGAGACAAAGGTCCCCCATACCCAAGTAGACAATACTGTACTCAACTAGATGAGCAAGTAATCTAATCTGGTAAAAGGATGTTTCCCATGTTTTGACAGTTACATAATTGAAATACATTCTTGTCAAATATTGTATATTTTTTAAAAAATCAATCAAATAATTGCTTCATATTTTCATGGTGTCACTCAACATCTTTTAGAAAGTCAGACTGAGAAAACCATAGGCTTGTGCTATTTTATGCATCTGAATATCAAGACTAATATATTATAATATTTGAATAATTAAAGTATGCATCAGTAAACAACTAAAGGATGAAATCTTAAACTCAGTGTCTAGGGAGCAAATTCCACTGAACTTTGAGCAACTTAAAAGAGCAACTTACTTCTGAGTAAACATGGACAGACTTATACCGCAAAGGACTGAACTTCAAGTAATTCATAAATGAAGGCAGATGTGCTCTGCTACATGGATTAGGGACACAACAAAGTGGTTTTAAAGAGCTATTCATATAGTTTCAGACTCTTTCATTAACATGCAGGGGATTTAATCAGATAATTCCCAATAACCTTTCAATGAGATTTTGCAGCCCTTTTCTTGCAGTCCCTCCCCCCTTCACATACCACAGAACACAGAAGCAAATTAGGTTACATGCCCTTAAATTCTAAAACTCTATTTTCAGCCTCCCTGTATTATCTTTTCCAGTTATTAATCAAATGAATGTCCTCTTTAAAAACTTCCAATTTAGTACAGCATAACCAATGAAGAATCTTAATCAAATTTAAGTGAAAGGGCTGTAAAAGTGGGCTTAAAGGGGAAAATAGTGAGCACACACTCAACACACACCCCAGTTTCTCATCTGGCCTTCCCATCATCACTTGAAGAATTGTTTTCTAGTTACATCATCAGGAAATAAAACACAGAACAAAAAGAAGAAGAACGCTTGGTGTTCATACTTCTCTCAAAGGATTCCAGCTAAGCTCCCCCCCCCCCCCCCCGCTTTTTTTAAGAGAAGGAGCAGGAGGGAGAAACCTACGATCCAATTCCCCCAAACAGTTGTGTTGTGGAAAACCAAGATGAAAAGATTAAAATGCAACAACCAGTTTATTACTCTATCATCAGCAGAGAGAAGGAACTGCTCTGAACTTAACTCTCCCGAACATTCATTTTGGCCACAAACTGATTAGACAAATGAAATGTTTCACACAGTCCAAAGCGTTAGCTGGAGCCAGAACACATTAATAAGCTTTGAGCTCTGGCTATCATTGACATACACTACAGACACAACGAGTCTGCACAACACAGAGTTCCTTATATGGTATTGCCATGACGTAATGCTCCATAGGCTTGGGGCATGCAGAGAGACTCTCTCTCATTGTTTGGTGTAACTGCTGGAATGCTCACATCCCTGATGCCTAAGAGAATCAAAATCCCAGCACCGCGGAGCAAGAGCTAACACAGGGACTCTGCAGTTCATTCACTGAAGGTAAGAGGGAAGTTGTGGGATGAAGTTTCTTTTAGCAACCAATAGACATTTTGCTTCAAAGTTAACTTGGTTCACTTTAAGAAATCCACAGCGTGCATGATTTAATTTGCATCACAGAGGTTTTTGAAGCATCAGCTACAGCAAACAACTACTAAACTGTTTTTAATGCTCTCCCTTTAAGCATAGGAGGCTATTTCCAAACCAAAAGATGAGGCTTTGATATTGAGAAAGGGGGAAACCTATGAATTACACTCCGATTCCAAGTGTGTGCTGGACAGAGTCATAACTATATTTAAAATTGTGGGAAAGGACCCAGCAACGATGTAATGGATAAAAAGTTTTAGCGATTATTTTTATACATTCAAGTGACACACTAACAGGCATGTGGAAACATGTATATAAAAGAGTTTATTGTACTTTTCAACAATTTTAGAAGATGTGCTCAAGGAGATACTGCCTTAGTTTTTTTTTTTTTAATGCAACTATTAATGCAAATGCTTCAGTTATATTTAGGAGTTGCTTTTTGTTTGTTTGACTGCATATGTTCAGTTTAAAGAGGAAAGGGAGACTAGTTACCTTTAAGATCCTTTTCATACCTTTGTTTAAAGAAATAGTGCTGCTTAAGAAACGGAAGCTTTTCTTCCCTGAAAAGCACATTTCTGCAAGGTGCTAATTGGTCCAGGTTACCAGGCATTAAGGTCACTCAACATTTCTCAGTACAGGGCTGAACCCTAACAGAGTGATCTGTACCATTTTTCCTATCAGCAATATTTATTCATGGCAAGATTAAACAGTGTAGCCAACTGAATTTAACATGTGAATGCAAATGATTTTTTTTAGGGGGGGGGAGTTTGAAGGTACACATAAACTTGCACTATTCTGTAATGTGTATTCTGTATTCACCAGCTATATCTTTAAAAATTGTATGTTGATTTGTGGAAATTTGAACTTCCTATGTATTAATTTAAGGCTACTATTTTAAAACAATGCCTCTGAAGGACAATTGGAACCATGCAATATTAATTTTTTTTTAAAGTACTAAATATTATGGAAAGAAACAGCTAGCTTAGCAGTATTTGTTTTTGTTTTTTAAGAGGTGCTTGCAATGTATATAGCATGTGCACATCACCACACGTATAACTACCTGACGCTTGAGAACTTTGGATTTTGTTTTAAATACTGTACCAACGTAGAAGCAGTAAGCACAATGTGGGGGAAAGCATCTGATTCTTAGAAACTTTCCCAAATGGCTAACATTCTAAAATCTGCCAAGGTGAACCTTTCGCTCACTACTAACTCACCTACATCTGGCAAATTAGCAATGTTTTCTAGGCTTTTAGAACAAAGCTGCTCAATTAAGGAAGAGAAAATCCTAGTTCTTTTGGTGCTTTCAGACCGGCTCAAAGCAGCTTGCTGAATTGATTTACAAAGCGAAAGACATCAACTCAAACAAACTTGGTTGGGTTTTTTTAAGGGAGCAACTTATATTTAGGAGAGGCTTCTTTCTACTTCTTTTTAGCTGCACCTGCAGAACAATCCCAGATGTTATAGTTCCCCAAGTCTTATATGGTTAACTGTTGCTTTATCAAATGCATCTGCCATTTCACTGCTTAGTAAACAGAAACATTTCACTTCATTGAGGAGAAAGGCATACCTTGAGCCAAAGGGTGCCAAAAAGTACATTACAAGGCACCACAAGATAAAGTTCAAAAGCTAAATCAGTTATCTGAAAATGAATAAGTAACATAAAAGTTTATTCGGTAGAGCTTTTAAGCAGCAATGCAAAGGTTCTTCCAATCAGCTTTTGAAACCACCAGGAGGGAAATCATTAATTACTATTTAACATGCATCTTAAAAACACTGACAGAGGAACAAACTGCATCTAAGCTGATGAACTAACTAATCAAAAGCATTTACACTTCTTGTATAATTATACGGATTAAAACTTACTTCAGACATAAAGTTAAATATGGCTCTCATTCACCTGACATAAAAGTTAGTTTTTAAGAATTTCACCCACTCTTCTAATTTCAAAACCACTAATCAATATCACATTATTTTCACCCCCTCTTGTTGTTTTTACATGATCCTTGGTAATCAAACTGTGTAAAGACATACTAAAGAAACCGGCAAAAACTAAAGCGTGATTGATTCCTGTGGGAAATTTAAGCACATGCTGAACTTCTTTGCAGATAAGACCTTAAACCTTTAACTTTGGTTTATCATGCCCATTCCACCATGTGAGTGGAAACCCAATTACATTTCTAATTGTAAGAAATGCACTGTATAGGGACATTCTAATATGTCTTACTGGCCATCTGAATTTGCTTTGCAAATGCCAGTGGATTACTGATGATTGATGGGAGTCATGTTTATAGATTCAACAGTATGTTTATGGAACAAAGGGAAACTCTGAGAGCCATGAATAGTACTGGTATTGCTTTAGTGACATCACTGTGGACAATGTAACTTGTGGCCCATTACAACATTCAGTGTTCTAATACGGTGGTACCTCTGATTACAAACTTAATTTGTTCTTATCCTGAAACTGTTCTTAAGCTGAGGTACTACTTTAGCTAATGGGGCCTCCTGCTGCCGCCGTGCCACCAGTGAATGATTTCTGTTCTCATCCTGAGGCAAAGTTCTTAACCTGAGGTACTACTTCTAGGTTAGCGGAGTCTGTAACCTGAAGTGTTTGTAACACGAGCTACCGCTGAATACTGTTCCAAATACCCTAAATTCCATAACATTAACTGGTTTCATCCTCAAAAGATATTTTTCCCAGAACATGTAATTTTCAAAATTAGTTAATATTAAACAATTAAAGTGTTCTGTGGTGACTGAACAGCCTTTTATGCAGATGTAATTTTATTGAAGTTGCTACTCCATCAATTGCAGCCATTCTAAGGTGTTTTGCAAGAATCAACATAAAGTATGCCTTCATGTATTTATTTATTTTTCTTAACAGCCAGTTCTTCACAAGTAGCTATCAGTTTAATGGAATCAGCTGGAATTCTAGTTTTTTAAATGTTAGAGATTGGCACCCTTCAAAAATTAACTGGAATGGCGATTATTTAGCTCCTTTGACCGTTAGAACCTTAAATGGAATGGAAGTGCTTATACACATAACTTTTCCTTCCGGAAAAAGGTCAAAGGAGGTCACAGCTGATTTTTTGGGAATATCAGAATAATAAAGAATAAGTTAAAAGAAAAGCCTTCCAAGTTGAGAAGGCAGCATAAAACCACATGGCTACCACAAAATGCCACACCACCTTCCTCTGTGCCCTTTTAAAGCAATAAGGGAGAATTTGGGGATGCTCTCACCCTATATTTCATGTCTCTGTGCCCATCTCTGCTACCCTGATGTAGGACAGCTAGTGTCTGCAGCAAGGAGCATGCTGTACCCATGCAGGCTCCTCACATGATTTAGAAACCAGAAGGATCAGGGTTCGTAATTATGCTGGGAGGCTACAGTAGAGAAGCCGTCCTGCTATAGACATTCAGACCTCCAACTCCTAGAGGATGACAGGACTGGTGATGGAGGGGGCGGAGGCAACATGCTTGTTTCCTCCTTCTCCCTCGCATCAATTGTGTGGAGAAATTGACCAGCCACATAGTACTACAGATCACTAAACATCCACTGTCCTGCTCCATCCACAAACCACTCAGCTGAAAGGAGCAGAGGGGCAGGAAACAGGTTAATGTAACAATAATATTGTGGGAGTAAACAAGCTTATTTATATTCTCACATCAGCTCTTAAAATTTCAGGTTTTAATCCTTCTCTAAGAGAGAGAAATCTATCTCAAGCAGTACTGATAAGAAAAAATATATAGAAAAAGGTATATAGTGTATTTACAACACGTCATTTAGCAAACCACATCCATATAGAAAAAGGTATATAGTGTATTTACAACACCTCGTTTAGCAAACCACATCCATTAATAATGTCAACTGCCACAAAGGGGCTGCCTTACAATGAAAATGGTAAAGATTATGTACTGTTTTGGGTGTGTTTTTTTCAAGTGTCTTTTTATCATCTGCTTCCCTTGATGTAGATTGTTCACTCAAAATCCAAAGAAAATGCTATTTACACTTTCTAAGTTTGTCTTTTGTATCCTATGTCATAACTAGGGAACTGCTGTAGTCCCCCTTGATGAAATGTAATTTAAAATCCGTTTCGGGACCAATTAATGTTTTTTTGTACACCTAATTCCTTATGGTAATAATGAACAGAATGCAGTCATCAAAATTAGGTTCTTCTTTCTTCAGCAGGATTAAAGGCTTAGTTGAATGACTAATGTAGTACTGACTTCATAAGGGTAATGGCTAGAATGCATAATCATTGCTAACAGAGGCAATGATTGCTCTACAGAACCCCATGTGGTAGAACCATTTTGCATTCTTTCATACAACTTTCTACATGCATTTCTCAGACTGCGACCTGAATAACCACTTTAAAAGGTACTAGAAAAAGCTCTGCTCTTGCGAGAAGCAAAGGATGCTTCATACCAGATGAAGAGGAGATAGCATGTCCGCCACATGTCCCATCACAAATACTATGACATTTGAAGGGGAGTCAAGCATTTGCTTGTGGCATGTTTGCCACTTGTGAGTACAGTGGTATCTCGGGTTACATACACTTCAGGTTACATACGCTTCAGGTTACACACTCCGCTAACCTAGAAATAGTACCTCGGGTTAAGAACTTTGCTTCAGGATGAGAACAGAAACCGTGCTCTGGCAGTGCGGCAGCAGCAGGAGGCCCCATTAGCTAAAGTGTTGCTTCAGGTTAAGAACAGTTTCAGGTTAAGAACGGATCTCCGGAATGAATTAAGTATTAATTCAGAATTAAGAGGTACCACTATAGTCAGAATCCCATTCCACACTGGTAGCATTTGAATCCAGGAACACTGTAGCTCAGATGAATTATATGTAAGCTTGACCCACAAGATCTCAACCACACAGCAGTGACAAACCACTTGATTTAAAACCTAACCTAAGCATTTCTTTGCACTGCAGTCATGGGGGAACCCATCACCCAATGTTAAATAAAAACACCAAACACATCCCATCTTTATATCCTGTCCTCTTCACCATTCTTCACGTCTCTAAATAAATATTTCTTAGCACAGCACAAGTTCAACCATGTGTTAGTTAAAGCATCCCCCTTCCACTCCCATTCCTCAACAGTACTGCTCAGAGATACAAGAGACAACTCCACACTCCCAACAGCGTCCAGCCAATGAGCTTCTCCTTGTTAAGGAAAAGCAAGTTTAATAACTACTAGAGACTGAAATGTTTCTAAAGCGCTGCAGTCAAACCTAGAAAACTAAGGCACCACAAACACACATACAAACAGTGCCTAAGAAATTACAATTACTGATTAATAAGCAGCTATTTAAGTAGCAAAACCAAATAGATTAATTGCAATGCTATCATTCCTGACCTCTTCCAGCTGTTGAAATATTCTTGCTAGTTATCTAGCTCTAAATTTTTTTAATTATGCAAGGGAACTGCAACTCTTTCTAATGTAAGATTAACCTTGGCCATCTTTTCTCACTGTGATTTCCATGGATTGCATATGTAGTACTGCATGTTATACTTCAGGCTTACCTAAGAAGATTTTTAAGATTTGTATCAAACTGTCTGTATTTAGTGCTACAAGCTTTCTTTCGGTAGGGATTCTGATTGTAAGACTGTCTCGGGTTTTCACTTTCAAATTTAAGCTGCATAACTAACTTGTGAGAGGTGTTACAGCTCCTGAAGGGAGCTGGGTTCTTGTTAGCATTTCACACAATATTATCAGCATACATCCAGAATCTTTTGCAGCCTTCTGGGACCTAATGAAATGTCTAGCTTTCACACAGCAGATGCCAAGAATTTGATATAGAAGAACCAACAGTCCATTTCTAGGAATAACCTATCACATTAACACTACCAAGCTTTATTGCACTCAGCAGGGCATGGCGGAGAGATAGACTGTACTCCTTCAGAGTCAACAGCAGACAGAACTTCCTCTTCTCACACTGATTTAGCGCATGAACACCTGAAATTAAGTCTGCTGGCAGATGTGCAAGCTGAGGTGCAAAAACAGTACATGCATCTTCCCACAGAAGAAAACACCTGGGCTTAGATTCATGTGTTCTAAATAAGCATGCAACTTGCTTGTGCTTCTTCTTTGGGATCTTTAAAAATATGCTACATGTAATACACGCGCGCGCACACACACACACACACATATATATATATATATATTTATACATTTTTAATGCCCTCCCCATCACACCCTTCACATGTCACCAGTATTCTTCCATACTTTTGTCACAACTTTGCCTCCCCTTGATGCAAGTTATGTTTTACAGATAAGCCCTCTTTCCGCTTGTTTAGAATGGTTGATCCCACTCTAGGGATTGTTTACCGAAGCTGCTCTGTCAGACCATTCTATTGCCATAATTCAGCCAAGCACTGGAATGCTGCTGCTCTCCTTCAGCTTCCTACCAGCCGACAGGAAATTTAGGCACAAATGTGGACCAATCGCAATCCAGCTCGCAGGGGGAGGGAAAATTCAGCTGAATGTTAATGTAATAAATAATATGGACCCGGTGCAATAGGAAACGAGAGGAGTAGAAAGAAGCAAAGAAAATTAAGCATGGGCAGTGTGTGAATAAGGGAAGTTATAGGAAAGGAAGCAGGGAGCGAGAAAGACATGTTCATGGTTGACAACAGAAAATAAGAGGGGGAATAGCTAAACATGGCATTTCAGAAGGAAAGGCATCATGAGATGGGGCAGAATGGCTAAAGGAGGGAGGAAAGAGGAAGTAGTATTAGTAGAAAGAATCATAGAGTTGGAATCATAGAGTTGGAAGGAACCCACGAGTGTCCTCTAGCCCAATTCTCTGCATTGCAGGAATCTTTTTGCCCAACGTGGGGCTCGAACCCATGACCCTGAGATGAAGAGTTTCATGCTCTACCAACAGAGCTATCAGGTGGTGGAGGAGCTCCTACTCTCCCAGTGCCAGCTCAGTGTCTAGACCTGCATCACATGCCCTTTAGGCTGAGAGCCAAGGTGGTCATACTTGACTTAACTTTTGCATTCAGTCTATAGGGAAAAAAATAGTTTCAGAGCACGCCCAGTTCCTGGAAATGTTCTGGGAAAATGACATTTATGACCAGTCAACAATAAGTTGTTAGTGGCAAAGAGCCATTTCCAAATGCATCCAAAATATTAGCTAATTTAAGAAAGATAAAGTATCAGAATGGTTGCGTAATTTTTCTTGCGTTTCCTTAAGATAGCAGCACAAACCAGCAAATTACAGTAATACTTGAAGGAAAGAATGTTGTAATGCACAGAGGAACAGATACTCTTCTCAAAACAATTTTTTGGAACAGCCATAAACTGAGTCATGGTCCAAAGCACACTTCCTGAGAAGCAATGCTCCCTGAAACCAGTGAAGCTCACTTCCAGGTCATGCAAGGGCACTTAGGATCAGGATGCCAGTGCCCATTCCAAAGAACAGGAAACTTGCTAAATCAAGGAACTCAATAGTCGTATGTCACACAACTTTTGGACAAGATGTGACTCCAGAGATTTGCAAGTGAAACCAGATGAGATTAATTAAATACACAAACATGCAAATTTGGAGACAAAGCTCAACATTAACAAAACATTGGTTTTGCCTAACCCCTCCATTTATGTGGCTTGCAACCATACTTAATACACCCTATAGCCAGAATCCTAGAAACGCCGCTATTACTAGTAACTGCCTTCATGTTGTACAACCAAAATTCAATTGCCTTAAGATGTTAACTCAAAAGCAAACTAATTGTGATCCTAATATACTTTAGAAATGCTGTATCTAATACAAAAAGCTGCTGTGCCACTGGCACTGGAAGACAGCATGCTTTTTGTGATAAGGTATACCAATACTTCTTACTTAACTGTTACCTTATACCTTGCAGAGCATGAGCTAGAATTTTCCCTCAGATATAAACTCATGAGAGGACCTTGGGCAATCCACTATCTCTTAAAGCTTCCCCCATCTGTGCAATGGGTAAATTAAAAATGGCTCATGTGAGACGGCTGTTGTGTTCCGAACACTTTGGGGAAATGGCATATGAATAGCAAGTATCTTTAGATTCCACACTATGCTAACATCATGGGTGCTAGCAAGGAAGTAGTGAGCTTCCCACTGTCCCAATATGCTTTAGCAAAAACCAGCTTATGGTGTCTGGAGCAAGATAGTACTTTCTTCTCTTGTGGGAAGACGATAGAACTTGGGATCCTAGCACTGAAATCCATGTTTTTTTTAACCTCTTTATTATTTTTGAAGCACCACAAATAGCCAACATGAACTTGGGGTTACCTTAGGGCCCCAAAGACCCCACAACATTCCTGAGAGCAGCTCTGTTTTCTCCACTCCTTGTTGCTGGTCTTCTGGGGGAGAGATACAATTCAGGGGTACAGCATCTGCCTTGTATGCAGAAACTCCCAGGTTCAATCCCCGATGTCTCCAGGCTGGGTTGGGAATGCCTCCTGTCTGAAACCCTGGAGAACCATTGGTAGTCACGTGCAGGCAAGACTGAGCTTGGTCTGACTCAGAATATGGCAGCTATTCTTACTGCCAGAACTAGAACTTTTGTTTCTGGCAGGAACTCGGCATTTGGGGTGAGCAGGCTTTTGTTCTTCACTAAGAGACCCAGGGGCTTTGGGTACCTAAGACCAGTCCACCAAACTACATAAAAATAAAGAAATGTTTGGTACTTTGGGTCAAGAACAAACAAGGGTGGGAGAGACCCAATACAGTCATTCCATTCATTATATGATTACATTGAAAAGCTAAAATGGCAAGTTTAATTTAGGAACAAGAGAGGAAAGCAAAGTCAGAAGATGAATTAAAATTCAGGGAGTTCTTTCCTCATAGCCCTGTGCTCTGACCACCATCCCACATCTCTAGTGTCTAATCTTTCCATTTCCTCCTGTTAGCCTTGCATCTGCACAACAGTAATTTCCTGGCTGATGTAAAACTCAATGAGTTCCAGTTTCTGCTGCTACAAATGAAATCACTTGCTCCTTTTTTGGCCTAGAATCAATCTAGTCATGAGATAGAAAAGGAAGGCGCTTAACTCTCTCCCTCTCTCTCTCGCACCACAAATGGGAGAACAAATAAGATGGCATTTCTGCTCAATAATTGAAGCTCCATCATTAAAAATAAATAGTCTCCTTATAAATGCTCACTGCAAGCAAGGGTAAACCAGATCAAGGCCATTTCATTAGGCTGGAGGGTAAGCGGTCAGAAGGCAGACAAATCTAGCCTCGGAATTCAGCCTAGGTATGTACTGAATGAGGCTTAAGGCTAAGGAATGCAAGCAGAAACCTCTATGATTGCTGTAACAAAGGCTGGTTGGCAACATGTAGAGCAATCCTATACAGGTTTACTCAGATGCAAATCTTATGGAGTTTAGTAAGATGTACTGAAATGTGCACAAAAATTTCAAGACCTCCGATTATCTTCCACACATTGGCTTTTCTAGTTATTGGAAGCAGAAGTGAGCCTCAAATTCAGGTTGGAAATTTACATGTAAGGCAAATTTATATCTGTTCACTGAAGGATCTTTGTGGACTAAGCCAGGACTACTGGAGTTTACAGAGAGGCTCTCAATAGCTGCTCTCTCTCTCTCTCTCTCTCTCTCTCACACACACACACACACTTAAAATGATGAATGGTGGGACAGCACATAAGTTCCGGGTTCAGCATATGTTAACATTACCATTCAATTGCAAGTCAAACTTTACATATTGATTCAGAAGGAAGTTCCACTGAGTTCAATGCGGCTTCT
Organism: Podarcis tiliguerta; assembly: GCF_965153285.1. Lineage (NCBI taxonomy): Eukaryota > Metazoa > Chordata > Lepidosauria > Squamata > Lacertidae > Podarcis > Podarcis tiliguerta. Next base: position 32,855,929 of record NC_139537.1, read on the forward strand.
GCCCAGGTAAGTGGATGGCAGGATTACAACATTAGGCTGCTGTCCAAACGCCACTGAACTCAGTGGAGTTTCCTTCAAAGTCATTAAACACAGGGATGAACTGTTGAGTTATTTGGGCACCAAAGCAGCTGGTCAAAACAAACAAACTGTAAGAGTTTATTCGAAATTAAAAACCTCTTATAGGTTAATTTAGATTTACATCCAGAGTGTGCATGTGGACCTTTGAAACTTCAAACAAAATCTTAAAAGACTGCGGTGTCAATTGAAGAGGTATTGGTGCTTGTAACCTCAAAATCCACTTGTTGCCCACTTACGGTGCAGAAGATACTAGGTCCTAAGCCTAAGGCAATTGTTGTAGATACTCATAAAACCTAGAAAAGAATAACTGCAGGGGAAGTTCAGATATATGAACTCTAACATATTTTTTCGAGACTAAAATAAAACAATACATTATATTATAAAATATGATGTTGCTACAAGCTGTTCTCATTACCTAAATAAAAAGTGTAATAATAAACCATAATAAGAATAGGAACTTACATAGTTGTAAGAGACTCTAAAAGACAAGCAGTAAAAGAGATGCTTATCTGAATCAGTCTAGCTCATATTCATGTCTATAAAACTTAATTCAAATAACTGCTTTTGCTGGAATTTATTCAATTTTTGAGTTTAAAAAAGAAAGAAATCAAAATGCTTGGCTACATGATACATCTAACTTTCCTTTCATGGTTGCTGCATTCTTATGAAAAAGAACTGAAAGTCAAAGTAAGTTATTTCATCCATTTAAGAAGCTGGTTATTTATTAATAAATCACATTCATTTTTCATGTTTGCACAAATAAATACAGCTTGGGACACAGAACAACATGATAACCCTATATCAAATATCAAGAATGTGCACTATTGTGAAAAATTCCATATTCCAATCACCCAATCATTTAACTTAAAGTTTTAGAACAGCTTCCCTTTGTTCCTAAGGTGGCTGGAATGTAAATGAAGAAATTAAGACTCTCACATGACAGTTATATCATGTCATAATATTAATTTCTTTCTTTAAATACATTTCCAGCTACAGTATAAAAGGAAACATGTAGAGAAATAACAACCTTTCATTTCTCTGTCGATTGAGAACTACATTTGTCAACCTTTCCATCTCTTAAGCTTCTTCACTGGAGCAGAGGGGAAGGGGGGGCAAATAAAGAAATGGCTCATTTTGATTTGGCTGCAACTTCAAAATGAACTCAATAAGTGTGCAATTGCAGACAGATTAGATTATTTTAAAAAGTCAATTCCGCATGTCAACTTCCCTTTAGAGCTTTTTGGAAAATTCACAAAGTTCTACGGGAACATGAATATGTGTGACAATCTTCGTTTTATTTCTGCACTTGACGAACTTTGGCTACAACTGTCTAAATCAGGGGGGAGGAACCTCGGGCTCAGGGGCCAGATATGTCCCTCCAAGTCTCTCTATCCAGCCCTTGGGAACTTCTTCCCTGTCAGTATCCATTCGAGACAATTTGGTCCACAATCCACAGCCATGCCACATTTTACCTTGTCTACCAACAGGAAGCCTGTCTGAAGAGCCATTGATAAGACAGGCGTTAAAACCAGAAGATATCCAAATTGCAATAATACTCTCAAGGCCTTGCAAGTCTACATAACCGCTTTGGCAATAAACTTCACAGGATGGGTTTCATCTACCCCAGCCAATTCTCAGCTTTGTAACTTGAAGCAAGGGCCCATTCCAGAAGTTGTTAGACTCAACCCAAGTAAGCATGGACAATGGTTAGCGATGAGGGAAGCTGAATTACAACAACATCTGGAGGGCCACAGGCTGCCTACCCCTGATTTAATGGAAATTTCAGTAGGATCCCCTCAAGTAATCTTGAAACAGGGGAGCTCATAGGGAAACAAAGTACAAGGCTTCAGGGACAAGGATAATTCTGACATTTTGAAGTTCCGCAAACATAGTTGTTTTCCAGCTGCTTGGGCCCTCTCACCTTTTTATATTATGCCTTGTTAAATTTGGGATATCATAGATATATATGCAAGTTAAAAGGATAACTCAATTATGACCGGATAAGTCTTTTATGATGGAGAGATTTTATATTATTTGGTTATGTTTAAGTATTATATTTTGGAAGGGAAATACATCGCCCCTCCTTTTTTTAATGCTGGCTCCTGAATAATACTGCATCACCTATGCTTCCACTATAAATTGATTTTACATAAGCTCTTCCCCCCCTTTCAAAAACAGATGTATTTTAAGACACAAAAGGAGCTACTTTTTATTCCCACTAGATCTTTTTAATTCCATCATACTCTTTTTCTTAACTAAATAGGAAAATGTTTCCAACATGCTGAGGATATCCCCTCTTGTTCCCGAATGGATTTTTCTGGAAAAAGAAAGACGACAAAAGCCTTCCAGGAATACTCCCGGTTTTATACCAAATTAAAACCACAGCTGTGTCAAGCTGTTTTTTCAACACAAGCAGGATGTGCTGAGATTTCCACCTCAGTCCTAGAGTAAATTTGCTTGTCCGTGTCGGTTGCTTCCATGTAACGTATATGGAATTTATTTTAGACCCGGATGCTAAGTATTTGCACCAGCAATATGAGCAAGCTTATCTGTTTGCAATAAGAGCGTCATGTTGCCGTAGTGTCAGCTATGCAGAGTATGCTTCATAAAACAGCAATTGAATACTATTATTATAATTGCTACTACTACTATTACCACTACAATGTGTTACCCGTCCTTTACCCTAAGGTGCCAGGACAGATTAATTAAAATGCAACATTAACATTAAAGCACAATATTATACACTATTAAAACAGTTTAAAACAAATTACAGAAATAAGGTGGGACCTAAAAATATACTTCTCAGGTATCAAAAGCCAGGATGAACAGGTGCATCTTCACCAAAAGCTGTAGAATGAAGGTCCAGACACACCTCTGTGGGAAGGGCAATGGAGGAACCGGAGTGCACCCTCTGCCAATCTTAGCACCCTAGAGGGTCGGTAGGGAAGGAGACAATCTTTCACGTATTGGAGGCCTAAGTCATTTAGGACTTTACACACTAACATGAGACACAATAGCTCTTACAGCATTCTGTACATAGTACTCAATTCAGTATACAGCGCAACAAGAGAGTATGGTAAGGAAACAAACAAACATAATACACCCAGGCCTTTCTCAAATGATCTCAGGCTTCAGATCCTTCTCCGTCTTTCACTGGAGGAGACACCCACCATAGTGCTGCACTGGGAAACGCAGCAAACTACTACAGGTGGCCACTTCTCTCATTGTGATTTTGTTGCAAGATTTTGTTGGGCTTCAAATCCCATGAGGCCCAGCCAGCATGACCAATGATTCAGGATGGTGGAGTTGTGGTCCATCATCGTCTGCAGGGACCCATCCTTTCCTTACTAGCCATGAGGGAAATATGTGGGAACCATCTGCACTGCCAAATGCTGCAGGGATTTGCTGTGAGTACACAAAGCAAAGCTGCTCTCTTGCAACCCTCTAGATGAGTAGCAAATGCTTAGGTCTCTTCATGGTGGTAAACCTACGCTTGGGTTGCAGTATGACTCATGACTGCAGGAGAGAGACTCATATATTACAATGCTCCGGGGTGAGTGGAGTACAGTGGTACCTCGGGTCAAGAACTTAATTCGTTCCGGAGGTCCGTTCTTAACCTGAAACCGTTCTTAACTTGAGGTACCACTTTAGCTAATGGGGCCTCCCACTGCTGCTGCGCCACCGCTGCACGATTTCTGTTCTCATCCTGAAGCAAAGTTCTTAACCCGAGGTACTATTTCTGGGTTAGCAGAGTCTGTAACCTGAAGCGTCTGTAACCCGAGGTACCACTTTACCTACGATAAATTCAAGGGACTTAAACACAGCAGCTCTCAGCTAATTCCTACAAAGGCAAATACTCTGAGCATATATAACTCAGCATTTTCCTATTCATCGAGAGAGCGGGGAAACTTATCGTGCATGCACTGGAGAGAAAACTGGAAGTGGAAATCAAAGCTATAACAATTTCTTTTAAAATTCAACCTACCCCTCCCGCCGCAATGATAATCAATATTGTCAGCTCCAACATGCTGGTCATGTCTGGGGTACGTATACCACTCATTCTCTGCAGCACCTCATGCATGCAATTAGGGAGATGCAGAAGGGCAATCTATTTGTGGAAACCTTATTGGATCACATAACTTCCCTGCAAAGTCAGGGGAATAGACTTCAATGTGGCATAAGCACTTGGATCAGAGCATTTACTTCCTGGCACTCTCGCAACAGCTTTGAAAGGTAATACTTCAAAAAGAGCATAAATATACAAGATGGGCACAATTAAGTACTCATAACTTCAGTGCAAGAGCAGTCATACATCATCCATGCAAAATGAACCGTATTGCCTAATCAATGCTAGAACTGTTCAAATCCCACTCTCGAAAAAAATTAGGATTCTGCAGTCAACTGCAGAGATGTAAAGGAAGATTAGTAGTTAAATACTTTAGCTTATTAAGCTAGTGAGTAATTGTCACATGCCAGAGCTATGACTGAATACTGTTATGTCTTTGGGGTTTTGTCAAGCCAATGTTCATTTAAAAAGAAAACTTCCACGACAAAGTAGTATTTCATAAGATGAAAATTCAGCCCAGTGACTAAATCTGAGTATTATTGTAAGCCTAACCGCATGGATTCCCAAAAACAGAATGAAAATGATGGTTACTCTTCTGTTATGATTTGGTATCTATGGCAATAGCTTTCATCAGCTTCATGACAAACATTCACAGGCAGGAACTAGAGAGGCAATGGTGTTTCATTAAGGAAAATAAAAAGTGATGCTTCTTAGTAAGACATACCTATCCTCTCTAGTTCTTGCATTAGATTCAAATTCTTCTCTCTCTAAGGCAGGCATAGGCACACTCGCCCCGCCAGATGTTTTGGGACTACAACTCCCATCATCCCTAGCTAACAAGACCAGTGGTCAGGGATGATGGGAGTTGTAGTCCCAAAACATCTAGAGGGCCAAGTTTGCCTATGCCTGCTCTAAGGTAACACTCCCTTTAGTCTCTTTTTTGCAGTGCATTTTTGGCCCCCTTTATTGTTTACAGTAAAGGCTCATTGAAAGCCAATTTCACTATATTATCTTCAAGCTGTCTGTTGTATACAAAGCTGGAGTATAAAGAATTCTACTTATGGTGCCCCATAAATATAAATACCATTTATACTGTCAAAGCCATCTGCTTGTCCCTCAATACGTTTTATATTTAAATATATGTACATGTGCACACAAACACTCAGCTTTTCAGCTCCAGAACACCCGCAAGGCAGCACACAAAACATCAACGAAAACAAATAAATAAGAACTAAGAGTCCACAGCAAAATAAACAAAAGCACTGAAGGTTATGCCTTCAACTAAACAATGTCTCTAACTGCAGCCACTGCTGCTTTGTTTACTGAATTCTACATGAAGAGATTGTAGGTTACAACAGTTGTGTTTAATGAAAAACCCAGCCCCAGGCCATGACAACAGTGACCCCCATGTTACAGAGGAGTGAGTGGATTTTGCCGTGCTGGACATAATTTTTAACTGGAAAATTTCTATGCAAATAGGATGAATTGCATTGGAAAGCCGATGACTCCATTGGTAGAACATGAGACTCTTAGTCTCAGGGTTGTGGGTCCAGTTGGACTAGATAAGCCTTATGGTCCCTTCCAATGCTACAATTCTATTCTTCTATTATTCCGATGTTCTAAAGGGTATCTAATTTAGAATGTTTACTTTACTTAGGGTTAGTAAGCAGTTTAGTAAACAGAGCTAAGAACTTTGAAACTGCCAAGCTTGCCTAATAATGTATTTTTAATTGGTAACCATTCATTTTCACTAATGAACTTAAGAAATGGAATATTCTTCGCAAAAACAGAAAGCACTGAAAAATGCTCTACCCCACGTAAAATTGTCTATTACTAAGCTAATTATAGTTATTACCACCTTAAGGGGCGTTTTCTGGATCTGAACATATTGCCTTAGGCAATTAATGGGAATGGGGGATCAAACTTTTATTTACTGCTACAAAAAAAAAAAAAATCAAGATAAAGCTTCCAACACAAAAATACTAAAGCTCTCCAAAAAGTAGAGTTTCATGCAATTAACATTTGTGTATTTTTAATGTAGCTTTGTATAGCCATAATAGGACTTTTAAAATATGACACAGGCAGGTAACATGCTATTAAAAAGTATATTGGGTCATGAAATGTCTATATACAGGGCAAGATATTGGCCTTTTGCTGACATGAAAAGATGCATGGCAGTGAGTTTTAGATCTAGTGTGCCAGAACCACAAATATGCCCATAAAATGGTAATTACAAGGCAGAAGATAACATGAAATTACAAGATGCACTCTACCTTCTACCTCCTTCCTAGCCTAGGGCACTATATAATCCATATTAGCATCCACACCAAAGGAAGAAGAGAAGGAGTTATGGAAGCGGATACCTTTGAACAAGTTAAAATTACAACTGCGGGAAATGTATATCTGTTCAAGAAATATTATTTTATCTGTTCAAATGTTTTCTAAAAGAAAGGATTTCATATTTTCTAAAACAGCACTTCATTTCTCAAGTACATATCTGAAACACTATCACAAAATTAATTTTGATTTTTTATTTTATTTTTTGCCTTTCAGATTGAAAAAGCTTATTGACCAAGACGCAGCCTATCAGGCAAAAAAAGAAAAGGAAAACAGCAAGAAAATAAACAAATTGAAGGAGGAGCTGACAAAACTCAAAACATTTGCGTTAATGGTCGTGGATGAACAGCAAAGACTCACAGAACAGCTAAGCCTGCAAAGCCAGAAGATCCAAGACTTGACCATCACTGCGGAACAAGCTCATGAGAAACTCTCCACTGCAGAAGCAAAAGCTCAAGAAGAGGAACAGAAAGCTCTCCGGCTGGAAGCAGAACTTCAGGCGCAGTCCTGTAAGGCCTGCCAAGAACAGGAGGTCGCCATGGCCAAACTAACCAACGAAGAGAGCCAGAACCGCCAGCTCCGCTTAAAATTAACAGCTCTCAGTCGGCAAATTGATGAACTTGAGGAGACTAATAAGTCATTGCGGAAGGCGGAAGAAGAACTGCAGGACCTGAGAGAGAAAATGAACAGAGGGGAATGTGGAAATTCTACCCTTATGTCTGAAGTGGAAGAACTAAGGAAAAGAGTACTGGAGATGGAAGGGAAGGACGAAGAACTCATAAAAATGGAAGAACAGTGCAGGGAGCTTCACAAGAAGCTAGAAAAAGAAGCATCCCAGAGTAAGAACTTCAAAGCAGAAGTTGATAAGCTCAACAAGAGAATAATGGAGCTTGAGAAACTGGAGGATGCTTTCAGCAAGAGCAAGCAGGAATGCTACTCTTTGAAATGCAACCTTGAAAAAGAAAAAATGTTAACAAAGCAGCTGTCGCAGGAACTGGATGGCTTAAAAGCCCGCATAGGAGAGCTTGAAGTAATTGAAAGCAAATTGGAAAAAACAGAGCTCACACTTAAGGAGGATTTGACTAAACTGAAATCATTAACGGTCATGCTTGTAGATGAGAGGAAAACAATGAATGAGAAAATAAAACAAACGGAAGAAAAACTACAAACTGCAAATACACAACTTCAGCTGGAACAAAAAAAAGTTATGTCAGTCACCGAAAAACTAATTGAAGAAAGCAAGAAGGCATTAAAATCTAAAACTGATGCAGAGGAAAAAATGTCCCATCTCACAAGAGACAGGGATGAGTTGAAAAACAAACTAAAAGCAGAGGAAGAGAAAGGAAGTGATCTCTCCTCCAAAATGAACCTGCTAAGGAAAAAGCTTCAGTCCTTAGAAGCCATTGAAAAGGAGTTTCTTAAAAATAAACTTAAGGAAACTACCAAGCCTAGCCCATCTTTGCAGCAAGAAAACAACAAGATTAAAGAACTAGCCCAGGAAATTGAGAGGCTCAAGCACAAACTTAAAGAAATGAAAGCCATAGAAGATGATCTCATGAAAACAGAGGACGAATTTGAATCTTTAGAACGCAGATATATCAATGAACAAGACAAAGCCAGATTCCTATCAGAGGAACTTGATGTTGTGAAAAGAGAATTGGCTCGGTATAAGTTAGCAGAGAAGACGGAATGCAACCACGAACAGAGATTATTCAGGAAACTCAAGGAAGAAGCAGCCAAGTCAGGACACCTTTCAAGGGAAGTAGATGCACTGAAGGAGAAAATTCATGAGTACATGGCAACAGAAGATTTAATATGTCATCTAAGGGAAGACCATACAATCCTGCAGAAGAAACTCACTCACCAAGAAAACAAAAACAAAGAATTGGGAAGAGAAATGGAAATCCTTACTAAAGAACTAGAGAGGTATCGGCGTTTCAGTAAGAGCCTCAGACCAAGTCTCAACGGAAGGAGAATTTCCGACTTGCAAGTTCTCTCTAAGGAAGTTCAAACAGAACCAGCAGACAATGAACCACCTGATTACAAGAGTCTAGTTCCTTTGGAACGGGCTGTCATAAATGGACATTTATACGAAGAGAGTGACAATGAAGAAGACGACGACAACAACGATGATGAGCAAACAATATCCTTCAAGTACAATGCCGCTGTTGCAAATGCAGTAAACAATAGTAAACTTTGGATACCGTGGATGAAGTCCAAAGAAAGCCATATCCAAAATGGAAAAGTTCTCACCAAGCAGAATGGAAACTGCATTCAGCCTGGAAATTTGGTTCTAAGCCATACACCAGGCCAGCCTCTTCATATAAAAGTTACTCCTGACCATGGTCAAAACACAGCTACCCTTGAAATAACAAGCCCTACTACAGAGAGTTCCCACTCTTTTACAAGCACAGCTGTGATACCCAACTGTGGCACACCAAAGCAAAGAATAACCATAATTAAAAATGGGTCTTTAACGCCTATAAAATCTAAAGTAGCTGATGGTTATACAAGTCCAGAGCAAGCCGTGCCACCACTTACTGTGTCTGCCTTTGCTAGATCTCAAACACCTGAATCATGTGGCTCAGTAACTCCTGACAGGACAATGTCCCCTCTGGCTCTTACAAGTTCTTCAAGTTCCCCGGAGCAGGTACTTTCACCAGAGCCTCTGGAAACTGGTGACAAGCATGCTATCTTTAGAGTATCCCCTGAAAGGCAGTCGTCCTGGCAGTTTCAAAGATCTAACAGTTCTGGTTCTAGTGTGATAACTACTGAAGATAATAAAATACATATTCACTTAGGAAGCCCTTACGTGCAAGCTATTCCCAATTCAGCAAAAAACATTAGCCCTTGCACCACAGCGCAGGATAGCAGAAGTCCAGCGTTAGCTAACGGAACGCCAACTAAAGCTATCAACAAAATCACCAGCAGCATCACTATTACACCAACAGCCACTCCTATCTCACGGCAATCACAAATTACAGTAAGTAATGTGTATAACTGACCCTCCCTCGCTGTGTTGACTTACTTACTTACTTACCACCAATACAAACTTATACTCTCCATCCTGGCAAGAAAGATTTGGGACTATTTTAATTAGAACTTTGTGAGATTTCCTTGCATGTGGTCCAACAACAGCATACAGAACTAACATGAAGATCCGTCTCTTTAAACATATATAAAGTGTGCACTTACTGTATTACCTGTTCATTTAAATAACTTTTTGTAAGACACTTAAGACTTGCACCTGTATAAATGCATCTTTGTGTATTGACGTTTTCAATAACTGACATTATTTCTTGACTGCAACTTTTTGGGTGAAATATTTTAACATTACAAAACAGTAAATAATTGTGTTTTTTAACCACTGCCTGCAGAAATCATTTCGTTTTTGTTCCTCTGTATGTGAATTTTTGCACGTAAAACAGTTTGAGTTTAATCTTTAGACAGCGTGTTGATTTTCGTTCACTACCTTATTCATTCCCTGATTTTTCTATTACTATACAGATCAGTACTTTCTGATCAAATAGCATACAAAATTGCATGTACTTTAAAATAATGATGCATGAAATTACATGAGACCCCAGAGTAGCATAGTGGTAAAGAGAATGAGTCGAGAGCCAGAAAGTGGCTGAGGTGAGATCTGAGCCAGCAATGAGCTCTCTGGGTAGAATTAAGAGAAACCGCTATCACTAATTTTCAGGATTGAAGAGAATATGTGCAAAATGCTTTCAGCACTTGGGATAGCACTATATCAATTCAAAGCAAGCAAGTAAAAATATTTCAAAGCAAGCAAGTAAAAATATTTCAAAGCAAGCAAGGATAAACATTTGTGGAAAATGTAATCTGGTAGTTCTCTCCCCCCCCCCCCCCAGTAATGCAAACTGGATCATGGGAATTATACTCCCAACTTCTTTAAGCCAGTTATTTCTCTCCCCTACCCACACACTTTGAATATGGGGATCTACTTTACAGCAAGTCAAAATATTCATCGAGCCTAGCATTCCTTACTCTGACTGGCAGCAGCTCTCCAGGATCTCAGGCAGACGTCATGTGATCCTATTAACTGGAGATGCCAGGAATTCAACCTGGGAAACTCCTGGATGAACTGCAATAGCTTTGCCACTAACCTGTATCAAATTAGGTACCGCATTTTTCGCCCTATAGGACAGTGTTTCCCAACCTTGGGCCTCCAGCTGTTTTCGAACAACAATTCCCATCATCCCTGACCACTGGTCTTGCTAGCTGAGGATTATGGGAGTTGTAGTCCAAAAACAGCTGGAGGCCCAAGGTTGGGAAATGCTGCTATAGGACACACTTTTCCCCCTCCAAAAATGAAGGGGAAATGTGTGTGCGTCCTATGGGGCGAATGCAGGCTCCTTGGCTTCAGCGATAGCAACGCGAAGCCTCCGAAGCCTGTGCTCTGGAGGCTTCGCGTTGCTTTCGCTGAAGCCAGGAGAGTCTGCTCTTTGAGGCTGGCGGTGGGGGAAAGCAGCGCTCCCTCCTCCCTCCTGTGGGCTTTTGCGGGAGATGGGGGAATTCCCCCACCTCCCGCAAAAGCAGGCAAAAGCCGCACACTCTTTAAAGGCTGCACGGCTTCTGCTGGCTTTTCTACGGGGGGGGGGAGAATCCGCAGGAACCGCGCACCCTTTAAAGAATGCGCCACTCTTGGGGGCTTTTCCCCGAAGGGACTGACTGGCTGTTTCAGTCCCTTCTCCCTCCTGGTTGAAAAGCCCGCAGGAGTCGCGCGTGGCTCCTGTGGGCTTTTGCGGGAGGTGGGGGAATTCCGCCACCTCCTGCAAAAGCAGGGAGAAGGTCTTGGAGTAGTGCACAGGTTGCGTGCAGCCTGTCCGCTGCTCCCAGAGCTGCGGGGGGGGGGGTCATATTTTTCCCCTTGATTTCCCCCCCTGAAAACTAGGTGCGCCCTATGGGCCGGTGCGCCCTATAGGGCGAAAAATATGGTAGTGAACACAGGGGAAAAAATTGCCACTACATCTAATTCTGACAGAGAATATTCAATGAATACCAAGGCCGTGTAAAAATGTAGCCCAAGTTCTGTTAAGGATAACAGATGCCTGTACTATGGGATAAACTATAAAATTTGTCCTTAACTTTGGGTGCATTCACAAATATTTCACTGCAAACACACACACCAGCGTTGTACCAAGTACCCAGCAGATTTTTGCTCCTACAAACATGCAAATATGATTCCAACACTACCTCCCTTTTTAACATGACCACTTCATTAAAGAAAGGAAAATCAGCAAATGTTTTAAGTGTTATAAATAAATTGAGACATATAAATTCATTCATTTAAAAATACATTTCTTCCACCTTTCCATATGTATGTTGTAGGTAGCTCTCAGAAAGACAAAAGCAAATATCAACACAACATTAAAATCTAATACAAAGAACATGAGCATAATCCACAATGGCACAACAACCTGCTGTCCACAGACTGCTGTTGTTCAGTCAAATGCCCAACAAGACAGCAGAACAAGTTTATTCAAACATGAAACACAACTTTTTCAAATGGGAACTTAGTGAAACAGAAGGTGGCCATTTAAACTCCCTGGAGAATGCATTCCAAATATAGGGACCATCACTGAAGAAGCCCCACTTCCATTTGCCACTCACCTAATCCCTGAAGGTGGGGGCACTGGCTAATGGTGAACTCAAAAAAGCCAGATTCATGTAGAAACAGGTGACCCTGTAAGGCAGGAGGGGAACTGGAACTGTCTAGTGGGCCTGGCTGTTCTCTCCTCTGGCCCTAACATACCAGGTTAGACAGGTGGGTGAAACTGGCCATCTGTCAATCACCTCCCAATGATCTCAGGTGACATTTTTTGCCCGCAGACATTTGACAGAGCACTTGGCAAAACATTTCACGAAACAGCACTTTGCAAGTCATAAATTGGAATATCTATAAGTTGGTACTCCAGTGTGCATGTAACTCTAAACCATAGTTAACAATTAACTATGGTTTAATATGAATGAGCAGTGTGCTGGTGCATGGTGCTGGTGCATGGTGCTGTGTACAGAGGAAGGCAACCAAAATGGTCAAAGGCCTGGAAACAATGCCTTATGAGGAACGGCTAAGGGAGCTGGGCATGTTTAGCCTGGAGAAGAGGAGGTTAAGGGGTGATATGATAGCCATGTTCAAATATATTAAAGGATGTCACATAGAGGAGGGAGAAAGGTTGTTTTCTGCTGCTCCAGAGAAGCGGACACGGAGCAATGGATACAAACTACAAGAAAGAAGATTCCACCTAAACATTAGGAAGAACTTCCTGACAGTAAGAGCTGTTCGACAGTGGAATTTGCTGCCAAGGAGTGTGGTGGAGTCTCCTTCTTTGGAGGTCTTTAAGCAGAGGCTTGACAACCATATGTCAGGAGTGCTCTGATGGTGTTTCCTGCTTGGCAGGGGGTTGGACTCGATGACCCTTGTGGTCTCTTCCAACTCTATGATTCTATGATTCTATGATTCTATGATTCTAAGACCTGACAATCAGCTGACTAGGGGTGCTCACAAACCTATTTTTGGCTGAGCCAGTTTTGTTACCTGTCCCATGCTGGATGCCCTATATGACATCAGGTGTAGGGCACGGCTTGGCCAGAACTATCCCCTAGGCCATATGAGGAGGCCTGGTGGGACTATTTAGGCCCATGAGCCTGAGGTTCCCCACGCCTGCTGTAAGGCAAAGGCATATCCAAGATCCAAGTCATAAATTGGAATATCTATAAGTTGGTACTCCAGTGTGCATGTAACTCTAAACCATAGTTAACAATTAACTATGGTTTAATATGAATGAGCAGTGTGCTGGTGCATGGTGCTGATTAGTGCATGCTTCGCTCCGCCTCCAATCCTATCTCTGATGCAACTGTGGAAAAGACGCTATAAAGGCTGGCTTGGTGTTAGATGTTAACCATTGCTCCTAGTTCCCCCACCCCACCTCCCCAAGCAAACCATAAGGAGTCAGCCAATAACAAATAGTGGCTTCTGTTCATGGTTTGGTTAAACTGTTCAGTCTCATTAAACCATATGTACTTTTAAATTATGGTTTAATGTATGACTCAGACCAAAATGTTACAATTTCCGTGGTAAAATAAAGTGATAAATTAAAGGTGCAGTTAAGGGGGGGGGGGAGCTTTTACAGATGTTTAATCTAAAGTACGAGAAGAGAGCCTACTGAAATTAAGGTAATCGTGTTCATGACCTGCAGCCTTCATAGGTATTGCTCATATTTTCCAAGCAAAAGGTATGTGCATCAGCAATCACATTGGAACAGTTATATTTAAAACAGGTGTGAATGGTGGAATAAGAGGTATTTTGAGAGGTAAGCAAGCTTGTGATGTTGTATTAACACACAAATTCACATTAAATACCAATATTCTTAAACATCTCAGTATCTTCTACACTTACAGTGCAATCCTATATATATCTACCTAGGAGTAAGCCCCACTGAGTTCAACAGGTGCATAGGAGTGCTCCCCCAGGTTCATAAGAGTGCAGCCTTAGTTATTCTGGTTTGATATTACAAAATAAAGTAAACTGTATTTCAGATTGCTTTATCAGCTGCATTTAAGTCTTTAAGACATAGATCGCCATCTAGAGAAATTTAGACACACCTTAAATTCTGCTGAAATCCATGGAAATTCACACTGATTACTTTCTCTGGATTACAATTATTATGATTATTATGAAGAGGTGTTTTTAAAAGCTGAGAAAGTTAACTATTAGAAGAACAGCAGCACAGTTGCTGAACTATTTATTTAGTTTGCAAGACTATATCAGAAATAATGTGCATTCAACAGAGACAAGATTTAAAAGATAAGTGGATCCTATCAGGAAATAGCAGGCCAAAAAATAACCAGGGATCCAATAAAGCCTTGCTTTGGATGAACTTTTAAGGTATCGACTATAACTATGCGAGAAAAAGAAATTGAACTGAACTAAACACACAAAACATGATTTGCAAATGAATAGTTTGCCAATTTGACAAACAAAACTACCAAATAGATGTTTGGTTTTTTGAAGGTACCGTATTTTTCGCTCTATAAGACGCACCAGACCACAAGACGCACCTAGTTTTTAGAGGAGGAAAACAAGAAAAAAAATATTCTGAATCTCAGAAGCCAGAACAGCAAGAGGGATTGCTGCGCAGTGAAAGCAGCAATCCCTCTTGCTGTTCTGGCTTCTGGGATAACTGCACAGCCTGCATTTGCACCATAAGACGCACACAGATTTCCCCTTACTTTTTAGGAGGAAAAAAGTGAGTCTTATAGAGCAAAAAATACGGTAAATAACCCAAGGTAAACCTAGGATGCAGTCCATAAAACTACCCTATCAATCGACTGAAAGAGCTGGTTTCACTTTTCAAAAAAACCAAGTCCTATTCCACACAACTGCCTAATCTGCCAGGATGGAATACAGGGTGTACAAATGATCTAACAAAGGAAGATGCAAACAAACTACATATACAAATGCAGACAAGCAAAGAGGCATTATTTTTAAACTGGGGCAGAGCAAGCATTGTAACACACCTTATTTAAAATGTCAGCCAAAGGGGGAGGCATTGCACCCATGCATTCCAGATAGGATTCAGATACAAAACACAAGTTTGTGTTTTTGACCCAGGTATCTGACTACAGGTATTTGAAGCATATTATTAAATCTGTTTTAGTATGGTGGTCAGCTTGGCCCACATAACATACAAATAATGCAAGAACTGCATACTTGTAATCCTGGTCTTTATAGATCAGAGCCCCAATTTAACAGGAGAAATTTATTAGGCATGTGAGGCAAATTTCTGGGTTTAAGCGTTGCACCTCAGGGAACACTCCTCAAGATAAGCATATGCAGTGGAACAAATAGCTACCTTTCATAGGAACAATAGAACAACAACAACAACAACAACAACAACAACAACAACAACAACTCTATTGCTTCTACACAGCAGAACTACATGCACATCAACAAAAGAGCTTTCATGTGCATGCACATTTCTTCAGATACCAAGAAGTGTGCATGCACACGAAAGCTCATACCAATAACAAACTTAGTTGGTGTCTAAGGTGCTACTGGACGGAATTTTTTAATTTTGTTTCAACTACGGCAGACCAACACGGCTACCTACCTGTAACTAGAATCAAGAAAAGAGTTAGGTGTAGATAATAAATGACCAAGCCACATGCAACAGCAGCTACTTAGACAATACAGAAAGACTGGCTGAGAACATCCTATTAAAGCATTCTATATCATTACAATGATTAAAAGGATCACCTGGACTAATTATCAGTAACTCAACTGAAGGCAATCTAATTTGATTTGATTTATTAAAAAAAGATCAAAAGGAGAGACAAGACAGTAAAGTTTCTGCAAAGTTCTAAAGGTTGGCTATCTACTTCAAGCTCTGCTTGGCTCATTTAATAATGCCAAGCCACAACTCTCTTTAATCATTGCTAGAAACCTGCATATGCTACTGACGTGCATGTAATTTATAGTGATTTGAAAAGGACTTACTCATGAGGAAAAATATCTATAGGCTCACAGCTCAACAGAATAAAAGACCTCTACTTCTATTCCAAACTCCAATTCTATGCCAAATAACATGTTAAAAAAGAAAAACCTATCATAATATTACTATAACGGGTTGGCAACCGATTATGCCAACTGCCCCTAAGGTTCCTCTGCTTTTCACTTAAATATAGGGTTTCTTTCTAAATGCTTCAAATGGTAACCACATCCTGTGAGATTAAGCAATTCTATACTGAACCCACATTAAATTAAACAACCTATAATGCAAACTTTAGAAATCCTTGGGTGATCAGTTGCATCATAAAGGGCAACATGAACAAGTTTAAAATCATGCATTTGCCCATTATTTCCCTGAGGCTATCCTAACTGAATGCTGTAACTGAAAACAGCAAAAATCTAAGACTATTTAGCTCATATTGTGCACCACCCAGGCAAGTACTGCTTTTGTGGATCAGACCAAATATACTTCTAGGGTGACGCTCCATCTCCTACAGTGGCCAGCTATGTATTGCCTCCACTACTGGAGATGGCATGTTTCGAGTCACGAGTGAAGAGAGTGCTGTTGAATTCAGGTCCTGCTTGCAGGACTCCTATAGACATCTGGCTGACCACTGAGGGAACAGGATGCTAGACGAGATGGGCCTCTGACCAGATCTTAAAAAGGTTCTTCTTACATTATTATGCCACTGGTGAGCTCACAAAGAGAACTAGAGAAAAAGCCGTTTATAGCTTGTTCCCAGCCTTTGACATAAGTTTAGCAGCGAAGACCTAAAAATATTGTGCTAGGAAAAAGAGAAGGGCCGAAGCAGGATAAAAGTGACCTTCCTTTCCTTGGCACTCCCAGTTCCTTTGCCTCAGTCTGGTCAGTGGGCTCATCTGCCGGCCAACTCCAAGAAACAGATACTAAACCCAGTGGTTGTCACTGACAGGCTGCTTCCCTAAGTGGTTCTTTCTAAGGCCACAACACAGAAAGACCTGGCACATATACATTCAACATTTTAAAAGGGGGCTGTAATCTATCTACAAAAGCGGAAAACATGAGAACATTTTACTTCCCACTAATGTCAATGGCAACAATCATCACTTGTTCAGCATTATTCCACTGAAATCAGCTGAACCCAGAAGCTTAGCTTGTGACCACCCTTGGTATTTACAAATGAATGGGAACTTTTTATATCAGGTATGACAGTTAGGTTTCTGTCTCTAACCAATACGGCCTTATGGATCTTATATACCTGGAGATAAGCATCCTTGCGGTAAACAATGCCAGATTTGAGAATTGTATCAGGTGCAACTTCACAGATGAAGTGTCCTTAGAAGGCAGGGGTGAGGGATCTGGTGCCCTTCAGATATTATTAGATGCCTGCTCTCATCATCCCCAGCCAGCATGACCAATGGTCTGAGATGATTTTTTATTTGTTTCAAGTTTGTGGACTGCTTTTGATCAAGGGGTCTAGAAGGTTGCAACACAAGAACAGGCTTTTTCTGTGGTGGCTCCCCACTTGTGGAATGCTCTCCCCAGGGAGGCTGATCTGGCAATTTCCTTACATATTTTTAGGTGCCAGGCAAAAACATTTCTCTTCTCCCAGGCCTTTGTTTATTTAGCCAATCAATGGCCTTTTGAACTGGGAGAGAGGTATTGTTTTTGTTGTGACTATGTCATGCATTTGTGTTTTTATATTGTAAACTGCCCTGTGATCCTTGGATGAAGAGCAATATAGAAATTTAATATAGAATATTATAGAAACAACATCAAGAAGATGATCCTAAGTACCTGAAGTTCTGCTACCTCATAGAATCATAAAAGTGTAGAATTGGAAAGGACCCTGAGGGTCATCTAACTTAACTCTGCAATTCAGGAATCTCAACTAAAGAATCCATGACATGTGGCCATCCAACCTCTGCATAAAAACATCCAATGAAGAAGAGACCACAACCTGCAGAGGGAGTTGGTTCCACTGTCAAACAGCTCTTACCGTCAGAAAGTTCCTCCTGATCTTTAGTAGGAATCTCCTTTCTTGTAACTTGAATCCATTAGTTTGGGTCCTACCCTCCGTAGCAGGAGAAAACAAGCTTGCATATTTGTATGTGTGTGTATATACATATATCACTTTTATTGTACGAAACATGCTTCACAATCCTGATTTCACCAAGCTACGTAAGCCCTGTGAAACAAGGTACTGTATTAATTTGTACTGCAGACATGAAAAATTTAAGCTGACACACAGGGGCAGTTGCCAAAGAACTCCAAGGCTAAACTGGTATTTGCACGTGGGTTTCTTTGGCTATATGTATTGCCAAAGAGGAATTAGAAGCATTTGGAAAGCTTACAGGAAAGATGATGAGTCCTAGGAACTAATCAGGAATACTTCCTAAGTAGAACTGGACTCAGCAATTCAGGCAGAAGCATTAAAAAATAACAGAAACAGTCCAGCCCATTTTTTCCAGGCTCTCTCATATACGAAAGAATTGTATTCTCAGCATATCAGGTCTTCTGCCCAGGTGGGGGATAAATACCCATTGGTATGAAGGGAACTTGACTACATCACACTCAGCAGACTATAAATGGAACAGAAATTAAGCAATTGCACCCTCTGCAGGCCAAACCTTATCAGTTCAACATCATATACACACAAATTCCGTTCAACAGTTACCTGTAATTTTTCCAAGAGGGGATGCATGTGCTCAATCAGACATCAGATTGATGCATACACATGCAAGGCTGGTCCAAGCGGGCCTTCTGCCCACATAATAAATTAGGTAAAACAAATCAGACAGGTGTCAACCTGGGGAGTAAAGTACCCCAGTAGGCAATGTTCAGCTTCCATTGGTCTCTCATGTTTGTAGCCTCTAAGCGCCATATTTGTTTGCATTTTCAGATTGCCAGCCACACTCTTTATCCTTTCCAGCTGATCAGCAGGATAAAAGCCTTCCTTTCAGAATTAGTCTTTCTGAACATCTCTCTCTTGGTTGCCTTAAAAAAAAATCTCAGTAGACTTTGCAGGTGCAACAGGTGCCCTTGATAGCTGTTTGGAAGCTGCAGCTACTGAACAACATAGTGGCCCACCTGCTGATCGAAGAAGAGCCACAGTACCCAGAATCAGCTGAGCACCCATATTTATTCCAGGACCCTAACCAAAGTGTTAACTTTTGACCTGTGAAGATTTTTACGCTATGTTGATTTGCAATCTCCAAGATCAGTCAATACCTCTGATTATACATTTATTTGGTGTGGTTTTTAGCAGCCAAGTTTAATGGGTTTTGTTTAATGCAGGGATGGGAAACCTGTAGGCTTCTAGTCATCACCTTCTAGTCTTCACCCCGACAATTACCTATGCTGGCTGGAGGCCAACAATATTTAGATGTCCACAGGTTCTCTATCCCTACTTATATTTACCGCAGTCTTGTCATTTCCTTCTTGCCCACCATGAATTGCAGCTGCCTCAAGGCAGCATCAAAGTGGCTACAAGATGGCTTTTTCTTCTAGCCTACTATCTGCACAGCTCCAGAAAGAGGCGCCATTGCCAACTCAAGCCACATGTGTGCCTTTCTTATATTTATTTATTAAAGTATTCATATACCGTCCTCCTACAAAAACATCAGGGCAGTGTATAACAACATAAAGACACTTAAAAACAATACAAAGCAATCTCTAAAATGACTAGCTACTCAGGGTACATTTTAGACAACTGCATAAACCTGTCAACATGAAAAGGTGTTTAAGAGATATCTAAGTCAAAAGCAAGGATGCCTGCCAAATCTTCCCGTGTCTTCTAATTTTACAAAAAGTGAAAACAGCCTAGACACCAAGTCACAAAGTGACCAAATGATCAAAGAAGTGCTGTTCCTGATTAATCCTATTAGACTGTAAATCAGGACATAGAAACTGAACAGAAATAAAGATTTCGTGTCGCTCTCACCCAAAATATGGATGTAATATGGACCCAAAAATATTTCCTTTGCTTTCCCTGATGGTCCCTTTCACAACACATCTTGAGCAATTTGTAAAAACATTTGTCTTGATTATCCACTTGGTTCAGTTAGCTGTGTAACAAAATCTAGAACCCCACTGTTCATAATTTGGTCAAGCAGAATCCCCAGTGATGCTAAAAAAACATGCTTCAGAGTTTGAAAATGGTCATTTATACAAATTATTGAACTTTGCTGCCATCTAGAGACAACGTCCTTCACAGCTCTTACATTCCTATCTAGTATCTTCTTTAAAAACAACCCCAAAACTGTATTATTCCAGCAATTTTAAGTTATATTTCATGCCAATTTGTATGTTTAGTTTACTAAAGAACTGTGCAAACTGCCAGCCTTAACAATTACTTCTATCCCTTTTGTTGTAATCTATCCCAGATTGCTGATGTCTTTCGTCAAGCGATTCCTACGCGGATCCCTAAACCAAAGAATACCAGTGCAACTGTAGTACCAGTGAGGACACCTACTGGGCAGCTCAAGACACCACTCCAGGACAGTAAAGCTGGAAAATCACACATCACCAAAACCATTCCCAGCGTTGTGATTCAAAATGGTGGGAAAAGATAGACTGGCCTGATACGTAATAGAATAATGTCTAACTTTTGAGTGACGAGGATACACCATGCCCATTTTGTCCCCAAGACCTATGCAAGTAAAAGGTAATATAAAAGCATCATACATGGGCAGAAAACATTGACACTGGAATTATAAAGCATCAGGACATGCTTATGAAGTTTCTGTTCTCCACAAAGCAGTGTAACGGTGCTCCATATTCCTGATCTGCACCAAGCAGCACATTAACATATATGCCTCTTAGCACAGAGTGAGAAATGAGGTTTCCAATTAGTTCAGATGTTAGCTCTTGCAAGGTTACTCCACACAGCAGTGAAATTATGTCCATCTACATATGGTCTGTTACTACGTAGATCATTTCACTTGCTTTAACGGTAGCTATAGTTAGAAGGTCACCTGAGAGCATTTTATTCTGGTGAAATGGTGATGGTGTTTCTTAAGGTTGTTTGCATTGCTATGAAACAGAAAAGTCGTATCAAACAGACAGTATACTAAAACTTTAGATATGACCAAGGTAGAGGAAGATGCTGCAAATGGGTAACTGGGAAGCAGACAACCCAGGCCAAATAGCAATGGATGCCTGTCCTGCTCCTTCCACCTACAGAGAACCTGGTGGTATGGCACCAAGAACATACTTCTCCTGCCAGACACCAAAATGGCAGCAGAAGAAACACAAGAGAAGGCTAGAGGGTTTGACATTCAGTACCCTTCCCCAACAGGAAAAAGAGCTGGGGAGCAATGGCACTAGAGAGGCAGAAATGCTGTATATGAAGGAAGTGGATTATTTGCAAGGAGACTATGTATTTTAAAAGCGAAGGTGCTGTGTATTTTAATTATTCCCATGTACTTTGTGTGTCGAAGTGTTTAACATAGCAGGTTGAATGAGAAAGTATTTTTTAAATTGACAGCTAATTATTTTAAAGCCAGTACCATTCTTGTGTGTTTGGGTTTGTAAAGCAAGGCCGTGAACATTCTCCTATGTCTCATTATAAAGCTAAATCTTTTCATATGTCAATGTGAAATAATATGCATCACTGAGCCACATTCCTAAGGTGCTATCCAAAGGAGGGAGATGTTACTCTTACAACAATTCCCTAAAAAGCATATGTGAAAAAATTTAAAGGGGGAGGGGGGGGATGCAATAAGTTACCATGTTATTTTGGCTTCTGGTGTCAAATGAGGGTCTCCCATGCCCTAAGTGACTATAAAAGAAGAGTTTTCCCCCTAAGAATTGAGGTGGGACTGTTGAAGGAGGCAGAGGCTGCTTCTGAAGGAGATGAGAGTCAACCCTCTCCCAGGCATGTGTGCCTGAGTGAGGACACTGGTGGAGGAAGAGGGGGGCGGGGGGAGCACACCGCCCCCAGCAGTGTGATCCCGGTGGGGTGCCATCGCAGCTGCCCCCCACCTGCGCTGGGCGCCATGCCCCCAGGACATGCACCACGCCACTGCGGGCAGTGTGCCACACCCACGGGACATGTGCCAGCCATGCCCCCGCCTGCTCTCCGCCCCCCGGTGCCAGAGCATTAAGCTCCGCCACTGAGAATTGAGTGACAAACACCAAACACCCCTACCATTCAGCGCAATGTAATTATGAACAGTGTAGTATAGATACAATACTGGAATACCTGCATAAGATAGAGGTGCCTGTTGCATTTTGTTATTTCACTCAGAGACCTGCAGAGTTTATTTCTCCCCTTGACACCTTCTAGAGCTAGGATCTCCAACATGGTGCTTGTGGGTATCACAAAGCCCTTAGACACACCACACTTTGGTGCCCACCAAGGTCCCCTGTCCTACCGATTTGTTTTTTAAATTGAAGATTTGTTTGTTTTGGCGGGTGTTGCCTGCTTGGTGTTTTGTCAAACAGGCATTTTGTGGTGCCTATGAGCGTTTATTAGATTTCAAAATGTTTTTCCTAGGCAAATAAGGTTAGGGAACTCTGTATCAGGGCAAAGCTTGTAAACATCTGACCTCCAGACAGGATCATGTCAGAGTTGTGTATAGACATTGAATCTTGTCTAAACACATGAGAGCTGACACTACGTATCCCAACATACAAGTGAAGCCTAACCAGGTCCATGTCAGAACATCAGTTAATGCATACCCTAGTTGTTTGTCTACAATAGTTTTGCAAGTTTTATTTACACCACATGAGATGGGAAAGGATGTCTATTGAACACAAACTATTGTGTTGGACAGGAGAAGCCTATAGACGTCAAACAAGTAAGCATATGAAACAGCTTATAAAATGACACACGTTGCTTGTTTAACAAAAATTATATACCACTTGATCGCAATAAAACCTTAAAACAGTTTACAAAAAAAATACATCATCAATATAAGACCATTAAAAACGGGTATTTCAAAACTTTCAACAGCTAATTAAAATCAAAAACAAACCAAAAAGCAGAATAAAACACATGTAACTTCTACAAATGTCCGGATACACCTGCCTAAACAAAAATGTTTTACGCAGGAGCAGAAAATTTCAGCGAAAGTGTACGTGCCTCCACACAAAAAATGCAATTCATTACACAGCCCTGTAAGAGAAATACAACTTTGGGGAAATGGCACATGGCAAGAAATTGGAGGGGGGGTTATTTGTGTAATAACTAGTAATTGTGCTGAAGAATTTGGGGTAAAAAATGAGGTACACCAGATATTGCTAATGGTGCTATGGGTGCCAGCACAAAATGGCTGCCATAAGCTGCAGTACAAAAAAAAGTGACAGTACTCCATAATGGTGAGTACTGTAATTAAAAAAACCAGGCCGCAGTTATCCTAGGTGCAAACACCCATAGGAGATGGAGTTGCTATGGATCCTGACACCCTAATAGAGTTGGCAGGACAGTAAGGAAGTTTCCCATAGAATCTTAGGCCCAAGATGCTACTGTGAACTCCCTTGGAGATGCCAAGATGGAGAAGCCTCCAGACTCCATTACACTCATCATGGTACCAAGCTCAGGAGCATGACGGAGTTTGGAATAAAACTGACCATAATTCAGGCACAAATATAGCACAAATTAACTCTTTTGCAGAAGGCTCGCTTTGAACCATTCCAGGAAGCTCACCCTCCTCCAGCAGTAACAGAACATTATAGTGTAGTCCACCAAAAACTGGTTATACAGAAAGGCCTTAAGTGAGGGACGCTAGAGGGCAGCATTCATATTGCCAAAAAGCACTCTCTGGCTATAGCTACACAACATGCTCTAATAGTTTTCACAGTTGTTTGTCTCCTCAGAAAAACCTGGGAACTGTTGTTGGAGGAAGGAAGAGATCTGGCATATGGTAGCAAAAAATACTCAGCACCATCACCAAGCTACAACACTCCGGATATTTTGCAGCAGTGCTCAGCAAGGTTTACCTCGCCTGGGCCAGTTCACTCCAGCAGAGATCCCTCTGTGGGCTGGATCGCGCATGCGTGTGATTTCCAGCGTCTGCGTAGACGCAATTTCCAGCGTTGGAGCATGTGCAGGGGCTATTTCCGGCACCCCGAAAGCGAGTCCTCGCCAGTTTAGTGCAGCGTGTGGGGACTCGCCGAGCGGGTGGCTCGGTTCGGGGGTAGCTCATGGGCCGATTAAACGTCCCCGTGGGCCGCTTGTGGCCCATGGGCCTTAGGTTGCCAACCCATTTCACAGAATGAAAAGCAGCCGAAGAAGTATAAGACCAATATATATTTATATGTGGTTCACAGACTCACCAAACTGTAGAGTTGGAAGGGATCACAAAGGAACTACAAAACCCCTGGCCATGGAGGAATCTTTTGCCCAACGTGGGGCTCAAACCCACAACCCTGAGATTTCTTTTTGTAATATATATATTCCTTCTCTGTCTTCGTAAGTGAGAACCCTGGTCTTTTGTTATGTCAAGAAGACCCTCTTCAATATATTAGGCATATATGTATGTAAGCAAAGGCCAGAGATTAGATGCAGGTGATGGGTATGCATGGTCACAATGCAAATGTAACATATATGCCCAATCACACGTACACATTTTACATACTCATTCTTTTCACAGACAAGGATCCCTACACATCAACCAAGTCTCCAGAATGAAACCCAAGAAAGGGGTCAGCCATATGTCCCTGAGAACTGTACCCTCCACCCCCTTTTATATTTATCCCCCTCATAAGCAGCAGTCCTTAAACCCTTAAAGCTTCAAGGCCTTTTCATAAGGGGATCTGCTTCCAGTTTCACTCCTCCTGAAAGGTCACTTCGGCTTTTCATTCGTGCCACCTGTTTCACAGGCTAGTTGGAAGCCAAATTGGTTTCAAAAAGTGCAGTGCGCCCAAGCTCTTTTCCTAAAGGGGCTGAAGGGAGACAAGTCCCTCCTCAGCTCAGCTGAAGAACAAATCCCAGTCAGAAACCTAGCAGGCAGTTTAACACTGTTTATTCATTTGTTTTTAAAATGCATTTTATTGGTTTGGGGCCATTATCCTAACGCCCCACATCTCACCAGGAGGAAAACTCTAGCACAGGCATCCCCAAACTTGGCCCTCAGATGTTTTGGGGCTACAATTCCCATCATCCCTGACCACTGGTCCTGTTAGCTAGGGATGATGGGAGTTGTAGTCCCAAAACATCTGGAGGGTGAGTTTGGGGGTGCCTGCTCTAGCAAAACAGCAGTGAAGAGAGTACAATAAACATGGCTGGATTTAGGTTTGATGAGGCCCTAAGCTACTGAAGGTAATGGGGCCCTTTATATGTCCAGCTGTCCTGTGTCAACAACAAATTGTTGCTGTTTTTTGTGTTGAATATATGCTATATGGTAATTTATGGACCTAATAGGTATCTAAAGCCACTTGCACATAACAAATAGGAGCCTACACAAAACTAAACACTGCTGCTGTATGTAGGTTTTATTTTATTTGTTTTTATCTTATGTTTTTGAAATGTACATCCAGTTGTTTTTTTCCTTTAATTTTTTTTTTGGGGGGGGCAAGAGAGTGGGGCCCTAAGCTATAGCTTGTTTAGCTAATGTGTAAATCCGGCACTAGCCCCATATCTCACCAGGAGGAAAACTCTAGCAGTGAAGGGAGCGCAATAAATCAGAAGTTGGGGCTGGAAAGCGAAGATTTGAGTTGCTTTGCCCAAGTGGAGGCAAAATGTGTAGAGGAGAGAGAGCGAGAAAGGAAAGTCACAGAGTTGGAAGAGACCCTAGACCGAGAGGGTCATCTAGCCCAACCCCCTGCAATGCAGGAATATGAACTGAAACATCCACGACAGGCGGCCAACCAAGCTCTAAGAAGGCCAAAAGAAAGTCTGAGGCAAAGCAAGGCTTTTGCTTTTTGACTTCCTCAGTCACCAGCAAACGCCCCTGCTCGGTACCTGGACTGCTGCCGCTCCCTTCACGTGGTTCCCACCAGGGCTCGTCTAGGGTGTCCCCCATGCTGCAGGTTCTCCGCAGGCCACGCCGCTCCTACCAAGGGCTGAGAAGGGGGAGGAGCGGAGGAAGCCGCCGGCTGGCCCTGCTCCGACCGAGGACGGCGAGGTCCGCCCCGAGGGGCGGGTGTGGGACGGGGCCTCCGCAGGCGTCCCGAGCAACGAGCGCGGCGCCGCCCTCGGGAAGAGGAGGAAGCCTTACTCCGGAGCCGCGTGGTCGTCGCTCCGCCTCCGCGTGCTTTGCTTGTGGATAAGCGGCTTTAGGATGGGGGCGTTTGTGCACGGGGTGCTGGTCCGGAGCGGTAAGGGCTCATAAAAGGGTCCAGTGCCACCCCAAGTTTAATTCAGATTTAGCCTTCTTTGGAAAAATCATGTTGCTTTTTCACACACACACACACCAGCCCTATTGCTGGAGAACCATTTGCAATACAGTATCTCGACAAGCCGTTTACAATGCAAAAGTCAGTTCTCTTTGGAAAGCACCAGTGTCTACATTTCGGGGTTGCATCCTTCTCACAACATCACTAATAGATGGTGCATTGATTGGATAATCGTGTAATACGACTTTTGCTCTAATTGCGATATCTAGTTGTTGCTTTGTTAGCAGTGTTTTATAGGTTGCAATCGTTTCGCTTACGATGTTAATTATACTACATTATTTATGCCGGATGTGTGGTGTTCTGTTCTTATGTTCTTTCACACTTGTTTATTGCTTGTAAGCTGCTTTGGGATTCATTTGAATGAAATATAATGAATAAATAAAATCATGGATACCTCCATAAATATATATTGTTTCCTTATGGGGAAACAGAAGCACTTCTGTCCAGGGACAAAACCAAACACACGAACGAAAAGGGGGGAGAGCTTGCAAAGGGGACTCGGAACCTAAAGGCTGTGCGCCAGTTATTTTATCGTAAGTCTATACGCGAATGCTGCGCTTTACGGCAGCCATGTCGCAAGGAGGAGAGGTTGCGACAGAAAACCTTGGCAATGTCGGCCGCGCTTTACGGCTTCGGTGGTGGGGCACGTCAACAGCTATGGCGGGAGCGGAGGAAGCGCTCCCACCGAGAAGCTGGTGAGTTGGACAATCCATCGGTTAATGGAGTTCTCCGGAGGGTGGGGTGGGCGGACGGGGGTCGCTTTTCCCACCTTCGCGGCCTCTCGTCACAGAAACTGCCCCGCCCGGAATGCCTGTAGGCTCTGGGCAGCCCCAGCCCGGAGCCCCCTAGCCGACCGACTCCAGTCCGCCTGCCGTGGGCAGCTCCCTTCTGCCTCTTCCCTCCGCAAGGGCCGGTGTCTCGAGGGAGCAGGCAGGGCTCTCTGCACCCGCAGCCCCCCATTCCTCTCGGCTTGCCCCTGCTCGCTCCCGATGGAGGAGGAGGACGAGCTGTCAAGTTGGGCTGAAAGCCAAGGCTGGGATCCATCCCCACCCCACCCCTGAAACCCAGGCTCCTTCGAAACAATAATAACAATAATTTATTATTTATACCCCGCCCATCTGGCTGGGTCCCCCCAGCCACTCTGGGCAGCTTCCAACAAAACACTAAAATACAATAACCTATTAAACATTAAAAGCTTCCCTAAACAGGGCTGCCTTAACAGGGCTTCCCTAAACAAGGCGGCATTTCTCAAGGGGGGGCGGGCGAGGTGGGATCTGGGTCTGGGATCGGGTCTATGATCTGTATAACCTGTTATGGCATTAGGTTATCCGGAACGCCCTTCTTTCATGCAGCTTCTCAGCAGCCCTGTGGTTCAGTTTGGGCTGAGAGCTGAGCTGGATCAAGGTCCACCCGGCCAGGTTTACAGCTGAGCACCTTGGACTCTCCTCCCCAACCCCCGGTTGCTACTCTGTATTATAACTGCTGTTCCCCACTAGTAACAGTGGCTGAATGGCGCTCCCTATGCAGAGGCTCCAGTTACTGGATGCTGAGGACATAAACACTATTGGGGGGATGCCCCGTCATCTTCACGCTTCACCTGTGAGCATCTCACATGCTTCTGGTTAGCTGTTGGTGTGACTAGAATAATGTAAAGTTAGCCAGATCTCCATCTCATTCAGCATGGCATTTCTTAAGGGTTCACACTAAAGCTGACTTAACTTTCATTGGGTCTATATGATCCAGGCCAATATGTGTGCCTAACGTATTTTCATTTTAGTTAGTATGGTGTCAGTTGTTTTAAAATCTGACCTGAACATTCATATTCGTGGCAGTTTTCAACTCAGTTTCAGGAAAATGTCTAAGCGAGTTCATCTTTTCTAACTTTAATTTGGAGTGGACTTTTGTTCAAACTTTTTCTTTCTACAAAACTGCTATGATACTAATATACTTGGATCTTTCCCATGTTATCATAGAAGTAACACCCTCTAAATTCAGCTGACCCAGTTTCTGAGTAATAATAATTCTAATTATAATAATTTAGTATTTATATGCCACCCATCTGACTAGGTTGCCCCAGCCACTCTGGGCGGCTTCTAACAAATTAAAACATCAAACATTAAAAACTTCCTTTCAGATGCCTTCTAAAAGTCAGATAGTAGTTTATTTCCTTGACATCTGACAGGAGGACATTCCACAGGACTTATACTCTGCAGCATGACTGGTTGCTTGTTTACTTGGATTAGAGCCTTAGAGAATACACACACACACACACACACACACACACACACCCCTTGCTGTTGTTATGAATAGAATCTGGTCTCACCTGATTGGATAGTACACATAAAAGTGATCTTTAGTTTTTTTCCTTTCACTGAATGATTGTGACTTATATATTTGGTGCATCTTTTGCCTGTGCATAAACAGTTTTGGCTTTAATTAATTTGGCGTTAATTACTGTAAGCTACATATACCATATAGTTTACAGTAATTAACGCCAAATTATCTGTTCTTCTAGATTTCTTTAGGTATGGGAAAATTTACCCCATGTCAAGTTCATTATCCACTGGTGTCAGAATATTCAAGTTGGCTAAATTTGGTGCATGATTACTCTCCTTTATGATTTCTAGTGTGTGGCTGTTTCAAGGAGTTTCTATCTAAAAAGTTAATTTTTAGACTTAAATACTGGACCTTTTGTTTTGCTTTATGTCACAAATGGGGAGTCCAGCTTTCTTTATAATGGGATTGCTTCCAAATTCCAGTCTGGGTTCAAAAAGATTTAAGGTGCAGCCATATACTGAATTAGAGTAGCACTCCATGTGACTTGCAGCAGACCTCAAACTTCACTTATCACAGGTTGCTTCTAGTCAACCTGTTTATTGAACATTCATTCTGATTTATTTGGACAAAGTTTGCAGGGAGGTTGAATGGGGTCTGTTATTTATTAAGCATTTGTCATGTCACAATGTAAATGATGCACTTAGTTATTAGTATCTCTTACTCAGCAATATTAAGCATGTTGCCACTTGTTTATAACATTGTCAAGCGCATTCTGAGATAAAGCCTACAAGTTGTAACTTTACTGTGGCAAAGTTTGTACTAGATGGATGAGACAAGAAATGGGTGTACTGTGTGATATGACGATGAGCAAATGAGTTTGGAAGTTATAACATAAGCAAAGACTGCTGGATAATTCCAAAGGGCATTGTGATGTTGGAAGGTCTTTACAGTCTTTTCTGCTTACTTTTTAACAAACACAGAAGTACATTGGATAAGCGTGGTTCAGAGAGAAGTATTGGGTAGAAGGTGCAAAAACTAATGGTGCTAATGGAAGTCAGGGCTAAGCGCTAGCATACAAAATCTTTTATTCTAGGATCACCTCCAGGATTGAACTTGTCTGTTATGGTCCTGCACTTGTGACTTCCTGGAGATAGACTTCTTAAGTTCTTCATATACATGCAACCCAAAAAGAATATAAGGATCTCTGCTAGAATCCAGAAATTTTATATTCTAGGCACATGTCAGAATTTATGGTTGTCACCAAATTTCTAGCAATATGTGTTTTGGGGAATGTATTGATCCATTGTGGGAGGTCTTGGGAAAATCCTGATTGTTATAAAGACAAAGAGTACCTCATATGGATACTAGCAGTTGTCAAAAACACTTTGGAAATTTTAGCTCATGATCATGTTTCAGAAAATGTACTTGAGTTTCCATGTAGTCTGAGAGAGTGACAGTGGCAGAGTTCTTGAATCTTTGTTTCAGGGAATCAAAATGAAGAGTTTTCCTTTTTTTAAACAACCCAGTCTAAGATTTTTAGGAACTACTCTGCATGGATTGGAGGGAATTAAAATGTCTAGACTCCAGTAGCAGCTTTTTAAGGGTTAGGAGCCTGACTTTTTTCAAGTGTAACATATGGGCTTGGTCCATTTTGCTTAAAGTAGTAACTAGCTCTCTAAAAATCATACTGCGCATTTTGCCTTAATGTGGCCAGTCATGTAGAGATTTCTGTTTGGACAGTAGCCTGCTAGCTTTATCCCAGTGTTGTGCTGGTAATTTGGAACAGAATCATGCCTATTTTTCTTACTCCCTGTCCCCTCGCTAAACACATAAAACATGAAATGGGTATTTAGCAAATATTTTTTAAGTGAGAAATTATGTCAAGAAGAGTTGGGAAATAAGATGTAAAAAGCAGAAGAAAATCATTGTGAAACTGTTAGTGAAAAGGGCATTAAAAGTGTTAGAATGCAGCTTTTACGTGCAACGTTTCCCTGGCCCTCCCCATACAATATTCAACTCCTTCCTTTGGAAATACATTAAATTACTGGAAATATGCAGGAATAAGGAGTCTCACAATAGTACAGTACAGTTTTAAAAGTAAAACGCTCATTCATAGAATACCAAACTACTGCATAATGATAACAACAACAATAGTTGGTGCCATTTTCTTCCTCAAACACATGGATCTTTATCATAATAATTGATGATGGTCCAGCAGAGAGCAACACAAAGCACACATGTAGTAGAATGGAGGATGATGGAAGTTCCTCTTTTACGCACATGAATCAGGCTCACATGGGAGAAACAAACATTAGCGGTGGCCATGAGGAATGCAGGACTGAGAACTGAATAAGGCAGACATGATGAAACGGAAGAGGTGGTTACGCTCCAACCACCTTCAGACTGTGGTAGAGGGAATTTCCAGTGGTAGTTAAGAATGTGTCTGAGCTTCCTTATTGTTGCTAAAATGTGGTTATTAGTACAATGGAACTAACTAAATTCTGTGAGAATTTTCCAAGACTCAATCAAGTTTTTCACATTTGAAGGTAATAATTTCCAAATAATACTGTAGTTTCATTGGCAATCTTAAATTATGGAAGGCACCATAAAGCAAAGGGCTGCTTTTTGAAGGTTGACCCTAACAGAAGAGCAAATTGCTCCTCATATTTGTCTGGGCTTTGGTAAAAGGTGATTGGCAAGCAAGTTCTGGGTGTGAGCCAAAGGAGACCAAATGCGTTGGCACATCAAAGTCAGCGTATAACTTGTTGAACTGGCTGCTGTGCTGTTAACACATGTGTTACTGGAGGAAATACATAGAACAATTGAATCTGAGGTTCTCAGAATGCATGCAATGTTTTTATAACAGGACTCTCTTGAGAATATAGGCTGAAGCAATGAGTGACTATTATTAAGAGAGGAGGGATAAAAAAGCATCATTACATCTCTGAGGAGCATATGAATAAGCGCTTCAGCAGCCTAGGAGGAGATTAATTTTCCAAGGTTCCAGCTGGCTGATCAATGAGTTGTTCCAAAACAGGTGTTCATTACAGTGAAATAATTAAAAGATGAAAGAGATCCTAGTTTGGCTTAGCAAGCAATAATAATAAGTTCATACGCTGCTGAATAAGAACAGCAGGGGAACCATTGCCTTCTCCCAACAGCAAGATAGTACAGTTTATGTTAGTATGATATAGTACAGTATAGTGTATACTAACTTATAAAATCACCCCAAGAGCTCTTCTTTTCTTGCTTTTTTCACCCCCATTTCATTACATCTTGACAAATCAATATTATTTTGAGAACAGCCATTTTACCACTAAGGGACTACGAAAAGCACTGTTAATTTCTAATTTTTTTCAGCTCAAGGGTTGTGTTGAGGGCCATATGCATTACGTTTGTCCACACAGTCGCACATACATGTGTACACACATGCACTCATACTTGCCACACATACAGCACAGATATAGACCACACACACACACACACACACACACACTGTGTGTAGGTTGTCCCATTCTCTGCCTATGAGTGGGGGAGGGCAGTTTCGTCTACATCGGCAGGCTGCAGTGGGATATAAAAATGGGGAGAAAAGCCCTCTTCATACCTATAAAAGGGGCCTCTTATCGCTTTGGGTTGCTGCCATCACCAGAAGGTATTAGCTCTCAGGAGCCCTCTTTTCTGTTTTCTGAGCTGTTAAACTTTTGCCCCCATTGGTGGCTCCCCAGAGGCAGAACTCCGCCTCCCCACTTTTTAAAGGTAAGTAGTAGTTCCTGAGGCTTTAGAAAAGGGAAATTTGGGTGGGGGTGCTTTCCACGAAGGGAGTTCCAGCTTACAGAAGCTGCCAGTTTTCAGGGATTCTTTCTTCTTTCTCAGCCTGCTGTGCTATATACCCAGTACTATTCAGGAGAGTCTTCCAGCCCTTGGCGGAGCATTTTCAGGAGACTGGGTTGGCTGACATGGGGCAGAGAAATGAGGTAGTTGGCTTCTACCAGCCTAATTACATGCTTAACTCTGGATCAAACCTGTTAAGATTTGTGCCATAAATATTTGAATGTTTCTTTAATCTCTTTCCACCACCCCTTTCGGCACATGCCCATACCCACAAGACAGATCATTAAAATATAATCTAAAGCATAACAATGTCTCATTTTCAGAAGGATGAATATACTGTAATATCTAAGGTGCTTCACTTCAAATGAGATGGAACTTGAATCATGTATGCTTCTATTTATAGGCAAATTGCTAGGGGCTGTTACCTCTTCTCACTCTGCTTGCTAGCCTTGCCTATCCTTTGGCAACCCTAACCCTTCCCCCAGTACTTGACCAAACCCTGTCTCCATCCCTTTACACCTCACCCACCATCTCTCCTATCCCCTCACAGCTAGTACCAAGCCCCTCTTCTGAGGGGGGAGGCACTTCACAGAACAGCTTGCTAAACCACTGTGTGATACGTCTCAGCACCTCCCCCCCCCCCCCAATTAAGCAATGAGTGCCCACTTCTTATTGGTTTTAAGTACATCTTGGGGGTGTGGGGGTGTTTTTAACTGGGTTTTTTTTAGCTTTGTGTAAAATATTTTGCGCATCACTTTGGGGTAATAAGAAATAATAATTAAGCCTGTACTAAGAGATGGCGCTGTGGGTAAAACCTCAGCACCTAGGACTTGCCAATCGCATGGTCAGCGGTTCGAATCCCCGCGGCGGGGTGCGCTCCCGTCGTTCAGTCCCAGCGCCTGCCAACCTAGCAGTTCGAAAGCACCCCTGGGTGCAAGTAGATAAATAGGGACCGCTTACCAACGGGAAGGTAAACGGCGTTCCGTGTGCTGGCTCGCCAGATGCAGCTTGTCACGCTGGCCACGTGACCCAGAAGTGTCTGCGGACAGCGCTGGCTCCCGGCCTCTAGAGTGAGATGAGCGCACAACCCTAGAGTCTGTCAAGACTGGCTCGTACGGGCAGGGGTACCTTTACCTTTACCTAAGAGATGATCATGTTGAGGTGCTTTAAATTCACTTAATCTTATTTAAGATAACTTTTCCAGGGAGAATGACCTTGCAGAAGCTCTAGAAGAAGGTGGTTGTGATCTTGAAACTGTCCGAAACATAATTCAAGGGAGACCTTTGCCTGATGACCTAAGAGCCAAGGTCTGGAAGGTAAGGCCTTTTTTTTTTTTTGAGAGGTAGTAATTTGTCTTGAGTTCTTGGCCTCTTTCAAAAGAGACAGGAACCACTTAGAGGGGGCCCTTCAGCTCTTATCATTATAAAGCTAACAGTCTCAGTTGTATTTTGGTTCATACTTGGTGTGTGTATATGTGTTTTAAAATCCAATAATTGCTTCTTTTTTACAAGAAAGAACTACAATAAAAGTTAACTTTATGGCATCCTTTGTTTTAAGCAGCCGCATTTCATGTTGTAAATGCAAAATGAAGTATTCCTCAACATCTTTTTTACAGCCTCACTGCACATAATAAGCAAAAGTGTTCCCTGGTATGTTAGTGGCCATGTCACAGATGGAGAAGTCACTTCAGAGGGTGCTGTTCGACGGGGAGAAGCATCGTAGGAACAGGACATTTGTTCCTTTCCCAGCTTGCAGTTTCTTCATTGCTTCTTCAAAAGGCTTTTCATGGGGGTCCCAAATGCATGTTTGAAAAGACAAACACCTCTTGAATCCTACAGGGAGGGAAAGCAGCTGGGGAAATGTACCTGAAGCAGAGAAATAGCCATTTAGGGAAAGGTCCAGCATGTCATTCCCCCATTTTTTTCTCAGGTCCCAGTCACCCATATCCTGAAATGGTCTTTTTTGTTTCAAAAAGGGAATTGGGTTTCTGAAAATAACAGGACTGGGAAGCTTCAGGCTCAGGAGTCAAATTCAGCCCTCCACCCAAGCCTCTCTGTCAGGCCCACCCCTCACTTTACACCCCAGGGAAATATTTGTTTCATTTTTGTATTATAAACAGATACAGAAACAGTTTGACAGTCCAATAGGCTAGAATGTGTACTCTAACTCTGAATATACCTCTTTCTTGTCTTGGTGAATGCATGTCTGGCTGGTTACTCCATAATTAGCCTTTGTACTTTTACAGAGGTAAAAGTGACATTTGTTGCTCTTCCCAATTTTGCTTCTGGCCTTGCCTGCTTCTGGCATGTGGCCCTCAGAAGGTTGCCTGGAAGAGAATATGGCCCTCAGGCTTAAGAAGTTTCCACATCCCTAGTTTGTAATATGTAGCCAGGCCCTTAATTTGACCAGAACAAGTAGGATGTGAGCTTTGGCTATTTAGGTGCACGGAATAACATTGTTCTAGATTCAGGTAGGTAGCCATGTTGGTCTGACAAAGTTGAGGGGTGTGTGTGTGTGTGTGTGTGTGTGTGTGTTGTCCAGTAGCACCTTAGGGACCAAGTAAGTTTGTTCTGGGTGTAAACTTTCGTGTATCTGAAGAAGTGTGCATGCACACAAAAGCTTATACCCAGAACAAACTTACTTGGTTTCTAAGTTGCTACAGAATAACATTGTTTCATTTTTTTGCATTAATAGAATAAATAACGACCAAGTCTGATCTAGAATGGTTACTTTGTATTAAACATAAACGTTAAGGAAGTTTATTATTCAAGAATGCTGAAAGTTATAAAGAGATAATTTTAAAAGCTTCCTACATTTGCATTTAAAAATGTTTTTCTTGAATAATTTTAAATAATTCAGGTTTAAGAATTGTATTTTGTGTACATTGGAACATACTGAAGGTTTTCCACCCTCTCTTGTATGTATTTTTAGATTGCACTGAACGTTGCAGGTAAAGGAGACAGTTTGGCATCATGGGATGGCTGTCTAGATCTGCCGGAACAGACACTGATTCACAAAGATTGTCAAGAACTGGTTGGTACGTCTGAAATAAGATTAAATTGCTAGGCTGAAACCCTTCTGAACACTTTATTCTCTCCATAAGAATTACCTTCCTGTCCTATCGCCACTCTAAGAGCTGTGGAGTGCAACTCAGAATTACTTCAGTAAAGTCTAGCTGAAATATCTTGGTAGTCTTGCCAGCCTTCTTTAAGGGTTATTGCTGAAAAGTATATTAATGCCATCATTAGCTTAATGACCCTGCTAATACATTTTATTTTGTGCAATAATCAGATGGCTAAATGTGGACTGTGCTACCATACTAGGATTGGCGGGCTTTCTCTAGATGGCTTTATTTTCCTAGCCCTTTAAAAATATTGGCCTTTTAAAATATTGTTGTTGCCTTATTATTTTATTTAACTTGTTTTTGTCCTGAGAGTGTTATTTTTACAAAAAGGCAGGGGTATAAATCGTATGTGTCTGTATGTATGTATGAATGATTGAATGAATAAAAGCCATTATCACTTAGATAAATGTTTACTTATCAGCAGTTGCTGTTTGTAGAACTGAAAAAAGCAGCCTCTGTCTCTAAAAAAAGGTGAATAAATGAATTCTGCAGTCGCTCACCTTGCATTCTAAAGCCCCCTTCTCAGAGAACTTTCAAACATGAACGTGCAACAGTAGAATTTTAGCATTCACAGTGCAATTTGCCAGTTGATTGCTCATGTGAAATGACTTATGTCTGCTGTCAAATGAGCAGCTGAGTGCATAATCATGCAGCCTAGTGCAACAATGTCCTTCTCTTCAGGGAGAACTGTTATGTATTATAACAATGAGACAGAACCCAAAGGGCCATTCATGAGCTTCCACAGGTACACTGAGGCTTTCCAGCTCTCCCATTAAAAAAAAAAATACTCCTTAATGTTGTCACGTATTATGGAGGATTATCAGATGCAATCTTAGAGGTGCAGTTAGAAGGGGAAAGTAGCAGAGTTGGCGTATCAGCAGTATTGGTGCGCTTAAGGGACTTATTAGATGTTGGTTGCCTTGTGTTGGGACAGCACTATAGCAGCTGTGTATGAAGTGCCCTCTCTTGCTCTCTGACATTCCCGGTTTCTGAGAATGATCCCAGCATGATAAGGTACCACCAGTGAATCAAGTGATAAATGACACATTTTCAACATGGTTTTGATATTTGTCTGTTTTCAGATCAGCTGTCAGTGCCAGAGGAGGAGAAGTCAGTATTACTTTTGGATATTGAATCTGTGATTACCTTCTATTGTAAATCTCGTAATGTCAAATACAGTTCTAGCCTTAGTTGGACATATCTACTTAAGCCATTGGTGCATCTTCAACTTCCACGAAGTGACTTATACAACTGCTTCTATGCTATCATGAATAAGTACATCCCCAGGTAAAGAAAAAATATATTCATGGGCACTCTGGTTTTAAATGTTGTTTGCCGTCTTCCCCAAAAACCCACCCACTCTTTTCCGGGACAGAGGATTTGCTAGCTGTTTTCAAAGAAAGGAATAATTTTCTGTTGTGGATTTGATAGACGGTGTTTTCCATTGTCGTGTGTATATGAAACAAAGCTACAAACTGAGCCTGATATTTTTATTGTCACAGGTGTCTATGTCTTCAGTTTTAATGCTCTGTTTATTTTGTTTAAGAATAGAAAGTTGTGTGCAATAAGAATAATTGTGCTTCTGTTTCATGAGCACTCTTGCTATTCTTCTTTTTAGGGACTGCTTCCTGAAAGGGAGACCATTTCATCTCTTCCGGCTGCTCCTCCAGTACCATGAGCCAGAGCTGTGCTCTTTTCTTGACACCAAAAAGATGACCCCAGACTCATATGCACTCAACTGGGTAATAAAGTGAAAGTAGGAAAACATAATGAAAAGCATACTTCTGTAGTAATTTTAAAAAGTATCATTTGCTAAATAAGGAAGCTTAAACAAAAACAAAAAAAGGCATGTATAATCTGTGAGGGGACCTTATTGTATTAAATTTAGATGCTAGGCATTATAATATTCTGATGTCTGCTTAGCAGATTGGGCACAAATGTGTCTCTAAAAATGAATCCCATGCTCAAAGATTGGCATTTTAATAAGCAAAGCAGTAACTGTAAACACTTATGGTGCATTATTATTATTGTAATAGCCAAACAAATTGAGGTTCCTGTTTGTTGCAAAATCCTAGTCTTCTGACAGAATTGTAATTCCCAGACTAGGGTAGTTATTTGTAATGCAGAAGCTACACTGTGTGCACTTTAGACACACTCTACTACGCAGCTGCTATTTCCAAATATTTGGTTGCAGAGTTTTACTGGCATTCAGATTTTTGCTAAGGAAACCTCAATGGTGTTTGGGAAGCTATGACACTGCAGAATATTTAAAACTGACCAGGATTCACAGGAAATGTGGAAAGCTGCCTTTTAATACAAACATAGCTGAGGTTTTAGGATATGTGCAACAGGATTCTGTGCAAGTAAGTCACAAGTTTACTCTGATTTAAGTTCAGCGATGCTTCCTCCAAGATAGGTGTGTGTAGGATTGTAGCCTTAGTCCTTACTCTTATTAGATGAGTCCCTTGAAATCATGGGGGACTTACTTCAAAGTACATGGAATCATAGAACTGTAGAGTTGAAAGGCACCCCAAGGGTTTTGGATTTTGGAGTATTAATTATTCCCCCTCCCTCCAGGTAGTTTGTGAATATAATAATGTTAACTACAAACTTGCTTGACTTTCCTTTCATTCCTTCAATTTTCCAGCTTGGATGCCTGTTTTCAAGCTACTGTTCTCATGAAGTCACTCGTGCAATATGGGACGGATACCTACAGCTAGCAGATCCATTCTTCATTTATTTCCTAATGCTTATCATCCTTGTTAATGCAAAGTGAGTATATAGTTAATGCAGGGCAACAAATTAGTTGGCCACATAGACTTGTCTCTGCTTTGCGTGCTTATACCTTATCTCCACTTTTGCCTCTTTCCAGAGAATTCATCTTAGCACCAGAGTCGGAGGACAAAGAAGATGTTGTCAGTAAGTCCTGCCATTCTAATGCTGCTGCAGCTGTAGAAAAGAAAATCCTTAGGCACTAGATAGCTAAGGTTAGGTGCTTGGAAACCCCATTGATATGGAAGAATTAAGCTGGCCCTTAACTTTCACCTATTAAATGAGTTGGTTCTTTAAAAGATGAGCCTAGTTCTTTAGGGGCCAGATCAGATGCAAAGCTAAACTATGGTTTAGCATTATGTGTAGAAGGCTACAGCAACTTTGAGCACCCACGCCATCTCCCCTCTCCTCCTGCAAGGTTATTTTTTTAAAAAAACTAATCAAAGTTACTTCCATATGTTTTGAACTTCAGATTGCAGTGTGGCATAATATACAGGGCAGGCTTGTGTGCCCCCCCCCCGCCTACTTTGTCAGTTCTGCCGTACTCAGATGAACCTATATTTGACTTGGTTTGCTGTTTGCTATGATTAATGGCTCCTTGCACACCTGCATTTATCTGGAGAATCTGAAATATTTTTCTGTGGATCTACAAGATGGCATATTTCTCTTTTTTAAAAATGTAGAACAGTTGTTTGTGAAGGCAGCAAACAAATGAGACCTCTTCTCATTGAGTGTTTGAAGAAATGCACATCAGCAAAATTTCTGGTTTGGATGTTGGGAAAGTATGTGGCTTTGTACAGGGTTTAAGGGATGCACTGCTCTGTCATTTCTGACTTTGGTGGACAAATGGAAATGAACATTGTCATGGTTGCTCAGGCAGCCAGGATATGCTCCTGTATTACCATGGGACTTGGGAGTCTTCTCCCACCCCTATGACACATGCCGTTTGTGATGAAGCTGACTGCCGTATAAGTAGTGAAATAGAAAATATTTGAGCTCTGTAACCAAAAAGTGCTTGAGTGTCTAAAAGAGGTTCAGCTGCAAACATGTTGGCTTGAGTAATTCTTCTGGGTTTTTTTTTTTTTTAATACATTTTACTTCTGGCAAACACAAATTTTAATGTTTGGTTTTTAAATTCCCCAAACCCTAATTTCCCTGTTATATGTTTCAGAATTCCTAGAAAAATCCCCTGCCAGTTTGGAAGTAGAAGATATAGAGGACCTTTTCTCCTTGGCACAGTATTATTGTAGCAAAACTCCAGCTTCCTTCAGAAAGGTAACTGACAAGCACTTAGGGTGTTTCCCAAAGGGTATTCTGCATAGCAACATCACATCGGAATCAAGCAAGGGCTCCCAGGCCTGATCTTATGATATGTAGGAAGTGGTGAGCCTGAGACAATCGAACAGTTTGGGTTATGTTTTCTCTATCAAAAAAGTCAAGATCAAATATGGGTGCCTGTCTTGTTCTGCAGTGCCTCTCTTTCTTTTTTTTTAGCTTATATTTTTATTGGCCCAAATGTTACTTTGAGCATCACAGAAGGCTGAGAATACAGCCCAGCTTCTCTGTAAGGATACAGAGGCACAAATTTCCTTGTCTCCTTCCCATTGGCTCTTAAACCTCAAGCACCTTGCCCACCAGAAACAGGAGGAAGCAGAACATGTGGTGGTGAATAAGTTTATTGCTCCCCTGAGAGTGAAAAGCTGGTTGCCTGGTTAGCTGGTTGAGGTTTGGGTCTACAGAATATATTGGATTTGCCTTCTCCCACTTCCCTGCCTTCCTCATCATTTGCCTTTGCAACAGCTGCCATTTAGGGAGGAAGAGGAAAGCTGCCTTGCATATCCTTTCCTCCCTTTGCTTGCGTGCAGAGTCACTTCATAGTGCCTGCCACAAACGACATGCAAATTTATAGGGTGAACTGTGTAAAGGGTAGATAATATTAGAAGCTTGCATTGTCATATTAATTTTTTGTTCATTCACTGAGTCATTCCAATAATAATAATGCCAAGCCTTTGGTCTCACGTGTCGCCTCAGCTTTATACACAGTACAGTGTTCCCAGAAGTGATTTCAGGATACTTTCCTACTGCTTAGCCAGTTGCAACAGATTTGGTTTGGACCTTGGCACTTAATCAAGCCCGTCCTTTCTGGAGATGCAGCTTTTTCTTTTTGAAACAGTAGCTGTGAAACCATTTTGGATACTACAGCAGTTTATCACTGTTTGGAACAAGTCCTGGAGCGGCTTGTGCCAACATTCAAATGGCTTTGAAAAGCATTGATTTTCAGTTATGTAAGTTGGCACTCATTCCAAAACAGCATTATTCAAGTATGCTTCATTCAGTTTCGTGTTGCAGGAGCAAAATGCAGTTGAACATTATATTATTTCCCACTTGCTACACACTTCTGGGGGTAGAAATGCTGTATTAAGACTTGGGGAAATATATGTAAAGCTGCATATAATATGATCACATTTTATTCTATATTTTTGATGGAATTATTTTTACTCAGTCATAATATTATTGTAAACCAGCTTTTTTGGGAGTGACTGTAGACTGTAGTAGATTTCTATCTGAATAGAAATCAGAAAAGAAATTGGACTTTGTATAGTTAGGGGTTCATTCCTTTCATTTTATTTCCATAATTGGCTAATAAATAATAAAATATTTCCTACAATTTTTTCCAAAATAGAACCCAAAAGCAGATAATGGTTCATGGTACAAAATGATAATGGTACAAAAGCAGATTCATGGTTACATATGCAGATCAGTTTAAAGACTGAATTGCTAGCATATTCTTTTTGACTTTCAGTAGGCTTGTGAAATCCTGAGCCTGTTTTAGAACAGTGGATTTTCTGAGCCACAAACCAGATGCATGATGAGGCATTCCCCCCATCATAATGCAAAAAAGTAAAGGCCACCACTGCTATATGAATTCTATACTATCAAAGAAGCAAGTGTGATATGTGCTTTGAGTACAGCTACTATATGCCTAGTATAGAACCTATACTACCATTTTCATGGCAATAGCTGGAAAAACTATCTGTAGTGCTTGCTGATCTTGGAATACTGTGCGACAAAGGCTGATGCAAAATCTACTCGCCAGGAACAGGGAAGTGCCGGAGGTCATTTACAGTTGCAGTATCTTTGCCTATGCTGGTGGGTATGAGGGGAGAGAGAGGGTCATGTTTTAGGCTTTAGTGGATCATACCTATTACATGTCTATGGAGACAAAGGAATGTGTTTCCAAAAATGTAACCAATAAACCATGTGTATCAGCTGTTGGACATGATTTTTGAAGGGTATTTTGACACACTGATCGGGAGAAAGAGCTTATGAGAGATCTTCTCTTTGATAAAATGAGAGCCAAAACAGCAGTATGCACAGAGCCCCAGTAATAGTGTGAAATTGCACTTAAAGACATGCATTTGCATCTCTTTTTGCACACTTTCTGAATTGTGCGAGTACATAGTTGAGTTTTATGAGGGTCACAAATAGGACACCGCCTAGGTCTTGGTTTGGGGTCTTTATTTAGCACATAGCCTTAATGTTGGCCATAACTAGTGTTCTCTCTTACAATTACAGGACAACCACACTCTGTTTGGCAGCAGCTTGCTGGGTCTCAAAGACGACGATTCAGACTTGAGCCAAGCTTTGTGTTTAGCAGTTTCTGTATCAGAGATTCTTCAAGCTAATCAACTGCAAGGGGTCAGTAAGTCTGAAACTGTTTTCCCCTAAATGAAGGAAATAACTTAACATAGCTATCAGAGTTTCTACCTCCTGGGAGCTCCAAAAACAGAGCTGTTTCCCTGGTCATTGGCTAGAATCCAACAAATTGTGAAACTAGTTTCATAAGCCCAAGAGGAGTTAAGTACAGTTTTACTGGAAAGTACTTTTAAAGCTAAGAATAATTTCAAAAGCAGTATATGATATATCATCACACAGCAGTGTTTGTAGGTCTGTCTGTCATTGTCTACTATTCAAAGGAAACAAGTTAAAAAATTCCACTGGCCATGAGACTAAGTACAGTGGTGCCTCGCAAGACGAAAAGAATCCGTTCCGGGAGTCTTTTCGTCTTGCGGTTTTTTCGTCTTGCGAAGCAAGCCCATTGACGGAGTAGCGCTATTAGCGCTATTGGCTAAAAAAGGGCTAAAAACGGCTTTTTTGGGGGGTGGAGATTAGCAGTTTTGCTGCTAAAATGCTTTTAGCAGCTTAGCGATTCAGAATAAGGGGTTTTGGAGCAAAAAAAAAAATTCGATTTTTTTCGTCATTTTTCGTCTTGCGAAGCAAGCCCATAGGGAAATTCGTCTTGCAAAGCGCCTCTGCAGACGGAAAACCCTTTCGTCTTGCGGGTTTTCCGTCTTGCGAGGCATTCGTCTTGCGGGGCACCACTGTACATCTTGGGAACCCTGCCAGTGATCCTGCCCTTCAGCACAGCTATAGTATAGCACAAGACAGTGGCTGTTTGTGTATGGATAAGCTGTTTTATTTGTTTCAGACTTGTTGCCTGCTAATTTCATTGAGTACCTACTGTGTGGGTGGAAAAAAATACTGTTTCCTGCTCATATATTCCAAATAGCTATTGCTTTTCTACACTGCAGTGACATCCCCTTTATTTGTTGCCTTTTAAAGATTGCTACTTTATACGTCTCACACCTAAAGAGTTCAAGGTGGCATATGCATAGTTCTAGGGACGTGGGTGGCGCTGTGGTCTAAACCACTGAGCCTCTTGGGCTTGCTGATCAGAAGGTCGGTGGTTCGAATCCCCGTGACAGAGTGAGCCCCCGTTGCTCTGTCCCAGCTCCTGCCAACCTAGCAGTTCAAAAGCATGCCATTGCAAGTAGGTAAAT
This sequence comes from Podarcis tiliguerta, assembly GCF_965153285.1. Taxonomy (NCBI): domain Eukaryota; kingdom Metazoa; phylum Chordata; class Lepidosauria; order Squamata; family Lacertidae; genus Podarcis; species Podarcis tiliguerta. Next base: position 32,899,111 of record NC_139537.1, read on the forward strand.
AGGTACCGCTGGGGTGGGAAGGTAAATGGCATTTTCGTGCTCTCTGGCATCTGTCATGGTGTTCCGTTTCACCAGAAGCGGTTTAGTCATGCTGGTCACATGACCTGGAAAGCTGTCTGTGGACAAACGCCGGCTCCCTCAGCCTGAAAGCGAGATGAGCGCCGCAACCCCATAGTTGCTTTTGACTGGACTTAACTGTCCAGGGATCCTTTACCTTTTACCTTATACATAGTTCTCTTCTCCCCCTGCCATTTTTTCCTCGAAACAACCCTTTAAGTTAGTTGCATTAAGTAATAGTGACCTCCGAAGGTCATGCAGTAAATTTCTGACCAAGTGGGAATTTGAGCCCAGTCACACTATTACCAATCTGATCTTCTATTACAGCGGTTCTCAAACTTTTTTTCTCTGTGCCACACTTTCAGAATAAACATTTTCTTGCACTACACCATTTTTTTTACTGATAAGAAATACACAGGATGGGGGGGGGGGGAGAAACGACTCCTAGCAGTGCTTGATAGATAACATGGAACACAACTTCTTTATAATACGATTCTGGGACATCCAGAAAGTATAAACAATGCAGCTACATAAAAACATGAATCACTTGCAAAATAAATGAGCCTCTTACATGTGCACCTTAATGTATACTTTTTGAACTAAATGAATAAAATGTTCTTATTTCAGGAAGGAGTAAGGTTCTTTGTGGTGGATTGTCGTCCTGCAGAACAGTACAATGCTGGCCATTTATCAACTGCCTTTCATTTAGATTCAGACTTGGTAAGCATACATTCTAGCTGCTTAATATGCTCGCTTTTTCATTTCCTTACATTAAAAAAGAAGGGTGAAATCCAAGAGTTCTCAGAATCTTAGTTTCAAGATGCCTGGTTTATACCACCAAACTGTAGAAGTGAGCTTCTTTCAAAGGATTTTCTTTGTAAACAGCTCCTCTAGTATTTATAGTCTTCATGTCTCTTTCCTGAATATTTTCCTAAAATGCAATTTGTTCTAAAGGATTGACATGGTCTTCACCAATTTTTAGTTCGCTGCTTGGGAATTCTAAGAAACAAGAAAAAATGAGTGCCGTTTTGAAATGAGTACGTAGTTAAAATCAGTGCTGTTTTTGAAAGGTTCGACCCACCATTTCAATTCAGAATGGCAGCCAGTTGTATCCAAACAATGATAATCTCATGAGCCACCTAAACCAACTAAATGCAACATTTAGATACAGTATCTTAAGAAGTGTACAGATGCATAGCAAACAAGTAACTTTCCTAAATATATAATTTATTTAACAGGCGGTAACAATAAAGTAACAGTTACAGTAAAGTGATAATTATTCAGTTCCTAAATGAAATGATTTCCAGAGTGTTAACTGTGTTGCAGAACAACAGATGTTTCATTTGCCCATCCTGGTAAGCCAGACTTGGAACTGCTTTGTTGCTCCCTGGTCTTTTGCACTCCCATGCTGCACTGAAATGATCCAGGTTTTGGCTTAGTTTGTCATCTAAATCCAAGCTGTGGCTAAGCTTTCTCCTTGCTAACCTCTTCAAGGAGGAGCTTCAAAGCCCTCCCTAGTAGCTTACATGAGCCCCCTTACATAAAGACTCACACATTTGTTATAGTACAAGTTGTATAGTCCATGGTACTGAAATACAGTGGAACCTCGGTTGTCAAACGCTTCGGAAGCTGAACAAATCGGAACCCAAACACCGACAACCCAGAAGTGAATGCTTCCATTTTCGGAAGTCGAACGGCTTCCGAGCCGCGTTTCTCCATTTTTTTCTCCATTTTTGCAATGGATTTTGCTGACCGGCAATTGTGCCTCGGTTGTTGAGCATTTTCAGTTGTTGAACGGTCTTCAGGAATGGATTATGTTCGACAACCAAGGTTCCACTATATTAGCTTTTTAGTCTATGGCATACTTAATGCGTTAATCTTGAAGTGCCACAACACAGTTTGCACACTTTCGATGATACAGTGTTTACTTGTGAAACATCACTCTTGTATTCTGCTCCTTACGTGGAAGTAAAACACAAATTGAGGGAGTGAAAGTGGCACAATCAACTCGCAGGTGGGAAGTAGAAGTCCTCTGTGACTTTTTGCAGCTTTGAGGTGCCTTCCTCCACTTCTTCCCAACTTTGATGGCTGATAGTAGTAGATGGTGATGAGGATATTTGCAATAACCCTTTAAAAACACTATTTGCTTCCCTGAAGAGATGCCTTAGTAAATGTTCACACACCTGGTTCCCTTACTTCTTTGCCTTCAAGTCAAGGACTCAAATAAACTTCGTAAAATTATCCACCTTTATTTTTGTTTTAAATGGTCTTGGAAGGGTATGGACATTTCTGCTTTTGATTTACGAGGTCCATTTTGGCCATGTTTTAGACTCTACGTTCTTTTTTTTATAATTTTATTTTTTACCAACCACCAAAACACAAACAGTGAAACCCCCCAGGCAGCTGGGTATACAATATTCAGTAATATACATATTCAGTAATATTCCATAATAACATACGTTCTAAGAACCTTTGCACAGTTACATTTTCCTAAACACAGGCTAGTCTATATAGAAAAATGTGATACATGCACTACTTATAAAACTAATTAAATTGCACTGCAGATGCTCTTGGTGTCTTAATGCTTAAATATACCCATTTGTTTTTGAGTGGTTTTTAGTCTCTTTTCAGTCCGTGCATGTGTTCTTTGACTTCACAGATGCTCCAGAACCCATCGGAATTTGCTCAGTCTGTGAAGTCTTTGTTAGAAGCACAGAAACAGTCTATTGAATCTGGTTCAATAGCTGGTGGAGAGCATCTTTGTTTTATGGGAAGTGGCCGGGAGGAAGAGGATATGTATATGAACATGGTACTGGCACACTTTTTACAGGTACATCTAAAATATTAGAATGTGTTGTATTTAAACATAGTGTGTGATATCCAGCCAGATAATGCTTAGAGTAGAGTAGAGTAGAGTCATTTTTTCAGCTACTTTCCCTTCATCCTACAACCCCACCCCACCCTGCCCTTGCTTGTGCCCCCCACAAGTCCTGCTCTTGAAAAATAGTCCCCATTTTACTCCACTGAAAGCCTCCGCTGGGTCAAAGACCTTTCTGCGAATGAAGGCAGCCCTTCTATTCACAGAGGTCTAGATCCAAGCCATTATCTTAATTTTATAACAGAGAATATTCACCTGTGAACTCCTATATATGAAAGTTCTTAGACCAGAGTGCTCAAAGTCTTCTAGCCATACTCTGATGAAATGCCAGATACAGCTAGTCTAAGCATTCTTGGCCTGTTTCATGTTTCTGCTTACCTTGTGAAGAACAGTAATTTTAGTATTCCCAGAGTGATTTACAATCTTCTTATTGCAGAAAAATAAAGAATATGTAAGCATTGCCAAAGGAGGATTCATGGGTAAGATTTACATTTAGTCACATCAGTTTTTATCTTTTCAAATGTCTTTTCCACTAGTTAAATGAACAGTCAGATGACTGGGGAGGAGACAGTTTGCATCCTTATCAAGGTGCTGGGCTCTGCCTAGCACAGCACTTTTCCTTTTTCTTGCTGCCAGACTCAAATTCTGATCTTAGTTAATCCATTTTAATTTCTTTATATGTATGCGTGTGTGTGTGCCTGCCTGTGTACATTGGTTTAATAGTGCCTGTTTTGTTACAAGGACAAAACAGAATGCATAGTGCTATACAACACAAAATATGTAATGTCCTTTCTCACAGCACTGCAACAGCACTTAGCAGACATTAACGTGGAAGGACCAGAAAGTGGATATGGCCATTGGATTGCTAGTACTTCGTACTCAAAAAGTAGTCTTAACTCCTTGGTTGACGTGAGTATATACTTCTTATATCAAATTGTGTAGCTGTGGATTGGACTGGTTTTCATGCAGAATTCATCCACTGCAACTTGTCTTCAAAGACATTTACTTCCAGGCTTTTGCAGCTCAAGCTATATTACTTAAACCAAGAATATCACAAGAGACCAGCTGAATTAGTCCAGAGGGCCATTTTGTTGAGCATCCTGTTCTTCCAGTGCCCAGCCAGAGGTCTATGGGAAGCCTGAAAGCAACACATGAGTGCAAGAGCACGCTCTGCTTGCAATTCCCAGCAGCTGGTATTTGGGGTCATGTTGCCTCCAACAATAGAGGTAGAACAGAGCCATTGTGGCTGTCTTTCTCTGTTCTTAGGCACTAGGCAAAGACTTTCTCTTTACCTAGGCTTAAGGGTGGCACTGTGGCCTCTTAGTGGATTGGTATGTGTACGGTCTGCCTTCTATCTGTATAGCTGTGCTTTTAGATTTTTATTGAATGTTCTTAGTTGGTTTTAATATAAGTCACTTTGGATCTGTGAGAAAAGTGACTATTAATAATTATAGCCATCTGACTCTCTAATTGGTCAAGAAGTGAAGGAAACATAGCTACACACAAACACCCCAAAAAAAACCCTTATCCTAGATTGTCCCTTTAACTAGCTCACGTCTCCATCTTTGAGATAAATATGACAATAGCCTTCATGCAGATTACTTATGTACAGTTCAAATAACTGCAAAAGTTTCTTTTCCAGGGCGATTCTCCAAATGGTTCAAATGATGGGAAGGGTGTCAAGTCCTTGGTCAACAAGATGACAGAAGCTTTCAAAACGAGATCTGTGAATGTGAAAGAAAAAGTTATTAGTTTTATTGAAAATACATCAACTCCAGTTGATAGGTGAGTTATTTTGGTGTGACTGCTTTTAGTGATTATTGGCTGAAGTCGTGCATGCTTACTTGGAAGTTAGTCATATTGATCTCGGTGGGACTAACTTTTGAGTAAATGTGCATAGGAGGGGAGGATTCATAGAAACTTTCTTCCTTCAAAATGTCTGTAACAAGCACCATCACCTGATTGTTCACCATTTTAGAGCTCCATCGTTTCTGTGTAAACAATTTTGGTGCCTTTAAAAGCTATTTAACCTCTCTCTGAACAGTTTGAGTGTGGACACTGGATAACTAAAAGATTCTCACATTTAACTATTGCCTCTCTTGTTGTATCTTGCTATTGGGAAAGTGGATTCTGGGTTTAATAACTTGACCTTGTAAAAATTAGTAAAATAAAAGGAACTTCTAAGTTTTAGCCAACTGATTAATCGTGATCTCTTTCTTTGAACTCAGGATTATGTTATCCACCATTCCTCGTACTCCAAAATAGCTTTGTGCACATTAAGCCGTAATTGAAACATTACTACTTCTGTGGAAGAGTAGCAGATCTTACTAACAGTTCCTGAAATCCATGAAATAGTATTTATTGTATGGAAAATACAGCTCTTTTCTTTCTTTCTTTTTTAAAATGCTCATTGAAAAAGATTTTTTTCATATTTTCTCATACTCCCTCCTGCTTGATACTCTACTGCCAAGTAAGAAGAAATAAATCAGATACTCTTTCTTATAGATTTTAATTACTTTGTTCTGTCCTCTGCCCCAATTTGCTATAGAGTTTCTTTCAATCTTTCCTGGCCTGAGACAGCAAGTTTGCAGCGGTAAGCCATTGTATTGAACCATCTGAGTAAAACTGCCTTTGTCCTTTTTTCGCATGACTTCACAATGTTTGTAAGCATTGGTTACACTGACAATCTCTCTCAGATTATTTTTAACATCAAGCTATCAAAGCATTTCAAGTGTTGTCTTGGAAACTAGAGAGAGAGAGGGAAGCGGTATACAGTCCGTGTTCATATTCATTTTGTTGTTTGTTCTGGAACATCTTTCCCCTTTTACATATCGTGAACCACACCGATTACTTCTTTTTCAAGCTTTTAAACGTCATTGCCATGTTCAGATAATCATATCTCTTCTTAAACTGTGGTAATCCTTTTTCCTGCAGACAGAGCCCCTTTGCTCCTCAGCTTAAAACTATTATTTGCAACAGAGAATTGCCATTAAACCACATTACAGTGGTGCCTCGCAAGACGAAAAGAATCCTTTCCGCGAGTCTCTTTGTCTTGCGGTTTTTTTCGTCTTGCGAAGCAAGCCCATTAGCGGATTAGCGCTGTTAGCGCTATTAGCGGTTTAGCGGCTATTAAAGGCTTAAGGGATTAGCGGATTAGCTGCTAAAAGGCTATTAGCGGCTATTAAAGGCTTAAGGGATTAGCGGATTAGCTGCTAAAAGGCTATTAGCGGCTTAGATCAGCTGATAAGCGGCTTAGATCAGCTGTTAAGCGGCTTAGCGAACAGCTGTTAAGCGGCTTAGGGGCTTGGGGAAAAGGGGGGGAGGGGAAAAAAAAACCCCAGGAATCGCAAGACATTTTTGTCTTGCGAAGCAAGCCCATAGCAGATTCGTTTTGCGAAGCACCTCCAAAACGGAAAACCCTTTCGTCTAGCAGGTTTTCCGTCTTGCGAGGCATTCGTCTTGCGGGGCACCACTGTATCAAATTCTCATCGAGCAAGATTTCCATAAAAAGTATTTTGGCAAAGGAGACAGTTATTAATATCAGTTTATGAACGCATATCTTTAAAAATGCTCCTTACATTTCAACAAAGCATAGCACAGCTTTTCTGGAAGTGCATTCCAGAGGCGTAAGGAAATTTCCAAAAGGCTTTGTTCCTTCCTGCCACCAACCTAAATTTCCCCAGGTAGCACCACCTGGAAGCAGCTCTATCTGAAGATCTTAGTGGAGTAGGTTCATACAGGAGCAGGTGAAAGTTTAAAGAGGTAAATTACCTGTTGAGAGAATTGGTGTTTCTTCTTTGGAGGCTTCATTCAGAAGAAATAATGTGTTGTTTACAACTTAACAAACCCTGATCCAAAAGTTTGCAATGTGTTCATACTTAATAACAGCAACATTACCTTAGTATGTTTTGGTGCCACTAAACAGCAAAGTCTTGACCAGAGGAGGCAGGCTTTGAGAATGGAAACATTAAGGCAACCAGAAATGTATGCTCAAGATGGTGCTATGCAAATATAACACTTAACCATAGTTGGTTTCTCCCAAACATAGTTTCAACTAAACTAAACTAAAGTTGTATCATCCCCATACCCATCTGTCACACTGCCCATTTCATGTGTACATTGTCAGTGTTACTGATGCTTATTGTCTTAAGTTACTAATGAGCACTCCCAACCTTGCTTTATTTGGGTAGCGCATTTGTTTGCTTCCCCCTTTAATAATTTTCTTTTCCCAAGTAGTATCCACTTTTAATACCTTCGCGTCCTAGAAAGCAAAAGCCGTAAGATATGCCTTCAGGAACAGAGTGAGACCTCTTTCTCTCCACCCCACGCCTTTAACAGCAATTGAATTTAAATTTCAACAGCAGCGTGTAAATATGAGCATCATCATTTTCTCTCTCTCAAAAACAGAATGTAGAAAGATTTAAAAGGAAACATTCAGCCACTGTAATTGTTAGGAAATGTGTGACAAGTCGGAAACATGTGCCTCTTTATTGAGTCATGCTCGGTATCTATGCCAAGTAATATTTTTAGAAGGTCAGCAAAAGATGAATGGGCAAGATACTAGCAGCAGCAGCAGGGGAAACTGAATAGAGGGAATGCCATTGTTTATACTGTACCAGCTGAGGCTGTTGTATTGTGCCGTAAGAAGGTATCTTCAGAGATTATTTTAAAGACTCTCAACTTTCTAACCTACCAAAGCTGTGCTGTGCTCTGTGTGTGTGTGTGCGTGTGTGTGTGTGTTTGTGTGTGTGTGTGTGTGTGTGTGAGAGAGAGAGAGAGAGAGAAAGAGAGAAATAGCTTGCCCAATAGCACAACTCAGTATTAGGAGAGAGCCTTAAAGATGCTTCTGATTTCTGACATAGATTATTTGACCTGCTAGAGAGAGCTGTGTTCGCTGCAGTTTAATGAGAAGGCAGTTTCACCATTTTCTCCAAAATGGACCACACCACTATAATACCACTCAGCCCTTGTTGTCTGCTTTCACTAATCCAGCGTGGCTCGTTTGGCCACTCTCTGCTTTTTTCTCACGGCCAGCTGTCTTCATCTGGAATCCTTTGGCTGCACAGACAGGTTCACGTCTTTTGCCGTTGCATGCTGCTATGGGAAATATCATGGTGTCGTCCTTTTTTCCAGTTTCTTTTTTTCTTTCTTAACGTGTAGGATTTTTCTCTCCCACCCCCGCCCTATAATCTTCCCTTGTCAACAGACATGTGAGCAGCAGTGACCGAGTGGGAAAACCTTACCGAGGCGTGAAACCGGTTTTCAGCATTGGAGATGAAGAAGAGTATGATACTGGTATGGCAGAGAATGCTTCTATTTGAAATCCAGTGTAAAAAAATTCCCCGTCCCATCTTGCAGTCATTAGATGTATTACCAAAGAGGTGTTTTAACCAATGCCTGAACTTATGCTGGGATCTGTTGAGTTAAATGCACTTGTCACTTTACTAAAGCAGTCAATATGTTTTGTTTAGCATCCTTCTAACCTTAGGATGTGGGTGGTGCTGTGGGTTAAACCACAGAGCCTAGAACTTGCTGATCAGAAGGTTGGTGGTTCAAATCCCTGCGACGGGGTGAGCTCCCGTTGCTTGGTCCCTGCTCCTGCCAACCTAGCAGTTCAAAAGCACATCAAAGTGCAAGTAGATAAATAGGTACCGCTCCAGCGGGAAGGAAAATGGCGTTTCCGTGCGCTGCTCTGGTTCACCAGAAGCGGCTTAGTCATGCTGGCCACATGACCCGGAAGCTGTACGCTGGCTCCCTCAGCCAATAAAGCGAGATGAGTGTCGCAACACCAGAGTCAGTCACGACTGGACCTAATGGTCAGGGGTCCCTTTACCTAACCTTAGGACAAAAAGGTTGCATGGGGAAGTTTGCTGAGGGCATCAGTCATGTGCCCTGAGAATTCTAGGGCATCTCCTGATTTAATGCAGGACACCGACTAGGCCTTTACTGTTGCCTCATGTGAAGTGAGGCTACAACCTACCAGAATCACACGAGACTCCTGCAGAGAGGAGACAATAGAGAAGCCTATCTGCCATTACTGATCTTCTCACTGAGAATCACCCAATAATATTTCATTTCAGTTTTAATTTGTATACCACCTTTCTTGATCAGTACACACAAGGCAGTTTGCAAGCTGAAGAAACAACAAAATAGACTGCAAAGATCACACCACACCCGATAACAATCTGACCCACTACAAAAAGTCACAATAAAAACGTAACTTTAAAATAAACAACTTGCATCAAATAAAGCAATATTCAAAAATTCTTTAGAATAGAATAGTAAAGTTAAATGTCAGCAGATAATAATTAAACTGTTTACAGTTTCAACAGTTACAATAAAGAATTACTGAACTACAATCAACAGAAATAACAGCAAGTTACAATGCATAAAATACCACAAAACATACAAAACCATGTAAAAGGGTCAGATAGAGAAACATGCTTCCTAAATTTGAGAATCCATCAGGGGCCCAGGGAAATCAGGATTTTTATTACTGGCTGTGGGGTAATTGCTCAAGGCCTCCCACAGGGAAAGGGCTGAATCAACCTTGACAAAAAGTGCATTCAAAATAGCAAAAAATGACATTGGCATAAGAGCAATGAGACGAGGGGATATTAGTTGGCCCTTTGGTGCTCTCAGGACATGGCTTTTGTGAATGAAAAAAAAAATCCATCTTTGTCAATTCCTGTAGTGAATTTGTGAGTCCAGCAATGAGAACATTTTGTTTGCAAAACAAAACATGTGATCTAAAATCACTTAGGAATGACAGCTGACTGGCCTCCCAATACTATATTTAGAGTTGCTTTTAGGATTGACCTGCACTCATGCTGGAACTCTCAGTTGCATTGATCAATACATTATTTAGGAAAATAAAGTGCAATATTTTATTTAGGACAAGTAGGACACAAAAATAGAATGGAAAAATCAGATAAGGAAATGGGATGATTCCATTCCTGTCTTCTAGTCAATCAATTTAAGGAGTGATAAGACAGAAGAATTAGCAGACTTTGAACTTAACATCCTCTTGTGCAGATAATGCTGTTTTCTGAATTGTGAAGTCACTGCCAGTGTAAACTTTTGATCCATAATTGTGCATTCCTACTCAGTGTCAGAATGAGTAAAATTCCTTCCTCCAACTAGGGAAGCATAGCTTAATTAATAGCTCATATTACTCAATTAAAACAATTCAATTTCCCTGAGTTAATCAGGCAAGCAGATTTTTTAATAGGCACATTTTAAAAAAAGACAAATGTTTATAAAAACTGCAGGTGGCAAGTGCCACCTTCGAAGAGGCATTTTCTCGTCTCGTGTCTCTTCTGTGAATACCTGCTGTGACTTGTGCATTGTCAAAAAACAACAACAAGCAAACATGCATCTTACTTTGGAAATGCTTTTATTATCCACATTCACTTTTATACACATTTATCAAGAGGGTGGTATCCAGTGGTGGCTGTCTGCTGGAGGAAGGGAATCCATCAGTGGAACAGGAAAGGAGACAATTTTTGGTTATCCCCCTCCCAAAAGAAAATCTGCTCAACGATGTTAGGGGTCTGCCTCCCTCTTCTGCTGATGAGTTTCCTTCTGGCAGAAGAGAATAACCATTGTATATCACCCTAGTTTGCTTGATTCATATGTTTAATAGATTAAACCATGTTGCAGCCCTGCTCCTACCATGAACAATAACTTTCATAATAGCAAAATCATTAGGAAGCTTAAACCAAATAGGCAAGCTAGATTTGAGGTGAAATGACCTACTTTTGACACTGCAGCGTTAGTTATTAATTTTTGGAACTGAAACTGAACTGAAACTTTAGGCTTGGACAATACATCATAACAAAAATGCAAAGAAAACCATGAAAATGTGAGAATTCAGTTATGTGATAGATACAGGGTTAGATCCAGATTTTTGTCATGCCTAGAGTAGACCCAGCTGTCTAAAATGATCTAGCATAAAACCCAAGACACAGTTTTTAATAGCAGTGATGCATTGTATTCTTCATTTTAGAAATTTCAAATAATAATGTGAAAATTATTGTTATTATTCAAAGGAGCGGGTAGGTAACATTAAAAAAGTGTTTATCTATGCTTTGTCCACGTGACATCACTCCTTTCTTTTTTAAACAGATGAAATTGACAGCTCCTCAATGTCAGATGATGATCGAAAAGAAATTGTCAACATCCAGACTTGGATAAATAAACCAGACATAAAGTTTCATTTCCCCTGTAAAGAGGTGAAAGAAAATGGACACATGTTTCCAAGGTATTGTTGGATGGATAATTATAATCACTAATGCATATTATAAAAAGTACATAAATATCATAGATAGATAGGTAGATAGATAGATAGATGATAGATAGATAGATAGATAGATAGATAGATAGATAGATAGATATTTGGTATTGATAGTTGTTGACTTCTATGTGTTAGTGAATTTTGTGGACTCACATAATCATCTTTTCTACTACAAGGTGAATTTCTGTTTATCTCATGGTGAAGATCTGCATGATCTGGGAATGAATTCAGTGTACAAACTCTTTAGTCCTAGACTTATTTACCAGGAATTGAGTTCCATTGATCTCAGCAACACTCACGTCACAGTAAACATGCTTAAGATTGGCATCATGTCTAGTTTTCACCTTCTTTGTTGAAGAAAAGCTTTAAAAAAGGAGTTTTCTAATACTATAGCAGGCACCTGGTACTTGTGCGTGTTTAATTTGTTTGTATGACCTGGTACCTTGTGGATTTTTCACTGTGAGGTCCCTTCAGAAAATATTTTCACAGTAGAGGTAATGGTTGAGAGACTTCATCCCAAGAAACATTTCACCCTATGATAAGAAAAACAGTTTGAGAAATTCCAGTATCAGCTGATTAAAGCACTGTCATGTTCTGTTAGAGGAAAACCAGCATTTTAATTCTGAAATAAATATTTATAAGAGGTTACAAAGTCTTTTGAGGCATTTGCTTCAGGAAATGAGTACTGTTGCTAATTTTCCCACCATGCTTTTTCCCATCTCTGGATTGTGTCCTATGTTCTTTATGTGTAAGTGGAACAGATTTCTGCTTGTGGAATGGGACTTCACCTTCTCTCCATTGCAGTCTTGCACATGACCTCAAATTCTGCTGTGGAAAGTTGGGGGAGCCTCTGGGGCAAATTAGACATTTTGTTTCAGAGGTCTATAATAAGAGAGTAGAAAGGTGTAGTCCTGTGTACAAACATAATTCTGCTCATGCACCATTGGATTCCACCCTCTGTATTTCTGACAAAAAAACCTTTCCTCTTTTTACTTTGTTCACAGTCATCTTCTAGTAACAGCAACACATATGTACTGTCTGAGGGAAATTGCCTCCCGAAAGGGATTTGCTTACATACAATCTCGCCAGGCGCTAAACTCTGTAGTTAAAATAACATCCAAGAAAAAACATCCTGAACTAATAACCTTCAAGTATGGAAATAGCACCACTTCGGGCATAGAGATTTTGGCAATTGAGAGGTAAGTTTGTTCGTTTGTGTTTTGCTTCAGACTCATCTACACATGACTATTCCCAATCAATTGCAGTGCATTTTCTCCTCTGAGATCAAATTGGGAAATCAAAATAGTGCGGTACAGACAATTAGACACTCTTAGTAATCCAAGCTACGTACTTCCTCTGAAAGGCTCTTTCACCTTTTCTGACTTAAAATCTCTCAACATATTACTCAAAAGTGTTAGATGAACCTCAATCTACAAACTATTATTCCATAGTTAGTAGTCTACATGATCTGCACTGCTAGACTTTTATGAGATTTTCTTACCAAAGCCTCAAACTACTTAGCGTCCCAATATTTTTTTTTTAAATGTGGAGGTAAGACATACAAAGTGCTAAAAGTTTCCATTTCAGTGGCTTTTCATCTAAGTTGTTTAAAGCCTGTGCAAATTGCCCTGTTTATTAGGTGATAACTATTACTGCAAACATCACATGATTACAGGATCATATTAAATGGCTATCTCCATTCAACCATCATGGGACAGAGGTTTTTATTTCTCACTTCCTGGAATGGGTTGGATGCAAAGAACTTTTGAGTATGCAGAAAACAGCTTTTACATAGTCTGCTATATATTTTGGAGAGTTGCTTTCCTATTCAGTATGCATTTGGATACCTCTTAAGATACAGTCAGGACGCAGGTGGCACTTTGGGTTAAACCACAGAGCCTAGGGCTTGCCAATCAGAAGGTTCGTGGTTCAAATCCCTGCAACGGGGTGAGCTCCTGTTACTTGGTCCCTACTCCTGCCAACCTAGCAGTTCAAAAGCACATCAAAGTGCAGGTAGATAAATAGGTACCGCTCCGGCAGGAAGGTAAACGGCGCTTCCGTGCCCTGATCTGGTTCGCCAGAAGTGGCTTAGTCATGCTGGCCACATGACCCGGAAGCTGTACCTTTCAAAACAACTGATTTTAACCACAAGTTTCAAAACTGCTGGGCTTTTTCTTCATTAGAATTTCTGAGTAATCCAGGGTACGAGGCTGCTAGTGCTGGTATAAGTCAATTCTTTAGTAGTTTTCAGGTTTTGACTTGCTTAAGAATATCACCTTTAGACTTATACAAGGAGTGCAAATCATCCATTTTTCTCACGTGGTACATGAGGGTGCTCTTCCAAGATGCCTTTGGTTATAACTCATTATATGTCAGCAAGATAAAGTGTACCCGCAGTGGGAATTACACAACCATTTACACAAGGAAATTCTAGCTGGATGGGCTGTGATACAGTAGTTATTTTGCAAATTGCATATGAAAGCAGCAAACAGGCATTAACGTGGCTATTTGAAAAGAAGCCTTAGTTGGTGTTTCCTGCTTGGCAGGGGGTTGGACTCGATGACCCTTGTGGTCTCTTCCAACTCTATGATTCTATTATGAAACAATATTTTTAATCCATCTGTCCTGGATGCTTTAGTTGAGATTCCTACATTGCAGCAGGTTGGACTAGATGACTCTTGTGGTCCCTTCCAGCTCGACGATTCTATGACGATTCTATACTAAATCTTTGATCAACAGTGAATTTGTTCAGTATGTCAACAAATGTTCTTTTTGTTTCCATTTCTTAAGGTACTTGATTCCAAATGCAGGTGATGCTACCAAAGCCATAAAGCAACAGATTATGAAAGTTCTGGATGCCCTGGAAAGCTAATGAGAAAAAGACTTTTTCAGTTGTGTCTTAAAAAAAAGAAAAAATGACAACCTGGATACTGCACATGGACCTAAAATGAATTTTCCTGTGGAATACTAACCTAAGAGGACATTTTCAGTTTACTGATGGGAGTGCCTGGGTAGCAGGTTTAAGATAGGAGTAAATTATACATTTTGAATATATTTTTAAAGTCTTTTTCTTTAACACTCTTGGATTTTGTAAAAGTTGTTTATTATAAATGTCAGTTATTTTTCAAGTAGCTTTTGAGGATCTGACCTGTTCTTAATAAGAGCGATTCAATACACAGATCACTTTGAAGAATTGTATTGAAGCCACACAGCACTTCTAAGATAATGGGAAAACATTTGAAACCCATTTTCTTCTTAATATTACAAACTGTTAAGTAGCAGCTGTTTTTTAAAGGCCCGAAGCACTGAATATGTGGTTTGATCTGCTGGGTGAAACATCAAGGAGTGACGACAATACATAGGCTAGGAAATAGAACTAGGAAAAATCGGGACCCAGCTAAAAATAATATTGCAGTCCACCAAACTGGGTGGGTGTGTAACGTCTTCTGTATGCTATCAAGTAAAAAAATAGGGGCTAAATGAATAAACTTGAAATGTTGAATTGGATGCCGTAATGAAAAGTTTACACTCACAAGTATGTGGCTGGGTTATTATGAAAGTGGAGGTTTTATTGGGCCATGGTCAGCATTAGAATGGACGCTGAAATCAGAATTCATGTGATGGAATATCAAAGTTGGCTGCCATGATGGGGAGAAAAACATAATTGTTGGATTATCTTTTCAGAAACTGTCTGGCACGGACTGAGGGTGTACTGTTTGCAAGTGAGGCAAAGTGATCAGAGAGCTACATATTTGCAATGATTGTTTTATACATATGACATGCCTTTTTCCCCTCTTCGAGTCATGTCAGTTAAGTTTTTTAAATAATGTCTTCACTGCTTGAGAATTACAGGTTTTTGCTGCAAATCTGTAGCTATCACATATTGACCAAATGTTTAAGAGGAACTTGAATGCTCTTCGTATTCTGGAGCAAGTTCAGTACATGATGACATGAAAGGCTGCAAAACTGTTGGGATTAAATGTGCTGTGCAAAACAAAAGCAAAGCTGAACACCTGCAGTCGCATAAGATTCTGTTGCGGTATCATCACAAAATAAATTAAGCTGACCTTTATAAGAAATCAGCTCTTTAAAGTTACGTTCTTAGTAGGAATCAAGTTATGGCACCTTAATCCTGAAACTAACTCCCGTTTTTAAACATATCTAAATGAACAACACTAAAAGAAGTATTTGACGATGCATTGCATGAACTGCACCTCTGCCAATGCGCCTGTATTTATAATTCTGCCCCAGAGCTGTCATTTTACGTATTTTTTTTCTCCAGTTCTCCTTTAAAGTAAAATCTCCTGAAGAGCCTCCAATTTGTGCCTACTTCAACACAGAGATTCCCCCCATAGTGTTAATGTAAAGATGTTTGTGTTATTGTTTATAAACTGCAGTTGTAAATAAACCAGTACTATTTGAACACAAATGGTTCAGATACAAAATGTTTGATCCGACGATGTCATTTCTGCGGATTTAAATATTTTAGCGCTTTAAAAATGTACTGTAATCTGTTTTTCTTTATGATTCATCAAAATCAAACATGAAGGGTGATGGATTCAGACTTAAGCTTTCCATGAATGGAAGGTCTTCTCTTGCTTGTGACAGGAAGGTAAAGATGGGAAGACCATGTCTTTGGGGACCCTGCCATCTTCCATTCTGTGGGCATGACCAAGCCAGCATAGACATCACTTGAGACAGAAGTGTGAAAGTGTAAGAAAATATTAAAAAGAAATGAGGGCATTCTTTACTAAGCGTGTGCAGGTGCCTGAATCACTAGACCAATCATTGCATTTTTCCAACATAGCCAGAAATACTGTACTTTTCACCCTAGGTACAAGAATTGGGCCGAACAAGCAACACAATGCATGCCCACCTTGGCCCAAGAGTTCCTCGTAACACCTCAAGAGAGAGATTTAAGGCTGCAATCTTTTGAACAGTAGGAACCAGTCCAGTGGAACAGAATGAGACATGGTATTGATGCGTGCGTAAACTGGCACAGCAAGTGGTTGCCAATTGCCAAGATAATAATTTGAAACGACCTGACCTCATTCTATTCCTTGAAGGCAGCGTGGGCTATTTGCCTGCAACCGTCCTACAACTCTC
Source organism: Podarcis tiliguerta (assembly GCF_965153285.1). Lineage (NCBI taxonomy): Eukaryota > Metazoa > Chordata > Lepidosauria > Squamata > Lacertidae > Podarcis > Podarcis tiliguerta. The sequence continues at coordinate 32,915,448 of NC_139537.1, forward strand.
ATCAGCCCCCACCAGCATAGCCAAGCGTCTGGGGTAAAGGGTAGTCCAACAACATCTGGAGTGTCTTTTCCTGTAGGTTTCTTCATTTCAGCGATCTAAACCTGATTGCCTGCTAACTGGTGCGATCAAATGGCTGTGGTAACTTTGTGGGAAGCCTTTGGTGCTGCATGTTTGGTTTCCATTTCTTCTCCTCCTCCTCTGGATAATAGCCTAATTCTCCAGTGCCTTTAGTTTGCTTACCTTTGGGAAGATTTGAAGAGCTAATAATAAAACATAAACCGAATATAGCGATGGGACAGCTGTAGTTGCCACCATTTCAAAAGCCGTCTCCCTCTTGCTGCTGCAGGTTAAGCTGAAGCTCAGTGAGAGCACCTTTTCCCCAGCATGAAATAAATTTAAAAATTGTCCAGTAGCACCTTAGAGAACAACTAAGTTTGTTCTGGGGTATAAGCTTTCATGTGCATGCACACTTCTTCAGATACACTGAAGCACGGCTGGGACGAAAAACTTTTTGTTTCATGAGGATGCCGATGCTTTTGGACATCTCACCTATCTCTTAAGAGTACAAGAGCCCTGACCGAATTGAGTGGGGAATATATATATACAGTGGTACCTCGGGTTTAACTCATTCTGCAGGTCTGTTCTTAACTTGAAGCACCACTTTAGCTAATGGGGCCTTCTGATGGCGCTGCATGATTTCTGTTCTCATCCTGAAGCAAGGTTAGCAAAGTCTGTAACCTGAAGCGTCTGTAACCCGAGGTACCACTGTGTGTGTGTGTGTGTGTGTGTGTGTGTGTTACATGTGTGTGTGTTACATGTGTGTGTGTGTGTGTGAGAATTTATTTCTATACATGTGTGTGTGTGTGAATTCTTTTCTATATGTATATGTATATACCCGCCTCCTTTATGCGCCACAGCTCTTGCAGGCAACCCTAATATTCTCTTTTAATCCACTCCTATGATGCTTTAGCAGAGAGCGCATTGAGTCCGGTCCGGCAGTTAACGGAACTACATTTCCCAGCACCCCTTCGCTCCTACGGAGCATGCGCTGTGCTCCAAGCCCGCCCCCCTCGGAGAATGTGCATTTGCTGGGGCGCGGAGGAGCCTTCGCGGTTATGCAGCTGGCGAAAGGCGTCATGGCCAGTGAGTGACTTCCCTGCCGGGGTGGGGGATCCTTGGGCTTCGTTAGGGGCTCTTAATTTCCGGTGCAAAATGCAAAATGATCTGGGCTGGCAGTTAAACACCCGCTTTGCTCGTGGGAGAGGAGGGGGAGTTCCCTAGGAAAACAAGGTTGCTCTTTCCTGCTGGTTTGCACTGATCTAGCTTGTGCACGGCTCTGTTCAGAAGGAAGGGAACTGCATTTGGAACTGCACCCTGAGATGCTCAGTCTATCCATAATCGCTGCTATGGGGTTTTTTTTGGTAGGAGACCGCTCAGCCTTCTCTCCCCCCTCCCCCCAATTAGATGTTGCATGTGGTGTTTCGGGGCGATTTTCAGCGTAGTTATGATAAAAGTGCCTGAAACCCTAATGCCAGACTACTTCGAAGTAAGTCTCAATGAGTTCCGCGGGGCAACGGGATTGCAAGTCCAAGTTTGTCATCTCCTTAGTGGATTCTTATCCAAGGCTGATTTATTCACCCCACCCCACCCTCGCCCCGTGAAATACTTGCTCTCCTTTCTGCAGGAATTAGGAGGGAATACACATTTTGAATATTTAGCCATGCCAGGGAAGAAATTCCATTCTAAACCAGTGGCCCTATGATTTGAAACCAGAACAGGGTTTCAAGTGGTTCTGGTGTGACCTGGGACGGTTGTCCTAAAACGAATGGCAACAATAACTGTGTCACACTTTACAGTTTCATCCTTTATATTTCTGTCTACTAGTGAGCCTGAGTTTATTGAGATTTCCCCAGTTTAGGGGTCCATAGCCTCACATTGCCATCCTTAACACTGCTAGTGAATAAGCCCACACAGTTAGATTGTCTTCTCCATAAATATACAGAGGATTGCGCTGTAAGAAAGCTCTCGGCACCAGCGAAGTTTGTGCTACATACACATGCTTACCCCACAAAAGATTTAAAATTAAATTGACCTTTGTTACCGCTTCCCTTTCCCCTCTAACTAGCGGGAGGCAAACAATTCTGCTCTGTGCAAGTTTTGTTGGCAATTTTCCAGTAAGTTTAAAGGACTCTGTTTTGGAATTTCATTGACTTCTGGTAAATTTGGAAAACTCCGTGGCTGTGCAGGAATAAAAGGCTGCGCTCTAACTTGTCCACATGAGAGACATCATCATTATCATTATTAATGTACAGTGGTACCTCAGGTTACATACGCTTCAGGTTACATACGCTTCAGGTTACCGACTGCGCTAACCCAGAAATAGTACCTCAGGTTAAGAACTTTGCTTCAGGATGAGAACAGAAATCGTGCTTCGGCGGCGCAGCAACAGCAGGAAGCCCCATTAGCTAAAGTGGTGCTTCAGGTTAAGAACAGTTTCAGGTTAAGAACGGACCTCTGGAACGAATTAAGTACTTAACCCGAGGTACCACTGTATTACCTAACCTCCACCTTAAGGTCACAACAGTTTGAAATGTTGTTGGCATCTGTCTGTCTTGAGAGACAATGGAAGAGTGCCATGGGGGGGGTAAAGTCAAACCATTGGAGAGGGTAACTGCAGTGGCTTGGCCCCTGCCAACATCAGCCCTGCCTACAGAATGGCTTTTACCTGCGTTTTTTATCCATCTCGACTCCCCCCTTCCCCCGCAAGCATCACATCCTTGTCAGAATTTCTGTCATAATCCATAAATTATCTAGCAGGTTGTCTGTGCATCATTTGGAGCACTGCAGGTACAATAATAATTTTTGGGGTTTTAAAAATTATAAATTTAGGAGTATTTTCTGGGGTCTTTCCCACTAGTTCATTATCTGCCTTCTTGCTTGTTAGATTTCCGTATCGCTCTCATCCAGCTTCACGTGACTGCTGCCAAAAATGAGAACCTGAACCGAGCCTGTGGTCTTGTGAAGTCTGCAGCACAACGAGGAGCAAAACTTGTGGTTCTCCCAGTAAGTACTTTCCCTGTTTCCTACAAAACCTTCAGACTTGTTTACTGTTTATTATTCACAGAGTTTCAGTCTTCCTCCCTGGAACTGCGAGTTTCCTTCAGCAGGGTTTGAAATAACATGCAAATGTAAGTTGTTCTTGGTTCTGTGCATTTTGGATATGACAGCTAAAACTGTCTTGTTTGCATTTCTGGGTTTGGTTTGGTTTTTAGGTTATTTATAGCCTGCTTTCAACAGATTTCCCAAGATGGCAAAATATAAAATACTGTTTCTGAAATGCCAAATAGAAGATTAAAAGCCATTTCTAAAACGTGTAACAGTAGCCTGTAATTCCACAGAGGAGAGAAAAGTGATTTTAAATTGAGCAATAATATAATTGTAATAGATCTATAGCTGGTGCGAAGACACTAGCTGTGCCATTTATTTATTTATTACGTTTAAATCTCCCCTTTGTTTTGTTTTATTCTTCCATGTATGATGATTTACAGTATTTTAATATTTTGTTGGAAGCTGCCCAGAGTGGCTGGGGAAGCCCAGCCAGATGGGTGGGGGTATAAATAATAAATTGTTATTGTTGTTATTGTTGTTGTTGTTGTTGTTGTTATGTTTTGCTTTACTACCTTTAACACACAGTTCTCTTGCCTGAGTTTGTCATTAACCTTCTGAGTTGGTCATTAACCTTCTACTGCCTTGTATGCGGCCCCAACAGTGCAAAGTTCTTGATAAACCAGCCGGAACGTTTAAAGTGTAGGATGTTTCCCCTCCTGCTAATGGATATTCCGATGTCAAATAAATATTCCCATATTAGCTGTATGTAGTAAACAACGGATGTTCAAAATGGTCCTTGCTGTTCTCTTCCTGAGCCACTTAAAGTGATGACATATACATTACTTGTGAAATTATCATGTTTGAATGTGCCAAGCGTTTCATGAATCTTGAAGAACGTGGATTATCTGTGTTCACCAATTTCCCCCTTTGCCTTTATTCCACAGTGTAATTGGCTCCTCAGTGAGCCAGGAAGCAAAGTGGGGAGGTAAAGAAACTTGATTAACTTGGGCCTAGATGCACCAGATTATGGAGGTAGCTATGACCGTATCTGTCTTGTGAGAGCGAAGGCACCTCTTGTTTCAGATTTAATCCAAATAATGTTGTTTCTTGTTACCCAAATCTCAAGGCTAGACTTCTATACCGTGGTACCTCTGCTTACAAACTTAATTCTTTCCCGAGGTCCGTTCTTAACCTGAAACTGTTCTTAACCTGAGGTACCACTTTAGCTAATGGGGCCTCCCGCTGCCACCGCCGCGCAATTTCCGTTCTTATCCTGGGGCAAAGTTCTTAACCCAAGGTGCTACTTCCAGGTTAGCGGAGTCTGTAACCTGAAGTGTTTGTAACCCGAGGTACCACTGTAATGCATCCTTCTGATTTCTCTGAGGAAGTAGACCGTGGCCCAGGTTCTGTGGTGAATCTGGCATTGTTATTGCCACGCCTTTTGTTGGGGCCCACAGTACACTGACTTCTTGTTCACTCCCAGACCCAGCACAGACTCTCTTTACCAACTTCCAGTAGCGTCGAGGCAAATTCAGAAGTGCATGGTCCCTTCATGATAGTTACAGCCATACCCCCCTTCTAAGAGTATATAATCTTCTAAGACTATTCAATAATATTATGATTACACAACAATTATAGTTAGGACCACTACACCTCTGGCTGCTTCTGTGGCCTTGCCATAACATATATATTGGTTATTATATCCTGGCCTGTGATCTTTGCTTCTCCACTCCCACCAACATCCAAAGGTTCTCCATTTCTCCTTTGCTGCCCTGTATTCTTGAAACTACCTGTCAGAACACCTGTATGATAGCACCTCTCTTACTTAACTTCAAATCCTCATTTAACCCACCTTTTCCATGAAGCCTTTGACACTGCCTTTGCTCAGCCCCCACCCATTTCCCAAATCCTCCTGTAGCTTGAACCATCATGAAGCCTAAGAATTTTCCAAAGGAGCTGCCTGACGTAAGCAAGTCAGATGTAAGAGGACTGCATCTCACGTTTAAAGATACATTGTGTGTGCTTGCGTAGAAATTCAGAGCTATATTTTATTCTGTAAACAATTCCAGTATTGGAAGTTCATCCATGTTTCGGCTTTGTCAAGAAGAAGTAGTAGTTTGTAGAGCTCACTTGCGGCCAGACACATTTGTACAGATTACTTTAAAAATCTTCTCAGACTTTGAGAGGGCCGTCATAGGCATATTTACTCAGAGGTAGGCCTCATTCAGTTCCGCGGGACTTGCTCTCAGGTAAGTGTACTTAGGGATTGCATTCTGAATATGCTACACAGATGTCTGTTTCATTTTGCTTTCAACTTTAGGAATGCTTCAATTCCCCTTATGGCACAAAATATTTTCCAGACTATGCGGAGAAAATTCCTGGCGAGTCCACACAGAAGCTCTCGGAAATTGCAAAGGAGTGTGGCGTTTATCTGATTGGAGGTAAATTGCCATATTGGCGATTGTGATGAGTGTTACAGTTTTGCTTGTCCTAAATACAGCTGTAAGGTTAGAATAAGCATTGTGTTTGAATATCTGCCTAAGTCATAACAATTTTCTTCTCTTTAATGAAAGGATCTATTCCAGAAGAGGATGCTGGGAAGCTTTATAACACATGCACTGGCTTTGGTCCAGATGGTGCTATGATAACCAAGTACCGAAAGGTAAAATATAATAGCTATGGCCATGTTTTGATGTAAAGGAAACCCACTATTATTTGTATAAGGTGTACATTATCATTAAAACAAAATAAACAAAATATGCTTTGCTTTGCTCATTATATATATACGTGAAAATCTACGAAAGCATATATATATATATATATATATTCATCCAGCACCTGAGAGAAGCCTCCTCGTGGCCACGTATTTAAAATACTTGGTGGCATTGAAGAATAGTTTGTTACATTTGCATCCTGCACTTTCTGCCAGGATTAGAATGGAGTCACAACAAAGGGACTTTCCAGTTTGCTCCATGGCAAATACCTGAAGTTTCCCATTCCCACATTTAGATCTAGGTTTACTACATCTAAGATGGCACATTAATTGCTGCACCACGCTGGCATTCTCACCATAGTTCCATAAGTTGCAGGTTAAATTGCAGTAGCTTATCTTTGGACTAAACATTTCTATGGGCAGAAAAGCAAATCTGGATCCAGCCCAGTACAGGCGTCTTCCCCACTTGCACGCATTCAGTATGCATGCTGTTGCTGACACACATGTTGAAAATGGCACCCAAAGGGGGTGGGGGAATCCCCCCCACTTGCGCTTGTCCTGGTGATGAACACAGCGGCCTGGAATGGAACCCCTGCGAAGGTGGGGATTCCCTTGTATATACTTCTCAAATGAGAGCACTACAAGGTGTTCTGGAAAATGGAAGTTATTTAGAAGATATATGCAGAGCATAGAATTGCCTGTTGTGATATAAATATATATGAATGGATAGAGGGCATATAGAGAAAGCACAATTAATGTGGAATAATTTGCAAGCGGCGCACCTTTTTTATTTTGAAAACAGATTCATTTGTTTGACATTAATGTCCCCGGGAAAATCCGGTTTCAGGAATCAGAAACGCTGAGTCCCGGTGCCACATTATCTGTGATTGATACACGTAAGTAAAGCGTCTTCATTCTAGTGAATAGCAATTCACTTCAGGATGTATTGTGGCTTATGTGTGGTCAAAAAATGGCTGTGCTGTTAGCTTCTCTATGTAGACTGCGAGTTTATTTTTTCATTGTGTATGGGATCTTCTCAGCCATATTTTTAATAAGGAAGTATTAAGTGTGTGTGAGAGAGAGAGAGAGAGAGAAAGTGAGAGAGAATGAGAGAGGTAAGCATTTATAGACTGAGCTTTCTGCTTGGACTTCCCAAGGCAGTGACATATCTGGCATGTTTTTAATGTTTTGGAACAGCTTATTGCAAGATAGGTCTTGGGATCTGTTACGACCTCCGCTTTGCTGAGCTTGCTCACATCTACACACAGAAAGGTGAGGACATCCTGCTGAGTTGAATGAATTTGTGGTGGGGGAGAAGGGTATGACAATTCCTTGTAAAACACCCAATTTCGTATCCTAAAGTTCCATAAACTAGCAAGGAGAATGTGCTTGCATCCAAGCTACAATTCGGCATATTCATAATTGATCTTATTATGGGAATCTCCTTGTCCCAAAAGGCAAGCATTTATTTGTCTAATTAGAGAGGTTCCCCATTAAGGTGCAACAACTAAAAGTCGTCTAATTGACGTTGAACAAAGAGGACACCTTCTCATCAGTCTGTTAGTGCTTGCCTGTCTAAAGAAAACTCATGTTTTCTCTCCACATTCTGTTGATTTCAATGAGACACTCAGTATGGTACCTGTAGTTGCTACTCACTCTACTGCCAGCAGGGGGCTTGGTTGAGTAGCATTGTTGTTGTTTAGTCATTTAGTCATGTCTGACTCATCATGACCCCATGGACCAGAGCATGCCAGGAGCTCCTGTCTTCCAGTGCCTCCAGCAGTTTGGTCAGACTCATGTTGGTAGCTTCGAGAACACTGTCCAACCATCTCGTCCTCTTCTTGGGTCTTTTCCAGGGAGTCTTCTCTTCTCATGAGGTGGCCAAAGTATTAGAGCCTAAGCTTCACGATCTGTCCTTCCAGTGAGCACTCAGGGCTGATTTCCTTAAGAATGGATGCGTTTGATCTTCTTGCAGTCCATGGGACTCTCAAGAGTCTCCTCCAGCACCATAATTCAAAACCATCAATTCTTTGGCGATCAGCCTTCTTTATGGTCCAGCTCTCACTTCCATACATCACTACTGGGAAAACCATAGCTTTTACTATACGAACCTTTGTTGGCAAGGTGATGTCTCTGCTTTTTAAGATGCTGTCTAGGTTTGTAATTGCTTTCCTACCAAGAAGCAGGCGTCTTTTAATTTCGTGGCTGCTGTCACCATCTGCAGTGATCATGGAGCCCAAGAAAGTAAAATCTCTCACTGCCTCCATTTCTTCCCCTTCTATTTGCCAGGAGGTGATGGGACCAGTGGCCATGATCTTCGTTTTTTTGATGTTGAGCTTCGGACCATATTTTGCGCTCTCCTCTTTCACCTTCATTAAAAGGTTCTTTAATTCCTCCTCACTTTCTGCCATCAAGGTAGCTCTTCCAAAAGGCCCCAGACTGATTTGGGCACTGACTAGCCATCGCTGCTGAAAGGATCTCTGGACAGTGATTTCAATGATAAACTTCATACAGAGAACATTTCCAACACAGCTGATATTTATTAGGTATTCTAACCTGGCCTTTCTTGTGGGCTTGGAGCAGGTTGCATTTTCTGAAACTTGTGGGATCGCCTTACCCTTTATACGCCCTCCTGGCCACTTCAATCTACACAATTACAGGTGCCACATTTGTAAGAAATCAGTCTTTTGGTGTGGCATCATCTACACTTGGGAGCTCCCTTCCTATTGATATCAAGAAGGTATCTTCGCTCTGCTCTTACCAGTGCTTGCTTAAAGCATCTTTGTTTAGGCAAGCCCATCCAAATATGTGGACGATACATGTGTTTTAATCAGTTTTTAGATTATTGTTGATTTTAATTAGTTTGGGGTGCTTTACAATACCTGGGTTTAACTGTCTTGTACTGATAAGGTCAATGCTTTGTTTAATTGCTTCTGTAAACCACTTCGTAATGAAACCTCACTCGAGCGGTGTATAAGTTTTTGTTACACAAAAATATGCTAAACAGAATGTCCAGTGGTGGCTGAGGAGAGCAAAGCATAACCCCGAAGACGTGACCAAAGGAAGAGAAATGTCTCAAAAAAACATTGTGGTGAGATTGCTGCTGCTTTTCCATGACTATGCCTTTCTCTCCCAATAATATAAATGCAACTCAGCCACCATCTCCTTCCTTTTGAACCAGGTTGCCAGCTCTTGGTGTATCCAGGGGCTTTTAACTTGACAACGGGGCCAGCCCACTGGGAACTGCTCCAAAGAGGACGGTGAGATCCAGCAAATTATCCCTTCTCCCAAGTGCACGTCCAAAAAATAGTTCAATAGTGACACTCGTTACATTGCTGAAGGTGCTGTTCTTTTTAAATAGGAAAGCAATCCCTCACTAAATTAAAAACAATATGGTACTTGCTTACACTGAAGCAGATATATGATGAATGCATGCACAGCAGAATAGAACTTCAAGCTTGCTCCGTTCATCTGCTGCATTTTCTCCAGTGCACAAAGATTCATACTGAAGCCTTTTATTCCTTTTCATGCAGAGCTGTCGATAACCAAGTCTATGTGGCAACGGCATCTCCTGCCAGGGATGAGAAGGCGTCTTATGTAGCCTGGGGACACAGCACTGTGGTAAATCCATGGTAAGTAGGAAAATGGAGTGCACTCGGAACATGTCTTGCATTCAGTACCATCCCATGTCATGTTTTCTGGCTCAGTTTCTAGTTCAACGTTTTTGAATTTGTGGCACGATACCAGACCAATTCATTCAGATAAAGCCTTGCTGAGAATCTATTTTGTACTATAATATTTTAGTAAAACTTTGAAACAGCAAATGTTGGGAAGGCCAATAGGAAAGGATACATGAGAGAAACATTGAACATGATACATTTTCAAAAGTGCATTTGAACCTGTGGTGGTGATCAAAACCTGGATTACCTTGAAAGCTTGCTGCTTCAGAATTTTTTGCCCTACTTCTTTTCTTGTTTGCATCTAGTTTGGATGGGAATCAAGTGGCCAAGTCAGGAACTTCCATTTCCTATCAGCCTGTCCTTCTGGAACTCTTTCCCATTCCACCTTTGGGCTCGAAGGGTTGAAGAAGTAAATGGAGGTTGAAGGCCTTGGTTTAGGAAGTCTGTGGCTCTTAAGGGGTGCATGTACAGTGGTACCTCTGGTTGCAAACGGGATCCGTTCCGGAGCCCCGTTCACAACCTGAAAGGAAGCAACCCGTGTCTCGCACACGTGGGTCACGATTCACCGCTTCTGCACATGCACGTGATGTCATTTTGCGTGTCTGTGCATGCATGAGTGGCGAAACCTGGAAGTAACCCTTTCTGGTACTTCCGGGTCGCCTCAGGACGCAACCTGAAAAAACGTATCATAAAGCAAACGTAACAAGAGGTATGACTGTAATGTGTTTAAGTTTTAAAATTTATTTAAAGTTTATTTTAAGTTTTAAAATATGTTCATTAACCTATAACAAGGTAAAGACCACAGCTCTGTTGACCGTTTCCTCCCAGCTCCCAGAGAGCTTCTGTCATGGCTCTGTTTTCTTTTTCAGGGGGGAGGTCATAGCCAAAGCTGGCACTGAGGAAACTGTTATCTATGCAGATATAGGTGAGTCCGCAGTAGTGTTTTTTGTCCTCCCATGGCATGGGCTTCTTCTGTAGCACTAAACCGGGACAAAGTGACACGATTCAGTTCCTTGACTATAAAATGGGAATAAACAACCACCCCCCGCAAGGATATTTATGAGTGAGAGCGCAGAGCAGGCTCAATAACTTTGCATGTCTTTCATGCAATGGTAAATTAAAATTTACCACTGGATCTGCCAAGCTAAGATTCAACTGATTTTGCATGTGAAAATTAAGGATTTAACCTTCATCTTGTTTTCTGGGATAAAAACTTACCCAGGCACACTTTTCATTGTGCAGTTTACTTATAAATAGACATATAGGGTAGCTCTTCTAGCCTAGGACATTGTCACCTGCACAACATCTCCAAATTTCAGCCAGTTGTCACTTACTGTTTTCCTTCTGAAAGGAAGAAAAAACCACCCAAACCACACACATAAGAAATGCATTGAATGTTACCATTGGGATACTAAAATATTCCATTTTTTCCATTAAAAAATGGTCAGGGAAAGGCCAGGAAACATGGGGGGCATAGGGTGTCAATAGGTTGGCACAAAACATAGAATCTAGTTTGGGGAACAAGGACAATGTCATGCAAGTTTATCATTGGAGTGAGATATACAAGGTTAACCTTAGTTTTGAGTTGACATACTGTAGTTTTTTTCTAGATGGTATCCAATATTTTCATGGCAGTTTTACTTTAAAAGGTAGTTTTTGTTATTGTAATTGAAAATAAAAAGCATAGCTTAGTTAAGGAACAGAAATTGTGTTGTTTGCTCAATATGCAGGGACAATTGTTTCCTGTACAAAACAATTATACCTCCTTTGGATAAGTTCTTTCTGGCTGTGGGTGTATTAGTTTTGTCAAGCACACTTCATCTAGAACAAACACAATTTTTTTCTGTGAACCAAAAACTCCCCAAATTTACACTGATAAATGTCATTGGGGTACTAAAAATACTGCAATAACTGGGTTGTGGGGCAGTTTTTTGTTGTTGTCAACATTGGATAAATGCTAAATTATAGTGGCTACAGGGCAGTGTGGGGAGCAGTGAGTGAGAATTGGTGGTAATATGGGCCTTCTTATTTCTGTTTACAGACCTAAAGAGGCTTGCAGAAGTTCGACAGCAAATCCCCATTCTTTCTCAGAAGCGGTCTGATCTTTATGCTGTAGAATCGAAATTTGCATGATGTATAGAGACTTGGACCAGTACAGAAAAATCACCTTTCTTTTCCTAAATTTTTAGTCAATGATGTTGAAAAAATGAAGTGTCCTTCGGATAAAAATCTATTAAGGATAAGAAACCCAATTTATAAATAAAAAATTCTATATAAAATCTAGTGGTAAGCTTTGAATGAGAGGGGTTCATTTGAGTTTTTTATATTAGGGTACTTGATTAAGCCACTTCACAATGCATTGAAATATATGTGTATCACCATAGCAGTGCCTTAGAGATCAAGCGCGCATGGATATATAGATATATATAGAGTGAGAGCAATGGTAAGATCGACTATTCTGCTTTGATAAATTGCCTCAGTCCCGTATACCTGAAGTAATGTCTCTACCCTCATTGTTCAGCCTGGACACCGTGGTCCAGCTCCGAGGGTCTTCTGCTGGTTCTCTCACTGTGAAAAGTGGTTACTGGGAACCAGGCAGAGGGCCTTCTTGGTAGTGGCGCCCACCCTGTGGAATGCCCTCACATCAGATGTCAAGGGGATAAAGAATTGCACAGCTTTTAGAAGACATCTGAAGACAACGTTCAGGGACGTTTTTAATGTTTGATGTTGTATCGTGTTTTAACTATTCTGCTGGGAGCTGTCTAGAGTGAATGGGGAAACCCAGCCAGATGGGCGGGGTATTATTATTAGCAGCAACACTTGGGACAGTATATTTTGACCTTGCAGTATTTTGCAAAAGCTGTACCATCATTCAGTGAAAAGCAAGGCTCTGAGCTGTCCTTGAAAGTTTTCCCCTCCCTATCAATCTCTTCGCCAATTCCCTCACTTAGCTGAATTCTGTTGTTTCGTGTCACGGCAGGTTTGGCGCTCTATCCCACTCCAGTCCAAGGGCATTACTCCCTTATTTATGTTAAAGGGGAAGTTACCTTGTTTAGGCTGCATTGTCCATCAGTTCAAGAAAACTAACTGTGCCAGGAGTAACTAGTGGTGGAGCACTGAGCTGCTTTTTCCATGAGATAACAGGTTTATTTATGTACAACACTTGTTTGCTCATACAAATGTTAGGTACAACAAACCTCAGGCCTGGAATCTAGAAGCAACTTTCCATGTCTTTCTCCCCAGGTCATTGCCTACTCAAATATTTTTGCCTGGCTGGAATGTGGCTTTGAATTGTGCAAATCTCCCAAATATAAGAGTTTGTAAGCATCTGTGGTTAACTACCAAAGCCACAAGGATTACATGCGTCTGCTGCATTTAACATTTATTTTCTAGTGCTTCAGCAACAAAAAGACACTGACATATACTGTGTTGTTTGCTTGGGGGTGTATTTATTTATAGAACCAAAATCAATTATTAGAATAAGTCATCCTTGGGGCAGGGGCTTTTCCTGGAGGGAGGGAGGGAGAGGTGCTGTAGTCAAGTCATAAAGCACATGTTTTGTAAACAGAAGGTCCCTAGTTAGTGTCAACTACTGAGCTAGATAGACCAGTAGGCTGATTTGAAATAAGACAGCTTCCTGTGAAGGTGTTCTTGACCCTTGTGGTTGTGATGACACAGTCCAAAGCTGTCCTGGGAACCTTTGAAGGTGGGGGTGCAACTCTGTTAAAATATAAATAAAATTACAACTTACGTGTTGTAATTACGTGCGTGTGTGTGGGTGTGTGTGCATATGTGTATTGTTTTTATGTATAATTTTACAACTTTTAATTGACACCATCATTCCCTCGTAAACTACTGTTGTTTTTATGCTTTTTTCTTTTCTTCTGGTCTATGACCGTAATAAACTTATTCATTCATTCATTCATTCATTCAACTTACGTGGATAACATTCCATTGCAAATCCTAAAATAATGAACTACATTGTCTCTTGTCTCTCAGTGAAGAATTGAATTAACGTAGTCTTTCTAGGGATAGGTACTTCCTAGGCTGTTTTAACAATGATGTCTTTAGAACATATATAGAGATTATCTGGATTCTGACTTCCAGTTGGTATTTGTGGCCAAGTTTGCTGACACCGTGCACTGTTCATTGCTCATCATCAAACAGCAAGTCACATAAATCTGCCACAATCTACACCTGTTGGAAATTTTACCTACATAAAGGATGATAAATCTACCAGCCTGTCAATCCTGTAAAATATCTGGACAGTCAGAATGATTAGTACCGCTGGGACCATGGGCAGATTCATGGAGTGAGTGAAAGCAAAGAAGAAAAGAGAATGCTACTCTTAATAGTGACCACTGGTTCATAACCCACTTCTAAATATACTTTCACCAAAACAGGAATTTTGATTCCATTAATAAAACACTTACAGGTTTTAAATACTTGTGCTCAGCCCAATAGTATAAATGTGGAATTACTGCTGCCACAACCAATAACTACTTTTCTTTCTGATGGAATACCAAGTTTGTTACATTTTTAGAAAGCAAAAAGGCACATACAGTGAAATGAAATTTATTTTTTTTAAAAAACACACACCATATATTCAGTATCTGACGCCTTTGTTTAAAGCCACAATGTAAACTGCCAACTGTGCACAAGCACATATAGTACCACCCCAGGACCCCCACTTGAGATTTAATAGCTGTCATACTAGCTGCTGTTTTCCAAGTAGCTTGGACTTGATAGTTCTTTTCTAGCATCCCCCTCTTCTTGCTCATTCTCACTGATTCACACATCTATACCTGCCAAGAAAGCAAAAAACCCTCAGTATGTATAGTACAAATTTTAATCCCCTCTGGAGAACAGAAAAATCTGTTTTATAGGGCTCTCAAGTTAGCCTTTACATATATAAAATGCAGGAGTTCTAGTACTATGTAATAAAAATTAGATTCTCATAGGGGAGAGGGGCCTTACAGAAATTAAGGCTATAATCCTATACCCACTTACCTGAAAGCCAGCCTCACCTAATGCAGTTACAGGTATAGTGTTACACACGTTACGATTCAGCTAAAATAAGGCCTATTAAATTGCAATTGATCTCAATGGGAGATAGTCAAGAATTTATTTAAATTTGCCAATTAAATGCTTCTTACCTTTGGCTAGATCACACCTTTAAATTTTGGAATGTTTGTATTTCCACACTGTAGCATGGACCACACAATAGGCTGATGGCTCAAATACCAACTTGACAGCTGGTATAATGCCTAATCTTTCTTCTTTTTTGCTGACAGCATTAATTCTTATTCTCTAGCTAAATAAGAGAAACTACAGAAATCTTGTTACCAAGATGTAATGACTGAAGTAAGCCTGATAATGAATTCCACTATGCCCTAGTTTTCAACAAGTTCATCAGCTTGTCTTTCGTTTGCTGTCTTGGATAAAACTGGAGTGTGTACATAGTTGCAATATCCAGTTCTGAAAAGCCAGTCCTTCAATGAAAACTGAGCGGCCATTTTCCAGTTCTCAGCAATGCTACTTTGATAGAGATCAACTGTCAGCACCAGGGATGGGCATCCTGTCATTTGTTATCTGGTTAAATACCCAAGTAATCAAAGGACAACACCAGTTGTATGTGGGAAAGCAGCTTATTTCGAAGTCTCAACAATTATATTCATGTGTGCGCGCGCGTATTTACAATTTAAATAGAATCACCACAAATAGTTGTGCTAGGTATATTTCCCCAAATTCACTTCCAGTTGTCTAAAAATTTTATGGCTATGGCCTGCTGTGCTTCTGAAACCTCTTAACATTTCATTAATAAAAAAAATATTTCCTAGAACTTTCTTGTAACTTTTTTTGGGGGAGGGGGTGAGAAATCGTTTTTTAAATAGTCTTCCTTCTTCAGGAAGCTGAATTTCCTTAGCAATACAAATCAAAATATGCCTAATCTGAAAATACTGATCCCAGGATAGTCCAAAAGTGTCTTTCCCTTTACATTTTTATACGTTACTGTATCATGTTACATGTAAGGCTTTCATTCATTAAGAGTCCTATATTTCCAACAAAATAGACAACTTGTTTGTTATAATTTATTCCACTATGAAACTGAAGATTGCATACATGGGTTTGTCAAATTGTCTCCCATCAGGGCATTGACAAGACCCAGAGTAGCTTAGCTTCCACTAAGAGCCTTCAGACAATGCCCATGGATAACCATGATCTTGGAGCAGATTTCAGATATCTACATGCTGTACAAAACAATTCAAACCCATGTTGCTTAAAAGCATGTTGTATATACTTTTTCACATAAAAAAGATTGTGTGTTTACCTAGTCTTTCGCAAATTAGCAAGACCAGGCAGTTCTATACCATCATTACATTTGTTTATCCCGACTGATTGATCAACTTTCAGTATGGGTATGGTTTCCTGCCATAAACAGTAAAAACATTTGCTGATGTGTATTGGTCGTATTTGTTTTGTTTATCATGGTGGGATCAGAGACCTACTTGTCCAGATCCTCTGTGACTTTTGATGGAGTCTAGTTTTCAACCACTTTTCTAAGCTATTCTTGCAACCTAACAGCACAATCCTAACCAAATCTACTTAGAAGTAAGTCCTACTGAATTCAGGTTAGCAGGGTTAGGATTGCAGCCCACATCCTTTAAACAGCCTATTGTCAGATCTCCAGAAGCCCCTTTCAGAGCACTATTTTGCACAGCCCTGCAGTTTTGCAGGTACTACTGGTCAGCTGATCAGCAGTGCCTACAAGCACTTTTTCAGTCCAGCCCCACACCTGACTTCACGTAGAGCAGGGGTGTGTGGCTGGGCCGAATGGTGAGCTCTGGTAGGCAGGCCCATTTAAAAAGCTAGGCTGATTCCATGCCCCTTAGGATAAATTGTCTTGTTAGGTAAGTTACCCATTTTTAAAAGGTAAATTCTATAGCAATAAGGTTCCTTTTAAAAAAAGTCACACCCCATTGCACCAGCAAAAAAAAAATGGGGAAATAAAACATGGTTATTTGAAGTTTCACTATTCCGTGCAGAGAAGTTAGCAGCACATTCACATAACATGATTGTCTTTTTTGTATGCTGATTTTCCAAGGAAGTAATTTTAAAACCAATACCCTAAATCTTACATGTCTAAGAGATATTTGAATGTAATATTTATTTGGTGACTTTACAAGTGTAAGTCATTTACAAAAAAATAACAAACAAATGTAATTCTCAGTGCAGTTTCAAATATCTGAAAACAGGAAACAATCTGATGATTTGGAATGCTAGTATCAGACAGCACATGCTTAATTCTTAATTGTTTTCCAGAGACAGAAGTGTCAGTGTACATAGAGCCACGCAAATAAAAACCCTTTTGAAACACATGATACAATTACAGATGAGAGGGATACTTCAATAGAAAACTCAATAACTCAAAAATGCTTCGTCTCCTTCCTCTTTTTTTTTTTGGGAAGCAGCTGACTTTCTAAACTGAACATAATGGAAAGATTAAAATTATCACTGAATCTTGTCAATTTTCTTCTTCATTTATTACATTAACAGAATGAACTCTTTTCAGCAAAATGAAGTGTAACTAGTTTTTACAATGTGTGGCTTAGGAAGCAGTCTAAAACTAACTGACCTCAGAATACAATCTTAACACATCTGTGCTATACAATGAATTTTGTAAATCTGAAATAGTACTATTACAGTTACTGGTTCGCTTCAGTAGCTCCTAGGAACAGTAGGGCAACTGAGAACAGTGGATTGAATCCAGACTTCCCAGGAGGTTTTCAATCCAATAGAGATCTCACCTGTGCAGGGAGACAACTGTTACAGATTGCCTCCTCACCCTGCAGCCTCTAGCATCATCTCCCACTCTTCTAAAGGGTCTCATAATTCTCTTGAAGTGTGGAATGTGGTACCGGAGGAGAAGGAAATTCACCAACAGTAGAATCCTCTAGGCAAAACCCCATTCAGGAGATGTTTCTACTGATGGGAACAAAGTGTGGATCCAACCCAATATGTGCAATTTGATAAATACTCGAATAGAAACAGCTCTTAAAATAGAGCTGAAAAAGTAACAAAACTGCAGATGGATGCTTTGTGCCATAGCATAAGCCCAAAAGCATCTTTTGAAGCCTAAGTTACTGTTTCCAATTCAGTTGGACCCTTTCAACTAAACCTCACCCCAACAAGGTCTGATACTTATTTCTACAATAATACTAGCATGCATACTAACCTGACGAATCCAAGACCAGTGTTGGCAGTGTCCTTAACAGAGACAATTTTGCTCTCCTGAAAAACGTTTTGACAAATAGGCTTTTTCTAGTGACGTTCAAATTAAGACAAGGGAAAGGAAAAGTTGCTTTTGGGGACACAGGGCTACTGATAAATGGTAGTTAGTAAATTGCAAAAGATCTTTGAAGTAGTTCTCTAAACCATGCACTAGAAGAGCAGATTGAGAACTTCGGTTTCTGTATAGCTGCCACTGTTCTATTAAATGAAGAAGAAACTGTAAACGGGAAGAAAGAAAACTGCACATGATACCTATGTTGAAATGATTTAGCTTCACCCACAATTGCCTTAAAAATCCCTACTATTCAACAACTTTGCAAATAATGTGTTCTTTGCAAAAATAAAATCAAGCCAGAGGGATTCATTGCATATAAAAAATTACACAGCACTATTAATTTTTAAAATCAACATAATAAGCAGTAGTAAAACATCCTGTAGATAGAGCCAGTCATTCACAACATCCACCCTCAAAACATGAGTCAAAACGGTTTTTATTTGCATGGCCAAAATAATATTTGATCCCCTTGCAACTCTTTTAACCTCCCTCTAACAATTATTTGCTGCAGGGGGAACAAACTGCTTACTCTGATGGACAGCCACTCCAGCAACACCTAAACATTTAACAGATAATTACAACACCATGGACCCAAAAAAAAAAAAAAAAAAAACCCAACCCCCCCAAAACCACCCCAGATTAACTTCCACCATTCAACACACTGCAACAGTGTCTTTAGGACTAGGTCGAAGGGGGCAGCTTTACTTTTAAAAAGGTCATTTCCCTCCAATTCTTTCTTTACAATGTTGGTGGTTTCAATCCATATTTCTTTGCAACTTCTGTCTGGGCATAGGCAGCATCACAGAGTGAGTAGAGGTGAGCCATTTCCATCTCAGATTTGGCTAGGTTAATAGCTTTATTGAACATTTCAATGGCTTTATCCAGATTGCCTCTAAAATAAAGGGGAAAGGTTGCATTAATGTAAAGGAAATAAAGCTTGATATGACAAGAGAAAAGCCCATTCTAAAACCAGAGACTAAAAATAATCCAAGGACAATGCCTGGGATAGAGCTGCATTCTGAAAGCTGAACTTTCCTCCTTAGCAATCACCAGTATTGTTATAGATATACAAGTCCTTTATCAAATACCGTAAGTTAACGCTTAGCAGTTACATGTGGATGTTAAAAGAATGTGTGGTTTTTTCCAATTGAAAAAAAAATTGCAGCTTTGTTGGTGTCCTTTAACTACTGTATGCCATTTTTCTCTCAACTTCCTAATAGGCATTATTCGGAAATCTGTGTCCCTGTTTATCTGGTCTTAGAAATTCATTATGATGAAAGTATTTTGGAGATGCTGGATGCACAACGATCTCCGAATGTCCATGTCTCAAACAACAGCTTCATTCTTTAATGTGCTAATTAATGTGATTGTTCTGGCCAGCTGTCACAAGTTTCTCTAAAATACTAGATATCCTATGGAAAATGTAAAGGTATACAGAAGTATGGCCCCCCAAAAGGTGCAACTTATATGATAAACAATTTGAGCAGGTTATTTGTTTATTGCTGTTGTGTGGCCAAAACTCTTAGCTGTGAGTCCTGGAAGACCTGCAGACCTTTCCCCACCAGGCTTGGGAGGGCAGGGCCCTAACTGACTCCAGCTACAAAAGCTTGGGCTGCTGAACAGAATCTTGGGCTGGGGTAAAGTTTAGGGGGTTTTGTTTGTGGGAGGGTTGTTGCTGTTATCAATTTTTGTATCTATATTTTAGATCTTGGGATTTATGTGGAAATTGTTCAGTTTGGTTGTGTACTCTTTGATGTTTTATTTACTGTTTATGACTACTTTTGTTAGGCTTGAAATTATATAATGTTGTTTATGCTGTAAGCCACCTTGAGCAAGGTTTATACTATGGAAAGGCAGCATATAAATAAAATGGTGTATGTACGTATGTATGTAACTATGACTCTGCTTCCGGAATTCCTGCATTGCCTACAACACTTTTTGCAGTTTAGGCAACATCTGCTGGGGCCCACGTCCAGACCTATATGCTATGAGCAATCTTAACTCTAAGGCTGCAATCCTAGGCCCACTTCCCTAGCATAAGTTCCATCGAATGCAGTGGGACTTAAAGTAGCTTACATATGACTACCCTATAATTAGGTGTGGGTGGAAGTACACATACCTCTCTGTGTGTATAGACACAGACAGACACAGACACAGATACACACTGCACTATTATATACTGCATCATGGTGCTTCAATGTCAGTGAGACCACATTGTTCACTACTACAGAACTGGCCCAGGGTTATAGTGCTTTTGTCCGAGATTGGTTTCCAGCGAGGAAGCTTTTCAAAGTTTAGTAGCATGGAATGCATAATAGCTGCTTGTCTTTTGACAAGCTGGAATTGTAATCGCACCAATATGATAGTAGAGAAATGATACTGGTTTAGTAACAGGTGATGCCAAAATGCACTTCAGCTGAAGAAAAGTTAACATCAGTTCTGCAAAGGAAGTCACTAATGACTTAAAGCACTTGTTTTCAACTAGTACACCAGTAACTAACCAGAGAAGCATTTCTCAACCTTGGGTCCCATATGCTGTTAGACTACCACTCCCATCATCCATAGCCAGCAGGGGCAGCAATCATGGATAATGGGAGTGGTAGTCCAACATCATCTGGGGACCCAAGGTTGTGAAAGACTGTACTACAGGATCAGCGCCTGATCCAAGGGATATACACTTGGCACCTAGAGTACAGAAGAGGGAGACGGGCAATGAAGCTTATCCCTTTCCTATACCAGCAGGGTTGGAGTACTGGATCAAGCTGGTGGCTGGATCCTTACTTCCCGAACACCACAGGGTCACTTTGACAAGCATGTGGAACCATTTCCTTTGCAGACTGGCAAAGTGTCAGGGAACAGATTATCAGGCTCATGTGGCAGAAGTTCCCTACTGCTGTGCTATAGGGCCATCTGCTTCCAACAAACAGTCTTGAAGGAAGAAGTCAAATGACAGTAATGTAGCATTCTAGACTCCCAAACTGGAAAAAATATGGTACTTACCTTTGCACTTCAATTGTCCCCATAGTTTCATATGCAAAGTCACATTTGTTATCAATTTCAATGGCTTTGCTTATAAGTTCCAAACCTTTATCTAAATCCTGCTTCCACTGAAGTTGAAGTAAACTGCAATAAAAACAATTGCAGTCCTAGGTGAATTGTATGAAAACAACAGACCTAACATAGTAGCATTCTAAGAAAGAAAATACAGTCTGAAAAAATAAAGAGCCCTAAAGTCAAGTAGGCTCTGGATCCAAGTCAGATGTAGTTATTTACATATACAGTGGTACCTTGGTTTGCAAACGTTTTGGATTACAAACATGTCAAACCCGGAGGTTTGTGTCCCAGTTTGCAAACTTTTTTTTGGATTACAACCCCTTCTTTTGGATTACGAACAAATTATTTTTGGAAGCCCCATTGGCGAAAGCACACCTTGGGTTACAACTTGTTTTGGTTTACAAACGGACCTCTGGAATGGATTATGGTTGTAAACCAAGGTACTACTGTATACCTTTTGTGACTGTATCATTGACAAAATAGAGGCCGGATTCTATTTAAACACGCCAACTTTTGTTTTTGTCAACAGCACAGCTGGATTCAAATCAGGTGAGAGTTCTTGGACAGAAATCCAACTGTTACTGCTGAAAGCAGAAGGTGAAACATTAAGCCTCTCTATCAGTTCAATCACACCTTTTAGTCCAGCACATACCAAGCAGATACCTATTTATAAATTAACGATTTTAGCTTGAATCCAGTGTGTCCCTACCACATTCATACCATTAGTATGAATCATTTTCCACCCTTCAGCCCTCTCTGCAGTCCCGCACACGTTTCAAGAAGAGGGGGAAAGATAAAACTAGCAACAACAATTATTTCACTTCTTCTACTGGGAGCATCCCATAAGCAGAGCTCTGTTCATGGGAACTCTGGATCCAACCCAATAATATCACTATACCTTTAAAACATTTTAATGTTAGATTATTACCACCAATAAAGTGAGCTTTCCAGAAAATTATGGATTGGATTTTTTCCCCAAAATATTTACAGCTGCCCTTAAATGCTGGAGATCTGATTTAGCATGTTTGACTTTCATTTAGTAAAAAAAAAAAATTACAAGACGCATGTCTTACTAATTTAATATGTTGCATAAATATCTGAGTAGATTTTCCAGTAGCAATGAACTGAAATATGTGATTAGGAAAAAATGGAAGTCCAAGTAGTGTGATTTTAATTCAGTATTCAAACAAACTCAAAGGTTCACTTGGAAATTTTTATTGAAATGAGTATGTGTATCAATACTTTTAAAATACACATAACTACTCAATAGCATATTTGATTTCAGTGGAAGGGTTCGATGTGGAGGCACTGTTAACATATTTATTTTAGTATGCTTGAAAAGTTGCACATATACATACTTAGGTAGTACTGCATAAAACTAAGTGGAAGATTTTAACTGAAAGATAACATAGTGGAATTTTTTTCATGCCACGTCCATTTACTAGGGAAGGATTTTATCCCTCTGTGTCACCCTCCTGATGGAACGGCTTCCATCAGTGTAATGGAGAGCAAAGCAGTTTTCAGTGATTCTCCTCCCTCCAATATAACCTGGAGCACAAGAGGAACAGGTCATCCAAAACTGTTTCAATCCCCATTTTGTTAACAGAAGCTTTACCATCAGTTGAGAGACAGAACTGGATACAACCCATTATCTTTTTAGACAGATTATTTCAGATCTAAAATTTAGGAGACGTTTTCACACATACAATAAACCACAAAAGCAGACCTGCAGATAAGTCATAAATGTAGCAAGCAAGTATAGTACTTACCCTTTATGAACATAAGTAGTAGCATTATCTGGCTCAAGATCAATACATTTATCATACATCTCATCAGCTTTGCCAAATTGCTGCTGATCTGTTAATGCCTGTATGAATAAACATAATTGAATAATGAAAGAAATGTAGTTTAAAGATTACGTTCCCATTCTCGTATACCTCTCCAAAAATAAGTGGCATATACTAGCCCAATCTGTTAGCACATGAAGTATTAAGAAGTATTATTTATTGAGCTGGTTCATGATAATACACAATTTCTTCACAACTGAAAAGAAACATATACCTGGGCATATAGTGCATAACCTTCAGCACACCTCGGGAATTTTTTAATAACATCTTCGAAGCCTTTCATTGCCGACTGTACTTGTAAAGCGTTATTTCCAGTATAGGCTTGACGATACTGTTAAAAAAACACACAAGTGACTATGTAAAAAACATGGCAGAAAACAAATTTATTGTCATCTAACCTCCAAGCAATAACTAATACATTCTGAAATGTAAACCATCAACTTCCTGAAAGCAAAACAGTATTTTGACAAAATATTTGACTGCTTGACAGTAAAATCTTAATAAAACCCCATATACTTACCAATGCAAAGCATTTCTGTGCTTGTGCCAAGGCAGAATCTGGCCGCAAACGGATACATTCATCAAAATCTTCTACAGCATCTTCAACTTGGTCAAGCAGAATTTTTAGCTAACACAAAGAAAGAAGTATGAGCAAAGCTCTGCATGCTGTACAAGGAAAAGTTAATGCCACTGATAGAAATACCAGAAAAAAATCATTCCACACTCTAATTACCAGGGAAGATAGGCCTACTCCAATTAGAAAATATATTTTGCATGGGTAATTTCTAACCAGCTGCCTAGTACTTGTCTCTTGTTTATAGCAAGTTTAGCATCCATCCCCATTTAACACTAATCTTGCACTTCTCTCCAGTTGCTTACTTTTTAGCAGTTAAGAGATATTTAAGAACTACTCAAATATCAAAGCACAGTTGTCAATCTCTCTCTCGCTCTCTCTAATATTCTGTAACAATATACTCTATCTATATGTTACAGAGTGTCTTATTTTGAAGGGGAAATAACCAAAACAACTCCTACCTACTGCGAACTATCCCTGGATTATCACTTTACATTCTACTATTTTAATATTATATAGATATTTGCATTGGTATGTATTCCACCCTGGAATCCCTTTGTGGATGAAGGTATGGGTGGGAAATTTAATAATAAGTAAAATAAATACCTGCCCTCTGTGATGGTAAACATCTGCATTCTGAGGATCAATATCGGCAGCCATATTAAAATCTTGAGTAGAGAGCAGAGGTTGTTGTTGTTGCATATACATACTGCCTCGCTTGATGAGGGCATTAGCACGAAGCTGTTAAAAGGAATAATGGAAATTATAGCTGCCAGCTAAAAAGTCTTTTCAGAGTTTTAGGCTGCGTTAGTCATCCCACTTACCTGGGAGTAAGCCCCAAGAAATTAAATGGTACTTACTTCTGAGCAGACATAATTAGGACTGATCAATCAGTCATGAAGTCCTATACTTGGGTAGTATTTGCAATCTGAACATGATACTGCACAAAATTACTACCGTTTAAACTGTTAAGAAGCCCCAAACAAGGCTTAAAGCAGGCCATGATCCAGTTACAGGAAGACAAATATCCTAGATCCAGAGAACTGAATTGGGTGCCCAGCTAAAATTGGATTCTTTGTTCTTCATTCCTCCCATAACACAGGGCTAGTCATATTATATTGAAGATCCAGGCACCCTTGTCATGATCTGGTATTTCTCTTATTCCTTCTGCAATTTAAGTTTCATATAGCCCTGGCATGGGGAACCTTTGGGCCTCCAGATGTTGCTCAACTAAAACTCTCATAAGCTCCAGCAAGCAAAGCCAATAACCAGCAATGATGACAGTTGTAGTTCAGAGACATCAGGAAGGCCAAAGGTTCCACATGCCTGATATACCCTAAGGCAGTAAATACATATGGTGGCTCATGGCCAATCAGTGGTTAATAGAATCTTTGTGAGCAGTTTGTCAGGAAATGGTTATGCAGGGTTTCACTTCCTGGTTAGGTTTCACTTCCTGGTTAGGAGTCAGAAGTGCTTTAGCAGTCTGAAGCAAAGATGCAATTTATGGCCAGGTCTCCTTGGCCAAAAATTTGAAATTCGCCTATTTCTAGGATAATTTTGTTTAATGTCTGCAACACAATGGGCAAAAGTAAATATTGGGCAATGTATACTGCCAATCATGTGCTTGCAAGGAACTGAAGGGAGAAAAGGCTGGCAATATGCTTAATTCTTAGTCTACCACTTTCCCTCTGTATATGCCCTCCACTCCCACCCCCAGGGTAGTGGAAATTGTTTTCAACATTCACTTATTGAATTTATTGAAAAAACACTTAAGCCATCTCACTTGAATCCTCAAAAGGTATAGTAATGAAAATATGTACTGGCTGAGGTCAGGTAAGAGGCAACATAGTTACTTATATATTCTACTCAACAGCAGGATCATAGAAATAATTGAACATAGTATCACTGCTTCATCAACTGCAAAACATTTCAGGAGGAAAATAAACACATTCATCACTCACCTTTACATTGGCATCTTCCATACCAATAACCTGATTCAGATCAGGTTTGGCAGCGTTTGCATTACCAATAAGCAGGTAGAATGTAGCTCTTAATAGTAAAGCTTCTGCGATATATTTTCCTTTAGCCTCAATTTCTTTAGTACACTCACTAATTATTTTGTCATAGTTTTCTTCTTCCATATATTTCTTTGCCTTTAAATAGCCAGAGCTGAAAATAACATGCATGGTGGTCATTAATGGACAGTGAGGAATTCTCCCTAATTCTAATAAAAAATTATGGAGAAGGCATTTTGGGTGGTATCACTGGCCTATACATTAACTCACAAACCAATTGGTCCAAAATATCCTATTCCTCATCAATCCAGCTTTTAAAATTTCAAATATGCAAATTAATAATTTACTTGGGTGTTATCAGAACTATTTCAACAGACAGCATGTATTAAAGCACACAATCAAATAACAGATATATGTTCAAAATGTTTCAAGAATTTATCTTAAAAAAAGGTTTCAGTATCCCAAGTACTCTGACTTTGTAAGGTGGCGATGGCCTTGAAACTAATGGTTTGAGTAACCTCCAGTTCAGAATGTTCATGTGTCCCGATTGACTGGTTGAATCAAATGCACTGTGTGTATACACACACACACCACTCTTCAATGTGTAGCTTATGGTGCCATTCCTTTGATATCTATGACCCATCTTCAGCAAAACTGAACACTCGAATTAACAGCATGTGCATTTGATATTCTCTTGAAACTGAACAACTGTCACTTCTCTTTTTGTATGCTCTCATACTCAAGTATCAAAAGAATAATTTCTGCTGCTCAGAAAATAAAATATTGGTTTTAATTATTTTAAAGACTTCAATACTACCCTTTATTTAATACTAGCTTTCAACAACAAAATTCCCAGGTAGCTATCAGAAATGAAGCTAAACACAAACCTTTGTTCTAGTAATACCTGAGATTTAACCTCTAATCCCACTATTTGCACATTTATAAACCAAAGTGGCGGTGCTTTGGGTATTCCTTCCATAATAAAGAAGCATTTGTTTTTAAAAAGCAATAAATGTTTTTGCTTATTGTTTAAATTTATACATTTTCTTTTTGCACATATGCCCAACAATCTGAAAATGATTCTCCTCCTGCACTACAAACGTATTCTACAGAATCAGGCAAGTTGGTAGTGTACAGCTAGGGCAAACTTAAGCCATGTTCTAAGCAATTCTTTTCCTTACAGATTTTCAAAGCTGAAAATATACAGCACCATGCATTTTACCTTTCTTATAAAGCATGCTTTAGAAACATAACGGTTTGCTCTACCTAATTCTAAGAAAATGTCACTTTCTGTGTACTTCTTGGATCGATACCTATCTTTCTGACTCAGTGGACCACCACAGAGGGAGGTGTACACCTAATATTCCTGATGACTTAAGCCAAGGAAAGAATCGTAAAAGGGATGCAAAATGTCATGCTCCCTCACTCCAGCCTTCTTTCTTTCACTCTTTCCTCCTGCTAGCTCTAGCCATGGTAAAGTGCTGTGATGGTACCAACTATAACCAGGCTTCAATTAATGCCTAACTAGAATTTGAAGATAGTAAAAAACAAATCCTGGTTAATATTAACCGTGTCTGACCCACAGAAGTAGGGAAGCAAATACACATTTGTTACAATGCTAATATTTTAAGAATAGTTAAAGCAACATCAGGATAATTATGTCCAGACAAGTCCACAGATCAGTCTCCCGAGCACTGGAAAATGCACAACCTAACACCAATTTTTAAAAAAAGATATGGGGGGGGGAGATCCTGGAAATTACAGGCTGGTTACTGGTGGAATGTATTGTTAAAGATTAAATAACCAAGCATATAGAAAAACAAGGCTTGCTGAAGTAGAACCAGGATGCCTTCTGCTAGGATAAGACCTGTCTCACTAACCTATTAAGAGTTCTTTGAGGGTGTAAGGAATTATATAGGTCCTCTTATGGATCAGGAATTGGTTAAGTAAAAGGAAGCAGAGAGTTGGAATAAATGGGCTGTTCTCCCAATAGAGGGATGTAGGAAGCAGAGACTCGTGCTTTTTAACTTTTTCATAAACAGCTTAGAGTTATTGAACTGGTCTTTGACTGTAATAAGAAATTACTTACTTACTTACTTACTTACTTACTAGCCTAGAGTTAAGGGTGACTAGTGAGGTGGCCAAGTTTACTTTTGATATTAAGTTGTTCAGGGTCATAACAATAACAAAAATGTGAAAAGAGGATTAGACAAATTAATGAAGGATGAGACTCTCCTGCTATTGTGCTCAGGGCCTGATTCTGGCCTTCCAATATGCATCTGATTGGCCCTTCTATAAATGTCTGTCCAGTATAAGTTAACAAGAAACTAACAACAAAACCAAATACCAGCTTCCATGTTGAGGATAAAAGGTAAGGGTACCCCTGCCCATACAGGCCAGTCGTGTCCAACTCTAGGGTTGTGCGCTCATCTCACTTAAGAGGCCGGGAGCCAGCGCTGTCTGCAGACACTTCCGGGTCACGTGGCCAGCGTGACGAAGCTGCTCTGGCGAACCAGCACCAGCGCAGCACACGGAAACGCCGTTTACCTCCCCGCTATAAGGCGGTACCTATTTATCTACTTGCACTTAGGGGTACTTTCAAACTGCTAGGTGGGCAGGAGCTGGGACCGAAAGACGGGAGTTCACCCCGCCGCGGGGATTCCGACCATACGATCGGCAAGTCCTAGGCACTGAGGTTTTACCCATAGCGCCACCCGCGTCCCATGTTGAGGATAGAGACATTTAATTACACTCTTATCCAATGATAGAAATGAGAACTATTATTATCATTAAAAACAAGCAGCAGCAAACATTAATTGGGGGTGACCCCATTCCACAAAAAGTTGAAAATGTTTTGCGAGTCTTAAAGTCTCACACCCACTTTTTAAGAAAGGAAATCATGTTACATGCCTTCTTACAACATTGCTACAAATCACTTCTTGCTCACTGTCACAACATCTACCTATCAACCATACCTTATTACAAAATCACACACCCTTACACATAAATACATTAGCTAGTAACCTGTTACTCCGTGTAGGTGCCACAAGCAAACGGTGAGCTGGTCCTCACACTGTATGCAGACTCCTATTACTGGAAGGAATGTAAGCACTAGCTTTATTTAAATTTTCCTGTTTAATTAATTATATGTGATACCACAGCAAAAGTTCATAGTTATAAATATGCAGAACAGACAATGATGAATACTAGAAAACCGAAAATTTACTCACTTAGGTTTATCATTTACTTACTTTTCTTTTATGACAGAGGCTTCTCCTTCTTTATCTTTATCTTCATCAGATTTCTCTCCCCTAAGAAGTGGTTGGGAGATAATGTCATCCGTGAAAGAGCTGAAGTATGATTTGATAAATTGTGGTGAAGGCATCAGAGGTTCTCTGTTCTGAAATAAGATGAACAGTGTTGGTTCAAATGCCATTTCTAATTTTTTTATCAGTCAATGGCAAGTAACTAATCCAACTGAAATTAGCACACAATTTAATTACACTTTAAAAAAAACTGATATCTGGTTCAATTTCTAAGTGCAGTTTAAGTGCTGGTGGCAGCCTATGAAGTACTAAACAGTCTGGCCAGGGTTTTTGAAGCACTAGTCCTTCCTTATCAGTCTACTAATTCTTTTCCATCTTCATGAAGACCCTTCTTCTATTCCCACACCTAAATTAAGGGGGTGTTAATGAGGGTGCTAATTCTTACTCGAGAATATTCTTTCATGGAAAATCTGGATGAACACCATGCTGTTATTAATATTCCAGGTCAGGAGGACTATTTTCCTGTAATATTGATACAACTGCTGATGTCTTGCTGGTTTACCATGATCACTGGTATTGTAGTTGATTCCTTGCTACTGAAACTGATAATTAAACTATCTACAACACATTATCCTACTGAAACCAAAGTATGTCTAACATAAATAAGACAGACCTCCATTTCCCTTCCCTTCCTGTTTTTCTTATGTTTACTTTTAAATAATAAGCTATTTAGGGTAGGAACCTGGTTTTTGTTCTTTGTGGAGAGCCATGTATATACCCGAACATGGTTGGTTTTTGGCATGTTATGCAGAAAAAGAGGGATAAATATCGTAAAGTATCTGACTTGTGGACTTGCTGCTTCTATTGCCTGTATCGGCTACTTCCACTGTAGTTACCAGCAATCCTTACTTTCACTAGGACCAGTTTTCAAATCACTTCACACTTGCTGTAAAAACCATTAGCACAGCTTTATTCTTGTAACCACCACCAAATCACAGTTGTGTTACTATCACAACCAATATTGAAAACATACCTTATATTTTTCTTTGGCCTTTTCTTTCCCAAGAAGTTTAAGAACTTTATCAGCTAGCAACATACTTTGCTGATTTTGAAAGCCTTCTAAAATGCACACTGCAGTGACATCTGGGGATTATAAACAGAAAACAATGATATGAATTATGAGTTCTTTAATCCTTGAAAAACTTTATAGCCAGTTGCCACAATGTACATTTTATCCCTCTAAACACATGGCTTATACATACCCCTCTTTGCAGCCAAGGATTTTGAAAATAAACATATTCTTTTGCTGAATTCAAACAACTTCTGCATCTTTAACTTTAAAGTACAACATACTCACCTTCTAAACATTCTTTCTTATTGTCCAACTTCTCATGTGCCTTTGCACGCCTGAAGAGCGCTTTTATGTATCTGGGATTTAGCTCAACTGCCTTTGTACAGTCTTGTGCTACCTCTTTCCATTTTTGCTGTAGATATAAGAATAACCAGTTACAAATATGCTATGTTCTCAAAGGAAAAAAACTACAGGAGATTTCTACCACTTTTAACACTGCAACCTAGTATGCTTTAATAGTTCTTAGTCCGAAATGATCTTATCTTCAGATGCTGCTCTAGATTTAAGTTCCAAATCCATCAATGCAAGCCTATGCTTGTTTACTCAAGAGCTAAGTCACAGTGTGCTCTAGGCAACTTACTCCCAGGTTGATGTGTTTAGGATGACAGAAAATGGTTACAACTACAGAGTAGTCTTACTAAAGTATTAGTAAACAGTTTGACCATAAAGCATATGAATTTTTCGCTCTCAGAGTAGCATCTTGGAGACAGATGTCCGGGAAAGCAAAGAGCAGAAGCAGCCAGTCAAAAAGGAAACTGGGAAACTCTGCAACCCAATAAGAAAATGAGTGTGTGCATGCTAAAACAAGATTTTCTAAAGAGATACAGCTGGTAGGAAGAAGTATTCAAAGCCTAGTGAAATCAAGACCTGGTACTGTACTATTCAAGCCCGAATAATGCAAATAAAGAAGAAATACCTTTAATAAGATACTTAGAAACATGCTTATTAAAAGTAAGTTTGCTACTGCAACTAAATTTAATACAATCCTCCCACTATGATTCTTATACTCAGAACTAAGACCACTGTGTTCTTATACTCAGAACTAAGACCACTGTGGCTTATTCCCTTGAATGCAGGCTTAGGCAGATTGTCTATTTGAAAGCTTACCTCTCCAGCAAACAAACAACATTTATCCTGCTTGCAAATTTCTTATCAGTTTCTGTCAAAAAGGTTTGCCATCTCACCTAGTCACACAAATTACTGGATTTGAAATTCAGTACTACCATGATTCATAAATTCAATGTGTTAATACATTTTTCAGTTTGGTCATTAGCGTATTGCAAATAAAAATAGAAATATAAATTTATCAGCTTTAAAAATTTTGAGTATGGAGAGCAGTATATTTATTAATTTTCTAGAGCAGCGTTAGGACAAAAGTAAATATAGTTTGCAGAATACAGAAACAGTAGAGTAAGCCGACAAACACAGAGTAGCCAGTATTTAATCAGAAATGTAAGGTATGGAAGTTTAGAAATCTAGCATTCCAAGAAACAGTGTCATCTTTAAAACCAAGAGAATCTCAGGTTCCATTTAAAATACACAGTCAGGCAACTGGGAATGTTATAATCTGTATAAGGCCGTGGTCTTTAGGAGATGCAACACAGCCATGTGTGAATCCTGCAATTCAGAACTTCCAAACAACAAAACTCACGAGTTTCATTTGGGTGTTCAAACTTAGCCTAACAAGGCAGGATATGCCCAAGTCCTTTGCTGCCCCCTCCATGCAAATGGGGAACAAGTGAGACAGCTTCAGTTAACCACAGCTTCGTGTGTGAACTGGGAAACTATGGTTAATGGCTCCCAAACAAGCCAGGATTTGTTATCCAACTTTAAACTATGGTTTAATATATATATTCACTTGTTTGGAAGGCATTAACCAGTTTCCCAGTTTGTATTTATCATGAAGCAATAGTTAAGTTCTCCTTCATGGTTTGTTTCCCTGCTCACATGAAGAAGATGTGTCTGAGTGCATGGAACTCATGCATATCCTGGATTCTTAAGTCTGAATTTGATCATGAAAACAAGGTCTATGTGCTGCTTCTCCCTACAAATGAATTGCAAACAGCAAGTATCACTTGTGAATTAGAAGAATTTTAAACCTCTGCATGTGCGGAGTTTAATGCCTAGGGGCTAGAACAAATAAAATGTCTAAACATACAAAAAAGCAGATGAAGTCTATATTAATAATGTTTGTATTTAAGATACATACCAGTTGCTCATATGCTGCAGCTCTGTTCTGATAAAAAGTAGAAAGGTCAGCATTTTTCTCAGGCGGACATAAACTGATGGCTTCGGTATAGCACTGAATGGCTTGCTCATATTTCCCAGCTTTAAAATATTTGTTGCCTTTGTTCTTTGCTGCTTGGGCTCTATCAAGAGGGCTCTGGGGAAAAAGATATATTTACCATTCATACATATTTTGAAAATACAAAAGGGTGGTCTTAATAAAACTTTAAAATCTCCAGGACCACCTTATAGAAACTGAGATATGAAAACTAGGAGCTAAACAGCAGCTTAAACCTAGGTTATGGGCGCAACAACGGAATGTCTAGGCACATTTTTTAATAATAAGAATACAAAGCTGAAAATGAATGAACTGCAGCTAAAATATTATGTTCATTTTTCACACAGTCTAGTCCTTCCCCTGCCCACCCCCCATATATTCTTAAGAGGGTCTCTTCTCCAGGCTTCAGAGAGTATCTGGAAGTGGGGAGGCAGGAAAAGGTCCTCTTTTCCTTCCACTCTGCAGTTTTAATCTGAAATCTTAGGCGCAGTACTGTACCAAGCTCAGAAACTGGTCATGCTAATGAAATTCTGTAGTAAAATGTGCCTAGAAAAATGGGAGTTCCGAACACTGATGGGGGCTGATCACAAGAAAGCCACTATTTTATAAAGATGCTCCTTCTATAGGTAAACAAAATACAGCATTCAAAATGTGGCAAAGATTTAAATATTTTCCCCGCCTTTATTTAGAGCAATCTATATAGAGAGCATCTTTAGAGGAGGCCTATATGAATCTCAGCTATGTATGGTTATAAGATGATGTGTATAAAAGGCTGCTACAGCTGCCAGCTGAGAGGACTGTTTAAAATATTTCCCTAGCTTTGTGGTGTAGATCTTGCTACCAATTTAAACATAAACATAAATTAAACATACTCTATCACACTAAGATTATTATTTTAATAAATAAAATAGAAGTAGAAGATAAGCCTCTTTTTATTACCAGCACAGGAAGGCAATATAGCTTACACATGTATCTCCTTTCAAGTCCAAGAGAATACACAACTTAAGAGAGAAGACTGTTATGGTCACTGAACATTCTGTGATGCTTCTTGCTTGCTAATAGTTATGAGTGACCAGTTGATACTTGCACAATGACAGCTAACAAGACAGCCTTCATGCTTTCC
Source organism: Podarcis tiliguerta (assembly GCF_965153285.1). NCBI lineage: Eukaryota > Metazoa > Chordata > Lepidosauria > Squamata > Lacertidae > Podarcis > Podarcis tiliguerta. The sequence continues at coordinate 32,948,591 of NC_139537.1, forward strand.
TGCTGACTTAGAGCCTATGACAAGCCTTTGAAAGGCAACATTCTCCAACTAGAAAGGAGGCGCTAAGAGAAATTCGTGTTAGTTTGAACTTTAAATTTGGCCTCCTAGAGAGTCAGACAAGAGAGCTGAGTTTTAAGCTGGAGTTGACTAGAACTGGGTTCAGTCTTGGAGCTGAGTGAACTAGTTATTCTCTGGGAATCTCAGGAATGATCAGCAGCTGTATTACTAGCTTGCTTGCTTCCATAATGCTTTGCTTATTTTTTGTAAACTAAAAACAAGTATTTATAGGATACCATGTATCTCTAGGGTTTTTTTTTTATAAATAAAACACTTAACTCTGTAGCACTGAACCTAGACAATTCTCTGCTCAAGGAAATGAGATGTGTGTTGAGGATGTTACTATGGACTTTTATTATTAAACTGCTCAATGTGCAACCAATGTGGTGATATAATTACATTCTCACTTGCAGCAATAACTAAGAATTACATCTTCAAACACTATGAATTTTGTTTATTTCTAAGGGGTCAAGTGGAAGAATTGACTTCTTCAAAATTAATGTTTTTAAAATTAAGACTCCTAGTTCTGGGGGGAATACATTTCAATGGTAAAATTTACATTATGGCCTCAATCCAAAGCTTTGTGGATTCCTTTGCAAACACAAGAACGTCAAACATGAAGCAGGCACAGGGCTGTATTGCATGACTTAGAAAATTGTGTTGCTCACAATGGAGAATCCCTACAAGCATGCAAAATATCCTCTAATTTCTACATTGAAAGAAAACACATCATAACAGAAATGTTAATAGTTTAGACATTAGTTGCTAGCAGATGAAATCTGTACTACCTGTCCAAAACTGCTCAAGTACCATAATATAGACTTAATGTCATTTAGTCTTGCAAAGGCTGTTTGAATAGCGCTTTATGATTACTACCTTGTCTCTCAAACACAAACTCCCTAAATGAGATAATGCAGGAGAGTATATTTGTTCATTTGTAAAGAAAACTATGGTAAAACCAAGCTTGATAAAAAGGTCTGTGGTAAAAAAGTAAACACTAAAGGAATGTGCATTGGTCTTCATTATTTTTCCATGTCACAAAGCTTATGAACAAGGCCTTTGTTTTTAGGGACAGTGTCTTCTCAAGCAGAATGAGGAATTTGCTGTCATTTAATGGGCATGATCTCAGTGAAGCCAACATATGACAAAAATTGACTAGAGATATATAAAGGACAAGTTTCAGCTTTTCCCTTACAGATGTCTAATTAAAAGCTGTCTATCAAACAACACAGGCAATTTTTTATTCTTGTGGTCCAAGATCAGTACCAAAATGCCAGTGAAAAATAACTGGCACCAACCACTTACACCAACAAAAATGCAGTGATTGTCTCTATAAGATATTAAAAGCTTGAGATTTGGAATACCTTTGGCTAAAAAGAGATTTCCAAATTCTAGGCACCTACATCATTTGTTAAGAAGGATGACTTGGGGACTTTTTAATATTTTCCATTCATTAATACAACAACAACATACAAATGCTATTAAGCTGCCTAAACAATAGAAGATACTTATCCTATTTCACTTTAAAGAAAGGAATATATTTATAACTACTCATAAGATCAATAAGTTTTAAAAGTGCACTTTAAAAAAAAATTGCCATTAATTATTTAACCTGATATGGAAAGTGCTAATATTCATTCTCCAATGCTTGCAAAGAGAATGCAAGCATTCCAATTTCACAGGCTTTCCTCAGATAGATTAAAAAATAAAATTCCAAGTTGGAAACAGAATTAAGCAACTGTTCACATCATGCAATCGGACTACACATTTTCAGGGCACAAGAATGTAGGCAGAGCTACTTTGGGAGCTGTGCACCATGTAAAAAATAAAGCCCTTACTTTAAGCCATGCTTTATATTCCTAATCCATGGCCTGGCATAATTGGCAATTAACAGCTCCCATCAAATGCAAGAGACTACAGTGGTACCTCGCAAGACGAAAAACTCGCAAGACGAAAGAGTTTTTTGTTTTTTGAGTTTCTTCGCAAGACGAATTTCCCTATGGGCTTGCTTCACAAGATGAAAACGTCTTGCGCCTTTTTCTTAAAACCGTCAATACATTTCCTATGGGAAACTGTGCTTCGCAAGACAAAAAATTCACAAGACGAAAAAACTCGCAGAACGAATTAATTTCGTCTTGCGAGGCACCACTGTATATACATTTCATTCTAAGATTAGAATGCTGGTAGATCCCCACTATCTAATGACTGCACTCGGCTTAGAAATCTCAAGAGACACCAAGAACTTTCATTTTTATCTATAGGAACATTTACTAAGACAGCAATAAGATGCCTAACTCTACATTAAAACAAGAACTGTTTCCAATTTATGTATCTTCCTCATGAGTATTTATCTCTGCCTTTCTTAACTTAACTGAATTACCTAGTAAGATTTAGACTGGGCACTAATTCCCAAACTGTGTGGTCATAAGTGCTAAAGTATGATTTGAAAAAAGTTTTGGAGCCTCAGACTAGGCCATGGGGAAGACCCCATACAGCTTTAGCTGCCAGTATGTGAACTATACCACCCTGAAGACAAAGATGCACTTGGATTTCCCAAAACAGTCATCAGTACAGATGGCAAGAGCATGGGAATCTCTGAAGCATTCATTACCACTGCCCAGAAAGCACACCTCCATGCTCTGGACACCCTGGGCAGTGACTTAATTAAGCACAGGGGAAAGTAAGCCTCCACTATGATGCACTTTGAACTGGAGCATCCTGCAGTTACAAGGTATCTTTTGAATTTAAAAACAAATTTCCTCCTATTTTAATCAAAAGTTGTTTATGGAATCAAAAGTTTGAGAAATATTTACATAAAATTTCAAAATATACGTCTCTAAATCAAAGCTGTTGCACTTTATTTCAAAGCAGTCTAGCTGAATCAGACAAGGCCCACTTAGTCCAGCATCCTGTTCTGTGACCAACTACATACCTATGAGAAGCCCACAATAAAGATATGAGAACAGCACTTGTGTTCCGGAACAACTGCTAATCAGAGGCATACCACCTCTGAAACTGGATGTAATACTCAGCCATTGATAGCCTTATCCTCCATGCATCTGTCTAACCCAATTTTAAAGTCATCCAAGCTTATGGTCATAACTACCATCCTGTAGCAGTGAATTCTAGTTTAACTATGTGCTGTGTGAAGTACAGTGGTACCTTGGGTTAAGTACTTAATTCGTTCCGGAGGTCCACCAAGGTACCACTGTACTTTTTCTCTTGTCCTGAATCTTCCAACGTCAGCTTCACTGGATGAGCCCTGGATTCTAGTACAGTGGCACTTTGGTTGTCGAATGGCTTGGCTCCCAAACAAATCAGCTCCTGAATGCCACAAGCCCACGAGTGTTCTGGTTTACGAACGTTTTTAGGAAGCCAAACATCCAACATGGCTTCCAATTGAGTGCAGGAAGTTCCTGGAATGTCCTACACCTATAACAGTTAAGAGCTGCCTTGAGGAAGGGCTTTCAAAGGTATTCATACTCTTAAATCCAAACCTATGAAAATATATACTGTATCATCAAATGGATCCCCAATCTCCCAGTGATGGAGTCTCATAACTGGATTCCCCACTTATTCTAGTAATAGCACTGAGTCTCACAACTGAGGGCTTTGTAAAGGCTAACTCCAGTTCCTATCCCAAGTCAATTACAAACTGGGACCAGACCCTGTCCAATTTCTAACGGGCATAAAACCATCTCAGTCCTTTCCGCTACAGCAGTTGTTGTTTTTTCCAGCTTGCCAGGGCCAGCAGCAAGAGCCTAGAATCAATGGCGGGGGGATCAGCAACTTGGAGAGGTCGCCCCTGTAATTTACTGGGAACATTTGATTCTATTCTCCAACCGAAACAGAGCGGCTGCCAGCTGCCCTCCGAAAGAGGAGAGAGAATCGGGCAGGGCTGAGGAAACGAGGGCCCTCAAGCGCTACGTACATTTAACTCCAACGATCATTCCCGCCCAGCCAAAGGTGAGGAGGGATTGGCGGAGGCGACAATGGGCTGGGTGTCTTTGCCGCCAGCCCCTGGGAGGGGCCGCGCGTTCTGGCCCTCCGTGTTCCCCGAGAGAGAGAGGCCCTTCAACACAACCGAGGGCCGTCGGAACCCCAAGGAGCTGTTGGGCTCCGGCACGTGAGCGGCCTCCCGCCGAGCGCGCGCGGCCACCTCCTCCCAACGGTTTCGCCTCCCCAACGTTCCATTCCCAACGGCCGCCCTCGAGCCCCGTTCCTCTCAGCCCGTCACCCCAGCCCTTCTCACCATCTCGTCCCCGCTGGGGCCATCGGGGTGTCCGGCCCCTGAGCCGTCGGCGGGCCCCGGGCTGGCCCTTCCCTCGGGGGTCTTCCTCTCGCTCGCCCCTTTGCCTCCGCCCCGCGTGGCGCGCCTTCGCCGGCCCCACAGGTACAGGGCTCCGGCCCCGAGCAGCAGCGGCGCCCCCAGCGCCAGGGCCAGCTGCCAGCGCGGCATCCCCGAGCCGCTCCCGCCCCCGCTGGCCTCCACGGGCTTCGAGGCGGCCATGATCCCCCCGTAGCAGCAGCAGCAGCTACTGCCGCTGTTCCTCCGGCCGCCGCCGAATCAGCCCAGGAGAAAGGGAGAGCGAGGGGTCAACGGAAACGAGGGGCATAACGGGAAAGGAGGCCTATTAAAGCTTCCGCTCGCCGCGTTCCTTCCCATTACCAGCAAGTCCTAGGCTACAGCGCCACCTGCTGGCCGGATGGAGCCGGCGCAGACACGGCGGAGGCGAAGGAAGGAGGGACAGCCGTCTGTCCACCCGCTGGCGGGAAGCGGTGTAAGCGGAGAATGCAGAATCGTAGAATTACAGAGTTGGAAGGGACCCTAAGAATCATCTAGTTCAACTGCTTGCAATGCAGGACTGTGCAGTCACGCAAGGGAATGTTACTGAAATTTAATTTCGTGCAGGGATGAAAAAAATGTACATCCTGCTAACACGTGACATATCTTAGACGTGTATGTATGTATATCTATAAACACATACGTATATATGCAAAACATATAAATGCGAACATTTTTTACAATTATGAAATAAAATCACATCAACAAACACCTCATTCAGACAATAAAATAATGAATATTTGTGGGGATCACATCAGCAACCTCTACTCCCATCAAATATACTCTAGTATGAAAACAGCCTATAATGGTGCATGGAAAACTGCACAATCACATACCCACTCCCTACCCAGTAGGGTTGGATCTTGGCAACTGGTGAGTACAGTGGTACCTCGAGTCACAAACACTTCAGGTTACAAACACTTCGGGTTACAGGCTCTGCTAAGCCGAAAGTAGTACCTTGGATTAAGAACTTTACCTCAGGATGAGAAGAGAAATCACGCGGCGGTGTGGTGGCAGCAGGAGGCCCCATTAGCTAAAGTCCCTCAGGTTAAGAAAGGTTTTGGGTTAAGAACAGACCTCCGGAACAAATTAAGTTTGTAACCAGAGGTACCACTGTACAAGCTAAGAACTTCAAAAGAAGGCTACAACATGAAATTACTGAATTGCAGTTCATCAAGAGGTTCAATGCTCTCCTTTGTGGATTGAGTGGTGGGAAGTGTTAACTGGTGTACTAATGCCAGGGTGTTTGTGCTGACAACTTATTTTACTTTGTGAAGGAACTGGGAACTGTACTCCTCACAGAGCACCCTTGACAAACTACAGTTCTCAGGATTCTCGGGGTGGGGGTGGTTGCATATGGTATGCAACAGCCTTATAGTTGTTTATATTATCTGACCTTAGGAAATATATTTAAATGTGCAGTGAATCCTATACTTACTATAAAAGCTACTTCTTTTCTTTCTAATTTTACTGTTGGTCTCCCACAGCATTCAAACTTCTACTTTTTGCTTGGAGATGACAAATTTGTAAAAATATTTGTCTGGTGATGCTGAATTGTCTGGTAGACCCACCAGAACAAGACAACTAAGTGACTGTTTTAAGTCCAACATGGCTGCTCACCTGCAAACAAAATGCTTCCTGTGTTGCTTCCGCTTGTTTGACTGCAGCATTTAGTGGAGGGAGCACATTGCATTTTCCTCCCATTTTCTTGCCTGCAGAATGCAGTGGAGGAAGAAAAACAGGATTTGTCATTGCGGAAGAAGATGGAGCATGCTTGTTTGAACCTCTAGTTGGATGAGAAGGAGTTGTGGTCGACAAGGGTGCTGGTGCTTGTCTGGCTGATGTTTTCACTGGTGGGAGATGCACACTGAACATTGATGGTGGCTTTGCTGTTGGTCTTAATGGTGGAAGAGTAAAATCTGCCATTGCATACACTTCTGTGAAGCTCTCCTGAGAAGAAGAAGAGATATCTCTCAGATTTTATTTTACAAAATCTGAATTCACTCTCTAGCCTCCTCCCCAGGAACTTTTTTTACATTATCAACAACTAAAAAGAAATCAGAAAATGTAAAGTATATATGACTGAGATAATAACCATAGCCCTATGGAGAATAAGTCTAATCCTTCTCTTTAAAGCTCACTAAGGTAATAGCCCTTACCATGTCCTGTTGCTATGGGCTTCATAAGTTAATCACCATTAATTAAGACATCCTGTTTCATGTTCATCCTAAACATCCCACCAATTGATTTAATCTGATGGTCTCTTGAGGGAGGAAGCAGTCTGTTATAAATGTGTATGGTTTCTTCACCAGACAGTGTGGTCAGATGAATGTTTTGCATGTTTATGTACTAGACATAGATTTCAAAAGTTTGTGTTTATATTTTTGTTTGTGTTTATATTTTCCACAGGTGGACCACTTTTTCTGCTTTGGAAATATCAATTAGTATACCTGAAACATAATTATAAGAGGAATAAATGTATAAATGCACATACAGTGGCAGATTGGAACCAGTCTTTGGTTGGCACAATGTAGTGTTAGCCAAATTCTAGAATCTTCCTAGGAGAGCCTTTTTGTATAGATGCAATGTGTAATTTGAATATTGGAAGAGAGAACATGTTATTTTGTACAGTCATTTAAGATCTATACTGTGCTAGTTCCTGAACATGGTCAATACATCAATTTTGCTTCCTCAAATTGCAAGCCAGATCTAAATCACAGCCTGAGCCTTGCAGGCATGTTATCATGGAAAGCTCTCCATTGGTATTGACAGCTGGTGCACTCAACAGCAAGACTATGAAGCAGGCGGCCCAGTTCTCTTGTCACCCTGCAGGATGTGTGACATTGGGAATTTCTGTAATGGAAAGGTTAGAAACAAGTAGCAATTGTTAAAATAGATTACCAGGGCTGGGCTTGTACATATATAGACAAGACCAAGGGCAGCGCTGGACTAATATATATTTGTTGGGTTGCTTTTAGGTGGCAGCATTTTCAAAATAGAAGGGACCAATTTCAAATTGCAGCACTATTCCCTCATAGTTGTTTGGCTATAATTCAGCAGTGCTGTTTCACATACATATTTCCCGTCTGTACATGGACTATGAAGAGGATGATGATCTTTCCTTTGCAAAATGGATGAGTAGTTTCTGGGGCCATAGTGTGACTGATGAAAGAGAGAGTAGAGCACACAGGAAGCAGCAGACAAGATCGCTGAGTGAAAGGAGAGCCTCTCTTCCGGTAAGACCGTAAGTAGAGAATGTGAAGAGAAAGCCAAAAAAATAGGAGAGAAAGGATCATGCCCTGTGGTTGTGTAATTCAGACCTATGGTTGAATTATTGGATGGTGGTTTTATTTATTTTTTAAAAATCCAATACATAGCAAGATGTGAATCCTAAATGCTTTTCAGCATCCATGTCAATACAGTAAATTTCCACAACCAGAGCTAATAAATAAAATATAAATGAAAATATTGTAGAACTCAAGCATGAGAATTGTTCAGGATGAAAAAAATGTTTTTATCCCATAAGATCTTGAGTCAAATTTGCACGGCCAGAATTAATGGACACGTTTTGTTTGTATGTATGAATCTGAGCTGATGGAAGAAAAGTCAGTATGAAGTTTGTTGTGAAAATACCCTGGTTTCTCTTCAGATCATATAAATATTTTGTCTTTTACTAATGAAGTTCACTGTGAAATAGGAGGGTGCCTTAAGTTCCACTCTGGCTGTGTTAGTTACTGTATTTTTAAATTTTGTTTATTTATTTGAAAGTTCAGAGTCTGCACAGAATCAGTGAGGAGCTGGGAAATTTCCCATAGCACATGGCTACATGAATTGCTCTAAAACAAGATCATCAAACACAGTCCCTTGTCTATGTTTCCATAAGCATACCATCCCTTGCATGTAAAAGATCCTTGCAAGAGGGGCAGAGGAAGTTTTACCCCCCCATCCTTATAAATCTCCCCACAAGCCCCAACTAATTTAGTTTCAGTTGGATCAGAACTCTTTAATAGGTTAAAGAATCCTGAACTAGAGTAGGAGAGATTTGGATGGGAAGAGGTGTGTCTCACAGCATGCATCTTCTGACCACAAGCCACTCTCCCTTCTGTTTATCTTTTTCTCATCTGACCTTGAAATAACCTCAGCATTCCCCAGATCCCGGAAGGCAATGAATACGCTCAGTCTCCATCAGGCTTTTTTTTTTGCAGAGAGGGGATGGAGGTTGTTTTGGTTTTTTGTTTTAATTAAGAATATGTTTCTGTATACCAGCAGAGTCCTTTGGGTATACAAAACCTTTGGCTTTCTCTGTGGGTGGTCCAGTTCCACTGCCTTTCCGATAGTCATGGGATCTCCAAGTTCATATTACCATATACAAGTGCAACAAAACGTTATGATGTATCTCTGCCTCCTAACAGAGTTCCTGTTCAGGGTGTGCATCAGCCAGCTATGGCCTTCCCTAGGACATCCCATTCCATTCCACGCACACCTTCGTTTTCTATTGTTCTTTTCCAATCGATGCTCAACATTCTGTGGCTAGTGAGCAAGCTCACTGGGGCTTTTTGTGGCTTTTGGTCCCTCAGACTTAATTAAAAAAAAAATGGGTTGTAGTTAGAATTCCTTCAAGCATGGTGATACCCCCACCCCTGTTTCATACTGTTTTGGCTCCTGTTTGAGGGTGATGGTGTCTGAGAATCATTAGGGAAAAGGTTAATAAGTTAATTAGCAAATTTACGAAATGATTAATAGTCAATTAAATTTGAAAATAGACAATGACTAGCTAAAATAAACACTTTGTGAACTTATCAAAGCATGTTTCCCCAAGTTGTTGCATTCACCTAACTTCACTAAGGAGCAACACAAACTTTTGGATTCGTAAAAAGTGTGATGAGATGTGAATCACCGGGGGAACACAGAGTTTTGAATCTGTTCCAACATGTGCCCAATTGACAGTTCACCATTCTATCCACTATCCATCCCACTTTTTCTATCTAATAGGAAGATTCCAGATAAATTCAGTACTGTGCTAGGGTACTTGGTATTTTCCATCTGGGGAGAACAGGGCAAGAAGAATGTGTGCATGTAAGAGTATTGAAGTCCACATAGGTTCACTTTTTGTGAGCAAAATTCCCGTCGGCTCTAAATTCTTGCTGAACAAATCCCAAAATTGTCACTAAAACAAATGATGTTCTACAAAGCTGTGCTTAAATTGCTAATGCAAAAGGTTAGGGAACAATTATATCTGTTGGTTTATTTTTAATGCATACAATGTCCATGTGTGTGTGTGTGAGTGACTGAGAGAGAGAGAATGTAATTCATCTAATTTACATCAAGAGTGACTACTAAAAAATGATATACAAATGCTTAAGGTATGTCATACTTAAAAATAATTCTGACACTTATTATTTTTGAACATTTTAAAATATATTCATTACTCTTGTAAAAACCCAGCACCTGTGTCACCTTTTATGAGGAAAGGCAGTAGGGCATTTTTCAGTTCCAGTTTTTACACTATAGCCCTATAACACTGCTACGGCATTATTTGTCAGCTAAGAACAGTATTAAAATTCAGCACTTAATATAGCAATATATTATGAAGCAATGCTCTTCCCCATGGCCAAAATCCTTATACAATGACTACTAAAAGTAAATATCAGCAAAGATCTCTTGCTACATTAATTGAAAGCTTCTTGTTTGCTCTTTCTGTCCCTTTTTATTGCTTCCAGATGAGCATGGCAACAAAATTATTGATGAAGAACCTGTTAATTGCCTCTTGATTGGCCTCTCTTAATTGCTGGCCTCTAAAGAAGGCTTTAATAACTAATTTCATCCCATTTTTAGAATGTTATTTTTATATAGAAGCATAAATAAATCTACCATATATACAAATGAAAAGTTCACTGCCATGGTTAACAGGAAGCATTAAAAGAGCAGAACATATAAATTGGAAGGTTTTAATTAAAGGTGCATGAGTCCTAATAAGCTTCAATAGCACTTTTTCAGTCATCACTGAATAAACTTCAAAATCCTCAAATCGAAAATGGAGGACAAAACAGACAACACTATAATGTACATATTTGTTCATGTGATTGTCTGGATTTTCCATAAGTGCGTAACAAATGATAACAATTCTAGAGTAAAGTAAATATGAAAACAACCCATTATATATGCAGTCCACTACTTTTTTCCTAGCCACAACCAACCAGATATCTCTGGGAGCTTACAAAATGGACATAAATGTCCCTAACATCAATTGTTCAGAGGTATACGTAATCTGAACATGGAAGTTTTATTTAGCTAGTGTGTCCAACATCTATAAATGCATCCTCCATGATTTTTAAAATCCTTTTTAAAGACCAGCGCTACAGCCTGTGGTATTTAATTGTCATACTAAAAGTCTTTCATAGGATCAGTAGAACAGCAAGGAGGGAAATGGGCCTCTCTTTACACCCACATTGTACTCTAATAACTAGATTATCTATTCTGTGAGATTACAGCCTCTTACTCTCTTTGGTTTTAGTTATAAATAATTCAGTTAAAGTTACTTGTCCATATCTGTAGTACCTTCTTTAAAATTATAACTTGCCTTTAAAACATCAGAAGATCTAGAATCTTTCAATTAACTCATTTACAGCCCATTTCCTAAAGCAGTGCTTCTATGATCAGATCAATATTCACTGCATACTCACAGTGGGAACAATTCACTAAAAGCTTGCGATAGGAAATCATGTTCTTTGAATGGCTTTCCAGATACAGATACATGCATATAATTCCCACTTCATTATATCAGATAACCTCTCAAGTTGTTGGAAGTTTCTGTATTTCCTCATCCCCCCCCCAAGCAAAATGGAATTTCCTGTGATTCCCTACAAACCATTGGTGATGGTTTGATTAGTGGCTTTGACTCCTATATGCATGCTCTCCTAAAGTTGGGGCTTCCTGATGCCAGATTAGAAAAGGGAAGTTAAAAACAGCTTGTATGATTAACATGATTAATTCTGTACTCCCCAGTCTCTGCTGTGTAACAGCAGGATCTTGGGTTTTTCTCTCTCAGTAGCATGAAACGAATAGGAAGGTACAATAAGGCAAGCACTGCTCTTTGGTGTCTCGTCACCACTACACAGTGGGCCCAAATTAAGGAAGGAGTTGTGAAAATCCACCAACAGCATACAAATCAATATGGCTAACCTGATCCGAAACACACCCACACCTACACCCCTCTCACACATGAAAACAAAGATCACCACAGCCAATCATAAAAAACAACCACACCTTAGGCCAACCCCAACCTTTCTCACCACCAAAGGAACACAACTGAATAGCAGAGAACCTGTACAAGCGACGCTGACACAAAACCCCACATATATTAAGTATAATAGAAACATCGCCACCCAACCCCAACCCCACTCACCTTCCCCCCCTCCACATCTTTCCCCCTCTTCTTCCTAATGTCTCAACAAATGAAACTGGTCTGTAAAAAATGTTACTTGGAGAAAAAGAGAGAGCCATTGCACATACTTTTGTAAACCAAGAAAATCTTTAAATAAATAAATAGAGGAATGAGTTTATTAAAGCTAAGGCTGGGGTTACAAACAGGTTTTGGAAAACACAAAGGGCTCTTCAATCTAGTTTTTGAATATTCATCCTGATTTGCTTGCACAGAGCTTATGTGGAAATTAAATTATATCAACTATTTATTGAACATGTGTTCTGATCTTTTTATATGGTAAAGTTATACAACACTGAGCATTCATCCTGATTTGCTTGTGGAGTGCTTATACCCCTTCCTGCTATTCATTCCACACTTTTGGGTGCATTTGTCTTTCACTTTCCTTATTGCAAGAAGTCCATTTCTTTGGGAAGTTTTCATAGCTGACAGTGAGCTTACATCTATACTATATTACCCACATTTGGACAGCTCCTATGAATTCCCAATGCAGCAGCTACTGAAGGACCAACCTAACCTCGCAGTAAGAGCTTTGTATCATTATCACAGAATGCTTTCTATCTGAATTGTTCTCATATTTTACCTGAACAACCTGAGAACTTTAGTATTAACTGTTGGAGGTTTTAAATCAATAAATAATGACTTTTTAAAAGATGAATGTCATTGTATTCAGCTGTCACATGAAAACTATCCTTTTTCTCAAGCCTTTTAATCAAGTGTACTTACAGAACCAGATATAAAAACATTAGGAGAGAAAATACATATGGGAGGTAAATATTACAAACTACAATGTTGCTCCTAGCCAGAAGTCCAAGACATCTGACAAAAATCCTGGCAGGAAATTCCTGTGGAAAGGCTTTCATTTGAATCCAATAGCTGGATGGCTGCAATAATCCATGAAAAAGGTACTTAAGGAAATACTTCCAGTCAGTTATCAGTCTATGGGCTCATCTGTGCTGTACTTTTGAAGCAATATTATACCACTTCCTCCAAAGAAGCCCAGGAACTGTTGTTTGTTAAGGCTGCTGAGAGGTGTCAGTAGATCCCTATTTCCCTCAGAGAGCTACAGTTCCCAGAAATCCCTGGGAAAAGGGATTGACTGTAAAACCACTCTGATGATACCACTCTCAATTTATAGTACAGATGAGGCCTAAAGAGTTTTTCCCAATCTAACATCTGAAGAACAACCAACCTCAAAGCATGCTTGAACACTGGGTAAGAAAGTAGCTGATTCCAGGTCCTTGGAAAATGAGTCCATTTCCACTCTGGCACAATACTGGTATGACTAAAGGTTGCAACCCTATATCTACTTACTTGGGAGTAGAACTCATTATATTATAGGATTGTGCTGTAAACCATTAGAAAGGGGATTTGGTTATCAGCATTTAACATTGCCACTAGATTTCTAAAAAAAAACCATGGCTACCTCCTAATTACCTAGAAGCAACCAAGCAGGAATAATGCTGAAAAATAAAGATAAATGGCTGGTGCGGGGAGGGCAGTTACTTTCATTTTTTGGACTCAGTGCGTGTCAATAAAAATATCTTCCTTACACATAACAAATGAAATGATAAATAATATACATTTATCATTTATTTCATTTTGTTAAGGCGGGTGACTAAAAACCGTGTTCATAAGGAAAGTATTATTTTGACTGCCCCACAATATGTAGCAACAGCCAGAGATCTACATCTCTTCAAGAATGTAGACATGGGATTTAAAACACACACACACACACACACGTGTGTGACTTCATATCATGGATGAAATAGAGTAATGAAACCTATTTTGTGTCAAATTTCTGCATAAAGGTTATTTTTATTTTTATTGCATAATGATTCTTTTTTTTACAGGCCAAGCTTTCTTCCATTCATATGACAAGGCTTCATGGTTCTACCAAGATCCCATCCTCAGGCCACCTAAAAGAATTGCAAGAAGATCAAGATACAGAATGCCATTGTCATATGAAGGCAAGCAAAAAATCCTCAAATGGTAATTCTTCCCAAGGGACAAGTGGACCAAACAGTAGATCAAACTCCATACAGGAATTTTCAGAATCCTTTGAGCAGCAGCTGCATTTCAAAAACAAGCGCTCAGTTTCTTTGGTAAGTGCAACCATTTGCATATGCTAATCTAATTGAACAATGTGTTTAACTTTACGTAATTTATACTTTTCAAGTGGCAAAGTGGAACGGATATAAAAAATGCTTAGCCCAACCAGCACCACTTCCACTTTCATATCAATATGGAATAATTAGTTGGTCCGGGTCAACCATGATATCAGCTAGATTTGAATGGCTTCTCCAGCTATCTTGAACTATTTTACTCAGCTGTTTGACAATGTGGTTCTGTTTCTTTAAAGGTACCTATATTATATTTAAACTTATAGTAAATCAATATGAAAAATATTTAATAATTGGAACATTAACTCAGTTACCATATTCGTGCCATAGACATATTATTAAATTAATTTTCAGTGCTCTGTTTCTTTCAGGAACCTGAAGGGATGAAAGAGAGGAGAGAAAGAGAAAAACTGCATATTCCCAAGAGCAGGTCTCGTAAGAAAGCGGGAGAAAAGAAGGAGCCAAAGAGAGAGCAAGGTGAAGGAGAACACAACACGGAATTTGCAGCAGGGAAACATAGTTAATAATTTCCATGATGCCCAGGAATAAAGAGGAAATGTGTTTGCATCCATTAGGATAGACTGACTTTTTAAAGAAATGATGGTATAAAATAGATTCTGACACTTAGTTTTTATTCCCTAAGTGTTATATAAGTAGAACAAAGCATAAATGTTAAAATTAAAATACTTTGTATTCCTTTGAAGCTGTTTGTATAGACTTGTTAAAAAAAAACTACATTCAATCAGAAACATTTATCTAACCAACATGAGCAATCAATTGTCAGACAACCATTCAATGTGTTAATTTGCAAACACAAATATAAATATGAAAGGCTTGTGCTAAGCCTTTGAAGATGGTTTTTGTTAAGGCTGGAAGCTGAGCAAATATTCAGCAGTAGGTTCATGAAAGAGGAAGAATCATCCATGCATACTGACTACTGACTTCTGCTGCATGATTTTAAGTTTCATAGATAACAATACAGTGGTACCTCGGAAGTCGAATGGAATCCGTTCTGGAAGTCCGTTTGACTTCCAAAACATTTGGAAACCAAGGCACAGCTTCCAATTGGCTGCAAGAAGCTCCTGCAGCCAATCGAAAGACACATCGGACATTTGGGTTCCAAAGAACGTTCACAAACCAGAACACTCACTTCTGGGTTTGCGGCATTCGGGAGCCAAAACGTTTGACTCACAAGGCGTTCAGAATCCAAAGTACAACTGTATTGTAAACACCTGTATATAGTCATGTACTGTATGAAAACAAATTGGGAGTTACTCTGTGTTCCATGTCAAACCTTGTTTTTTCTGTTTGTATAAAAGTACGGACCAAACATGTTTTAAATATTCACCCAAAACAAATGTATAAATTAAATTGCTTTGTATGTTTAAAATTCTATATAAAGGGAACCAAAACTATACTGAAGCTATCTAAAGTCTAAAAACACAACCTCTTGTTGGGTCACCTGTTACACTTCTTTTATTTCTTCCACATCTCTGCTGCCTCATTTCTTCTTTTTCTACCACATTCTCATACCCCTCTCCTAGAACAAACATATGTTTCCAGTGCTATTCTCCTGTCTAGCCTATCACATTATGGTACCCCTTCCCAACAGTCAGTGGCACTTTCCAGAATTCATATTACTTTTAAATTCTAAACTATTTTTTTTATATAAATCGCCCAATGGGCTTGGGTCAAGGAGTAGTCTATGAAGCAGGAGTTGGGAATCTATTTCAGCCCAGGGGCTATATTCCCTTCTAAGCAACATGCCATAGGCCATACACCACTGGGTAGTTGTGGCTAGAGGCAAAAGTGGTTGCAGTAGTGAATATAAAGTTAGCCTTTGTACTGTAGGTTAGCATTTGCGCGCACTCAACACACCCTACTCTATCCTCTATTCAGACAAGCTCTATCCCCTTAACCATTTTGCTTGTTCTTTTCTGAACCTTTACCAGCTCTATCCTGTAATATCCTTTTTGAGGTGTGACAACTAGAACTGTACACATTTTTGTTTAATGCCATGATATTGGCAGTTTTATTTTCGGTTCCTTTCTTGACAATCCCTTGCATGGAATTCAGCTTTTTCACAGCTGCTGAGCACTGGCATCTTCATCGTTCAGCCTGGACACTGAGGTCCAGCTCCGAGGACCTTCTGGCGGTTCCCTCCCTGTGAGAAGTGAGGTTACAGGGAACCAGGTACAGAGCTAGGATTAAGGGGATGGAGCGACTCCTTTATGAGGAAAGTTTGCAGCAACTGAGACTTTTTAGTTTAGAGAAAAGGCAAGTGAGAGGTGACATGATATAAATTTATAAAACTATGCATGGCATGAAGAAAGTGGAGAAATTATTTTTTGCTCCCTCTCTCAGAACACTAGAACCTCTAGACATCTCATGAGGTTCATGGTTCTGTGTTGGGTCTGCTGTGCACCTAGGTGCCCTCATACTATGCAGAGAAGTACTTTTCTGAAGAGAAAATCATAGAATCATGGAATCTAAGAGTTGGAAGACAGTGCCCAGGGTCATCTAGTCCAACCCCCTGCAATGCAGGAATCTCAGCTAAAGCATCCAAGACAGATCAACCATCCAACCTCTGCTTTAAAACCTCCAGAGAAGGAGAGTTCACCACCTCTCATGGGAGTCTGTTCCACTGCCAAACAGTTCTTACTGTCAGAAAGTTTCCCCACATGTTTAGTCAGAATCTCCTTTCTTGTAACTCGAAGCCATTGGTACGAGTCCTCCTCTCCAGAACAGCAGAAAACAAGCATGTTCTTTCTTCCATGTGACAGCCCTTAAGTCTGGGAACTGTGTACACACATCTGAGCAGCTCTGCTCAATAACAAAGACTAGTTCAGAGCAACATAAATATCCTGGAGGAGAGATAGTATGTCAACGTCTTCTTTGTAAAGTACTGTATAAACTCTAAACAAAAGTTTTAAGAGGACCAATACAGCACCTGTGTCTGGCTATTTGTCATACAGCAACAATAAATCTCTTTCAAAGACAGCATATTTTTATGTTGTTAGTACATCTTCAGAAATAATTTGTGCCATTTAACAGAAAGCAATCCCCCGCCCACACCTACCTGGGATTCAATTTTGTGTATCTGCTGCTTAGTAGGTTTCTCCATTGTTCCTTAGAGGGGAGTGCATTGGTGTTTTGACTTGCCAATCACACAGATGTTCAGTAGAAGTCAGATTTTCCTCCACCACCATTTGCAGAAAATCTTCATTGCTCTTTATTCATTGTTCATGATGTCCTTTCGTTTAAGGGCTAAGCAAAACAGGGAGGTTGGGGAGAAAACTGAAAAGGTAGTTATTTTCAGAATGGCTTCCTTCCAAAAATGCAAACATAAACAACCACAGCCACTAAAAATATATTTCTGAAAAAGATAGATATGTAATGTTTGGTAGATGATCAAGTGTTGCTTATGGTAAGCCATTTAACAAAAGCAGGAGACAAGAATACTGTAATGCAAAATCTTTATATAATGAATGTAATTTAATTAATGGTTCTTAATTTATTTCAACATGATCTTTCAAAAGCATTTGGTCAATACAGCAATGAACATTACATCTATACTAAGGATTAAATCAAATAAATAGTGGATTTATGATCCACTTTTTGACTCGCATCCAAAGTCCACACAAAGTCTACAAGCAAACTATCCTGGAATGAGCTTTCTCACTGGATGGTTTGGTTAGGAGTGGTAAGGAAGACTTTATCACACATCAGGTGCATACGTGTGACAAATGCATAGTAGATGTGTGGCAAACACATAGTAAAGTCTGTATTAATCTCATCTGTACCTAAGCCAATGATGTCCCTAATTATTTTGGAAAGCATGAAATCTCCAATGTATGGTATATCCATTTTTTAAAAAGAAAAGTTTGCAAAATTCATGTTCAAAGAGAAAAACAATCACTTTATCATTTTAATTGTCTGGCTCATGGTGTCATGACATGATGTTAATGAATTCATAATTAGTCATTAATCAAACATCAGAACTCAAAGCTGCATAAGTTGTGTGTACTAAACATTACTTGGCAAACGACAGCAAGGAGTATGTTCCATTTTAACGTTTCTTCTCCCAGGTCTTTGCCTAATTAAACAATCTATGGCCTTTTAAACTGGGGGAGGGGTGTATTGTTTCATTTGTTACTATTTGTTACTATTATATATTTTTGTGTTTTTATATTGTTAACTGCCTTGTGATCCTTGGGAGAAAAGATTTTGCCTGGTCCCTAAATATATGTAATAAATGCACCTGGTGAGCCTCCTTTAAGATAACCAAAAGATGGTTGGTTGGTCTTTAATACATTTCCAGAAGGCAGGACCTAATTTTGAAGAATTTCTTGAGTGACTAATAATATATGTCAAAAAATTACTTACACTGCTGGGCATTTTTAGACCTTACAACCTACTGGGTATCAAGCAGTGTATCTTTGTAGACCAGGAGAAGGAAACGCTTTGCCACACTATGTTCAACTTTGTAATCTCCATATTTCAATGGGAAATAAATTGAGCTCCACTCTATTAAATTGTAAGCCACAATAATAATTCAGAAGACAGGTTGGTTCCTGAAAAATATCCAAAACTTATTCATGAAGAAGCCTATGTATGTCAAGCGACCTGATGAACCCAGAAATAGAACTGAGAAACTTTCTCTGGTCTTTTGCAATGAAAAGAATTCTCACAGTTTATCTTCAAATAACGACTGAATCATGTTACTTGTTTTTTACCTTGAGGTTTTCAGCTGATGAAACAGTTTCAGTGTATATTTTGTAAGCTCTTTCTGTTTTCAGTGGGATGATTATGGCACATGGTAAGAATTATTTACATTGGTATCTACCTGTGCATTGTCTTAGCCGCATTCACATGCAGAATGTATCTAAATAGATGAGATTACCTTATTATTAAAACAGGTTTTGTCTGAAGTCTCTTTTCTCTGTAAGCCATCCTCATCGTTAAGAGTTGTTGAAACAGCCAAGTTATTGTCACATTTGTGATGAAGATCACAGGAGGCCTGCATCAGCAGAATTATTAACTCAGCAGTGATGTCATCAGACAATGGACTAAGCCCATATCCTCAGTATATAGTCAGAGCAGTAGCAAGCATTTTCAATAGTTTTGGCTCTCCTGCCTCCCCCCAAAAAACCTGGGAGCTGCAGTTGGTTAAGGGTGTGGAGCTATAATTTACAGAGTGGTTTAATGATCAATCCCTCTTCTGAAGGAACTTTGATAACTGTAGCTCTGTGAGGAAATAAGGGTCTCTAAACAACTCTCAGCACCCTTTACAAACCGTAGTGCCCAGGATTCTTTGAGGGAACTATAACTGTTAAATGCGGCAAGATGCTGTTTTAAATGTATAGTGCAGATGCGGCCTAAAATGGCTTTTTTGGTTGGGTACAACAACTAGTGAGGTAGCTTAAGAGGTTGTGGCTGGCCCAAGGTCACCCAGTGAGCTTCATGACTGAGTGGGGATTTGAACCCCGATGTCCCAGGTCCTAGTCTGACACTCTAACCACTACACCATACTGGCTTCCTAGAGTACTTCTGCTATGGGGCAGCTATGTAAATTAAGAAGGTAAAAAAATATGGGGAAAGCCAAATGTCACAGAGAAGGATCTGAAATAATTTTCTTGAAGCTTGGCTTTGTTATATTCTGGATTGTTTTATTTTATGTAAAACAGCTTTTTCTTTAAATATACAGCGGTACCTCGGGTTAAGTACTTAATTTGTTCCGGAGATCTGTTCTTAACTTGAAACTGTTCTTAACCTGAAGCACCACTTTAGCTAATGGGGCCTCCTGCTCCTGCTGTGCCAACGGGGCACGATTTCTGTTCTCATCCTGAAGCAAATTTCTTAACCTGAAGTACTATTTCTGGGTTAGTGGAGTCTGTAACCTGAAGCGTATGTAACCCGAGGTACCACTGTAAAGCAGAATAATAATAATAATAATAATAATAATAATAATAATAATAAATTTGTATAGCTGCGTGCACATACTAAAAGCCCAGTCAATACAGCATGAAACTCTTAATCTCAGGGTCATGGGTTCGAGCCCCACGTTGGGCAAAAATATTTTTGCATTACAGGGGGTTGGACTAGATGACTCTCAATGTCCCTTCCCGCTCATCAATTCTATTTCTAAATTTTGTATGTATTACACACACAGAGAGAGAGAACATACAAAAGAAGATCATACTATGTAGACATAATGTAGTAAATATAAACTATTTTGGAAAAGTGTATTTGGGGAATTCATCTCGGCATTTAGCACTGAAAAGAGACAATACTAAACTAGATACACCAGTGATGTGACTTGGCCCTTCCTACATTCCAATATGCAGGAATAAGGTTAATATCTGGGAATATAGGCAAGTGACTACCAGAGGACCGCAAGTATGTGGGACAGGAGTAATTTATGCAAAGTTGCTCTTTTGGGTTATCTTCCCCTACTGCCCTTTCTAAGTCCGTCCCCCTGTATGCTCTGACAAGCAGGGCCAGTCCTACCATTGGGTAGGGTAACGCAGCTGTCTCAGGCGGCAGAGGCTGTAGGACAGGGAGAGGTGGCAAGCCAGAGCTGCCTGTATGCCCTGCAGCTTACCATGAGCTAGCCTGCTGCCTCAAGTGCAGTGGAGGGCATTTTCCTGTCGCCAGCACTTGAAATAAGATTCAGCTGCCAGACCAGTCAGCTTCTGGAATAGGAGAAGGGTGTCATCTTGTCCTTTACCAGGCAGCAAAATGTCTCGAGCTGGCATTGCTGACAAGGAGTTATTTACTTCCAGGCACTCATCTTTAAAGCTGTAGGTCTGGATCTTCTGCAGCAGATTTCTTACATAACTGCAGATAAGCAACTTTCTGTGACAGAACATGGCCTCCGCTATAGGCAGTCTCTGCTTGTGACCTACAGAATATGGCTCCAGCACACAGTGACATTTATTTCGATTGCCGTGGGATTTTTGAGTCACTCAGAAAGTCATTAAAAGTGAATGTTTTCATGGAGTGCTGAAATGGCAAATGGGCTGCTTGGGAACCAAATCACGATGGACCTCTCTTTTGGCGACATAGTTGATTTTTGTATATACCACCCTTTACTTCACAAAATCAAGGTGATTAAAGAGTGGGATTTTGTCTGCTTTACCAGGACACATTTATGTATGGAGTATGACCAGTTTTGAAGGAAGAGAGTCTAACTTAAAGGAGATATCACCACCACCATCTTTCTGCATGCTAATTCCGATTGAATTCCCCAAGTGTTGTTGCTTAAGTAGCCAAAACAGTATCAAGCAACCAGACATGAGAGCAGCACACCATCATCCTTAGGGCAGTGAAATGTGCAGAAGTACAAAAAACAGTATTTAGAAAAACTCTAAAGGAGGGGGAGGGAAACCCCACAAAGCAGTCCAATGAAGACTATGCTTGACTAGTGAACTGAGAATGCTGGCTGTGAAAAGAAAAAAATCTGGAAAAACTGGATGCACATCACCACTCTCTGAGCACTGAGAGACTCTAGGGGTTCCATCACTTACCCAGGGTTCTGTTTCTTTGGAATGAAAGTCAGCTGAGACTCTGCTGTCTTTTAAGATATTTTATTTGAACACAACCTGAGCATAGGATGGAAGGGCTCACAGCATGAACACCCTCATAGATCTTGCTTTCAGGGAAGCCCCAAAGTCCAGCAAAGAGCAAACACGTCTCTCTCTCTCTCTCTCTCTCTCTCTCTCTCTTCTGCTTTATCTTCTTTCCAGCTCACTGATCACAACTTGGCTATCCTTCTGCATACCAGCCAGATGAGATGGGTGGGGAAAGCCCTCACCCATTTGGCACCCTTGAAAAAGGAACTGGTTTGGCAAGCTTGGTTTTATATACCTCTACGCCCAGAGATGACGGAACCCAAGAATCGAAAGGAACCAGAGTATCACCCAGACTGACCCCACAAGCTTGTGCGCGTGCATGAACACATACACACACACACATACATATATATGAAGGAACCCAACTGTTTTCTTGCTTTCATGTCATCCAGCACCCACCCACCCACTCACTCTAAGCAGTCCCCTGTTTGAAAAGGGCAAACTCTGAAGGCTCCTCCAAGACACAAATAACACATATTGTTCCAGGGACCCATCGGGAGGAGCCATAGCGCAGTGACAGAGCATCTGCTGTGCATGTAGAACATCCCATGTTCAACCTCCAGCATATGCAGGTGGGACTGGGAAAGACCCCCTTTCTGAAACTCTGGTGAGCTGCTGCCAGTCTGTGCAGACAATGCTAAGCTAGACAGACTGCTGGTCTGATGCAGTACAAGGCAGCATCCTATGTTCCCTCTATTTCCAATTTCCAGGAATGAACGTCTCATGCAGCCAAAATTACACCACCTATGCACAAGAGGGAGGTATTGGCACACTTGGTAAAACCATAAGGCCGTACTAGATGCCACTTGCTGTACCTTCCAACTCTAGAATTCTATTATTCTGTGCCAGCGCTGCTGAGGTTTCCTGCTCCCTACCCCCACCAATGTGTGATATCTTAACATTGTAAAATGCCAAACATTTGTTTGCCTATCGTTTGTAGCACACTGATGTTTATCAGATGGCACAGAGATATATGGCTTTCCTGGTTTTCTGTTCCCCGTTTTGCTTTTCTATTCTTTCTCTTTAAAAACGACTCTTTTACAATAAAGAAGAGGAAGAAGAAGTGTGAGGATATACTGCAAACAATAGGCTTACCAGCTGCAATAGGAGAGTCAAGCATACCAATTTCACACAGAAGCACATCATTGCTTACTTCAACTTGCCTGTAAAAACAACTCAGAGGCCATGAAAGAAGGAAGGGTAACAAGAGGAAGATTTAAAGGAACTATTGGAAACTCAAGGCAGTAGAGATATAAGATGATCAGAGCCCCACCGAACTTGAAGCGTAGGAAGTCCCAACAAAAAATTATTATTTGAATATTTGGACTATATGATATGTATTTGTATAATTTGGAATATGTAATGTGCTTTGATTGGATTGTTAAAATGGAAAATTTAATAAAAATTATTTTTTAAAAAAATTCTAATTACAACCAGAAAACAGAAGCCTCTGAGGATGATGGATTCAAGAAGAGAGAAGCGGTCACCCTTTCCCTGTGCTGGAGAATAAGGGCCAATTTTAATGGGGTCTTCTTCCTTTTGGGGCTGTCCAGCTCTGCAAAAACAAAACCTTTTAGTAGTAACTGGAACCAAATACAGTAAAGGAATTGAATTTGCATCTATCAGGCCAGGGAAGTTTGCCAAACGATTGCTGCTTAAAGGGTCCTCCTGAAAAATCCAGAGGGCTGCTCTCTCTCTCTCTCTCTCAATTTCTTAAGACCAGCAGGAGTTCCTACAAAGGAAATAAATGGCTGTTTTTCTGGGACTCCCAAAAGTGCCCACAACGAGGGAGGAGGGAGAGAACATCTTCGCTTGACTCTTGGTAGGAGAGCACCCCTCGTTTTCTCCTCACAAGGCAGTAGTCCTCCGTGATTCCCAGTCGGGCCAGTGGGCGCCAGTTGTGCCCATCTCGCCTGTGGGACAGTCTCTCCCCTTCCCTGCCTTTGGCCACCTCCCCTCGGTGCCACATCACTGCAGCCCCTGAGGCAGTGCCCCTCTTACCCCAGCAGAGGGCGGCTGCAGGGAGGCGGGGAACTCTCTCGCAGACGGACGTCTCCTCCAGCCCATCCGCAGGCGAGAGGGGGTAGAAGGGGCCAATGGGACGCGGCTGGGAGGCGGGCGCGGAGGCGAGAGGGAGAAGGCGCCGGCTTGATTGTCCCAGCGGCGCCACTGGCCCGAAGAGGCGCATCTCTGGGCAGCGGGAGGAGGCGGGATGGGAGCGGGGAGGAGCCGCCGCGCGGGTGCATCTTTCCCGGACGACGATCGCCTCCAGCCTTTCGTAGCTGCTGCTGAGGAGGGATGAGGTCACCCACACGTCCGCATCCCTGAAAGTCGCCGGAGCGCCGCGGGTTAAATGATTCTCAGAAGTTCCCAATTGGGACAATAAGGATCATTTTGCAAAAAAAAGTTGCAAAGAAGCAGACCAAGTTCGGTAAGCCTTAGCCCCTGTATTTGCGTGGTTCTCTCCCCCCCCCTCGCCCCCGTTTCCACAGATTTGAGGGAGTGGATCTCTCCCGTCTGCTCCGGAGTGGATCTCTCTCGTCTGCTCCGGAGTGGATCTCTACCATCTGCTCCGGAGTGGATCTCCCGTCTGCTCCGGAGTGGATCTCTCCCGTCTGCTCCGGAGTGGATCTCTCTCGTCTGCTCCGGAGTGGATCTCTACCATCTGCTCCGAAGTGGATCTCCCGTCTGCTCCGGAGTGGATCTCTCCCGTCTGCTCGCTGCCCGATCCTGAGCACGTTCACGCCGCAAAAGTCTCCTTTCCTGAGTTTAGCGCTACTCGGGCAGTTCTGCGCTTACCTGGGAATAACTGGATTCCCATGGAGTTCTGAGTAGGGAAAGCATTTATATGTGATTTGCAGCGACGTCGACGCACGTCTTTGAGCATCTCTCGCTGGAAACTTTCCGCTCAAGCCTTTCTCACATTCTAGCGGGACGTTCTTTTGCGCAAGTCCCGTCGAAATGAATGTTAAACGCCTTTCTCGCACCATGGGCGCAGTTTGTTGGGGACTGTGCAGGAGAACTTCCCGCCGGCTGCTGTCTTTTTCTCTTTGGCTCCTGGAAAGTCGACTCCCTTACCCGCTACACCGGAGTTTGCCGAATCAAGGAAGAGTGGTGTATAGAATAGTTTTTTCATATTTGCTGTTATTTGGCCTGCCTTCTATTCTTTATATATTGTGGGGCTTGGTGGGAAACACTCAGTGTGCCTAAATAAATAGGGAAACTTGTTGAAGATTAATTAACGTGTTTTAGTTGCTCCTTTGCCTTCAAGACCAGTATGGGTGGTTGTTTTTCAACAACAGCAACAAGGATGTGATCTAACCATTTCATTATTCTGGTAGCACTGCAGATATTTTCAGCATGAGTCAAATGCTGATGGCAACTGATTTATGTGTAAATACAATACAGCATGTCACAGAATATTAGATACAGGTCTATAGCTTGCTTGTTCCTTTATATGCTAGACTGTGTTGTTATGACCCACAGGAATGCTCCCAGTAATTGGAAACACCTTTTTTCCGACTGAAAATATGACCCCAAAATATTATCGCCCCACAATAAGATATTTCAGCATAGTTTTTTTTTGTTACTGTTATTAAATCTTAACCTATAAAGCATGCTTTCTATACCAAAGGTGATTCTACAAAGCAATGTTTCCCCTTATGAATTTCATAAAAGTAAGTCATGGAAGTTGAGAAAAGCTGCTACAACTTAGTTCCCTAAGACAGAATCGTCCCTGCCACAGCCATGATGCCCAATATGATTCAAATATTCCAGGTGGTAGAGAAAATGGTGAACAAAGTCTGTAAGATGAAAGATGGCTGTCTAATTCAAGGGATAAATTAATGGAAGTACTAAGTAATGTAGGCCTTCTGGGTCATGTCCTTGTTATCTACACCAGCCCTTAAGGGATACTGTTGCATATTTTACTGTGGAGAATTATAGAATTGTGGAAGGGATCTTTCAGTTCATCTGCTCCAGGTGTGGGCAGCTGCAAAATGGTGGCTTGGGGGCCTGGGCGTAGCCAGGATTTATGTTGGGGGTGCAGGATTTATGTTGGGGTGTGTGCGCGGAACCAAGCTAACTGCAATGTGATTGTTCAGTTAGTAAAGTATTTATTTATTTTTATTTGATTTGGGTGGGCAGCTGCTTGGGGGTGACATGCAAAATCTACCCTGGAGTTTCTGCAGATCAGGGATTCTTAAAGCTTTTTAGCATGTGTGTAGGGGGCCATTTTGTTGTTGCCATTGTTAAACTAATGGGAATCTGAAACCCCTTGCCTGTGTACTGAAAATTGCTGAGATATCACCGATTGTTGTAGATTTGTCTTCTGCCTGGCCCATGTCTAGCTGAACCAATCCTCTGCTTAAGGCAGGTTCAGCAAGACAGGATATGCTACTGGGCAATGCAACGGGCTTCTTATTCTCTCTTCAAGTTCTGGAACAGATTAAAAAGGTCTTATTAACTAAGCCCATTTATCATCTCCAATACAAGGACCCCCCCCCCATGATGCATAAGCAGCTCTCCAGCCATAATGCGCCACATGCTACAATTCTCCCTACTGGGGGCACCGAGTCTCTTACTCCATTCTAGATTTCTCTAGACAGCTCTGATGGGAATGGGGATAGTTTGCTTCAGTTGCAGGCTAGTACTTCATACCCAACAGGTTCCATGTGGTAGAAGAGGAAGAATGAAGTGATGGCTCTGTGCAAGAAGTCAAATTTCCCCAAGAAGTCAAACCTTCCCATTGCCTTTTTCAAGAGAGTCATTACATGCCTCTCATGTGTTGATATTTGGTTACCTTAGGTCTTACTCCTCTGTCACCAGAGTTGAGGCTGGGTTGCTTGACAGGAAGCCACCAGAGCACATGTGGCTTCCTATCAAGCAACCCAGCCTCTTGCAAATTTCAACATTTGTTTAAAAAGCTTGCAATGTGCCTCCTTCCAGTGTATCTGGTTAGTGTGCATGTGCAGACTATCGTTTTCCACCTTTGCAACAGCAATGAAACAACAGAAATTGCCAACAGTGGAATCTTGAGCAAGGTAACCCTTCAAAGAAAAAGAAAGAACCGGGGTGGATTTGATTGAAATCAAATTGATTTAAATCATGATTTAAATCACTAGTCAGTAAGACTTGATTTAAATCATTTTTTTTTTACAGAAAGACTCATGCTTGCTAGTATAATCTTAATATTTACAACCAGATGAAGGTTTCATTTTTGGAATAATAAATATTCAGACTAGCTTTTACAATTATATCAAAAATTACTGATTTGGTTATACTATTAGAAATACATAGACAGATAATTATGAAATGATTGCTTATATTTAGACAACTTTTCTGCTGCCTGAAGGAGAAAAATAATCATTTCCTTAATAGCAATTTAAACCATTTATTTAACTAAAACAATAACATTATAGCATATGTATCCATGTTTGTTAACTGATGTGGTTAAACAATTTTTTTTAAAACCCCACACACCTTAGACTGAATTTTAGCACACATGAAAAAGTTAAAACAAATTTTTATTCCCTGATGAATAGCCTTTGGACTATAATGTAACTTAAATAGAAAACTCTCTTTAGAAAGATTTTTTCTCCAAAAGCGTTTTATTTTAAAAATCCAATTTAAATCCAAAAAAATCCGATTTAAATAATAATAAAAAAAATCATTTTATTTTTTAAAAAATTAATCATTTCTTTTTGTCCACCCTGGAAAGAGCATTGAAACTCAGCTGCACAAGCAGTATGCACACAAGTGGAGGTTAATGAAATAAAACAAATAGTTCTCTTTAACTGCTGACCAACAACAACAACAACAACAACAATTTATTATTTATATCCCGCCCATCTGGCTAGGTTTCCCCAGCCACTCTGGGTGGCTTCCAAAAAAGTGTAGTCTATTAAACATTAAAAGCTTCCCTAAAGAGAGCTGCCTTCAGATGTCTTCTAAAAGTCTGGTAGTTCTCTTTGACATCTGGTGGGAGGGCGTTCCACAGGGCAGGTGCCACTACCGAAAAGGCCCTCTGCCTGGTTCCTTGTAACTTGGCTTCTTGCAATGAGGGAACCGCCAGAAGGCCCTTAGTGTCCGGGCAGAACGATGGGGGTAGAGACGCTCCTTCAGGTATACTGGGCCAAGGCCATTTAGGGCTTTAAAGGTCAGCACCAACACTTTGAATTGTGCTCGGAGACATACTGGGAGCCAATGTAGGTCTTTCAAGACTGGTGTTATGTGGTCTTGGTGGCTGCTCCCAGTCACCAGTCTAGCTGCCACATTCTGGATTAATTGCAGTTTCCGGGTCACCTTCAAAGGTTGCCCCATGTAGAGCGCACTGCAGTAGTCCAAGCGGGAGATAACTAGAGCATGCACCACTCTGGCGCGAGAGTCCGTGGGCAGGTAGAGTCTTAGACTGCATACCAGATGGAGCTGGTAGAAAGCCGCCCTGGACACAGAATTAACCTGCGCCTCCATGGACAGCTGTGAGCCCAAAATGACTCCCAGGCTGTGCTCCTGGTCCTTCACTGGTTCTGATTTGAAAGAGAGTACATAGGGTGCCTCTGCTATAGGTGTCTAGTTAATTGAGATAATTGCTCAAATTAAAGCTGCATCATTCTCTGCTGTAGGAATGTAGGAAGTCAGTTCCGCTGGCTAATAACATTTTATACCTTAGACCCATTAAAGATGATCCATTGACTTCTTCTTAAGAAGGTCCACAGTGTGACTGCCCTCTCCATGTGTGCGTCTTGCACATCTTCAAATTCCATAAGAACATCCATTACCTGCCTGGAGGATCTTACAAAAAATGCACTGCAAGTTCAAAACAGGGTGAGACAAAACACGTTTTGTTTGTATGTATGAATCTGAGCTGGTGGAAGAAAAGTCAGTATGAAGTTTGTTGTTAAAATACCCTGGTTTCTCTTCAGATCATATAAATATTTCGTCTTTTACTAATGAAGTTCACTGTGAAATAGGAGGGTGCCTTAAGTTCCACTCTGGCTGTGTTAGTTACTGTATTTTTAAATTTTGTTTATTTATTTGAAAGTTCAGAGTCTGCACAGAATCAGTGAGAGCTGGGAAATTTCCCATAGCACATTGCAAATTCCATGGCTACATGAATTGCTCTAAAACAACAGTCCTTTGTCTATGTTTCCATAAGCATACCATCCCTTGCATGTAAAAGATCCTTGCAAGAGGGGCAGAGGAAGTTTTACCCCCCCCCATCCTTATAAATCTCCCCACAAGCCCCAACTAATTTAGTTTCAGTTGGATCAGAACTCTTTAATAGGTTAAAGAATCCTGAACTAGAGTAGGAGATATTTGGATGGGAAGAGGTGTGTCTCACAGCATGCATCTTCTGACCACAAACCACTCTCCCTTCTGTTTATCTTTTTCTCAGCTGACCTTGAAATAACCTCAGCATTCCCCAGATCCCAGAAGGCAATGAATATGCTCAGTCTCCATCAGGCTTTTTTTTTTGCAGAGAGGGGATGGAGGTGGTTTTGGTTTTTTGTTTTAATTAAGAATATGTTTCTGTATACCAGCAGAGTCCTTTGGGTATACAAAACCTTTGGCTTTCTCTGTGGGTGGTCCAGTTCCACTGCCTTTGCGATAGTCATGGGATCTCCAAGTTCATATTACCATATACAAGTGCAACAAAACGTTATGATGTATCTCTGCCTCCTAACCGAGTTCCTGTTCAGGGTGTGCATCAGCCAGCTATGGCCTTCCCTAGGACATCCCATTCCATTCCACGCACACCTTTGTTTTCTATTGTTCTTTTCCAATTGATGCTCAACATTCTGTGGCTAGTGAGCATGCTCACTGGGGCTTTTTGTGGCTTTTGGTCCCTCAGACTTAATTAAAAAAAATAATGGGTTGTAGTTAGAATTCCTTCAAGCATGGTGATACCCCTACCCCTGTTTCTTACTGTTTTGGCTCCTGTTTGAGGGTGTCTGAGAATCATTAGGGGAAAGGTTAATAAGTTAATTAGCAAATTTACGAAATGATTAATAGACAATTAAATTTGAAAATAGACAATGACTAGCTAAAATAAACACTTTGTGAACTTATCAAAGCGTGTTTCCCCAAGTTGTTGCATTCACCTAACTTCACTAAGGAGCAACACAAACTTTTGGATTCGTAAAAAGTGTGATGAGATGATAATCCCCGGGGGAACACAGAGTTTTGAATCTGTTCCAGCATGTGCCCAATTGACAGTTCACCATTCTATTCACTATCCATCCCACTTTTTCTATCTAATAGGAAGATTCCAGATAAATTCAGTACTAGGGTACTTGGTATTTTCCATCTGGGGAGAACAGGGCAAGAAGAATGTGTGCATATAAGAGTATTGGAGTCCACATAGGTTCACTTTTTGTGAGCAAAATTCCCGTTGGCTCTAAATTCTTGCTGAACAAATCCCAAAATTGTCACTAAAACAAATGATGTTCTACAAAGCTGTGCTTAAATTGCTAATGCAAAAGGTTAGGGAACAATTATATCTGTTGGTTTATTTTTAATGCATACAATGTGCATGTGTGTGTGTGAGAGAGAGAATGTAATTCATTTAATTTACATCAAGAGTGACTACTGAAAAATGATATACAAATGCTTAAGGTATGTCATACTTAAAAATAATTCTGACACTTATTATTTTTGAACATTTTAAAATATATTCATTACTCTTGTAAAAACCCAGCACCTGTGTCACCTTTTTTGAGGAAAGGCAGTAGGGCATTTTTCAGTTCCAGTTTTTATACTATAGCCCTATAACACTGCTACGGCATTATTTGTCAGCTAAGAACAGTATTAAAATGCAGCACTTAATATAGCAATATATTATGAAGCAATGCTCTTCCCCATGGCCAAAATCCTTATACAATGACTACTAAAAGTAAATATCAGCAAAGATCTCTTGCTACATTAATTGAAAGGTTCTTGTTTGCTCTTTCTGTCCCTTTTATTGCTTCCAGATGAGCATGGCAACAAAATTACTGATGAATAACCTGTTAATTGCCTCTTGATTGGCCTCTCTTAATTGCCGGCCTCTAAAGAAGGCTTTAATGACTAATTTCATCCCATTTTTAGAATATTATTTTTATATAGAAACATAAATAAATCTACCATATCTACAAATGAAAAGTCCACTGCCATGGTTAGCAGGAAGCATTAAAAGAGCAGAACATATAAATTGGAAGGTTTTAATTAAAGGTGCATGAGTCCTAATAAGCTTCAATGGCACTTTTTCAGTCATCACTGAATAAACTTCAAAATCCACAAATCAAAAATGGAGGACAAACAGACAACACTATAATGTACATATTTGTTCATGTGATTGTCTGGATTTTCCATAAAAAGTGCATAACAAATGATAACAATTCTAGAGTAAAGTAAATATGAAAACAACCCATTATATATGCAGTCCACTACTTTTTTTCCTAACCACAACCAACCAGATATCTCTGGGAGCTTACAAAATGGACATAAATGTCCCTAACATCAGTTGTTCAGAGGTATACGTAATCTGAACATGGAAGTTTTATTTAGCTAGTGTGTCCAACATCTATAAATGCATCCTCCATGATTTTTAAAATCCTTTTTAAAGACCAGCGCTACAGCCTGTGGTAGTTAATTGTCATACTAAAAGTCTTTCATAGGATCAGTAGAACAGCAAGGAGGGAAATGGGCCTCTCTTTACACCCACATAGTACTCTAATAACTTGATTATCTATTCTGTGAGATTACAGCATTTGTCCTCAGCCTCTTACTCTCTTTGGTTTTAGTTATAAATAATTCAGTTAAAGCTACTTGTCCATATCTGTAGTACCTTCTTTAAAATTATAACTTGCCTTTAAAACATCAGAAGATCTAGAATCTTTCAATTAACTCATTTACAGCCCATTTCCTAAAGCAGTGCTTCTATGATCAGATCAATATTCACTGCATAGTCACAGTGGGAACAATTCACTAAAAGCTTGTGATAGGAAATCATGTTCTTTGAATGGCTTTCCAGATACAGATACATGCATATAATTCCCACTTCATTATATCAGATAACCTCTCAAGTTGTTGGAAGTTTCTGTATTTCCTCATCCCCCCCCCAAGCAAAATGGAATTCCCTGTGATTCCCTACAAACCATTGGTGATGATTTGATTAGTGGCTTTGACTGCTGTATGCATGCTCTCCTAAAGTTGGGGCTTCCTGATGCCAGATTAGAAAAGGGAATTTAAAAACAGCTTGTATGATTAACATGATTAATTCTGTACTCCCCAGTCTCTGCTGGGTAACATAGCAGGATCTTGGGTTTTTCTCTCTCAGTAGCATGAAACGAATAGGAAGGTACAATAAGGCAAGCGCTGCTCTTTGGTGTCTTGTCACCACAACACAGTGGGCCCAAATTAAGGAAGGAGTTGTGAAAATCCACCAACAGCATACAAATCAATATGGCTAACCTGATCCAAAACACACACCCCCACACACACCCCCACTCACACATGAAAACAAAGGTCACCACAGCCAATCATAAAAAAACAACCACACCTTAGGCCAACCCCAACCTTTCTCACCACCAAAGGAACACAAGTGAACAGCAGAGAACCTGCACAAGCGACGCTGACACAAAACCCCACATATATTAAGTATAATAGAAACATCGCCACCCAACCCCACTTACCTCCCCTCCTCCACATCTTTCCCCCTCTTCTTCCTAATGTCTCAACAAATGAAACTGGTCTGTAAAAAATGTTACTTGGAGAAAAAGAGAGAGACATTGCACATACTTTTGTAAACCAAGAAAATCTTTAAATAAATAAATAAAGGAATGAGTTTATTAAAGTTAAGGCTGGGGTTACAAACAGGTTTTGGAAAATACAAAGGACTCTTCAATCTAGTTTTTGAATATTCATCCTGATTTGCTTGCACAGAGCTTATGTGGAAATTAAATTATATCAACTATTTATTGAACATGTGTTCTGGTCTTTTTATATGGTAAAGTTATACAACACTGAGCATTCATCCTGATTTGCTTGTGGAGTGCTTATACTCCTTCCTGCTATTCATTCCACACTTTTGGGTGCATTTCTCTTTCACTTTCCTTATTGCAAGAAGTCCATTTCTTTGGGAAGTTTTTATAGCTGACAGTGAGCTTACATCTATACTATATTACCCACATTTGGACAGCTCCTATGAATTCCCAGTGCAGCAGCTACTGAAGGACCAACCTAACCTCGCAGTAAGAACTTTGTATCATTATCACAGAATGCTTTCTATCTGAATTGTTCTCATATTTTACCTGAACAACCTGAGAACTTTGGTATTAACTGTTGGAGGTTTTAAATCAATAAATAATGACTTTTTAAAAGATGAATGTCATTGTATTCAGCTGTCACATGAAAACTATCCTTTTTCTCAAGCTTTGAGACATTTTAATCAAGGGTACTTACAGAACCAGATATAAAAACATTAGGAGAGAAAATACATATGGGAGGTAAATATTACAAACTACAATGTTGCTCCTAGCCAGAAGTCCAAGACATCTGACAAAAATCCTGGCAGGAAATTCCTGTGAAAAGGCTTTCATTTGAATCCAATAGCTGGATGGCTGCAATAATCCATGAAAAAGGTACTTAAGGAAATACTTCCAGTCAGTTATCAGTCTATGGGCCCATCTGTGCTGTACTTTTGAAGCAATATTATACCACTTCCTTTAAAGAAGCCCAGGAACTGTAGTTTGTTAAGGCTGCTGAGAGGTGTCAGTAGATCCCTATTTCCCTCAGAGAGCTACAATTCCCAGAAATCCCTGGGAAAAGGGATTGACTGTAAAACCACTCTGATGATACTACTTTCAATTTATAGTGCAGAGGAGGCCTAAAGAGTTTTTCCCAATCTAACTTCTGAAGAACAACCAACCTCAAAGCATGCTTGAACACTGGGTAAGAAAGTAGCTGATTCCAGGTCCTTGGAAAATGAGTCCATTTCCACTCTGGCACAATACTGGTATGACTAAAGGGTGCAACCCTATATCTACTTACTTGGGAGTAGAAGTCATTATATTATAGGATTGTGCTGTGAACCATTAGGGGATTTGGTTATCAGCATTTAACAGTGCCACTAGATTTCTAAAAAAAATATATGGCTACCTCCTAATTACCTAAAAGCAACCAAGCAGGAATAATGCTGAAAAATAAAGATAAATGGCTGGTGCGGGGAGGGCAGTTACTTTCATTTTTTGGACGTGTCAATAAAAGTATCTTCCTTACACATAACAAATGAAATGATAAATAATATACATTTATCATTTATTTCATTTTGTTAAGGCGGGTGACTAAAAAACGTGTTCATAAGGAAAGTATTATTTTGACTGCTCCACAATATGTAGCAACAGCCAGAGATCTACATCTCTTCAAGAATGTAGACATGGGATTTAAAACACACACACGTGTGTGACTTCATATCATGGATGAAATGGAGTAATGAAACCTCTTGTTGGGTCACCTGTTACACTTCTTCTATTTTGTGTCAAATTTCTGCATAAAGATTATTTTTATTTTTATTGCATAATGATTCTTTTTTTTACAGGCCAAGCTTTCTTCCATCCATATGACAAGGCTTCATGGTTCTACCAAGATCCCATCCTCAGGCCACCTAAAAGAATTGCAAGAAGATCAAGATACAGAATGCCATTGTCATATGAAGGCAAGCAAAAAATCCTCAAATGGTAATTCTTCCCAGGGGACAAGTGGACCAAACAGTAGATCAAACTCCATACAGGAATTTTCAGAATCCTTTGAGCAGCAGCTGCATTTCAAAAACAAGCGCTCAGTTTCTTTGGTAAGTGCAACCATTTGTATATGCTAATCTAATTGAACAATGTGTTTAACTTTACGTAATTTATACTTTTCAAGTGGCAAAGTGGAACAGATATAAAAAATGCTTAGCCCAACCAGCACCACTTCCACTTTCATATCAATATGGAATAATTAGTTGGTCTGGGTCAACCATGATATCAGCTAGATTTGAATGGCTTCTCCAGCTATCTTGAACTATTTTACTCAGCTGTTTGACAATGTAGTTCTGTTTCTTTAAAGGTCCCTATATTATATTTAAACTTACAGTAAATCAATATGAAAAATATTTAATAATTGGAACATTAACTCAGTTACCATATTCGTGCCATAGACATATTATTAAATTAATTTTCCGTGCTCTTTTTCTTTCAGGAACCTGAAGGGATGAAAGAGAGGAGAGAAAGAGAAAAACTGCATATTCCCAAGAGCAGGTCTCGTAAGAAAGCGGGAGAAAAGAAGGAGCCAAAGAGAGAGCAAGGTGAAGGAGAACACAACACGGAATTTGCAGCAGGGAAACATAGTTAATAATTTCCATGATACCCAGGAATAAAGAGGAAATGTGTTTGCATCCATTAGGATAGACTGACTTTTTAAAGAAATGACGGTATAAAATAGATTCTGACACTTAGTTTTTATTCCCTAAAACTGCAAGTGTTATATAAGTAGAACAAAGCATAAATGTTAAAATTAAAATACTTTGTATTCCTTTGAAGCTGTTTGTATAGACTTGTTAAAAAAAAACTACATTCAATCAGAAACATTTCTCTAACCAAAATGAGTAATAAATTGTCAGACAACCATTCAATGTGTTAATTTGCAAACACAAATATAAATATGAAAGGCTTGTGCTAAGCCTTTGAAGATGGTTTTTGTTAAGAGTGGAAGCTGAGCAAATATTCAGCAGTAGGTTAATGAAAGAGGAAGAATCATCCATGCATACTGACTACTGACTTCTGCTGCATGATTTTAAGTTTCATAGATAACAATACAGTGGTACCTCGGAAGTCCGTTTGACTTCCAAAACATTTGGAAACCAAGGCACAGCTTCCAATTGGCTGCAAGAAGCTCCTGCAGCCAATCGAAAGACACATCGGACATTTGGGTTCCAAAGAACGTTCACAAACCAGAACACTCACTTCTGGGTTTGCGGCATTCGGGAGCCAAAACGTTTGACTCACAAGGCGTTCAGAATCCAAAGTACAACTGTATTGTAAACACCTGTATATAGTCATGTACTGTATGAAAACAAATTGGGAGTTACTCTGTGTTCCATGTCAAACCTTGTTTTTTCTGTTTGTATAAAAGTACGGACCAAACATGTTTTAAATATTCACCCAAAACAAATGTATAAATTAAATTGCTTTGTATGTTTAAAATTCTATATAAAGGGAACCAAAACTATACTGAAGCTATCTAAAGTCTAAAAACACAACCTCTTGTTGGGTCACCTGTTACACTTCTTTTATTTCTTCCACATCTCTGCTGCCTCATTTCTTCTTTTTCTACCACATTCTCATACCCCTCTCCTAGAACAAACATATGTTTCCAGTGCTATTCTCCTGTCTAGCCTATCACATTATGGTACCCCTTCCCAACAGTCAGTGGCACTTTCCAGAATTCATATTACTTTTAAATTCTACACGATTTTTTTTATATAAATCACCCAATGGGCTTGGGTCTATGAAGCAGAAGTTGGGAATCTATTTCAGCCCAGGGGCTATATTCCCTTCTAGGCAACATGCCATAGGCCATACACCACTGGGTAGTTGTGGCTAGAGGCAAAAGTGGTTGCAGTAGTGAATATAAAGTTAGCCTTTGTACTGTAGGTTAGCATTTGCACGCACTCAAAACACCCTACTCTATCCTCTATTCAGACAAGCTCTATCCCCTTAACCATTTTGCTTGTTCTTTTCTGAACCTTTACCAGCTCTATCTTGTAATATCCTTTTTGAGGTGTGACAACTAGAACTGTACACATTTTTGTTTAATGCCATGATATTGGCAGTTTTATTTTCGGTTCCTTTCTTGACAATCCCTTGCATGGAATTCAGCTTTTTCACAGCATCTTCATCGTTCAGCCTGGACACTGAGGTCCAGCTCCGAGGACCTTCTGGTGGTTCCTTCCCTGTGAGAAGTGAGGTTACAGGGAACCAGGTACAGAGCTAGGGTTAAGGGGATGGAGCGACTCCTTTATGAGGAAAGTTTGCAGCAATTGAGACTTTTCAGTTTAGAGAAAAGGCAAGTGAGAGGTGACATGATAGAAATTTATAAAACTATGCATGGCATGAAGAAAGTGGAGAAATTATTTATTTTTTGCTCCCTCTCTCAGAACACTAGAACCTCTAGACATCTAATGACGCTCAATATCTCCCAGATGCATGGTTCTGTGTAGGGTCTGCTGTGCACCTAGGTGCCCTCATACTATGCAGAGAAGTATTTTTCTGAAGAGAAAATCATAGAATCATGGAATCTAAGAGTTGGAAGAGAGTGCCCAGGGTCATCTAGTCCAACCCCCTGCAATGCAAGAATCTCAGCTAAAGCATCCAAGACAGATGAACCATCCAACCTCTGCTTAAAAACCTCCAGAGAAGGAGAGTTCGCCACCTCTCATGGGAGTCTGTTCCACTGCCAAACAGTTCTTACTGTCAGAAAGTTTCCCCACATGTTTGGTCAGAATCTCCTTTCTTGTAACTCGAAGCCATTGGTACGAGTCCTCCTCTCCAGAACAGCAGAAAACAAGCATGTTCTTTCTTCCATGTGACAGCCCTTAAGTCTGGGAACTGTGTACACACATTTGAGCAGCTCTGCTCAATAACAAAGACTAGTTCAGAGCAACATAAATATCCTGGAGGAGAGATAGTATGTCAACGTCCTCTTTGTAAAGTACTGTATACACTCTAAACAAAAGTTTTAAGAGGACCAATACAGCACCTGTGTCTGGCTATTTGTCATACAGCAACAATAAATCTCTTTCAAAGACAGCATATTTTTATGTTGTTAGTACATCTTCAGAAATAATTTGTGCCATTTAACAGAAAACAATCCCCCCCACACACCTACCTGGGATTCAACTTTGTGTATCTGCTGCTTAGTAGGTTTCTCCATTGTTCCTTAGAGGGGAGTGCATTGGTGTTTTGACTTGCCAATCACACAGATGTTCAGTAGAAGTCAGATTTTCCTCCACCACCATTTGCAGAAAATCTTCATTGCTCTTTATTCATTGTTCATGATGTCCTTCCGTTTAAGGGCTAAGCAAAACAGGGAGGTTGGGGAGAAAACTGAAAAAGTAGTTATTTTCAGAATGGCTTCCTTCCAAAAATGCAAGCACAAACAACCATAGCCACTAAAAATATATTTCTGAAAAAGATAGATATGTAAAGTTTGGTAGATGATCAAGTGTTGCTTATGGTAAGCCATTTAACAAAAGCAGGAGACAAGAATACTGTAATGCAAAATCTTTATATAATGAATGTAATTTAATTAATGGTTCTTAATTTATTTCAACATGATCTTTCAAAAGCATTTGGTCAATACAGCAATGAACATTACATCTATACTAAGGATTAAATCAAATAAATAGTGGATTTATGATCCACTTTTTGACTCGCATCCAAAGTCCACACCAAGTCTACAAGCAAACTATCCTGGAATGAACTTTCTCACTGGATGGTTTGGTTAGGAGAGGTAAGGAAGACTTTATCACACATCAGGTGCATATGTGTGACAAATGCATAGTAGATGTGTGGCAAACACATAGTAAAGTCTGTATTAATCTCATCTGTACCTAAGCCAATGATGTCCCTAATTACTTTGGAAAGCATGAAATCTCCAATGTATGGTATATCCATTTTTTTAAAAGAAAAGTTTGCAAAATTCATGTTCAAAGAGAAAAACAACCACTTTATCA
The DNA here is from genome assembly GCF_965153285.1 of Podarcis tiliguerta. NCBI lineage: Eukaryota > Metazoa > Chordata > Lepidosauria > Squamata > Lacertidae > Podarcis > Podarcis tiliguerta. The sequence goes on from NC_139537.1 coordinate 32,986,944, forward strand.
TTTTAATTGTCTGGCTCATGGTGTCATGACATGATGTTAATGAATTCATAATTAGTCATTAATCAAACATCAGAACTCAAAGCTGCATAACTTGTGTGTACTAAACATTACTTGGCAAACGACAGCAAGGAGTATGTTCCATTTTAAAATTTCTTCTCACAGGTCTTTGCCTAATTAAACAATCTATGGCCTTTTAAACTGGGGGAGGGGTGTATTGTTTCATTTGTTACTATTATATATGTTTGTGTTTTTATATTGTTAACTGCCTTGTGATCCTTGGGAGAAGAGAAAAGATTTTGCCTGGTCCCTAAATATATATAATGAATGTACCTGGTGAGCCTCCTTTAAGATAACCAAAAGATGGTTGGTTGGTCTTTAATACATTTCCAGAAGGCAGGACCTAATTTTGAAGAATTTCTTGAGTGACTAATAATATATGTCAAAGAATTACTTACACTGCTGGGCATTTTTAGACCTTACAACCTACTGGGTATCAAGCAGTGTATCTTTGTAGACCAGGAAAAGGAAACGTCTTGCCACACTATGTTCAACTTTGTAATCTCCATATTTCAATGGGAAATAAATTGAGCTCCACCCTATTAAATTGTAAGCCACAATAATAATTCAGAAGACAGGTTGGTTCCTGAAAAATATCCAAAACTTATTCATGAAGAAGCCTATGTATGTCAAGCGACCTGATGAACCCAGAAATAGAACTGAGAAACTTTCTCTGGTCTTTTGCAATGAAAAAAATTCTCAGAGTTTATTTTCAAATAACGACTGAATCATCTTACTTGTTTTTTACCTTGAGGTTTTCAGTTGATGAAACAGTTTCAGTGTATATTTTGTAAGCTCTTTCTGTTTTCAATGGGATGATTATGGCACATGGTAAGAATTATTTACATTGGTATCTACCTGTGCATTGTCTTAGCCACATTCACATGCAGAATGTATCTAAATAGATGAGATTACCTTATTATTAAAACAGGTTTTGTCTGAAGTCTCTTTTCTCTGTAAGCCATCCTCATCGTTAAGAGTTGTTGAAACAGCCAAGTTATTGTCACATTTGTGATGAAGATCACAGGAGGCCTGCATCAGCAGAATTATTAACTCAGCAGTGATGTCATCAGACAATGGACTAAGCCCATATCCTCAGTATATAGTCAGAGCAGTAGCAAGCATTTTCAATAGTTTTGGCTCTCCTGCCCCCCCCCAAAAAACCTGGGAGCTGCAGTTGGTTAAGGGTGTGGAGCTATAATTTACAGAGTGGTTTAATGATCAATCCCTCTTCTGAAGGAACTTTGATAACTGTAGCTCTGTGAGGGAATAAGGGTCTCTAAACAACTCTCAGCACCCTTTACAAACCGTAGTGCCCAGGATTCTTTGAGGGAACTATAACTGTTAAATGCAGCAAGATGCTGTTTTAAATGTATAGTACAGATGCGGCCTAAAATGGCTTATCTGGTTGGGTACAACGACCCTGTGAGGTAGCTTAAGAGGCTGTGGCTGGCCCAGGGTCACCCAGTGAGCTTCATGACTGAGTGGGGATTTGAACCCCGATGTCCCAGGTCCTAGTCTGACACTCTAACCACTACACCATACTGGCTTCCTAGAGTACTTCTGCTATGGGGCAGCTATGTAAATTAAGAAGGTAAAAAAGTATGGGGAAAGCCAAATGTCACAGAGAAGGATCTGAAATAATTTTCTTGAAGCTTGATTGTTTTATTTTATGTAAAACAGTTTTTTTCTTTAAATATACAGTGGTACCTCGGGTTAAGTACTTAATTTGTTCCGGAGATCTGTTCTTAACTTGAAACTGTTCTTAACCTGAAGCACCACTTTAGCTAATGGGGCCTCCTGCTCCTGCTGTGCCAACGGGGCACGATTTCTGTTCTCATCCTGAAGCAAAGTTCTTAACCTGAAGTACTATTTCTGGGTTAGTGGAGTCTGTAACCTGAAGCGTATGTAACCTGAAGCGTATGTAACCCGAGGTACCACTGTAAAGCAGTATAAAAATATAATAATAATAATAATAATAATTAATTTTTATAGCTGTGTGCACATACTAAAAGCCCAGTCAATACAGCATGAAACTCTCAATCTCAGGGTCATGGGTTCGAGCCCCACGTTGGGCAAAAATATTTTTGCATTACAGGGGGTTGGACTAGATGACTCTCAATGTCCCTTCCCGCTCTTCAATTCTATTTCTAAATTTTGTATGTATTACACACACAGAGAGAGAGAGAACATACAAAAGAAGATCATACTAAGTAGACATAATGTAGTAAATATAAACTATTTTGGAAAAGTGTATTTGGGGAATTCATCTCGGCATTTAGTGCTGAAAAGAGACAATACTAAACTAGATACACCAGTGATGTGACTTGGCCCTTCTTACATTCCAATATGCAGGGATAAGGTTAATATTTGGGAATATAGGCAAGTGACTACCAGAGGACCGCAAGTATGTGGGACAGGAGTAATTTATGCAAAGTTGCTCTTTTGGGTTATCTTCCCCTACTGCCCTTTCTAAGTCTGTCCCCCTGTATGCTCTGACAAACAGGGCCAGTCCTACCATTGGGTAGGGTAATGCAGCTGCCTCAGGCGGCAGAGGCTGTAGGACAGGGAGAGGTGGCAAGCCAGAGCTGCCTGTATGCCCTGCAGCTTACCTTGAGCTAGCCTGCTGCCTCAAGTGCAGTGGAGGGCATTGTCCTGTCGCCAGCACTTGAAATAAGATTCAGCTGCCAGACCAGTCAGCTTCTGGAATAGGAGAAGGGTGTCATCTTGTCCTTTACCAGGCAGCAAAATGTCTCGAGCTGGCATTGCTGACAAGGAGTTATTTACTTCCAGGCACTCATCTTTAAAGCTGTAGGTCTGGATCTTCTGCAGCAGATTTCTTACATAAGTGCAGATAAGCAACTTTCTGTGACAGAACATGGCCTCCGCTATAGGCAGTCTCTGCTTGTGACCTACAGAATATGGCTCCAGCACACAGTGACATTTATTTCGATTGCCGTGGGATTTTTGAGTCACTCAGAAAGTCATTAAAACTGAATGTTTTCATGGAGTGCTGAAATGGCAAATGGGCTGCTTGGGAACCAAATCACGATGGACCTCTCTTTTGGTGGCATAATTGATTTTTCTATATACCACCCTTCACAAAATCAAGGTGATTAAAGAGTGGGATTTTGTCTGCTTTACCAGGACACATTTATGTATGGAGTATGACCAGTTTTGAAGGAAGAGAGTCTAACTTGAAGGAGATATCACCACCACCACCTTTCTGCATGCTAATTCCGATTGAATTCCCCAAGTGTTGTTGCTTAAGTAGCCAAAACAGTATCAAGCAACCAGACATGAGAGCAGCACACCATCATCCTTAGGGCAGTGAAATGTGCAGAAGTACAAAAAACAGTATTTAGAAAAACTCTAAAGGAGGGGGAGGGAAACCCCACAAAGCAGTCCAATGAAGACTATGCTTGACTAGTGAACTGAGAATGCTGGCTGTGAAAAGAAAAAAAATCTGGAAAAACTGGATGCACATCACCACTCTCTGAGCACTGAGAGACTCTAGGGGTTCCATCACTTACCCAGGGTTCTGTTTCTTTGGAATGAAAGTCAGCTGAGACTCTGCTGTCTTTTAAGATATTTTATTTGAACACAACCTGAGCATAGGATGGAAGGGCTCACAGCATGAACACCCTCATAGATCTTGCTTTCAGGGAAGCCCCAAAGTCCAGCAAAGAGCAAACACATCTCTCTCTCTCTCTCTCTCTCTCTCTCTCTCTCTCTCTCTTCTGCTTTATCTTCTTTCCAGCTCACGGATCACAACTTGGCTATCCTTCTGCATACCAGCCAGATGAGATGGGTGGGGAAAGCCCTCACCCATTTGGCACCCTTGAAAAAGGAACTGGTTTGGCAAGCTTGGTTTTATATACCTCTACGCCCAGAGATGACGGAACCCAAGAATCGAAAGGAACCAGAGTATCACCCAGACTGACCCCACAAGCTTGTGCGCGTGCATGAACACATACACACACACACATACATATATATGAAGGAACCCAACTGTTTTCTTGCTTTCATGTCATCCAGCACCCACCCACCCACTCACTCTAAGCAGTCCCCTGTTTGAAAAGGGCAAACTCTGAAGGCTCCTCCAAGACACAAATAACACATATTGTTCCAGGGACCCATCGGGAGGAGCCATAGCGCAGTGACAGAGCATCTGCTGTGCATGTAGAACATCCCATGTTCAACCTCCAGCATATGCAGGTGGGACTGGGAAAGACCCCCTTTCTGAAACTCTGGTGAGCTGCTGCCAGTCTGTGCAGACAATGCTAAGCTAGACAGACTGCTGGTCTGATGCAGTACAAGGCAGCATCCTATGTTCCCTCTATTTCCAATTTCCAGGAATGAACGTCTCATGCAGCCAAAATTACACCACCTATGCACAAGAGGGAGGTATTGGCACACTTGGTAAAACCATAAGGCCGTACTAGATGCCACTTGCTGTACCTTCCAACTCTAGAATTCTATTATTCTGTGCCAGCGCTGCTGAGGTTTCCTGCTCCCTACCCCCACCAATGTGTGATATCTTAACATTGTAAAATGCCAAACATTTGTTTGCCTATCGTTTGTAGCACACTGATGTTTATCAGATGGCACAGAGATATATGGCTTTCCTGGTTTTCTGTTCCCCGTTTTGCTTTTCTATTCTTTCTCTTTAAAAACGACTCTTTTACAATAAAGAAGAGGAAGAAGAAGTGTGAGGATATACTGCAAACAATAGGCTTACCAGCTGCAATAGGAGAGTCAAGCATACCAATTTCACACAGAAGCACATCATTGCTTACTTCAACTTGCCTGTAAAAACAACTCAGAGGCCATGAAAGAAGGAAGGGTAACAAGAGGAAGATTTAAAGGAACTATTGGAAACTCAAGGCAGTAGAGATATAAGATGATCAGAGCCCCACCGAACTTGAAGCGTAGGAAGTCCCAACAAAAAATTATTATTTGAATATTTGGACTATATGATATGTATTTGTATAATTTGGAATATGTAATGTGCTTTGATTGGATTGTTAAAATGGAAAATTTAATAAAAATTATTTTTTAAAAAAATTCTAATTACAACCAGAAAACAGAAGCCTCTGAGGATGATGGATTCAAGAAGAGAGAAGCGGTCACCCTTTCCCTGTGCTGGAGAATAAGGGCCAATTTTAATGGGGTCTTCTTCCTTTTGGGGCTGTCCAGCTCTGCAAAAACAAAACCTTTTAGTAGTAACTGGAACCAAATACAGTAAAGGAATTGAATTTGCATCTATCAGGCCAGGGAAGTTTGCCAAACGATTGCTGCTTAAAGGGTCCTCCTGAAAAATCCAGAGGGCTGCTCTCTCTCTCTCTCTCTCAATTTCTTAAGACCAGCAGGAGTTCCTACAAAGGAAATAAATGGCTGTTCTTCTGGGACTCCCAAAAGTGCCCACAACGAGGGAGGAGGGAGAGAACATCTTCGCTTGACTCTTGGTAGGAGAGCACCCCTCGTTTTCTTCTCACAAGGCAGTAGTCCTCCGTGATTCCCAGTCGGGCCAGTGGGCGCCAGTTGTGCCCATCTCGCCTGTGGGACAGTCTCTCCCCTTCCCTGCCTTTGGCCACCTCCCCTCGGTGCCACATCACTGCAGCCCCTGAGGCAGTGCCCCTCTTACCCCAGCAGAGGGCGGCTGCAGGGAGGCGGGGAACTCTCTCGCAGACGGACGTCTCCTCCAGCCCATCCGCAGGCGAGAGGGGGTAGACGGGGCCAATGGGACGCGGCTGGGAGGCGGGCGCGGAGGCGAGAGGGAGAAGGCGCCGGCTTGATTGTCCCAGCGGCGCCACTGGCCCGAAGAGGCGCATCTCTGGGCAGCGGGAGGAGGCGGGATGGGAGCGGGGAGGAGCCGCCGCGCGGGTGCATCTTTCCCGGACGACGATCGCCTCCAGCCTTTCGTAGCTGCTGCTGAGGAGGGATGAGGTCACCCACACGTCCGCATCCCTGAAAGTCGCCGGAGCGCCGCGGGTTAAATGATTCTCAGAAGTTCCCAATTGGGACAATAAGGATCATTTTGCAAAAAAAAGTTGCAAAGAAGCAGACCAAGTTCGGTAAGCCTTAGCCCCTGTATTTGCGTGGTTCTCCCCCCCCCCGCCCCCGTTTCCACAGATTTGAGGGAGTGGATCTCTCCCGTCTGCTCCGGAGTGGATCTCTCCCATCTGCTCCGGAGTGGATCTCTCCCATCTGCTCCGGAGTGGATCTCTCCCATCTGCTCCGGAGTGGATCTCTCCCGTCTCCTCCGGAGTGGATCTCTCCCGTCTGCTCCGGAGTGGATCTCTCCCGTCTGCTCCGGAGTGGATCTCTACCATCTGCTCCGGAGTGGATCTCCCGTCTGCTCCGGAGTGGATCTCTCCCGTCTGCTCGCTGCCCGATCCTGAGCACGTTCACGCCGCAAAAGTCTCCTTTCCTGAGTTTAGCGCTACTCGGGCAGTTCTGCGCTTACCTGGGAATAACTGGATTCCCATGGAGTTCTGAGTAGGAAAAGCATTTATATGTGATTTGCAGCGACGTCGACGCACGTCTTTGAGCATCTCTCGCTGGAAACTTTCCGCTCAAGCCTTTCTCACATTCTAGCGGGACGTTCTCCTGCGCAAGTCCCGTCGAAATGAATGTTAAACGCCTTTCTCGCACCATGGGCGCAGTTTGTTGGGGACTGTGCAGGAGAACTTCCCGCCGGCTGCTGTCTTTTTCTCTGTGGCTCCTGGAAAGTCGACTCCCTTCCCCGCTACACCGGAGTTTGCCGAATCAAGGAAGAGTGGTGTATAGAATAGTTTTTTCATATTTGCTGTTATTTGGCCTGCCTTCTATTCTTTATATATTGTGGGGCTTGGTGGGAAACACTCAGTGTGCCTAAATAAATAGGGAAACTTGTTGAAGATTAATTAACGTGTTTTAGTTGCTCCTTTGCCTTCAAGACCAGTATGGGTGGTTGTTTTTCAACAACAGCAACAAGGATGTGATCTAACCATTTCATTATTCTGGTAGCACTGCAGATATTTTCAGCATGAGTCAAGTGTTGATGGCAACTGATCTATATGTAAATACAATACAGCATGCCACAGAATATTAGATACAGGTCTATAGCTTGCTTGTTCCTTTATATGCTAGCCTGTGTTGTTATGACCCACAGGAATGCTCCCAGTAATTGGAAACACCTTTTTTCTGACTGATAATATGACCCCAAAATATTATCACCCCACAATAGGATATTTCAGCATAGTTTTTTTTTGTTACTGTTATTAAATCTTAACCTATAAAGCATGCTTTCTATACCAAAGGTGATTCTACAAAGCAATGTTTCCCCTTATGAATTTCATAAAAGTAAGTCATGGAAGTCGAGAAAAGCTGCTACAACTTAGTTCCCTAAGACAGAATCGTCCCTGCCACAGCCATGCTGCCCAATATGATTCAAATATTCCAGGTGGTAGAGAAAATGGTGAACAAAGTCTGTAAGATGAAAGATGGCTGTCTAATTCAAGGGATAAATTAATGGAAGTACTAAGTAATGTAGGCCTTCTGGGTCATGTCCTTGTTATGTACACCAGCCCCTAAGGAATGCTGTTGCATATTTTACTGTGGAGAATTATTGAATTGTGGAAGGGATCTTTCAGTTCATCTGCTCCAGGTGTGGGCAGCTGCAAAATGGTGGCTTGCGGGCCTGGGCGTAGCCAGGATTTATGTTGGGGGTGCAGGATTTATGTTGGGGTGTGTGTGCAGAACCAAGCTAACTGCAATGTGATTGTTCAGTTAGTAAAGTTTTTTTTTTTTTTTATTTGATTTGGGTGGGCAGCTGCTTGGGGGTGACATGCAAAATATACCCCGGAGTTTCTGCAGATCAGGGATTCTTAAAGCTTTTTTAGCATATGTGTAGGGGGCCATTTTGTTGTTGCCATTGTTAAACTAATGGGAATCTGAAACCCCTTGCCAATCTACTGAAAATTGCTGAGATATCACCGATTGTTGTAGATTTGTCTTCTGCCTGGCCCATGTCTAGCTGAACCAATCCTCTGCTTAAGGCAGGTTCAGCAAGACAGGATATGCTACTGGGCAATGCAAATGCAAGGGGCTTCTTATTCTCTCTTCAAGTTCTGGAACAGATTAAAGAAGTTCTTATTAACTAAGCCCATTTATCATCTCCAATACAAGGACCCCCCCCCCACTATGCATAAGCAGCTCTCCAGCCATAATGCGCCACATGCTACAATTCTCCCTACTGGGGGCACCGAGTCTCTTACTCCATTCTAGATTTCTCTAGACAGCGCTGATGGGAATGGGGATAGTTTGCTTCAGTTGCAGGCTAGTACTTCATACCCAACAGAGTTCCATGTGGTAGAAGAGGAAGAATGAAGTGATGGCTCTGTGCAAGAAGTCAAATTTCCCCAAGAAGTCAAACCTTCCCATTGCCTTTTTCAAGAGAGTCATTACATGCCTCTCATGTGTTGATATTTGGTTACCTTAGGTCCTACTCCTCTGTCACCAGAGTTGAGGCTGGGTTGCTTGACAGGAAGCCACCAGAGCACATGTGGCTTACTGTCAAGCAACCCAGCCTCTTGCAAATTTCAACATTTGTTTAAAAAGCTTGCAATGTGCCTCCTTCCAGTGTATCTGGTTAGTGTGCATGTGCAGACTATCGTTTTCCACCTTTGCAACAGCAATGAAACAACAGAAATTGCCAACAGTGGAATCTTGAGCAAGGTAACCCTTCAAAGAAAAAGAAAGAACCGGGGTGGATTTGATTGAAATCAAATTGATTTAAATCATGATTTAAATCACTAGTCAGTAAGACTTGATTTAAATCATTTTTTTTTACAGAAAGACTCATGCTTGCTAGTATAATCTTAATATTTACAACCAGATGAAGGTTTCATTTTTGGAATAATAAATTTTCAGACTAGCTTTTACAATTATATCAAAAATTACTGATTTGGTTATACTATTAGAAATACATAGACAGATAATTATGAAATGATTGCTTATATTTAGACAACTTTTCTGCTGCTTGAAGGAGAAAAATAATCATTTCCTTAATAGCATTTTAAACCATTTATTTAACTAAAACAATAACATTATAGCATATATATCCATGTTTGTTAACTGATGTGGTTAAACAATTTTTTTAAAAACCCCACACACCTTAGACTGAGTTTTAGCACACATGAAAAAGTTAAAACAAATTTTTATTCCCTGATGAATAGCCTTTGGACTATAATGTAACTTAAATAGAAAACTCTCTTTAGAAAGATTTTTCCTCCAAAAGCGTTTTATTTTAAAAATCCAATTTAAATCCAAAAAAATCCGATTTAAATAATAATAAAAAAATCATTTTATTTTTTTTAAAATTAATCATTTCTTTTTGTCCACCCTGGAAAGAGCATTGAAACTCAGCTGCACAAGCAGTATGCACACAAGTGGAGGTTAATGAAATAAAACAAATAGTTCTCTTTAACTGCTGACCAACAACAACAACAACAACAACAATTTATTATTTATATCCCGCCCATCTGGCTAGGTTTCCCCAGCCACTCTGGGTGGCTTCCAAAAAAGTGTAGTCTATTAAACATTAAAAGCTTCCCTAAAGAGAGCTGCCTTCAGATGTCTTCTAAAAGTCTGGTAGTTCTCTTTGACATCTGGTGGGAGGGCGTTCCACAGGGCAGGTGCCACTACCGAAAAGGCCCTCTGCCTGGTTCCTTGTAACTTGGCTTCTTGCAATGAGGGAACCGCCAGAAGGCCCTTAGTGTCCGGGCAGAACGATGGGGGTAGAGACGCTCCTTCAGGTATACTGGGCCAAGGCCATTTAGGGCTTTAAATGTCAGCACCAACACTTTGAATTGTGCTCGGAGACATACTGGGAGCCAATGTAGGTCTTTCAAGACCGGTGTTATGTGGTCTTGGTGGCTGCTCCCAGTCACCAGTCTAGCTGCCACATTCTGGATTAATTGCAGTTTCCGGGTCACCTTCAAAGGTAGCCCCATGTAGAGCGCACTGCAGTAGTCCAAGCGGGAGATAACTAGAGCATGCACCACTCTGGCGCGAGAGTCCGTGGGCAGGTAGAGTCTTAGACTGCATACCAGATGGAGCTGGTTGAAAGCCGCCCCGGACACAGAATTAACCTGCGCCTCCATGGACAGCTGTGAGCCCAAAATGACTCCCAGGCTGTGCTCCTGGTCCTTCACTGGTTATGATTTGAAAGAGAGTACATAGGGTGCCTCTGTTATAGGTGTCTAGTTAATTGAGATAATTGCTCAAATTAAAGCTGCATCATTCTCTGCTGTAGGAATGTAGGAAGTCAGTTCCGCTGGCTAATAACATTTTATACCTTAGACCCATTAAAGATGATCCATTGACTTCTTCTTAAGAAGGTCCACAGTGTGACTGCCCTCTCCATGTGTGCGTCTTGCACATCTTCAAATTCCATAAGAACATCCATTACCTGCCTGGAGGATCTTACAAAAAATGCACTGCAAGTTCAAAACAGGGTGAGACAAAACACCCCATAAGTTAAGAAAGTCAGCAACGTTTATTGCATAGACAACTTTGGATATGATTCAATTCGCCGCTCATGCGATAGATACAAAAATGGTGGCATGCCAGGCTCTGTAGCTGAAACACTGAGAAGCACACACCCCATTCAAAGTGTATTCAGAGATAATGCATTGAAGGATATCCTAATAGAGTCTGAGACAAGAGGAAGGTGCTCATCACACAGACAGAGGGGGGAAAGTATTCAAAGTGACACACCTTATTCTCTATACCAGTCCTTTCGGAATTTCCAATACCAAGGGAAAATCCAGAAATTATAGACAAAACCTCAATGGCACAAACCTAAATACCCTGAGAAGCAGCATTCAGATAGGTTCCAGAATGCCATGAAGAATACCAAGTCCCACACCAAGGAAACTGAATACAGTAAGGTTGGAGTCATCTTCAATATTTGTTCATGTGTTACAGCACGCAACCATGGATTGCTGGTCCTGAACGTGATAAAACATGGATACAGAATTCCTATCGACACCCCAATGCTTCCCTGCATTTCCTCCCAGTGGTCCTAGTCCTCATACAGAATGAGTTTTGTCCAACCACAGGGATGTAGTCAGGACAGAGGTGAGGGACCTTTTCCAGCTGACAGCCACATTCCCTTCTGGGGGCCATGTGCAAATGGCGGCGGGGCCTAGAGGCAAAAGTGGGTGGAGCAATAAATGGTAATTTTACATTTTGCACAGTAGGGTAGTTTCTGCACACACACACACACACTCCTTTGTATTCTCTATGCAGGCAAGCAGGAGACATTATCGGAATTCAGCTTGTCAAAAGCATTGAGAAAGGTGGAAAGCCTGGCCTGGGAGAGAAGGTGTGGTTTGAGGAGAATCCCGAGGGCCAAACGGAGAGACATGGAGGGCCGCATTTGGCTGGTGGGCTCAGGGTTCCCCACTCCTGTCCTAGGTAATATAAAGATCAGTTCATGCAACAACTCTGAAGGACAAGCCAGTATGATCATAAAATAATTGGGAATTCTGCTGAGAAATACTACCTAACATAAAATCACTTGGTGAATTTCTTGCTGATCTGAGTTCCAGCTCATTCTTTTAACCACTGCCTTACCCCGCTTCCGGATTTCAATGAATAGGGATTGTGAAACATTTATGCACAGTCACAAAAGATTGTTCCAGTGTTTGATGTGCCCCTGAGCTTGGAGACAAGTCAAACATTGATAAATATATTTCCCCAAAAATAGTGATTCTTTTTCTCCTAAGGAAAGGTTACTGTAAAAGATATGTTTCACAGTAACCTTTTATCAATGGTGTTAGAAGAAGCACACACACTATTTTTAGATAGATAACATTTATTTGTCAGAAGACAATATTATTCCATACAATATTTTTCCCCAATTCAGTTTTGGCTCCATATCTAAGAGGAAAGTTATTTCAAAACAAAACCCCTCATTATTTCTGTTCTACAGTGATTTAACACAGCACATTCTGTTTTTAAAGATGCCTGTACTGTAAGGTTCTGCCAATATTTACAAACCTGCTTGGATAGCCAGAAAATGAGAAGGAAAGTCTGAGAGACTTACTGGAGTCATCAGTTCCTTAAAAAGCACTTTTGTTGTCTGCCATTTTGAGTCTGACATCTTCTAAGGTTTACACAGCACATTGTAAGGTCTTTTAATACCATAAACGAAGTTGGCACAGAAAAGGAACAAAGGGCACATATTACACCTCATAATTTGTGCTATCAGTTTGATTCTTCCAGAGACTGGTGACCACAACATTTCCTTCAGATTGCTTGCATACACTTTCTCTCCTTCTGGCCCACAAATTTTGGCTGTTTCTGTGCCAGCACCCATTGCAGCCTTTGACACTTTACTTTCTACCTCATTGTTTCTTCTTGCACTGTACAGTAAAGGCTGAGGCTTGTGACTTGTATCAGTGGCATGGTGCATAGTAAGAGGACAATTGTGGGGTTCTTTTTAGGCTGTCCAGTCTGCTGGATATGGGAAGAGGAGGGTCATGGTGATAATGTGAGGCTACCTATTTGATCATCAGTTGTTCAACATTGCATAGATGAGTGTTGAGATGCCCTAATCCAGGTGCTCTACCTAACCAGGTGAGAACTGGGGAAAGGGCTCTAGTAGTAGTAGCCCCCTGCTTAATAACAATTTATTTAACTAAAACAATAACATTACAGCATATGTATCCATGTTTCTTAACTGATGTGGTTAAACAATTTTTTAAATAAAACAACAACTTAGACTGAGTTTTAGCACACATGAAACAGTTAAAACAAATCCTTATTTCCTGATGAATAGCCTTTGGACTATAAAGTAACTTAAATAGAAAACTATCTTTAGAAAAAAAAAATCTCCAAAAGCATTTTATTTTAAAATTCTGATTTAAATTTTAAAAATCTGATTTATTTTTTTAAAAAATCCATTTTTTGGGATTATTATTATTATTAAAATCATTGATTTTTATCCACCCTGCTCCCTTCTGAGTAGACACATATAGGACTGCGCTGCATGGCTACAATGTTCTGCACATGTATCTGGAAGTTAGCCACACACTTAGACTTACTTTTGAGTAAGCATTCCTAAGATTACACCAACAGTCTTTTTGGGAGCAGGAAAAGCATGAACGTTGATCTTGTGATTTGTGCATGTTTATAAGCAAAATGGAATTTGTCACAGCATTTTTACCAGATTCTTATTCCTTCTTGAGCCCCATGTTTTTGTTTACTAAACATTGCAATAATGTGCTGCTGTTCGTTTGAATTCATTGTAACTGCAATCATTATTATTTATTATGGCTGCTAATTGCCTTGGTGGTATCTCAAAGCGACTTGCAAGATGCTTAAAGCACAGAATGACTGATCAAATATTTAACCTCCAAATGCCATTGAACAGGCACAAAAAGAAAACGTCAAAATGACTAAAGGTGTTCATCATTCATAACTGCTTCCTGAATGCAAGCTGTTTGTAGGCTCAGTGTACATCCACTGGCTGCCTTTGATGTGCTGGCACAGGGGGCAGCTTTCCTGCCTGGTCTGTGCACCTGCAGTGCCTATTGTGACAAAGAATAAATTCAAAGGCATTCAGAGAGATCAAAAACCAAGGGAAGGAGAGCTAGCTAGCAGAAAGAAAAGAAAAACATTGCTACATATAAAGACAACAGTAGTACAGTCAAACCTCGGATCCCAAACATCTCCATTTTGGAACGTTTCGGCTTCTGAATGCTGAAAACCCAGAAGTAAGTGTTCCAGTATTTGAACATTTTTCGGAAGCCGAACATCCGATGCGGCTTCTGCTTGAGTGCAGGAAGCTCCTGCGACCAATCAGAAGCTGTGCCTTGGTTGTCGAACATTTCGGAAGCCAAACTGGCTTCTGGAACAAATTACGTTCAACAACCGAGGTTTGATGGTATATCAATCAGGCAGACAGGCTTTGAAGTGTTCCCATTTCCAAATAAATGCCTTTTGTGACTCAGGGATGGGGAACCTCAGACTCAGGAGTCAAATGCAACCTGTCAAATGCCCTCGAAATTCCTCAAGCCTCACAAACTTTCATGAGTCACACCCCTCAACTGTTCTGCTTTGCACCCTCGTTGAGTGTTTTTTGCCTAGCTGGAATGTGTCCTTGAATGCTAACAATGCTTCTTGCTTGGCTGGAGAGAGAATAGAGAAAGGTATGTGAAAGTGACGAAACCAACCTGTTGCCTACTTTTTGTGGCCTACTTTTGCCTCTGACCATGTCCACCTCTGGCATGTGATGGGAGGGCGTCCAAACTGGAATGTGGGAACACGCACATCTTTTGGAGCCGAACATGCACACGCATATTTTTTAAATTTATAGCTTACCCCTTCCCCAATGGGAAGGGGAAAACTCAAGTAAACAAATCAGTGAGTTTCTTCTAGTTTAACTAGTTTCCTCCCAGCCTTCTTCAGCTAGCACCTGGACCCAAAGACCAGCTCAAACAGACAGGCCTCATGCACCTTCTGAAAAGTGTGCTAGGTTGGACTTCCACAAATGTAAAGTAGAGAGAAATTGGTAATTGGGGTTTGCAGCATATGCAGCAGAGGGTTTCAAGTTTTTGGAAGTAGGAATTTCCTTTCCTCAAGTAAAATGGTGCCTGTTAGTTTTATGTTGTTGACGTTTCTGTGGTTATCACAAGGTGAACATATATAAAATGGCTGTGGCGTCACCACAGCAAATATTCCCTTTCAATTTAATCTTGGTTATAGCAAGGAGTGCCTTTGAACTTTGCTACTAATCTCCCCACTCTCCCTGCTTCAGATAAATCTGCAAATGTGTTCCTGGGCTAAAATAGTAAACTAACAGGGATGTGTTTATGTTTTTTGCTATTCTGGGTATTTACTGACAGGCAGAAGAAGAAAACCCTGACCATTCAAAGCAAACCTAGATGTGAACCTTACAGAGTGTATGTTGGGTATGACTATTCAAGCCTGACCAAAGAAAATATTTGTTAAAGAGAAGGGATATATATCCTACATCAGCTGCCCCCCCCCAAATTAATCAAAATCAATGCAAATCTGAGGTTCTGCCCCCCCATCAAAAGCCTCCCCCCAACAATAATCCTAGCTACACCCATGCTCAGGAGGGAGACTTATCGAAGGTTGGGGAACTGACAGAAAGTACTACCTTGTTTCAGAACCAAAGCTTTAAGACTTAAGCTGTAACACCTCAGTGTTTATTTTAAGGAACAGAAGAAAATATAAGTTGCACATTTATCATCTTGTTTACAAGCCTGTAACTACCCCTGGATTTTACATATATATGCTTCTTGAAATAATTCCATCTCCTGGTGCATCTCTTGTTTTATTAACATTGTTGTAAAATAAAATCTTTTTCTTGTTTAACTTCCCCATGTCTCCAAGTGCAAACGTTTTCTTTTAAAAAAGCAAAAATTAGCCAGTCGTGAGAGAGGGCATATCTCACCAATACAGTCACAATTGTTTTTCAGTAGAGAAATTTGAATCAGGGTGGTGAATCAGCTGCTGTTTTGTTCCGCCGTAAAATAAATATTCATTTGCTTAGCTTTTCTTTTTTGCATGTTGCCTCTAAATATTGCCTCTAGCTGCAACTTTGCTGTAGGCACTGCCTTTTCATAGGGACAATGGGTCCAACTATCAGGGTCAAGGGTAAATAGCTAGCGGCCATAAAGCAATAAAAGCAAAAAAATGCTGATTTTGAGCCTGACAATCTTCGTTAAAGATTAACACTCAACCCGCATGTTCACAGACACTTTAATTGCATTTACTTTCCATTTAACAAGCCATTTCCATGTTGTAACAATTTTCAAGGACCTGCTCAGCTCATTAGAAGCTTTAGGCTGCAGTCCAAAACACAGTTAGAGAACATGGGGGGGGGGGAGCTTCATGGAGCTGGAGGGGGGGGGCACCACAGCATCCACAGCCCTGCTGCTTATAGCAGCTAAAGATGGTGGGGCCGGCAAATAGCTGCACCAGCCTAGGGCTTTCTGTAGGCCAGTCGAGACTGACAGGGGCTCTGGCTATGAAAATAAAATACAAAACCGAGCCTGGTACAAAGGGAATTTGGATTGCAGCGTTGAGGAGGGATGGAAAGGAATCTGGAATCAGACTGTTTCAATCAGAAGTGCATATGCACATATCTTTTAATACAAGCTGAGATTACAGGGGGTTGGAGTAGATCACCCTTGGGTTCCCCCCTTCCAGCTCTACAATTCTATTATTCTAAGAGTGGAGAACCTGTGGCTCTCCAGATGTTCTAGGACTTGCAGCCTAGCACTAGTTATGCTGACTTGGGCTGGTGAGAGTAGGAGATCCAGCCTCATATGGTTCCCCACCCCTGCTCTAAAGGAGAGCTCAGATCTTCCAAGCATTATAACACTAGGCTCCTCGCCATCTCCAAGGCTTTATCTGTCCAACATAATGAGGATCCACATGACAAGCAAATGTTGTAAAGCCACCTCCTGCAGCAATATGTTTATATGCAGACTGAAACTTAAGATTAGAGCCACAAGTAATGGGTTTCTCCCAGGAACGCTTTACTGAAGAACACTCTTTGACTGTATCTTTTTGTGCAGTAGGAAAAGATGGCAAATTTTAAAGGTCATGCACTTCCTGGGAGTTTCTTCCTTATCTTTGGCCTGTGGTGGTCTGTGAAATATCCACTGAAGTACCTCTGTCGAAGGAAAAAGAACGCTTCCATTGGTTCCAAGGCAGGATTTCATCGCTTAGAAATAGCAGAAGGCATAGCCAAAGCCTCCTTTGCCCTTATTGGTAAGTTGGTTTTCTTTAGCATTTAAAAATGGTTAGGATTGAGGGTGTTTGGGTCTTCATGAATAACAATACAAACCATGATTATTTTTGAAACAATATGCATTAATGGTAAAGCAAATTGTAGTGTGGATTCTGTCTGTCCTTGAATGGGAGAAGGGTCATAGCTCCGTGGCAGAACATCTTTTTTCTGTGTAGAAGGTCCCATGTTCAAAGTGAGCCTCCCTGGGGAGACCATGAGTGGAGGGCTTCCACAGAAATGGCCCACTCTCATATTTCTGCCCACCAGACCTCACATGGAGGAGGTACACAAAGAAAGGCTTTGTATGATGATGACACTGTGTCAGGATGCTGTCAGTGGCTCCTGGCTGGTTGCCCAGGAAAGTATAAAGACAAGGAAAAGTTTCTTACAGTCTTTCTTTATTGCAAACTCTACAGAGAGAGGCTATAGAACCCAGCCTCTTGGATAATGGCATTGTCCCAAGTGAATCTCCACCCCCGGTCTCTCCCACTTTCTCATTCGTCATTCCCATTGCCTCCTCTACGGGTGCCGCTAAGTGCCCTCTTTCTTCGAGCTCTTTGCTCTCCTACTTTTAAGGCTCGCTGGGTTCTGGGAGATGGACAGTCTGGAATGCTTTCTAGTGACAACGTGTCAGCCTACTTCTGCTTTGGCTCTCCCATGATTTCCCAACTTTCTCCCTCATCTGCCTCTGAGCTGTGACCTCCCACAAACCCCTGTTGTAAATCTATATTGTCTTCCTCTTCCTCCTCCCTGGATGAGGCCTCCACGATTCCTCCTCTGCCCAGTCTCTGGGTCGGTTTATATGATGGTCCTTGAGGTATTACGGTCCTGAGCTATTTAAGGTTTTATAGGTCAAAACCAACACTTTAAATTGAACCTGGATACTAATTGGCAGCCAATGCAGTTGGGTCAAGATTGGTGTAACGTGCTCAAACTGTCTTCCCCTGGTGAGCAACCTGGTCGCTGAATTCTGTACCAGCTGAAGTTTCTGAACTGCCTTCATCATGATGCAATAATCTAACCTGGAAGTTACCACACCATAGACAACTGATGTTAGGCTATCCCTGTCCAGATAGGGGTGTAGCTGGGCCACCAGCCGAAGCTGATGGAAGGCACCTTTTGCTACCAAGGGCACCTGACCCTCAAACAACAGCAGTGGATCTATTCTGTGTACCCATTCCTTCAGGAGGAGTGGAACCCTATCAAGAGCAGGCAGCCTCCCATCCATCCAGTCTAGGGAACCACCCACCAACAGTGCCCCAGTCTTGTGGATTGAGCTTCAAGTTCATTGGCTCTCAACCAGTCCATTACAGGGATGGTGTCAAGTTTCCTTTTGGGGTTCATAGCTGTGGTTCCAGATGCTTAATAGTGCTAAAGAAAGAAGATATGAAATGGAGTTGTGGGCAGTAGCATTGACTAGACCAAGAGGTATGCGTAAAGGACTGACCTGAATTTTCAGCTCTTGCAAAATAAGCAAGGAGAAAGGCTGCCATTACCACAGTGATGCTCAAAGGCTTTAACTAGTCTTTAAGCAAGCAATTGAATAAGAAGGTTGTTGACACAGTCTGCCATTGTTTCACACACAGGTATGATCGCCGAGCAGTTTGTTCCTGATGGGCCACATCTGAAGTTATACAATTATGAAGAGAAACAATGGGATCACCTAATGAACTGGCAGCATGCAACCATGTATCTTTTCTATGGCATCTCAGGGCTGGTAGACATTGTGGTGCACAGCACTAATGTGTTACCAGTAGCCCTGGACAGGTTGATGCTTTCGATTGCTGTTTTTGTGGAAGGTGAGTTGACTGTATCATACTGTTAATGGAGGAAAATCTTTTCTGAACTCTTAGCACAAAAATGAGAAGATGAAAGGTTATCAATTAGCGCAGCACTCGCCGACCTGGTACCCTCCAGTTGTGTTGGTCTGCAACACCCAATAAACCTGCTTTGCCCCAGGTTGGTAAAAGCTGCATTAGAAAAAGCACATCATATAGTCATGTATGAAAGGGTGCGACAAAGAGAGGCTGAAGGAAAGGTCAAGAATGAGAATTAATGGAGCTGAATAATGAACTTTCTATCTTTACGTATTAGGCAGACTAAGGGCAGGATAGAAGAGTTAAAGATTTGGGGTTTGAAGTAGGGTTAAAGGCTCCTTATATTTAAGTTAATTTAGCAGACATCATGGTGTGTATGTATACTGTGATCCCAGACATAACACACTTATTGATGAGTGTGGCTCTCTGCTTTGAGATAACAATATGTTTAGAACAGAAGCATGGACTTTAGGGTTGCCATATTTCCAAAATATTTAAAAAATAGGAAAGCACATATATGTACATGCATTTTCATTTATGAAATGAAAATACCTCAGCATTTAATGTAAATTATGTCTACAAATATAATAAGAACAAAACCTTTGGGGGGACACAACCAATATTTTTGTCCACATTTTATCAATCTGTTTGCTGCTGGTGTTCTGTAAGCTGCCTTGTGATGAGTCTTGCCTGAAAAGCAGAGTATAAATCTTTCAACAAATAAATAGAGGGGAAATGTGTACATCAAAACTTTCATAGTGGGGTTCACGTTCATACTTCCCCCTTCTGTTAAGAGTTTGGGTGTAATCCTTGACGCCTCCCTTTCCTCTCTTGCCCAAGTCCTGATAAAAATCGCTTCCCCACTGGACTGCGTTGCTCTGTGTTGCCAGTTAAAATAGTCCCCAACACCTATTATTAGTTACAGAGAGGGAGCACAAACCTAACATGGTTGCTAATTAGTATCCCACCTAGTTTCTATTTTGGCCCTGAGCACCGCAGACTTGTGGAGTCCTGAGCTATCTCCCCTCTAGTATCCAAGGGAGGTGGGATATTGGATTCTCCCTACTGAAATTCCAGGTACCTGAGCACTTCTTGACTTTTCTAAAATAATGCATGCATATACACATAGGTTACTTGAAACAAAACCAAAATATTACGGTTTGTAACAGAAATTTTGTTCAGTAAATTAATACGTGAAGCAAAAGTAGACCCTCTCATTTCTTTGTTACCAGGATTTCTCTTTTATTTCCACATCCACGGGCGACCTATGTTAGATTACCATGTTCATCAGTTACTTCTAGTGGCCGTCTTTGGAGGAGCTGCTTGCATCTTCTTGGAGGTCTTCTTCCGTGGCGTCATTGTCCTTGAGATGTTCCGAACAAGTCTTTGTATACTGCAGGGGAGCTGGTTCTGGCAGGTGAGCGAGTCTATGTTTCCTGCCTTCGTAATCAGTTAATTCCCAGGAAAACTTTGATTTCAGGCCCAGCAGCAGCCCGCAATATCCTTAGGGAGCTGATACCATTGCCCTGCCCCCATCTTCTGGTGTTCCTCTAATTACGAAGAAGTCACCATTGAAATTGGAGCTGGTTATGTCACTCTGGGGCATTGTGTTTTATTACATTGATGGCTGCCTGGTACTCAACAGAGGAAGGCTGCCACCACCTTCCTCTTCATTCATCATCTTCTACCTTCACAGGAAAGCCTGCTTTCTCATGCCTGCATTCAACAGAAACGTACTTAACTATTGCATTTATATCCCAGCTTTTCTCCAAGGAGCTCAAGGTGGTCCACATGGTTTCCCCCTCCTCATTTAATCCTCACAGCAACCCTTGTGAGGTTAGTTGGGCTGAGAGACAGTGGGTGGCCCAAGGTTACCCAGTGAGCTTCACAGCTGTGGAGATTTGAACTGGGGTCTCTCAGGTCCTGGTCCAAGACTCTAACCCAGGGGTCTGCAACCCGCGGCTCCGGAGCCGCATGTGGCTCTTTTACACCTTTGCCGCGGCTCCGGGGCGGATACTAGCGAGGGGAGGAGGCGCATTGTGCGCCCAGACACTCCCCACTGTGGCGGGCGCTGTACTGGCTGTGACGTCGGGGGCGGTGCGTGCGTTAGTCACGCACCGTCCCGACGTCACCTTCCCACCCGCCCACCCGCTACATTGTAAGGGGCATGTACACTGGTCACTGCATTGAAAGGGGGCATGTACGCTGGTCACTGTTTTGAAGGGGAGTGAGGAACACACACACACACACACACACACACACAAAGGTAACTTGTTAATTTAACGTTTATTTCTATGAGGAGGAGTAATTCTAAGGGGTCAAACAAAGAAATAATAAGAAAAAGTGACAAAAAAGTTATTTTTATAATGACGAGTTTTGCGGCTCCCAGGTATTTTTTTCTTCGGAAACAGGTCCAAGTGGCTCTTTTTGTCTTAAAGGTTGCAGACCCCTGCTCTAACCACTACACCATGCCTCTGAGTCAGAGGAGGAGTCAGACCACCCAATCCAATAGGGATCCTATCAATCAGGCCCCATGCCTGGTCCACTCTGCAACAGGGATCTGGCCTGTCTGAGATACTTGTGGGGAGAAAATGAAAGGCTGTAAAACGACACTCTTGGGGGAGCAGCCCGGAAGATGAGATTGAAAAATGGGAGGGCTGGTCCTTAGAGGGATAAGTTTGGAGCTGTTCATTTGTCTTTCAAATACTGCACTGCAGATCAGACAGCTGCATTGTTTGTAACCAACCATTTCTCCTATTGAATAGAGGTGGCACAACAATGTACTCATTCTGGCAAACTTTCATATTACTGGGATGGATTATATCTTGCCCCATTATTGAAGCCACCATTGCTTCAAAGCTCAGGGCAAGGGAGTTAAATGAAACTCTGAACTCTACTGTTTTGTAAATCTTCTGTGTTTAGCTTTGTACATGCCACTTTGTTATGAGTTCCGTAGGCGCAGTACTGTTGTTTGAGAGTATATATTATGACAAGGAAAACATCTAGGTAAAAAAGAGAAAAGGTGCAGTTTCTTTGACAGATGGAAGAGTTCACAACAGTAGAATAAGTTTCAGAAGGAAAGGCAGCTCTCCCATTTGCAGTGCTTTCCATAAATAAGCTTAAATACACTGGTACCTCAGGTTACAAACGCTTCAGGTTACATACGCTTCAGGTTACAGACTCCGCTAACCCAGAAATAGTACCTCTGGTTAAGAACTTTGCTTCAGGATGAGAACAGAAATCATGCTCCGGCGGTGCAGTGGCAGCGGGAGGCCCCTTTAGCTAAAGTGGTGCTTCAGGTTAAGAACAGTTTCAGGTTAAGAACGGACCTCCAGAACGAATTAAGTACTTAACCCAAGGTACCACTGTAAATATGTTCAGTACCATAGTAGAATTCACCAATGCATTCTCTTCTCCAGGGTGTTCCTCTGTAGATTTGGGATTGAGACTTATCTTCTTTTACTTCTGCTTGTAAATTTCTATTTAAGAAGCATTTCAAAAATGTAACTGTGAAGTTACTTTCTTTGGGCTGGTGTTATTATAAAAATATAAGTGTGTGTCTTACATCTTTCAAAATATAGACCAATGATGCATCATTTTATAAAAATTCTCTTTAAAATCATAACACAATGTGAATTTTAACCCTTTAGTCCACATATACTCTCACTGTTCCATCTGTATGTTATAACCAATTTTGTTTGCTCATTTAATCATGCATTCTTTAATTAGTTCTTCTTCTGTTTCAAATTTCAACAAAACTTTATACATTTTTGCAATAACATATCCATCATCTGCCACATGTCCTTTTTTTGATACCACAGATTGGATTTGTACTTTATCCTCCAAGTGGGGGTCCAGAATGGAACCAAACGGACCACAACAATATCATGTTCATCACCATGTGCTATTGCTGGCATTATGCATTTGCACTTCTAATAATGGGTTTGAATTACACTGTAATCAGCTGGTAAGTAAATCCCGAAGAGCTTCATTTAACTTGCCACTAAATGCTAGAGCGCTGTTCAACATAAGAAAACTCTCAGCTATGAAAAATTGGCTACTCCAGTTCTGGAGGAATGCGAAACTGCAATGGCCTCCATATGTCAGCCTGCAACCATTGGCACAACCCAAGTGGGCTTTGCTGTTTTCTCACAACCTTGCTAGGAAATAAGCAAAGTTCCTCTGTGTCATTTATGTAGCAGTGAACAATGTGCATTTATTTTTCTTCTGAAAGAGATAGCAGTCCGTTGAACTCTGTGAGGCTCTTTCCTGTAGTCTGTCTCTTCTCAAAGCTTAAGATCAGGGAAGACGTATGAACATTTTGCTCATGGATTTATTTAAAATGCCAGCACCCCTAGAATATTATATGGTCGGGTCCAGAGAAATGCCATTGAAAAGGATAGGAGTGGCAGAGTGGTGCCCCTCATTGGCCCTCAGGTCAGTTGCGTCACTACTGCCTACCAGGAGGTAGAGGGTGAGGGATGAGGTCAGAATGGTTGAAATGGACCAGCAGGAGCACAGGCATCCTAGCCTCACACTCCCACTCTGCACTCTGTAAGTAGTAGTGACACAACTGACCAGAGATCAGGCGACTTCCAGCACCCATTGCATTGCTGGAGGGTTATTTTCCTGCCTCTGCCAAAGGCTGAGGGACTCTGCTGAATGGCGCAGGTTGTGGTACAGGGGGATTGAGGAGGGGATAGCTGACGATTGTGTAGAGGCACCATCCATGAGCACTTCAAAGTGTGACAAAATGTTGGTAAGTTGACTTGGGGTATACATTGTTACTATGTAATCCCATATAAAATAAGCAGCTCCCCACTTGATTCCTACCCGGCTTAGAATATATGACTGGGACTTTACAATTCATGTGCAAAGCACAAATATATATAAACAACTAAGGTAAGATTGCCAACTTCAATTAAAAATTATATGAAATGAAACATTTGTTACATTTTAATGAAAGTTTCCAGTCTCTGATGTCACCAGGTTATATTGGCCACACCATAGGGAGAAAAGTCATTTAGTAATCAGCTAAGTGCCCTGGATGAGCTGATAATGGGGTTATTAACTATTTTACACAAATATCTTAAAAAGAGCAATATGTGAGTGTTTCAGAAGTACCCTCTCTGCATGGACATATATGATTTTGCTTTAAATGACCCTCAAATATTGTTGAAGGCAGCTCATTCATTTGTGCATTTGAGAAAACTCTTCTATATTTTAGAATAGTTGTATCCTGTAGATATATATGCCACTGTGTCAGGATATATAATTGGAAAACAGTCAAACCAGGAATATAAGTTTCTCATTCAGAAAGGCTCTTCCGTTGTTTGATATCAAATAGGTGTTGATTTCCTGACACCTAACCGGATGAATATGTAGCTCAAATGGTTCTGCTTTGTTTTCCCCTCTCCAGGATAGTTCGCACAAAACTAAAACAAACTCCATCCATGGAAATTGGATTATTGAAAACATCTGAGCGAGACCAGGAATCAGAAGATGAGATCTAATTCAGCACAAATATTTTCTTAAGGCTTAGCACCTATTCTTTCCACTTCTGAATTGTAATGGCGTTGTTTATCACATCATTAAGACTCTGCATTAATTTATGAAACTTCCATTAGTGCATCGTTTATCCTTTG
Source organism: Podarcis tiliguerta (assembly GCF_965153285.1). Taxonomy (NCBI): domain Eukaryota; kingdom Metazoa; phylum Chordata; class Lepidosauria; order Squamata; family Lacertidae; genus Podarcis; species Podarcis tiliguerta. Next base: position 33,011,282 of record NC_139537.1, read on the forward strand.
CTTGAAGTAGAAAGAGAATGTTTTGCTAATAAATAGGCTAGGGTGACACTGTCATGGGCAAATCAATCCAGGCCATTATTATGGGGCTATTCTTTCATTGCTCTTGGGTAAACTGGGAGATTTTCACAAGTGGCAATCAAATGCAACCCTGCCGTTGCATAAAACTGATCCAGTCATAAAAGGTGCATATCTATTTTTAACTATAAAGAATAATTTGTTGTCTGTCCAAAGTGTATCTTGCAAATTTATATTTTTCAAAGTTATTGCTTTGTTTATTATTATTTATTATCGAGTACGATCTAATTGCATTACAAATCTTGTGCAAAAAAAAAAGTTAGTGTTGTGACTTAGGACACAATGGTATTCTTGAAATGGTGGATGATTGTAAGCACTATGTTAGACTTGTTACTTACCTTGTAGCAGAGTCCATTTATATAAATAAGGCATATATGTCTGCTGTATATCTTAGAGCCTTTGCTCTGAATTTACTCAGTGTGTAGTAGAGTTGGGTGAGAGGGTTCAAATCCCCACTTGACCATGAAACTTGACCACACCTTGGAAAAGTCATTATGTCTCTGTGAGGCATGGGGAATACGAGGCCCTCCAGATGTTGTTGCACTCCATCTCCCATCAGCCACAGACAGCAAGGCCAATGACCGTGTAGGATGGGAGTTGTAGTCCAGAGAGCCACAGGTTCACTATCCCTATACTCAAAGCAAACAGTGATTACTGTTTGGGAGAGGGCTATGGCTGTGCTACCTCCCTCACTTGCAGATACCTCTTCCTGGAAGTAGTGCTCATTCCTTTTGAGTCTGCTTACTGGGAAAGCACCATTTAGAAGTATCCTTATTTGTGCCACGTTACTCAGTATGAAGCTATACTCAGGAAATACCGTATGACATTGCGTGCCTTTTAGCTCTCCTGTCAGTAAGTATATTATCGGCTGGGAATAGCATATGTGGGACATAAAATAGCAAGTGTGTCTAGCAGATTTAATAGGATGTACATATGTTCTGTTTAGGAAATCCAACTTTAAATGACTCTTCTACCAATGGACAAGAGCATTTTGATTTCTACGTCATATGCACTTTCTAAACACCAAAAGTTATTGTTACAGCAATCTTTTGGTAGAGAGGAAGAAGAATTCTGTTTATCAAGTAATCAATGAAGGATCCTTCCGGCTAGTGCAGCTACTTAAAATTATGAATAATAACTTGGTTTTAAATGTTGAAATAAATTGTTCCAGTTTACTTTGAAACAAGCAACATTTGTAGTCTGGATTGTTTTTTTACCCTTTTGTTGAGTTCCGTTGCTTAATCCACTTGCACTAAGGTTCTGGACATGTAGCTATCCTTCAGCCAGATCCTTAAAATGGAGAGCCTCTGTTTTCAATGGGTATTTATTACCAAATATATGTGCATAGGATTTCAGCATTGGATGCAGCGAAGTAAACTGCAAATTATGATTTTTATTTGAGGTGTGCAGTTGCAATTGTGAGAATGGCTTGAGTCCACACACATGTGGCTTAAGTCGTCTGCTTTTCATATGTATATCCCTGTTACAGCAGTGGACAATGAGAAAATGTTTCCATGCTGTGTGTTCCAGCCCTTCAAAAACTATGTCTCCATCTTCCACAACCTTTTTCCATGTGGGGATAGCAGGTCTGTCTGTACCTATGCTCATGTGACTTACACAGGAAGATTGCAAGAGCAAACATTACCTGACCTTAGTTATCTTGAGCACAATGGAGCCTTGCTTTTTGGGTGTGTGGGAGAAGACTTCTATCTTAATTTGGTGGGTTTCTTTGGGTTTCTTTTTTAAAATATTGTTATTATTATTATTATCATCATCATAGAGTTGGAAGGGACCCTCATTGTCTTCTTGTCCAACCCCTTCAATGCAGGAATCTCAACCAAAAAAATCTCCAAGCAACTTACATTTAAAAAAATAAACATACATACATTATGCCTTTTTAAAAAATCACAGCATTAACATTCTCATTCAAAGACCACAAATCATATAGACAGTGCTTTTTTTTCTTTTAAAAAAATGTTTAGGGGTACTCTCATTTTGACTCAAGAAAAATCACCATTTTATTGTTCAAATCGGGGAAAATAAATACAGTAAAGGGACAAAAGTACAAAGAACATGCATTGCACCAGGAAAGGAAATGAAGCTGCCATCGGAGGTGGTAACAACGAAACTGACCAATCACCGTGCTAGATTCCAACTCCTACTTCACACATTAAACGCTTGCTTCCATCTGAGACTCAGGAAACACTGTGACAGAAAATGAGGCTGCCATCAGGAGTAGCAATCGAACTGACAATTCACCATGCTAGAGAAGAAACTAAATAATAATAATTTTTTTTAAAAGTTTCTTCTTCCATTAGATTCACAAAATGTTTAGGGGTATGCGTACCCCTACGCCCCCCGCAAGCACTGCATATAGATATGCAGATGTACCTGCTCCTCAATAACAGCCACTCACCAAAAACATCCATACCACATATGAGAAATCACCCACCTAAAAATAAAAATCTGATAAGAAGCTTCCAAAACAGCAGTGACTGGGTGTATAATGATTTCCTTTTATGTACTGGATTTTCTGTGGTAAGAGGAAATCCAAATTAAATATTAAAGCACCATAGTTAAAGGCCCACTTCTTCAGATACACTTTTCAGAATTTTAATGATGTAAACATTCATGTTATTAGTATTTTTAGTGCAAGCTGATAACAAGCCACAACATGCTAGGAGAAAACCAGTGGTTGCCTCTTCATCGAAAGCTTGATCAGTCTTAATATATTTGTGGCCAACTTATTGTGGGGAAGACCACTTTAACTGCCATAGCCTTTGAAATATACTCGGAGTCGCGTAGTGATTTCATGCTCTTTATTGCAGCTCGTGAAACAGTAAATGAATTTCCTCCCAAACCTCTGCCTTTATATACATTATTTACACAATGGGTCCCATCTGATTGGCTGATTCTGCTTCCCTCCTGCAGCCTGATTGGGCTGCTCCCGCAAGCCAATCTGTTACATTCTGGGATCCTACCTGCCTAATAGGCTGATTGACTTCCCCCTTGGGCCTGATTGGGCTGCTCCTGCAGTTTGGTGCATTCTAAGATCCTTCCTGCCTATTGTTCTAGGATCCAAGCTTAGTACATAACTCCCTTCTTCAAAGAATTATGGGAATGGTGGTTCACTGAAATACTGAGAATTCTCAGAGCTTCTCCCTCTGAACTACAACCAAAGTTTTCTGGGAAGATGGGATGGCTGTTAAAACTAATGTTTTAGAGAAGCTACACCCTTGCATCTTTCCAGATATTACAACTCCCATTGGCCACAAGCTAACATGACCAATGAACAAGGTTGTAGTCCAACAGCACCTTGAGCATTATAGGTTCTCCATCCCTGCCTTGGTGGATCTAAGTGGTTTCCAGTGTGGGAACATCTTGCAGGCAGGGAGCTCCATATTCACAGCCAAATTCAAGGAGGAGAGGGCTACTGATGGCTCCTAGTCATGATGGCTGTGTTCTATCTCCATGGTGGAAGGGAGACAGCAATGTTTCTGAATACCAGTTGCTGGAATTCGGCTTTTCTTCTCAAATACCCACATGCAGGTTTCTTATGGGCTTCTGTGAGAACAGGATGTTAGACTAGATGGGTTGTTGACCTGATCCAGTGGGCTTTTCCTATGTTCTTACATGTTCCCAAGCCATTTTAATTGGGGTTCCATTGTGTATGGAAGCCCCAGGAAGGAAAATAGCTGCTTGTGAATGTGGCTGCTCTGTCCTCCCAATTCAGTACCTTCAAATCTCTTGGAACAGGCTCACTGGCTAAAGCAATGCTTTTAAGACCATTAGCCCCACCCTCCCAGCACAACTGGCTAACAAAAATGAGCATTAAGTGCGTTTAGTATGAAGCTTGCTGTTAAGGAATGAAAAGGTAAATGTTATTGCAGGGATTCTATTACCTTAGTGCTTTTCCATAGCACTAAATGTCCTGCTTCTGAAAGCACTTTCCTGCAGTTTCCAAGTTTTCAAGGGTGGAGAGGGCAGTCTTCTACTAGCTGTGAAATCAAACCTAGTCTTAATACAGGCATTAATATTTGATGTGGAACTTGAACCTTCTGGATTTAGAAAATAAATGTACTGGTGAAAGTAATTATGGCATGCCTGCCCTAAACACATTTACTTAGAGCATGAGTGAGATACAGATTGAGTTGGGGGCAAGAGTGGATCCCTCCATAAGCATGGAAGCACACCAATGGTTTTGTCATAGCATGACTTGATATCAGTTTACAGTAAAATGCAGACAACATCCATGTTTCTGTTATTAACTGACTGATAAGAACAGCTGAAAGAGTGGGCTTTTAATTATGACTCACCTAATGGCCCTTGGATGTTGCTGCTCTCCATCTCCTATCATCTCCATTCAGCATGGCCAGTGGTCAAAGATGATGGGATTTGTAGTCCAACAACATTTGGAGGGCCACGGAATCACCATCCCTGACTCAACAAGCAAGCAAGCAAGCAAGCAAGCCAGGCTAGAGTGTTTTCTAATAAATTTATTGTGGCATAATCTTCCATAGATTAGAACCCACAGATCAGATACATGAGGCGTCACCCTCTATTCATTCTCTCTCTCTCTCTCTCTCTCTCTCTCTCTCTCTCTCTCTCTCTCTGTGTGTGTGTGTGTGTGTTACATATAGAGACAAAGAGAGAATGGAACTAAATGGCCATGAAATGGGGGGGGGGGGTCTCTGAAAATTCTTTTTAAAGTAATGGGATTGTGCAGCCCACCACTAACTGGGGATAACGCTATTGTCCTAGCTTTGTTTCTGAAGAAGTGAACTATGGTTCACAAAAGATGGTGCCCACAATAAATACGTTGTTCTTTATGGTGCCACAATTTTTTTTAATTTTTTTTTTTTTTTGCTGTTTTTGCTGCAGAAGTTTTCTGCCCTGGAAGCTGATTTCACAACAACACAAACCCTGATAAATGGGTTTATAACAACATAATAAAATTTGGGCTTGTCATATGTTTATTATTGTTGAGAGAGATAGATGATGGGGCACTTGTAAATCTTCATTTGTGTTGGCTGTGCTCAAGTCTGGGATGTATGGAGTGTTAGGGGAGGGGTAGTACTTCTGGTGGGTGACACGCCATGTTCCTGCTGGGTAGTTTGGTGCCCACTCAGCTCTCACCTGTGGCTCCTAGAAGCTGTCAGCATGTGACAGCAGCCACACCCCAGGAAACGGCTTCAACTGGCTGCCTAAACAAGATGAGGGTAGCTGATGGGTCTCAACCCCTTAGTGAATTAGAGACTTCCTCTGCATGTGAAGACAGGTTCTAGCAGATGAGACCAATAGTGGGTCCAACGGTCAAGAAAGTGGTTTCTGCACATGCTGTAGAAGGAAGTGAGGGGCTCATGTGGCTTGTCACCTTGGGAAGGTAGCCCATCTAGGAGAAGGAAAACTCTGATCCTAAACCTCTGCTGCCTTGCAGGATGTCTTTGAGACAAGAAAAGGCTGAGGCATAAACCCTACACAAATCTGGAGTAGAGTTCCTAAGACGGTTGGATGGTGCCTTGTACGCCTCCTTCCAGCCAAGCTGATGCCAAGTATATCACTCTGCTTTCCTTTGGACTACACCAGCAAGACCAAGACTTGGGCAGCCTTGACCACCAATGTTTAAGAAGGCGGCTACTGCAGGAGCTGTAGAGGGAAACGCAAGGGAAATGGGGGTCATCAACCTAGGAAAGTCGTCCATCTAGGATAAGGAAAACTCTGATCCTAAACCTCTGCCACCCTGTGGCTATACTCATTCATGAGAAAGGCAGTGTCTGTTAAATGTGACATCAAATTTCTTCACCAGCCCCGCTCACTGTATTTGTATACAATCAGGTCTACAGCAGGCATGCTGCCACTTGTGAAATCACAATGCCACAAAATAGACAAGAAGGCATTGCCTATTCAAGCCTTCATCTGGAAGCTTGTAAACTACAGTATATTGCTGTAATAACTATATATCCATGTGTACACACACAACACATTTCTGGCATAAGAATATATTTCCCAATCCAGCAAGAGGGGTCACTGTGCATCAACATATGCCCATGCAATGGTCTCCAAGGTGCCTCGCTTTCCCAAATGATGGGTGCTGTCACACCACGCACACTGAATAAATGTGGAGCTTGTGTCCCAGGAACGGAAATGTAGGATCCAGCCAAATCTCTAAGTCGCTTATGCACACCCATGAAAAACATTAAGTGCTGGAATGTGAATATTTTGTCAGTTTTAAACTATGTTGCATTATACACTCAGTCCAAAGTTCTCAGTCTGAGGTGTGATAAGAAATACTAGATATCAACAGGGTTCAAATAACTGGCACTAAATAACTGGCAAATAAAAGCAAGTCACTTCCTCCTTTTGTCATGGTGCTTAGTGCTGTAACAAGGTGCTTTTGTTGCTGTTTGTTCTTGGGAAACCACTCCCCACTCACTCACACCCATGGGTGTAGAAAGAGGGGAGTGGGGGGGGGGCAAGTAAATAAATAAAAATACTTAACTAAATGTAGAAAGATTTTGACAGATTTTTCTGAGCACTTGGGGTCAAAAGAAAGTAATTTTTAAAAACCCAATGCTGGGCAGAGCCAGATGGACGACAATGACAGGTGGGTGTCTTGCCCCCACAACATATATTCTGGCTACACCGATCCTCACACTATTTGTTCATTCCCTCACATGCACAACAATTATCTCTCCGTGCTTTCATTTTCTCTTCCTCACACACTTCATCTTTCTATTCATATTTATACACAAGGTGGGGAGGAGAATGCTAAAGAAGGGAGGCTGCAGGCTGTATGGACCAATGGTCTGATGTGATTTGGGCTGCTTTCTATATTCCTGTTCGGTTAGTGGAGATTGGTGTACTAAAAGATGGGCCACAGCCATGAAGAACACACACTTGCCATTTGCTACATGCACAAGTCTGTTCCCCACATATTGGCTCTTGCCTGCATCAGACGCACAACGCATGCAGGGAAGAGCTGGCTGAGCATGTCTGGTAGGGATTGCTTTCCTTTTATTCCTTCACTGATAAGGCTGTGTACACACTTCTGTCTACTCTGCACACAGTGCGCTCACAGCACTGGTGTGGACAGACAGCAGGTGTCTTGGAGGCACATCCAACCGTAATGCGGTTTCCGTACGGCGTTTCTGTACGCTCTGGCTTCCGTCACAGTATCCCGTTGCGCCAGAAGCTGTTTAATCAGGCTGGCCACATGACCCGGAAAGCTGTCTGTGGACAAATGCCGGCTTCCTTGGCCTGAGAGCGAGATGAGCACTGCAACCCCATAGTCGCCTTTGACTGGACTTAACCCTCCAGGGGTCCTTTACCTTTTTAGCTTACTGAAGTGTACAATAATGTGAAAATGTGATTGGAAATGCAGTGGGTGAGGGGGAACACAGCCTTGCTGCCTTTTGAGCTGGTAATCCAAACATTGCCAAAGAGCCTCTCCTTGCAAAGAGAGGAGGAGGGTGTAATAAACAAAAATATGCCCTTATTCCCTTATGGAGAACACAAGAGCCCTTATAGAGTCCTTTGTAGGTTCTCCATCAGTTGGAGAAAATAACAGAGGCCAACCAGAGAATACTGAGAAGCAAAGCAGCTTGTAAGCTTGATCTTTATTGAAATGTTGCAAACAGGGTGCTCCCCTCACAAGCAGGAAAGGAGGAGGACCCTGAACAAAGGTGTGCCTGCCCTTATATAGACATTTTAAATTGCCTGCCCTGAAGTCCAAAACCACCCCCTGAAACATCATACATACATCACAGAAGTGGTGTAGCTCAAGACCACCTCCCAGATACATCATACCTACATCACAGAAAGGGCAGTCTACAACAGAAATCTGAGTGTGTTGTTTATTTCCTGTCTGGCAGACCTGTTAATGGTCACTTGATTGGATACCCTGGGGAGCCTGGCCAGTCTTTTGTAATGGCAAATACTTAGTTCCTGAGCCAGGTCACAGGCTCACCCAATTCATACACAGCCATACCCGTAAGGCAGGATTTGTGAACGAATGGGGAGGCTTTTCCATTTTCCTTTGACCTTGCAGAGATATATTTGAGGTCAATTTGGGAGGGACAAAATGGTTTCAGGACTTTTTCTGTGGGGTTTCAGACATGTGGTTTATATATGCAGTTATGAACTTTATATATATTACCTTATTTTTTTTATTTCAGGGGCATGAGCGTTGCCAGGATTTATGTCGTAGGGGAGGGCAGAACCTCAGTAAGTTATTTTTTTTATTGATCTACTTGATCTGGGGGGGGGGGCAGCTGCCTCCTCTTCGCTACACCCATGGAGGAGGAAGAAAGCAACCTGTAACTACTGCATCCTGTTGGGACTTTAGAACAGGAATCAAGCCTTCCCATCCTGCTCATCACAGTGCATTAGTGTCATTATGGGCCGCAGCTTAGTACTGATTGCATCTGGAAACATTTCTCCGGAGCTTTAGGAATGTATTCTGCTTCCGTTAAATTTATCCAGTAAGTAAATAGTGTTTATTCTGAAGTCATCACAATCTGCTGGTTGCAGGTTGTACTGCAACAGCACCTATGCCTCTGCTCTCATTTAGAACTGGAAATAAGTCCCACTGAATTCATTCACATCTAAGTAACTGTCTTTGGATCACAGCTAGTGAATTAGCCTGAGATACAGCTTAAAGACGGCTTGGACTTGGGGCCAAACATGATGTGACAACTGAATGCATTTTTGCATCTAAAGGGCAGGTTTCAATGCGATTGCATTATGTGGTGTGGTAGTTAACAGAATGGATCTGTAGATGAATTCCATTCCTTGTTGCAGTTCGGGGGGGGGGGGGGACTGTTCCAAAGATGGTTTTTGCTTTTGAGTGGAATCTCCCACTGGGTCCAATCCTGATTACTCCTCATAGTTGCTCCTTGACATTTTTAACAGAACGACACAACATCACAGTCAACATAATGTGTGTAGTTTGGCCCTTTCTGTAATTATTTTGAATGACTCCCACCCAAACATCCCCGTGGATATTTCGAGTGAGCAGGAATTTTCGAATTCACCTTCAGTTTCAATTTAGGTAAAACTTAGTGAATGCCAACTCTATTTTTCTTTCGGAAAAGCTAAAAGCCCCTCCTTTTTTAATATAATCCAGGTTTCTGTGTTTGCACAGCTTGCACAACTGCCACATGATTTCACAGTTTTATCCATTATTGCAGAATGCTTTCAGTTAGTGTAAAGGAAATGTAAGACTAAAAAGTAAATATGTTTTCATGACTGCTTTATGAACTCAAAACCAGAATTTTCTGTTTGGATTGCAGCAGTGCTATTGACTTTGAAAGCGCCTGAAGTAAAAAGGCGTTGAGTATGTAGCCTCTTTAAGATGGAACAAGGGCTAAGCAGCTGTCATTAAAGGTCAGAGAAGTAGTTAATAGCTGATTGATAACAAGGAAATGTGTGGAGCATAAGCTCCCCAATAAAGCAGAAGAGGGTGCCTGCTACAACACTGTATGCCTTCATAGCAGCCCAACCTGAAAACCATCATTGGCATTTTCTGTGCCACAGTGATCATTGTCCTTTGGGCACTATGCATTTGGCAGCTCCTTATCAGGTTTGCATCAGGTAAATAAAGAACTCTCTGTAAGTTTCAGTGTACATACCTGATTTAAGATAAGAATTGTGAGCTCATAGCTAGTAGTACTGTCTGTTAAATCAGAAGTGTGTTGCGGAAGCGTTTTTTATTATTATTTGAATTAACTTATGTATGTAACAGGATGTTCTACACAGTGTGCTGGCTAGCTTGGCTGGATTTAATTTATCTGATCAACAGATGGCTCCTAGCTATGTTTCTTTGGAAGTGTGCCCTGCAGTGTTCCACAGAGCCTATGAAGTATTGTTGTGAGTTGGTGGGTTGTGTGTGTGCAGGTTAGGCTGCATGAGGCTCAAGTCCCTTCTAATTCCTGGATCCAGCAAGGGTTAACATCTAATGGACGATTCCATTGTTGAATTAGCCAGGCAAGGGCCATAGTTACCGCCTAAGTACAGTCTTTAGTCTAACAGGAAGCTGCTCTGTGCCAGAGGGCACATGGGTGTCGTCCTCTCTCACCTGGCTGGCGCTGAGAAAGGTAAATCCAGAGTTGTGAGAGAGAGCTGGGCTAGAAGCAGGCAGAAATTAGAGAAACAGAGCCATGCTTGACTTCTGCTTGAAGGCAAGGCTGTGACTATGGGAGAAGCAAGACCTTCTTGACAGGGTGTTAATGCTGTGAGCCCTTCCACCGCAGGCTCAGGCTGTATATATGTGTAAATAAACCATATATCATAAAGACACCACAGTCTCTGCTGTCCCTTACTCCAAGAAAACCGAACCCTGGGTTAGTGCCTGGAACCGCTGCTGCTCAGAAGTTGGGGTGGCACAAAACTGTATGTTTAGGATGGCAGACTCAGCAATTTGCTTGTTAGAATGTCCATTTACTTCTTTTCAGCTACTCTTGGGCTTTTGTACAAGGTTAACTGCCTATGGCATCTGGAAGCATTACTGTTTATGTTATTGTATCATGAGCTGCAACACTAGATCTGCAATACCTGAAAGACTGTCTCACTCCTTATATACCCATTCGATCACTGCACTCTGCCTGTGGGGATCTGATCTTATCAGGAGGCCTGTACCGCACAAAGCAGGAACTGAAGCTTTGGTGTTGTAGCATATACTCTGTGGATTTCCCGCCTGTTAAATATTAACAGGTGTCATGTCTGCTGTCTTTTCGGTTCCTACTAAAGACTTTCCTCTTCCAACAAGCCTTCTAAGCAGAGATCTTTCATTGTCTGCACCTGGAATGCAACTGATTCAAAGTTGTGTTAAACATGGTTTTTCTTGTTTTGTCACTTGTTTGCTTCCCTGGGTTCCTTTGGGATGAAGGGAGATAAAGTGAATGAATGAATGGATATAACATAATGCATACTTTGTTATGCATATTTGAACTGTGTTGTGTATATTTGATAGTTGCTAAAAAGTTTCTAATGGATGCTGTGCTATATTTTGATGTTATTGCATTAATGTGTTTTTATACTCATGTACACCACCTTGAGGAGAATAATAATAATAATAATAATAATAATAATAATTTATACCCCGCCCATCTGGCTGGGTTTCCCCAGCCACTCTGTGTGGCTTCTGACAAAAGATTAAAAATACATTAAAACACCAGTCATTAAAAACTTTCCTAAATAGGGCTGCCTACAGATGTCTTCTAAACGTGAGATAGTTGTTAATTTCTTTGACATCTGATGTCAAAGAAATAACTACTTATTGTAGTTGGTGACATATAAATATTTCTATAAACAGATACAAAAATATCTGTAGTTTAACCCATGCATATACTTGAAAAACGCAACTGTACTAAATACAGAAGTATTAGGATATAACTATCCTTGAAATCTTATATTCTTACTGTTTCTGCCAAAAGTGATTGCAACCAGCTATGGCAACATTATAGTAGCATGAACACCAGTAGGAACATTGTGGCTGAATGAATTGAGATACAGAGCTGGATCTGGGAGAGCTGGAGTCAAGGGTGTTGCCAGTCCAGAGGACCTGAGCCTTAAGCTTTCTGTGCTCTACCCTGATCTCCTGCCTCTTCCTTCCTTGTAAAAAAAATAATACATTGATTACTGCACAACCAGGCACACAGCAATTTGCCACAGGGCATTGTATTGGTTCTATCTGGTGGTTAGAGTGTCAAAGTGGGACCTGGGGGGAATAGGGGTTGTAGGCAATGCTAGTTCTACTCGGGGTAGGCCAATTGAAATGAATTAACATGCCTAAGGGCCATTAATTTCAATGGGTCTGCTCTAAGCAGAACTCAGTTGGATACAACTCCAGGGTTCAAATGGACACTCATCCACAAAGCTCTCTGGGTGACCCAGAATCTCATTCTAACCCACCTCAGAGGAGTTTTTGTGAAGATGAAATGGGGGAGAGGGACTGCCATGTTTGTACACCACCTTGAGCAACTTGGAGAAAAGGTGGGATATAAATATAAAAAATAAAAATAATTACATACATATATAAATGCAACACAATAGGAATTCTGTACACACAGTGAGACTTTGCATTCCTCTCTTCCTCCCAACCTCCTCCAAAAGTTGCCACAAAGGTCTGGCAACTCCCTAGAGCAGATTATGAGGATGAGGAGAGGAGGAGAAAGATCCACTGTGCAAGTGGAAGTCTGCTATGTGAGCAGAACAGCAGGTTTGGACACAGTGCAAGTAGATAAATAGGGACCGCTTACCAGCGGGAAGGTAAACGGCGTTTCCGTGTGCGGCTCTGGCTCGCCAGAGCAGCGATGTCACGCTGGCCACGTGACCCGGAAGTGTCTTCGGACAGCGCTGGCCCTTGGCCTCTTTGAGTGAGATGGGCGCACAACCCTAGAGTCTGTCAAGACTGGCCCGTACGGGCAGGGGTACCTTTACCTTTACCTTTTTATTTATGCACCTTTGTGTCCCAGCTCAGGCCTGGGCCCCTAGTTCTTTAAGTACCTAGCAACACCCCTGGCTCAGTTTATATTCAGTCTGTCTCATGGACTCATTCAGTGATTCTGTGGACATGTCTGTCCTTCAGCCTCTGTTCCCTATTGGAAAAACAACCACATATGTCACATGACTGTTGCTCTGTCAGAGAAAGATGATAAAGTATTGACTACAATAGTTGCTATGGTGTATGAGAGGCATATTGCCCTTTGATCTTTTATAAGCGCTGAATCAACAGAGCTCTTGATCTGCTGATTATTATTTTTTAATCATACTTAGGTGCATTTTAGAATAAGATCAGGCTCTTGTAAATTCTAAAAGAAAAACCCTTTCCAAAACTTACCGACTCCTCCTTGACTGGACGGTCAAGGAGGAGGAGGAAACAGTGGCAATGGTGAGGTGGTCCCAGGATTTTGGCCACTCAATAACCATGGCCCAATGGGAAAATTTATGGAAGATCAATTGGAAATTCACAAATTGTTACACGATTAGAGAGAACTTTCAAAAAATGCAACATTGATGGTATCTAACACCATGGAAGCTTTCAAAAATGTATAAAAATGTATCAAGTAATTGTTGGAGATGCGGAGACTCAGGAACATTCTTCCATATGTGGTGGATATGTTGGAAAATACAGGCATTCTGGGAGAGTATACATGCAGAGCTGCAAAAAATGCTAAAGATCTCTTTCAATAAAAAACCAGAGGCCTACCTCCTAGGAATAACAGATTTGGATATTCCACAAAAGAGGAAGGGTATCTTTTTATATGCCACGGCGGCAGCAAGAGTTTTGATCGCAGCAAAATGGAAGAGTAATGAAATCCCGTCTATTCAAGATTGGATCCAAAAGCTGACAGAATATGCTGAATTAGATGGTTTATCAGAAAAAATAAAGAATAAATCAAAACAGGAATTTGTTTCTAAATGGGAGGTTTTCAAAGAATATCTGAAAAATAAATATAGTAGTTTAAATTCTGTTGCAGCATTCGAGGAACTTCAGTAATAGTTGTAATAAGAAATTAGATTTAATGAGAATAAGTTTAATTATAAGAAAAAATGTGTATGGGCAATAAGTAATATGAATTTGAAGTATGGAATGGACGGGAGGTCGGGTCTTTAGTGTTAAGACCAATAGATGTTTTATTGTCTGCTAGGAGTATTGTGTGTCTATGGTTGTTTTTGTGATTAGTGTATGGTTTGGTATTTGTGTTCGGTGTTTGTTTGTTTGTCTTTCTTGTTGTATAAATAAAAAACTTTATATATGAAAAAAAAAAAGAATAAGATCAGGCAACTTTTACCACATTACATTAGCAATGTTATGGTGTTGTGAGTTGTGATGCAATGGTGGGACATTTTAGATGGGGGGGGGCTTATGTGGCATCCTTTTCTCATCGCTGCAAGTGCAATAGCCTTGAGACATGGAATGCTCTTATTTCCTGCCATGCCTACAAGTATAATAAAGGATATATATCTTTGTACAATCCTTCCAAGAGCCATTTTCTTTGTTTCATGTTTACATTTTCTTTGAACAGATACAACATCTCCAGCAGAACCTCCATGCTTTTGCCAAAACAATGGAATCTGTCCAGATCGCTTATGCCTTTGTCCAGAGGAATGGATAGGCTACCACTGTGAGATAGGTCAGTAAAGTCAGTCTTTTCTTTCATCAGTTAATGCAGTTTTTGCATATTGGGAGCAAATGAGCAGAAGTTACGTGGTGCAGTTTAGCAAAAGGTCTTCTCTTACTACTGAACACTTGTGTCTGATGATACTGGGCATGTTAAAAAGGGTGCATTTCTATTCCCATTTACCTGGGAATAAGCACAAGTGAACTCAGTGGGACTTATTTCTGAGTAGACGTGTATAGGAATGTGTTGTTCCATTGGATTCTGTATGATTGGTGCCATATTTAACTCTGGTTATGGTTCCTTCAACTGAAGTATTAGTAGGTACTTACAATCTGTGAGCCTGGCATGCTCTGGTCCATGGGGTCACGAAGAGTCGGACACGTCTAAATGACTAAACAACAACAACAATCTGTGATGTGGGTGCACACCATATCGGTAGCTTCCACTGCATGTGTAGACACCAGTGGCCCAGTTTAAACATGATGCCTACCGTGTGGAACTCCACAAGACTGGAGGGCTGTAGCACAATGGCAGAAGAAATGGTTTGCACACACGAGGTCACAGATTCAATCACTGACGTCTCCAGCTAGGCCTGGAAAAGACTCCTGTCTGAAAGTCTGATGGGGCACCTGCCGATCAGTGTAGACAAGACTGAGCTAGATGAACCAATTGCCTGACTCAATATAAATCAACTTCCTATGTGTATTTATTTTGTTCCATATACCTCACATTACATGTGTCTGTTTTGGTTCTTTTCTTTCTTTTTACAAAGTAATAATCATAAATAAATAAGAATAAAAATGTGCACCCCACCACTGAGACCATTTCCTTGTAAGTATCCAACCTCCCAAAATTTCAACACCTCTTGCAATGGTTTGACACCTTTCCACTTTAACAGTACAAATTCTACAAACACCTTCCATATCTCCTCAAAATCCTTCTCCTGCAAATTCCCCATCTTACTTTAATGGCACATGTTAATATATCATTAATAGCTATATCCCACACCTTTTTATGCCTTTTTATATTCTGCTTGCCCATTCCACTTCCTAGCTATAATAATTTGTGCAGCTGTCAATAAATTTGTGAACCATTTGCTTCTTGCCATTGCTAATGACAGTATGATGCTTGGGAAAATTCATTTTCCAATGAGTGGGATGGTTAAACGGTGCACAGTTTAGCCTAGAATAGGAACAAATGGCCACAGCAGAAAAGCATTTCAAAATTGCATTAGAGAGCTTTTGTGTGTGTGCTACATTAGATGACCAAACTCCCATTTCCTTGTGTGTACCTTTCTGGAAGTGATTTACTGTGAACTATTGTTAAATGAAATAATTGCAAATAAAATTGCTAATACATATCCCAGAAAATGTTATCCCTAGCAAGTGGTTTCTTTTTCCTGTAAATGAGGCAGGTGTTTGATGTAGTTTGTGGCTTTACAAATAGCTATAATTACTGGTGGGGTCTTGAACTCGCATCATCTACAAATGTGGACGAAGGGACCCCTCTTTCCCACACAGGCTGTATTCTTCAAAGCACTTGCTCCAAAATAGTTCTGGAGTAGCCCCACGTGTTACAGCTAAGATAGGTACACAGGAAACTGGCTTATTAATGAAAAAGTCCATATAGTCCAGGATTGTCTTACTAGCACCATGTCCCCAGCAAGGGCCTTCAAGTGCTTTTCCCTGGCTAGAATGTGCCATAACTCTGATAAAGCCTCTTCCTTGCCTGGATACACATAGCTGGAATGCCACCTACTGTACAAACCTAAGAGTCATCTATTGGTCTCTGCCCAATTTTTGTCCCTTGTTCTGCCCACTTTTGCTTTTGACCCCACCCACCACTGGCATGTGGCCCCCAGAAGGTCACCCATGAGGGAATATGGCCCTCAGACCAAAAAGCTTACCCACCCCGATCTCCAGTATCTCAAGGAACCTCAAGCTCTGTGGTGCTCTTTGAGAATGATGTTCCTGCAAATTTGCTCCATCCCTGACAGTGGCATAGCTAGCTTCTCGGGCACGTGGGGCTGTGCATGTGCCCGATGGGTGGGGCAAACCGTCCATGGGGTGGGGCGAGCCGTCCACAGGGTGGGGCAATCTGAGCAGGGTGCGCTGCGCAGAGCTGGGGCTTGCATGGAGTCCGCTCTGCCCACTGCCTGTGGGAATGTTCAGAAAGGCAGGAGAGGATATATTGTTTATTAATATCCTTCCTAATTTGTGCTATCAAGTTCCTTTACTTCGCAGAGTTTCACATTCCCCTATTAAATGCACAGCGGTTAGCTGGTTGCAGGCTTGTGTAAGCCTCTCACTATTACGTTCCTGGTAAGATCCCTTATATCCCTCTTAAAAGAATAAACACGCCACAATCTTGTGTAAAGTATATAAAAGTAGTTTACTCACATTCTGTTCTCAGTTGGATCCCGGAAGGCAGACTTAGCTACAAAGTATATACATGTGGAGCTATTCCATACAGTGGTACCTCTAGTTACAGACTTGATCTGTTCCGGGGTGCTGTTCGCACCCCAAAAGGTCTGTAACGAGAGCGCTGCTTCTGCGCATGCACATGCGGTGAAACCCAGAAGTATACACTTCTGGGGTTTGCTGTGTTCACAAGCCAAAAAGATGCAACACGAACCTAACATAACACGAAGTATGACTGTATGGGGATAATGCCAGTGTCCTCTGTTGGCAGAGCATCTCTACCTAAATGCTGCTCCAACTATGGAGGAAGTCAGAGAGAGAGAGAGAGAGAGAGAGAGAGAGAGAGAGAGAGAGAGTGCTGCGTGCCTTGTCCCTTTTGTTACCTGGACAGGTAAGGTAATGTCCACCTCTAGTCACATGCAAAGGAAGAATGTCCCAGCCAGGAGGAAACAGGAAGCTTTCAACTGGATGGACCAAACATTCCCCTGCATGTCCACTCTAGGAAAACAAGGAATGTTGTACTTGACTGCTATTTACGTATCACATCCCACACTGCCTCCCCCTCAGTTGCAGGCACTGTGCCACCCAAAAATGTGGTGTGGGGTTCACATCCACCTGCTGCCTCCCCCTCAGCTGCAGGGCGCTGCAGGCACCACGGTAAATTGCCATCCAGCGTACCCCTCCCCCCAAGCTACACTAGTGATCCCTGGTCTGAAGGAGACTGCCTTGGAATTCCTTAATAGGAGGGGACACAAAGGTCACCTGGGTCATCCATTTTGGGGGAGCGGACCTGGCCAAATTAGGACTGCTCCAAGTCCTACTTGTTCCATTTCTTCTTCAGGGGTATGGTGGCAACAAGTATCACAGGAGCAGAGCACTCCATGTTTTTAATTTTTATCTGACAAGTATAACTTTAATGTAAGAGTGAAGTTCTGAAAGGAGTCCAGGTCCAGATCTGTGGTCCCGCCCCCATGTTCTTGAAAATTGTTCTATATGATAGAACATGGAGATGTTTCCCCCCCCCTGCCTTAAACCTCTGTGATGCAAGTACTTACGTAATCAACTCTTCTCAAGATATTCTAAGCTTTGAGATAATTATCATTGGCAGGTATGGATATTCCAGGGAAAAGTGTGCCAACAACACTGCGACTAGTATGTGTATGTTTTTCCTTCGTTCCTTTTCTTCCTCCATTTCAGTAAAGTGAGTAATTAGACTTGTGGTCTCAAGCCAACAGATAAAAGTCCCCAAGTGAATGCAGGGACATTACAGTCTATTTGCCAGATACAAATGGAACATGGGGTGGTCAGGTAGGCTGATGATCAAGTTTGAACTGGATTTTTTTTTTTTTAATGCAACATCTTTCACTCATCTTGATTAGAGTTTCACAGTAAGAAATGGGCACAATTGAAGCTTAGAGGTGGCTGGAAATTTTAAAATGCAATGCCCAGTTTTTAGCCATGCATGCAAAAATGATGAAATGTTGTAAAATCAATGCCAGGGATAGGGAAATCCAGCCATCCAGATGTTTCTAAATTCCTAACACCCATCTTCCCAGAAGAGAGTCACAGGTTCTGCACTCTGCTATATGTTATATCTAGCAATATTACCTTTAAAAACTCTATCATATGGTAAACCTTCCCCCAAAACATAGCATGCTTATGTCATAATTATGCTACGATTCCTTTCAGCACTGGAAAATTAATGTATAGGATGAGAAGTACACTACAACCAACCTTAATGTTACAGGCTGTAAATATCTGTAGAATTACAGAGTTACATAGCAGATCTGAACACAGTTTGAATGACCTCATAAATCGCAGAATAGTTTAAATAAAGAATGTCCTGAAACAATGAAGGGTTAGTTTGGGAAAAGAGAATGGAATGAGAAATCCTTCACAGAACACTACAAACCCTTTCAGTATATACATTTCTCAGACAGATAAGACGATTAATCCCATAGGAATGTTGTGAGTACCTTACAGTTAAGTCAACCCTGCATGGAATATGGTACTTTAAATATTTTCCACAATATTTACAGGTGGCGTTCCTAAAGCAACTCAAATGTGCACTAGAAAAAATTGGAATACCTACTCTTGAACCTCCTAATATATTGAATTGCAATGTGACCCTACTTGGCCTCTCTGAAAAGGCCAGTATGAAAATCTCGTATTGATTGGAAGTACTGAGTGGCCATGGGTACTAATTTAAAAAGGACTGCCATCGTCTATTTGAAGGGATATCCAGTCCAAGTCTGGGGTAAGATAAAGACACAAAAATGTTCTCTGTTAATGGACTGTTCAAAGTTTGAAACAGGCTTTAGCACATATTGGATGAAATCATTTTAACCTGCTATACTTAAAAATTGCCATTACTGACGCTGCACTGCCATCTAGTGAATGTTAAATAAGCAAGCTGTTTAAAAGCTAGGCTTCTCATTTTTGCTGAATTTTCTGCCAAATAATTGGGAGAAAAAAAACGAGGAATAAAATTGCACAGGACTTTGTACATTTTTTAAAAAATTCGGGTGCCATTGTGCCATTGCTCAAACTCAACCAATGTGTTTTTATATACATTTAAAAAATGTCTGGAAGTATTCTTAGAACTATGATATGATACATGGGATGAATGTGGGAAATGTTTGGAATGACTGATGTTGAATAATAATTACAAATTTTTAAAAGGCACTTATTTCATGAAAAACATGCATTTATTTTACATAGGAAGTAATATTACTTAACTGAAATGTAACAACTGGTTTTCAATCTACGATCTCATATTTTTTTCCTTGCAAGAACCCTGTGAAGTAAGTTAGGCTGAGAGAGAAACTGTCCCAAGCTCACTGTGAATTTCATGGTGGAAAGAGGATTTGAACTGTGGTCTCCCAGTTGCCCATCTGACACTAAGCCTCTACATCATACTGGTTCTCTGAATGTCATTCAGTTGTGTGAATGGCCTAGGCTCTAGCTCAGGGTCACCAACATTTTTAGACTAGTGGACACATCTCAAATTTTGAGGGAGTGCTGGGGGAACCAACTGCAGAATGGATGCCATGGAATCAGCATGATATAACACAAAATTAGAGAGACAAGCATCCTCTGATAACCTTCTGGAATATGATCATACATACACTTTTGAAATCATGTCATGTTTGTTAGAATGGGAATTTGTGATTATGAAGAAATATGTAATGTTGATCTTTTTAATTGAAGTGCATTCAAAACTTACATTCACAACTTAATTATTTTTATAGTGACAATCAGTGCAAATGAAGCCCATAAAATCTCTGCTTCTTCCCTGGCAACTTTATTTGCTGCTTTTGCAGAGCTTGCTAGTTTATTAGTACCGAATGTCTTATTTCTAGGACTTGCATATAGGTGTGGCTATGAATAGCAGTGACCATGCTGAGTTGGTAGGTTGAAGGGTGTGTGGTCAATTTGAGCAAATATTGACACATTGGTGCAATCTCTTTCTTTTCACAATCTGTTTCTTTCGTGTTTCATTGTAGCAACTGAAGGATTATCAATTTTCTGTTACTAATAATGGATAACTAGTGAGTAACTAGATACTGTATCTGCTTTGTTCAACAAAAGACCTAAGTTCAAGAAGCATAATTAATATTATCTGTGCAGTGTAAAGCCTCATGAACTTTGATATTCCATGCAATGCGAACTTTAGACTGTTTCTTCTTGATGGCCAGGAGCACATATACATCAAGAAAGGCACTCAGGCTATCAGGAATAACATGGAGAATGTAGGCCTTGATTTCCCGAGATCCCTTTCAGCTCTGATTCCATGAGTGTGTATGTGTATATAGGTCCAGCTCTGGTGGTTACCTCACTGTGAGAAGTGAGGTTACAGGGAACCAGGCTGAGGGCCTTCTCGGTAGTGGCACCTGCTCTATGGAACGCCCTCCCATCAGATGTCAAGGAAATAAACAACTACAGTGGTACCTCGGGTTAAGTACTTAATTCGTTCTGGAGGTCCGTACTTAACCTGAAACTGTTCTTAACCTGAAGCACCACTTTAGCTAATGGGGCTTCCTGCTGCTGCTGCTGCGCCGCCGGAGCACGTTTTCTGTTCTCATCCTGAAGCAAAGTTCTTAACACTATTTCTGGGTTAGCGGAGTCTGTAACCTGAAGCGTATGTAACCCGAGGTACCACTGTACATTAGTAATGATGATGTCTCTCATGTGGACAAGTCAGAGAGCAGCCTTTTATTCCTGCACAGCCACGGAGCTTTCCAAATTTACCAGAAGTCAAAGAAACTCCAAAACAAAACCCGAGGTATTATTTCTGGGTTAGCGGAGTCTGTAACCTGAAGCGTGTGTAACCTGAAGCGTATGTAACCCAAGGCACCACTGTACCTGACTTTTAGAAGACATCTGGAGGCAATCCTGTATTGGGAATTTTTTAATATCTAATGTTTTACATTTGACCAAACTGCGGGAGTCAGTGGAAGTCAGAAGTGCCTGGCGTGCTCTGGTCCATGGGGTCACGAAGAGTCGGACACGACTAAATGACTAAACAACAACGTTTTACAATTTTTTATGTATTGCAAGCTGCCCAGAGTGGCTGGGGAAACCCAGCCAGATGGGTGGTGTATAAATAAAATAACAACAACAACAACAACAACAACAACACTTTGTTTAACTGGTTAGGTGAATAGGGCATGTGAAGGCCAGTTCCCTGAGGTATCTGTGAGTGATTAGACAAGCCATAGACTGCAGCAGACTGGCTTTCAGGATGGTAGATGAGGAAGTACCGTAGATATTCGGGGCTTGATGGGGGGGGGGTGACTGACCCTCTCTTTGCTTTCCATTGGTTCTATGTTCACAGCTTAGCACGGTAAAGCACATTTGCAATCCTCTATTGTATACTGCTCAGAAGCCCTATTGGGTCCAGTCGTTTACTCTCCTGAGAGCGCACCCCATTGAGATCAATGAACATCGGGGCAGGCACTGCGGAGCAGCCTCAGCCACTGAACACGGCTTGGCCTGAAAGAAGGAGGACCCGTGAATGACGTTTTTGCAAAGACGCTCCTCTGCCCAGAAGAGACGCCAACTGCACGCAATTGACTGCCAGAAACCAACAAGGGAGACTAGAATAGGCCCATTCATCCCCGCGCATGCGCGTTAACTGGACTCGCGCTGCCTTTTTATTTTTTTTAAGGTCAAGAAAAATCTGGGTCGCTCTACGTCGCTGTCCTGTACGTAAACACGCGTGCGTGCCCCACACCTTCATTTCGCGCCTGCGCGGTACCGGTTTCCTCTGACGAAGCTCTTCGGTACAGCAGTCTCCGCCGTCAGGTTATGGGTGGAGTGCGCATGCGTGGCGGCCCGGCAGCAGCAGCGGCAGCAGCAACCGCCTTGGCCGAGTCTCTTTGCCACGTACGGCAGCGGCGGCAGCAGTGAGTGAGGAGGCGGGGAGCGGGTGGGGGTACAGGGTCGTTGGGCTGGCGGGCTGGCTGGCGCCGCGGCCTCCATTTCGTGGAAGAAACGGAGCGAGTCGGGTGGGGGAGCCGCTGCCCCGGTTTGAATGGGAGAGGCCGAGCCGCTGCTCACCGGGGAAGGAGCGGGTAGCCGACCGGGGGGGGGGGCCTTAGGGCGCCTGGATGAGGCCTAGGCCGCGCCCTTCCCCGTCCACTCGAGACAGGGGCAGGCCACGCACTGGCTCAGCTGTTGCCACATCAACCTCAACCCCCCGCCCATCTGCCTTGAGCCCTGGTTCTTGCTCTCTCCTCCTTCCCCAAATAATTCCATTTTCTAGTTTGGGGGCGCTGCGTTAGCCTACTGCAGCAAACAGCAGTGTCAAAGCAGTGTAGATTTAATTGTGTTGTAACGAGGTTTTCCTGGGCCAAAAAACAACAACAACCCCCCTCCCCCCCCAAAAAAAAACACCATTGGAAAAGATGCACTTCCCATTTCTGAGGAAAAAGTTCCTTCGCTGCCCCCCCCCCCCCGCTTTCTCTTTCTCCTTCCCTCTCCCCCCCACCAGGGCTGGAGAGCCTAAAATGGGAAGAGGTCAATTTGGGGTTTCTGATTCTTTGTCACTGAGGAAGGCTCTGCAGAATACACACAGCTCCCTTTATTTAAATACTTCATCTTCTTTGTACACCTTCAAAGTTTGTTTGTTTGTTTCTTCCTCAAGCAGCCTCTTCGTACTTGGAGTCTTGCGAGGAGGAAAGTTGTTTATCCAAGGTCACCCCAGAAGGCCAACAGGACAGCTGTCGTTATATCTGACTTGCTGGACTCTTAAGTCTTCTACGTCTTCTACTCTAATTTGTATAATTACAAGACGTGGAAATGTTCACGGTTCAGAATCTCAAAAGTTTGAGTACTGTTCATTTCGTTCATGCAAAGAAATTGTTATTAGCCCAGCGATGCAGCTTTTAAAAGTGCTCAGAGCTGCTGTCAGTATTTAGTTACTTGACATTCTGAGTCAGCTGGGCATGAGCCAGCAACTCTTCCTGTCATTGCTTTTTTCTCTTGTTTACTCCTTCAGAGAAGTTGGGGTGTGATCAGGGCAAGTCATTGGGGTTGAAGAGATCTGTCACAGCTGATATGAGAGTGGTGGATGGAAATCCTGTTCTTGCAAAACAGTTGCATTCATAAGTACATATACTTGGAAAAATTTATGGCAAGAGACTTTTATTGTGTTTCTCTTACATAATTAAGCTTTAATACTGTCCCAAGTATTAGCTTTTGTTCTATACAAAAAACCCATTACAATATTAAGCATACAACTAGTCATTTAATATTTGTGCAGTGCAATTTGTACATGTCTGTCAGAAGTAAGCCTTGTTAAGTTCAATAGGACATGCTTCTAGATAAGATGATATAGGATTGAAACCTTAAATAGATATAGAGACACAACTAAGTTGCCTACTTCTAAAGAAAATTTCTACCATTGAAATTTCATAAACTGATACATAGCCAGCACTAGAAGCTCAGTTACTAAGATAGTTGGCAGTCTCTTGTGATCACAAAGTTAATGATCCTTAAAGGAATTACTTTTCTCAAATATCCTCTACGCTAATTTAATCGACTGCAACTAAAGTGCCAGTTTTTATTGTACCTTTAACAGCTAACAGGTTTACTTAATATAAACTTTCATGAATTAGATCCCACTTTTATCAGATGCATCTGAAATGGTATTTGTATTTAGGGATCTAAATACCAAAGGGTATTTAGGGATTAATCTGCCAGGAATTCTTTAGCTGTGATTCCTGCATTGAAGGGAGTTGGAGTAGATGACCCCTTGGATCCCTTCCAACTACAATTTTATGATGTTATGAAATCAGTCTCTAGGTGGGTTACAAACAGAAATATGAATCACAACAATATCAATATCTTTTTAACGTATATCACAAACTGAAAGTAAAACATGCACTCCACAGGAATATTGGAGAGTCTACATTCAACAGAGATTTGTGAACAGCTTAGAAATTTTACCACAATAAAGAATTCAATGTTTAAGTTAATAAAGTAACTCATAACAGCATAGCAAAAGCATCTTCATAAGGGTTTGCTGTAAGGAAAATCTGGTGGTTGTAGTAATAAAAGATATTGCCAGCAACAGTTTAGCTAGTGAGCTACTAGTGATGTGTAGGTGTATTATACTTCACAACTGAAATTATTGCTAAATAGATTTGAAGGGCAAATTAAGTCTGATTTCTATAAAGCATAAACTGCCTTGAATCCCACACTTGTTTGAAGATTCTGTTTTTACAGTTGTTACGGTGCATTTACTTTTAACAAATTCGTGTTACTTAAGAAATGTAGGGGTTTTTTTATTAAAAAAAATAAGTGACAATTTTAACGTGTAAAATTATAATCTTAATTCTCCAATTTGGCTGTATAGGAACAAATGAGTGTCTCTTTCATGGTATAGTCTAGAAATTTCCAACTATTTTATGGAAAATACAAGCTTTGGCTTTGAACCAAAGGAGGACATGCATAATGATATGAAAAAGAGAACCACATATTCAAATACAGCTTTGTTTGTCTTTGATAATCGTAGCAGATCCCAGTGCTGATAAACCTTACAATAATCTGATGACACATGCCACTTTAGATTTCACTTTTATCTGGTCTAGACTCTGTAGAATTAGTGCAGCAGAATGTAACACTCTGGCTCTGAAAGCATGTCATACAAATGTTTCAACAGTTTTAAGTGTACATATTGGTAATATTTATTATTATTCATAGATTCTTAAGCATCCTTCACCTCAAGGTTCTAGCGTTTGTATAAAATGTTACTCATTTTTAAAAATGCAATTAGAAGCATAGGTACTATAAGGTAGGTACTACTAAAACACATCTCAGGTGTCAAAAGCCAGTGTTAATAGGTATGTATTCAGCACATGAATCACATTCTAAAAATTATTTTCCTTCAAGGACATATTTGGATTATTGTATCTACTGTGCTTGCTTGTTTTGGAGTTTCTGCAGGACACTGCTGGCAGTATCCTGCCAGTGGAACTCTTGCCCACATTATCAGTAGGGCAGAAGGGGGAGTGCCGCACAAATAAATTATGCTTTCTGTGGTGCATAGTGAGAGACTGCCTAGCCCAGACAGCTGAGCAAAGGCATAAGGAGGGTTTGGATTACTCTGTTACTTGCCTTCTGTATATTATTATTATTATTATTATTATTATTATTATTAATAATAATAATATAAGAATGAATGTCTATGCTAATTAATGAAAGACTTTGATGGTGACTGAGACTTAACTAAGTTGCCCTTGTGTTTTAATGCAGATTCCACACACTGCTGCCTATTGTTATATTTTACTAACCACTGCTGCATGGCGGGACATCTGACCTCCAGCTGAAAGTAAAAGAGATAATCTGCCCAGCTACTCAATACATTTTACAAGACAGGTACACTTAATATTTGATGAAATAAAGTTATTGATAAAGAAAGTGAATTGTCCTGTAAAGTTAACAGTGACAGTGCCTTGTCTGGAAATTCTTAGTACTGTGTTCACTTTTTCAAGCTGAAAATGTTATTTTGAAAAGTTATCAATTGGTGATAGTTCAGAATAGCCATTTAGTTTTATCTGTTAAATTAAAATAATGCTTCAACTATTTTAATTATAGGGCCATTCCAAATCAAATCAACGCAAAAAACAAGGGTTTTGTCACCCACCATCTCAGATTTTGATGAGACTTGGTGCACACCCTTCCCTTTATTGATTTCCTGATAGCCAGTTTTCATAACTTCAAATATCCCAAAATTAAAACAAGTATGCACTTTAAAAACCAACCAACCAATATTATGCTAATTTTTAAGATGAACAACTTTGTTTCATATTTTTTTTATATTTCAGCTATGGATTGTAGGAAAGTTGTACAAAATGGCTGCCCGGAAGCCATCCCCCCCCCCCCCGATGTCCAAAAAACGTAAAATTTTCGTTACAAGGAATAAAAAAAAACCCATACATTTTATTCTTTGTCGAGAAAGAGCATGTATTTGCAATAATTTTCAACATCAAAAACTTTGGGTTCCGTCATGCCTACATGCTGAAAATTCAGGTTTTCTAAACCTAGTTTTTCCGCAAAAAAACCTAGGCTACAAGTACATTTATACTTTTTTAAAGGCTTTTATAAAATCTTTTAAGTGCTGGTGTATTATTTTCTGATTTTTTTGTCATTTTATTGAGCTCTGTGTAAACTTTCAAAGAGATCTGATCATTGGTTATGGAGAAAAAAATAAAATGTACTCAAGGGTATCTTATCCTGAGGGTCTCAAAAGGGACAGAGAACACGGATTTAATGAAACTTCGAACTGCTATAAAAGTAAAACCGTTCAAGAAAGAGGGAAAAAAATTAAGGGGGTTTCTTTCAACCATAAGGGAAGGGTGTACACCAAATACCCCAAATTTCATCAACATCTGAGACATGACTTCATTGGAATGACGTGGAATGACCCTACAGTAAAAAAAACCCAAAACACTACTGCCGCATAATCTTTGTGAAGATCCTACTAGAATGTAAGCAGGGGGGCTGCTGAAGGATCGCATTCAGCCTTGGCCAACCCTCTGGTGGGTGCATGTCAGTGGAGTATGTGACCAAAAGTCATGGGGCTGCCCTACACTCTTGTACTCACACCACACACATGTACAGAACAAACAGTGCCCCACCACCCGAGCAGTTTGCACCCCCTTCAGCTTGATGGCACCAGTGCTATGCCTCCTTTAATTATTTGCTCTTTTTCTGCCACTACCACAATTGTGGAGTTCAGGGGCCAGAAAAAAATGGAGGCTGACTCAGGTCTTCAGGCTGGGAATTAGCCACTCCTGGTGTAAAGTATCAAGGAGTGTTCAGATGTATTGGGTTTTGATCCTCTGCTTATCTTAGGCTGCTTATAGATCATGTCTTTTCCCAGGAAGTTGGCATCACCATTACCCCTCATTTCATTCTCCTCTCTGAATGCCTAGAGCATTTTTGGAATTGTTAACGATTTTTAAATCTGTTTTAGGTAGTATACATTATTATATGTGCACTTCTTTCTAGCATCATGCCATTCAGTAATATATTATTTTCCTCCCTAATCTAGTAATATAAAATTGTGCTTTGGATGGAATGAGTCAGTGTAATTGTTTCTCAGGATATACTAATGTAAATGTCTTTCATTTTGAATAGCTGTGTAAGAAGGCCAAAGTTAACCATGAATGGACAACTGGATTTGAGTGGAAAGCTTATAATTAAAGCTCAAATGGGTGATGATATTAGAAGAATTCCCATTCACAATGAGGACATCACCTATGACGAGTTAGTGCTGATGATGCAGAGAGTTTTTAGGGGAAAGCTGCTGAGCAATGATGAAGTTACAATAAAATACAAAGACGAAGGTAGGATTTCTTTGAACTTTTAGTGTTAACTAATAGAACAAAAATCTTTTTGGTGTTCCAGTTGTTTCTGTTATGGCACATTTCTCTTCTTTTTCTGACCAGTGTAGAGCTCTGTTCTTGGTATGTCAGCACAGTGCTAGTAACCTGCAGGAAGTGTGGTAGGAAACAAAAGTTATGGCAGCATGTCATAGATATTGCTTATTTATATTGGGCTTTGCACTGTATAACTGAGTTTCTTACCTCCGTGTACGTGGTAATGCTGAGCTTAAAAGTGATGTATTCTGTGATGCTGTATCCGTGAGTGATCTCCAAATAAGTTATACATAGAATACAAATTGAAATCAATGAACTTAAGTGTTTCTACTCTCAATATTGCCTAATGTAATGGGGCAGTTCCACCAACCTAGGAAATTTCAGCCTTTTCTGGGACTTTAATAACTACCATGAGTTTTCCAGCAAAAACTTAAAAGCAAATCTTTTCAAGATTTGGAACTAGTCTGGGACAGATGCTTGTCTTGAATGAGCGTAAAAATTAATATTTGTAGAGAGTCAAGAGGGAGGCAACTGTGAGACTCGGGGAACCAGTGGTTCTGAGCCTTCATTAGCACAGGAAAGGGTTAAGGCTTTGTTCTACAACTGGATACTGACACCAACAGGAGAAAGTTGGAAATTGACATTGCTGAATCCTGTCAGCAGTCCCAGGGGTCTCATACAGTTCTATATTAGAGGCTTGCACCCCTGAACAAGTGGAGCTGTGACTCTCCAGACACCTGATTCGTATCCCAAAGGACATTTGCTGTATTAGGCCTATATATACCTAATACAGTATATAAATATAAATACTGTATTAGGCCTGTATGCGCAAAGTTCCTATAATTCTCAAAAAAAATTGTCTTGAACAAGTGCTGCTACTTTGTTGTTACCTGAAGTAAGGGATTGGGCAAGTCTCGCCTATATCTGCAGTATAATCCAGAGAGCAGCACCAGTGTAAAGTGGAAGAGCATGTTGGCATGCATTTCGCAAAGTAGCTTCTGTCTGAACATGCCCAGAGTGTTTCTCTGCTTCTTAGCTTTTCTTGAAATTACTAGTCATTTGGGGACTGAACAGGACTTTTGGCTCCTGGCTCAGTCTCATATGGAATAATCTATATTTAGGGAAAAACTGTGTTTTGTTGCTTTGGAATTTACTGGGGGAAATGACTCCCATTAAGATTGATGTGGTATGTTTTCCACTGGTACTTCTACATTATGATTTTGGGGCTCCCTAAGAACTCCAAAATTAGCAGATGTGCTTATCTACCACAGGGCATTGGGGCATCAGCGGGCAGCTTTCATAATGTAGCGCCAAGTACTGTGAAGTGGTCACTGGACATGCTTTAGAGAGCAGATTCTGTGGACATAGTCTTTGCATTACTTCCATTTATTATTTATATAAGTAACTGCTATGTAAAGTTGATGTAATGCTGGTGAATATTTTAGAGGAAATTGGAATAGGAGAGGCTAAATAATATTCTGCCAGAAATTGTTCTATAGGTATGTAGTGGGGGGACCTGCTAACTTTATTATCGAGAGTCATTTTCTCATTTCATATACAAATTCTTTATTTGTGGAAAGGAGGATGTGTTTACCTCTAACTGAAGCTCTTTAACAATGGTCACAGTATTATTTGGAATGCATAAAATAAGCTGTCATCATGGACATACTGCAAACAAAAATTTAACGTCCTGAGTGCACTACTGTATGATGCAAGTGACAATCCGTAAAGTGATTATTTTTATTAATGTGCATTAGATCTGATTCATAATTCTCTTTAATTAACAGATGGAGATCTTATAACAATCTTTGATAGCTCAGATCTTTCTTTTGCAATTCAGTGCAGTAGGATACTGAAATTGACACTGTTTGGTAAGTACTAATGATGTTTGAGTCACATGAAATTATTGTACTTTTTTGGGGGGGGGGATTCTTAGCAAACTAGTGCTTTCCCCTTAACTATTATGCATCTTCATGCCCACCCAGCAATACAGGCATTTACAGGTGGCATAAGCCATGTTGTCTTGGAAAAGGGCATTTATTTATTTGGTAGCTTGGAGTACCCGGAACTGCCCAGGAACTTTTAGAAACCAAAAAACATTTTGTTTTTTTAAATGGATAGTGTAATTTGTCAGTTTGGACCCATCACACCAAAAATGGCTAAAGTTATGTCAAAGTCATGTATTAGTCTGTGATCTTGATTCAAATTGGTTATTAGAGGGTCCAAGAAAGACCCTTCCCACAGGAAACCTTTATGCTGAGTTCAGTGACGATATATTGAGAGTCGGCTAAACCTATGCCGAAAAGTGGGCAAAGTTACCCAAAGTTTTAGTCCACCATCTTTATTCAATATGGCATCTAGCATTCAAATGTTGATGAAGAGCACTGCCCCCACCTCAGGAATCCCCATGCCAAGTTTGGTGACGATATCTTGACAGGTGTCCAAATATATAGCAAACAAACAAATGGATGGGCAGATGAACAAACCATTTCTCAAAATATAGGAAATTTGATTTCATATGCACCCTTTACTTGAAGATCTTAAGGCAGGTTTCCACAAAGTGCATTCTATTTTCACAGTTAAGGTTGCATTCAGGCTATGCAATGCTTTTACTTTTATTGTTACAGGAAGGCAATTGAAAACTCTTGTGCCATAAAGACTCATTAGTATAATATTTCTTTTACAGTGAATGGGCAGCCAAGGCCTCTAGAATCTAATCAAGTGAAATACCTCCGTCGAGAGCTGATAGAACTTCGTAACAAGGTGAATCGTTTGCTGGATTGCCTAGAGCCCCCAGCTGAGCCAGGACTTTCCACAAGCCTCCCTGAAAATGGTAGGTTGGCAATTGGCACTGCCAAATAATTGCTTGAGCTTTCGCAATTGTGTGTGCATTTCCCATGCAGAACCCCCCACCCCATCCTTTTCCCAACCAGAGTTCTACTTAATAAGACTCTGTGATCTCTTAAAAATAAGTATCTAAATATTGGATATCTTTTCTACGATCTCTGTTGCAGCTTGGGGTAAAAATCCTGTGCTAGTATCGTGATCAATATACACCAAATTTGTTGTGCTAAGGTGTAAAAAAAGGGATATAATTTGTTGAATAAATAAAACTTATGAAAAGTCATCACCTTAATATACAACATGACCAAGTGCCCTAAAGAATCCCCATTTTAAATAACTTGTGTAATATTGGTTATTACGGTGTGCTGAGATGGAATACATTCTTCAGTTTACTGCATTCATGCTGACCCTATCTCTGGGGAGAAGTCGGGAGTGGTTCTTAAGCATGTCTGGCATATCCTCTGTGGGAAGAGGGAGATGACTGAATCAGAAAATCCTGAGAGTTTTGAATGTGTGTTTAACTACCACTAATTGGTTAGCTGCCTTGTCAGATGTTATTTGAAATATTCAGACATGTAGCAATCAAGCCCCTGCATGTGTATATTGAACCTTCTTCATATATGAACTTCCAGTTACTTTCTTTGAGTGCGAAACATTTATTGTGCACCATGGGGAAACCCCATGAACTCTCTCTCCAGCTTGCTGCTTTGCTTCTGGCCCACATCACTGCAAATCCTCAACTCTCACCTTTGTATTTTTTTAACTGCCAGCCTGTTTCCCTTAATGGCTCATCACTTAGAACTAAATAAACAAGGCAAGAGCAATTGTTCTGGGGACAATCATGACACCTGAGTTTCTCTTGTGCAGTTGGCAGGATCCTGAGGTGGTTATTAAGTCTTCCGAAATCTTAGTCTCGTTTTGTATCATATTCTTACAGATGACAATGTTACTTTTCTTTTGATCTGGAAAGAATATCACCTCATTTGTTGTCTGCTTCTCTAGGTTATATAGGGTCAGTTGGGTGTATCATCATCAGATTGTTACCTTATATTAGATCAAAATCTGTTTTGCGTTGATCTGAAATAGGGCACTTCACTTAATCTGCTTTGCTGTTTGCAAAATAGATCTCCATTTTGCTAGTCAATAAGTCAAATGAAATTTACATGCTCCATTGTTGGGTCAGAGTTGTTGAACACAAACGAAAGCATGAGGTGGTGATGTGTACTGGAATGTATTTATACCATCTTGGGGGGTGGAGGGGTATAATTTATATTTCTTGTGGAAAAACATTTGACAGTAAATGTTAAAATTCAAAGAAGCAACTTTTGTTGTCGTTAAAGTAGCCTTTCTTCATGCAGAGTAATTTTAGTAAAAGATGGTAACACTTCTGATGTGGGCTTTGAGGTTCCTTAAGCAAGCTGTCATAGTCCTTGAAACAAACTTGGATACTCCAATCAACAAGGCCTCTTAAAAGTTATTTTTTTGTCTTGCAGATGTTGCAGAGAGTAGGGAAGATAAGCCTGCTACTACTGACTCCACTGTCAAGCCTTCTACTCAAGTTATAGCAGCAAGTATGTCTGCTTTTGATCCATTAAAAAATCAAGATGAAATCAACAAAAATGTCATGTCAGCATTTGGGCTGGCAGATGATCAGGTGTCGGGTAAGAATACATATTTTATTGAAACCCTTGCTGAAATTTGAACCTTTCAAAATCATCCATGCATCATGAGGATCTTGTAGAATGAATGTGTGGGAGATACAAAATTATTATTTTATTATAGTTAAAAACATTGGTAACAATTAAACGACAATACTTTTCCAATACCAAAATGTCTTGACAGTTCCCAAGATGTAATTAGATATGGTAGGTCAGCTAACATCTGTTTGGTGTCAGCTGATACTCAGTCTTACTGTCTCATGAACTTCCCCAAAATGCACAAAGGTCTATAATTTTTTATGCCTTTTGTATGTATTCTTCCTGTAAAATGCACACTTCTCAGGGCCTTTCAATGCACTCCCCCCATAAATATCCATTTTTGTGTGTGTGACAAGTAATGCATAATCCTACTGATAGTGATGTTCCTCAAGTTCATCAAGTTGAATCGGTTAGGACCACTGTGAAAAATGGACTTAACAAATTCCTCCCCTATCCTTCGAGAAAGCATTTTTTACCAGACACGAGGCAGCAAATTAGACACATCGATTTCTGTAGCATCATCAATCCATTCCAAGGGCTTGTCTGTGATCTTAATTTGAAGGAAACAATGTATGCACAGCATGACATTCCTGCATAGTGTACTACCTTTGCCTCTCTCAGTTGCATAATTCTTGTTTTAGACTATTTTTCTGTCATCTGCAAAAGTGGTTGGATGATTAGTATGCTCTAAATTTAGCTTGCACTTCATGAAGGTCTTGATTTTAATTTTGCACTAGGATCAATAGATGTAGACAACACCAAAGCCCTAGAACCATCATGCCATATGTACATGAAAAGCGCTGTTTCTGGATTTTTATGTGCTTACAACATGAATGCCACATGGATGGTCAACCTAAAGACATACAACCCATGGCTAAATTGTGCTCATTCTTAGTTTAAAGAATTGAGCATAGTATTTTATGTTGTAAAAGCAAAAGCATTGCCCTTGCGATCACACATAAAAATTTGAAAAGGAATGCAGTATGTCTGAAAGAGTCAGAAAACAGAAAATACATGTAAGAGGATTTTTTGGTGATACATTAACAATAGTATCTTAACAGTATTGACTGGATAGCTTTTCTCTGTGTGTGAAAACAATCTATAATACAAAATGGAAACTCCTGAGACGTGGCTCATAGGGTGTCACTTTAAGGGATTAAACATACTCCAAAGCTGTGATCGGGTAATTGACAAGTGCATGTAATTATCACATTAATTATAAATAGGGAGAACTTATTTGCTACATTGCTATAATGTTTCATAGTGCAGAGTAAGTTGCTTGCTCCATTGCTTGGACTAATCACTGAGTATATTCACTGGAAAAAACAAACAAAAAAGTATTCTCAAGAGAAAATGGGGTGTTGAGTTGGTTTTCTTGATGCAAAATTAGCCTTGTGCAAGGCAAATTTAGCATGTTACAGCTGTCCATGTAGACTGTACTTTGAGTAGTGAAAATTGATCTGCCCCAAAGCAGTCAGATGATGAATTCATGCCATAGCTGTTGCATGGTTTGAATTTGCTACATGCTTAGGTTACCCTTAGGTTGCGTAAATTTGGTGCTCTGGCTCTATAAAATAGGGATATATTTGGAGGGTTTGTGTCTATATATAAATGATTTCTGAAGAGCAACGGCAGTAATTACCCTTTAGTGCTACTATGGCCACATTCATATTATACATTTAAAGCACTATGATGCTACCTTAAACAGTCATGGCTTCCTTCAAAGTTAACATCTCTACTCAGCCTATACTATAAAAATGACTAACCTGGAACCTAAATATCCTTTATGTACAGGCAACTCACCTTTCATGTCTGGGTTGCATTCTGGGTCATTGCGCATGTCAGTGGTCATGCATAAGCCTGCGCTGCCACCACCCTGTTTCAACTCCCCTTCTGTGGCTGAAAGCAGTGCACATGTCGGCGATCACGCACCCAAAATGGTCACCTCCTGTACTTGGGGGTTTCCTTGCTGAATAGACTGTAATGGTTTTATTAGCAGGGAGGATGCCCTGACATCTAATGAAAGAATGTGGGGACAGGAAGGTGCTGTAGAAGTTTCAGGGCACTGGATTTGATAATTTGTCATCAATCTGAGCAAATTACCAGAAACAGTGTGTGAGTGTTGAAACTGAAATACTTATTAAATAGTTATTGAACTAATATTTTTAAATCATCCCAGGCTTCACATCAGTCTTGTAGCTGCTTCCATGTAGATTGTCATTTATTTAATTTATTGCAAAAATATGTTTGTAGTAACAGGGATGTTTCCTTATTGTGCCTTTGAAATTGATATTTCTGAACATTCTGAATTTAAAAAAAAACTTCATTCAGATTTCATTAATCTGAGTATAGCTAGCATTCAAACTGCAAAGCCTTTAAAGCAGGTACATCAGTATAAGCCAGCCGTAACTTTGTGGAAAATGACAACAATAATATTAGCCCAGACACACTGAGAAATTGTACAGACCTGTTGAAAGATGTTTTATTAAGGAATAAGAGTTTCCCTTGGTAAAGAGGTTTTAAAACACGTTGGGAACTTGTTCAGTTATGTTTGTGCTGCTGAAAGAAATTGCCAGATTTTGGAGTATAAAGGTAAAGGTACCCCTGACCATTAGGTCCAGTCGCGGACGACTCTAGGGTTGTGGGACTCATCTCACTCTATAGGCCGAGGGAGCCAGTGTTTGTCCGCAGACAGCTTCCAGGTCATGTGGCCAGCATGACTAAGCCTCTTTTGGCGAACCAGAGCAACACACAGAAACGCCGTTAATCTTCCCGCCAGAGTGGTACCTGTCTACTTGCACTTTGACGTGCTTTCGAACTGCCAGGTGGGCAGAAGCTGGGACCGAAACAATGGGCGCTTACACCGTTGCAGGGCTTCGAACTGCCACCCTTCTGATCGGCAAGCCCTAGGCTCTGTGGTTTAGACCATAGTGCCACCCGTGTCCCTTTTGGAGTATAGTAGATTGTATGTTATGCCTTTTAAATATGGAAACATGAAATGGTACACCAAATTTTATTAATGAAAGTCAGAGAGATCACTAGAATCCTGTGTCTGCATTGTTTTCCCCAGGACCCCCCAGTGCCCCTGTAGAAGAACGTTCCGGAACACCCGATAGCATTGCTTCTTCATCTTCTGCAGCTCATCCACCTGGAGTTCAACCACAGCAGCCACCATATGGAGGAACTCAGCCACAAACTGGTCAGATGGAAGGTGAGCAATACCTGTGCTCCATTATCCTGCAGGTGGGGTGTTTACTTGCCCTACCCATCTCTCCTAATACGACGCTGCCTGTGCTCTTTTCTTCTTCAGCTCTACCATTCTCATCTGCGTGTAGATGTCTTGCTCTTTTAAACTACTGTATCCATTGTCAGTTGCTGGCCCTCACTCCATGTGCTCCATCTCTCTGCACCAACAATCTCTCAAATGCAGCTGTTTTGCCAGACCTTCATTTCCAGCTCTAACCAAGCCTAATTACATTTAGCTGCACATCTCACATTCATCACCCACTATGCTTGTATCTTCCCTCCCTTTGTCTTCTGTCAAAATTTAGACTGTAAGCTCCTTTGAGGCAAGGACTTGTTTTTATGCTACCCTGGCAAAGTGCTGTGTATACCGATAGCACTGCATAAATAACTACTAAAAATAAATAATAACATTGCAGATGATTCCATTAGTAGTTTTAGCATAGCGCTCACCAAACAAACAGGTATAAAACAAATTAAGAAGGCCCAGTTCTGATTATGCAACATTTAAAACAGTAGATGGTGCTACAGTGTTTGCAAGCAAGGCAGTCCTATAAAATGAAAACATACAGTATATGAAAAGTATTTTGCAGGATTATTGCAGTGGTTTAAAAGGGTTGAAGTGACAGTTCAGTATTGTTTAGCAGTACTGTCAAACAGCTAATTTTTGTATTAGAAACATCTGCTCTGTCCAGTTATTAATACTCCAAAAAACTTAAAACCTTCCCTTGGACAGTGTAGAAACTGACTTTGCAGAGCAGTGTTTACATTCCTCATGCTAGGTTCTGTGTAGCTATAAAATGAATGTTTGCCTCGAAAAGCATGCATTCTATATTGTAGATTAAAATAACAATTTTTGGGCGCTATCAAATGAATAGTTCTGTTGGTGCAAGGATTTCTGGCTGTGCAGCACAACTTCCCCTCCCTCTCCTCTTGGCCCAATTGTGCACCCCTATACCCTCCCCAAATCTGCTCTAGAGAGTTGTGGGAACCAACTTCTTGAACGGTTGATTTACTTGGTGTTTAATTTTTATTCTTAATTATGATTTTAATGGTGTTTAATGCCCTGGGATTCTTGAGTGAAGGACAGACTTCAAATATCTCACGATACATTTTTAATTATTTTGCTTTTAACTTTTTATGATTTTTACTGGTATGTTTTTATATTCTTGAAAACCGCTGATACATTTTTATGATAGTGGTATATAAATATTTCTATAAATAAATAAAGCACATGCACACATACAAAGAAGCCTTCAACGCTTAAGCCTTCCCAAAGACCTGACTGTTACTAGCCAATAACCTCTTTCAAATCATGTTTGGATAATAGGAGTTTTTTTTAAATATAAAAGAAAAGAAAGGGAGTTGGAGGGGGCCTCACTTTTTGTTACACCAGATAAACAGTTTTCTTAGGAAATCTCAATTTCTTCAGGAAAACATGTTTAGTTAGATTCAGTAGCTTCTCAGTTTTAAAAAATATATAGTTTAACCTTAAGAAAATAATATTTGAGGCAGGTAAGACTGAGCTGCTAATATTTCTTAAATTTCTTAAAGCTTTTAATTTAAATTGGTAGGCCAGATATATCCACAATATCCACAACAAGCTGGATACCCTGCTCAGCAGCCTCAGCCTCAGCCACAGTATGGTATGCAGTATCCAGGTAAGCAGGTGGAAGGTACCTCAAAATTTTTGTATATAGTACAAAATGTGTTCACTTAACTGTATCCTGAAATGCATGCTCTCTAATTCTGTTCTGAAATCAAACTAATTTTCTGTAAACTTCAGTATTTTTTTGCAAAATACCACTACGCAAGGGACCTTAAGACTTTACTCAGCAACTATCTTCTTGGGTGCAATTCAGTTGCAGAAACATGAAAACTTTGCGTGTGTGAGAGAGAAAGTAGAGGATCCTGGACAACATCTGAATAATTCAACCATGGGGACAGGGCAGATTAGTTTTTTCCAAGTGGTTACATCGTACACATAACGATTACCGTTTTGATACAGGCCCCAGATAATGCGGGATAACCTTACCAAAAGGCAGCTCCTAAATAGTTGTTTCTAAGTGTGAAGGGCATCTCAGAGGTTATTGGAGGAATAGCATTCAATCCTACTTGTTCTTGCTAAGAGGTTGTGCCCCCCAAAGTTTACTTAAGATGATCCAGTTAGAAGGCACTGTTTTGGAGCTGGTGGGTGGTGAGTTTTTTTTTACAATAACATGTGGAGCATCAAAAGAAAAGGCCTGCATGAGGTTTTTCTTGCTTCCCCATTCTCCCCTGATTGGCCTCCAGAAAGCATCTGGAACTCTTCAGTTGAAGTGAAATTAGTCAAATACTCCCTTAAAATGCTCAATAAATTGGGAGAGGTTGAGAAAACAATGCATTTTTTTCTTCTGAAGAAAACTCAGATCTGGTGTTTACATTTGCCTCGAACATTGACCCATTGATGTCATTACTATAAGCTGCTTTTATCCGCACCAGGGCAATTTTTGAGGCCCAATTCCCTGTGAATACCACAGAGATGCTACTAAGTCAAGTGATTACAGGCAAAGTTAACTATTTCCTGAGGTAGAAGTTTCTGAGTTTGGTGTTGCTGCAGTGAAGCAATTCCCTTTTTATTTGGCTGTCGTGTGTGCTTTTTCCAATACGAGGCAGTTTCTTATATATTGATACCAGGTAGTAGGATTTGTTTCTCCTGATCATCGCTACGTGTCAGTTTTGGTAGGACTAGACTGAGCTATCCGAAGCACACCTAAGCTTGGTAGTGCTCTTGTTTTAAAAAGTAAATTTGAGCCCAAGTTCCAGGTGAGTTCAAAATTTACTCCACTGTATTCTCTCATCCTTGCTTTCTCTGTTCAGGGTCTTGCCTTTTTAATAATTGTTATATATCTGGTGTTTAATGCTAACAGGATTCCAGTCAATGGAGATGTTTCATTGCAAGTAGTTTCAGGTGTGTTTCATGCCAGAAATAAATGGAGTATCAGTCTTTGTACCAGCTTTTTTTTTTACATTTGCAATCTGAAATTCTTTTCAGTCAGACTGATAGTGAAGCACAAGCATTAAAAGCACCTAAACTGTTGCCAGCATCTACTTTTGAGATTAGTGTCTGGAGGAATTTTTGTGTGTGCAGAACTAAATATGTTCAAGTAGTTGTGTGAGCTGACTTGTTTCAAACTAAGAATAATACATAGCTTGATTATTTATGAAATTGCACTTTAGTAAATTAAGTTATCACTGAATATATCTGCATTTTAAAGAAAGATTTTAAAACATATTGGAAATAATTGCCAATATGGAGTTTTAATCCAACAACCATTTAGGCAATTATTTCCAATATGTTTTGGCCATGATAGTTGGGACTTGTGGGAAGTAGAGACTTACAACATCTAGAGGGCTACAGGTTGTCCACTCCTGCTTTAGAGCAACACTATTGGAGAATGTTACTCCACCTGCACTTTTATGCACTGGAGTTGGCTAGTATGTATCCAGGCTGGGTTTTTTTTACATTAAAAAATGCAATTCATGTTTTACCCCCCCACCCCCTGTTGTTTTTCATGTATGTTTTTTAGCTTTTGTCTGGAATGTCTGTATTTTTTAAGAATGCATTGCAAAGTGAACCGTTGTGTTACTTTCACTTATCTGCATTGCTGTTTGGCTCTTCCAGCAGGCTACAGCCAGCAGACTGCTCCTCAACAAGCACAGCAGTTCCAAGCATACAGCCAGCAGCCCTCACAGGCTCCAGCTCCTGGGTTTCCTGGCCAGCCTCAACCTCAGCAGCTGCCAGCTCAGCCTCCCCAGCAGTATCAGGCAGGCACCTTTCCCGCACAGAACTACACAACACAAGCTTCACAGTCGGCCAGCTATAATGTGACCCCAGCCTCGCAACCTGGAATGGCTCCCAGCCAGCCAGGTGCTTATCAGCCAAGACCAGGCTTCACTCCACCGCCTGGAACTACTATGACACCCCCTCCAAGTGGCCCTAATCCATATGCACGCAATCGCCCTCCTTTTGGCCAGGGTTACACCCAGCCAGGTCCTGGCTATCGATAAGGAAGCTGTGCTGTTGACGGGCCCCAAGTAAGTCCAAGCTGTTGCCGTTGCTATTCCATCCATACAGACTCCAAGGTTCTTTAACTAAAATATGGAAACTAATGAAAGGCAGAATATTCTATGGTATCACTGTTGCTGTATAATTTGCTGGGATAAATGACCAAACGAATCTTGTTTCCTGCTTTAAATTGTATTGGCTTTCTAGTTTAATATTGGAAACACTACCTAAATGTTTGTAAAGTAATGACATTCTGACTTGCCATATTAAACTACTAGGTGAAAAAATCTAGCTGAAATCTGGCTTGTTTTTACTAATAAAATATGTACTAAATTAGACCCACTTGTTAAAACTAGGTATGATTTCTAAATAGTAACATGCACACTGAAATTGAATAAAATATTCAAACCATCCTTTTTTGTTCAGTTGCCGGGCATTGCGTTTTTACTACATCCATTGCAACATCTGCAGCTATAGTAAAAAAAAAAAAAAATGGATTCACAAACTTAATGTGACAGTGAATGTTCTGTGAAATACTCATGTGACAGGCTTATTATAGTGCATGGGAACCATAACCTGTTATGAGCATATATTGAAACACATTGGGTTATAGCCAGCTAAATTCTACTCAGAGCAGACTCACAAAAATCAACAGACCTAAGTCGTGCCCACTACTTTCATGATTTTGAAATTTCATGAACATTGGAGACAACCCATTTGCATTTAGTTCTGTGGAATGAAGCAATTGAACTATTAGAGGTAACATTTTCAAAAGCCCCCATACATGCTAAAGTTCATAAAGTAACGTGATTTAACTATTTCAACCAATAATAGGCTTAAGGTACCCAGCTATTACAACTGTGTGAATCAATAGCTCCTTATGATACTGCAAAACCATTTCAATTTATATATGTGCAGCACCATCTTTCAAGCTGCCACAAATTCACAACTTGCTAAGGTTGCATGTGCATGTCCTGTAGGGGAGCACAATGTGTCACACAATGCTGCCATGTAAGAAACCCAGCACATTCATTTAGGCAACCACATGAGGCTATGGAGCCTCTCAGCTAAGCCATATTGAGGGAGATGCTCTATTTCACATTGTTTACAAAATCTTAGTTAAGGAAGGATGTGGCACACTGAGTTTGCTGTCAATCTGATGTACTGAAACAGGACACTCCCACCTCCCCCAAACTATCTGATAATTTCATTTATAATTTCCAAATTGCAACTAAAGGTTACTGGAAAGTCTTTGAAGCGGCTCTCAAGAGAATTTAGGATTGTTTTCAGAATTTTTCAGTTTTGTGTCTGCTCAATATACCAATGGATCAAATACTACTTATGATTTAAAATACTTTATTAAGAGTACAGTGTACCGGCAATGTACTTAAAAGTTTTTTTTATTATAAACAACCAATCCAATATTCCTTGTGTTCTTTTTTAATACGCTGAATAAACACCTTTAAAAACCTACATCTCTTTATATATATAATGTTTAAATGTTTAAGCAATACAAATATATCACTTTGTGTAGAGGGGAAGCACAGAGCCATTTTTAAAAAACAGCTTTCATTTTTCCATTCTACAAAGCAGGTCACATTACTGTTTCAACTGTATATAAAGATTTTTGTATGCTTCAGCCGTAATATATTCTACATGGTATTTGACTGAAGTCTGCATTCATCTTTACTCAACACAGTTAAAACCTAATAATCATACTAGCTTGTTAAGGGTACATTTAAACCTGCTGATTCTTGATTTTATGTCTTGATTTTTTGGGAGCACTTTATAAATTATGAATATCGCATACATGTTGGGAAGGCAGGTTTCCCTGGAAGCAGTGAATGATTCTCTGCTTTGTACTGTAAAGGCAAACACTGTGCTTAAAATACATGTCCTTGGTAAGTATTAGAGCACACAATATTTTGAGATGCAACATCCTGTTTTGCTCCATTATAATGATAGTGATCAAAAGGTTAAGGTTTGTACAGATCATCTCCCTGTTGTTTGCTGTAGCAACAGATTTCACCTTTAGGCGGCTGCATTCTACTTTTCAAGCAGAGCTGAAATCAATCCACTACAGACAGGCAAAAATCTGCAGAGACATAGCTTCCAGTTACTCCAAAAGCACCATAGAAGCATGTGTATACAGTCCCTTCAATAGTTAGCTCCATCTATGCAAGACAAGCGTCTTGAGGAGCAGACCTTACAAGCCAGCTGTAACCTGCTTTTGCCAAATCAAAGTCCTGTTGGACATACAAAATTAACACCAATAGAGAATAAAACCTACCCTTAGGTGAGTTCTCCACAAAATGATGCAGGCATCCAATCTACCTCAGGCCAAGTGGTGAGCATTTTGCCACACTTTCAAATGGCAGAACGATTATTGACATGGGCTCAGTCAAATGGTTCTCTGGCATAAGGCTGCCATGTTTAAAAACACAGGCTATCTGAGTACAGAGCTGTACAGAGAACATCATTAGCTTTCCAAATAGAGAACTGTATATTCGCAGCCTGGGCATATAAAGTAGCAGAAAAGCTAACCTGACAGAATAACTTAAATGAGTTGA
Source organism: Podarcis tiliguerta (assembly GCF_965153285.1). Lineage (NCBI taxonomy): Eukaryota > Metazoa > Chordata > Lepidosauria > Squamata > Lacertidae > Podarcis > Podarcis tiliguerta. The sequence goes on from NC_139537.1 coordinate 33,053,191, forward strand.
AAAATAAATCAGAACACGTACTTCGGCAGTATGCATCAATAAAATTCAGAATACATACTTTTCCATAAAAGGTGCCTCAAACAATGATAAATAATAAACTACATCTTTCAAAATATGTAGAAGGCACCAGAAGAGACTTAAGAGGGAGCCAGCTTCCCAAGTATTTTATGACATGTTCTAAGTTCCTACAACAGATCCATAAATCTGGACAACTATAATTAAGCAGCCAATGCTATCAAACAGTTAACACAGTATTGTTAGATTTCAGAATGAACAATACTACACCACAACACATTTCCATCTCTCAGCTTGCCTGGGTTAGCCATAGCTGGATTGCAGCCATTTGGTATCATCCTTTGCTCTGCCATTTGTCTTATCTCTTGCTCTACCATTTTCCAGGTATTGTTGCTCCACACTCATACCAGTGGACGTAGTTAGTATGCGTCTCCGCGCCTATTTTCCCAAACTTGACAGGCTCCTGTCGCACCGCTCTAAAAAAGCCTGGTAAAACAAAATGAGAGAAAGTAGAAGTTGCTGGTTCTGGTATTAACATTTGCCTAGGTGTACACTAGGTGTAAAATCTCTCACGGCCTCCCTTTCTTCCCCTTATACTTGCCAGGAGATGATAGGACCAGGGGCCATGATCTTAGTTTTTTTGATATGGTCTGAAGCTCAACATCAAAAAAATGAAGATCATGGCCACTGGTCCCATCACCTCCTGGCAAATAGAAGGGGAAGAAATAGAGGCAGTGAGAGATTTTACTTTCTTGGGCTCCATGATCATGGCAGATGGTGACAGCAGCCACGAAATGAAAAGACGCCTGCTTCTTGGGAGAAAGGCAATGACAAACCTAGACAGCATCTTAAAAAGCAGAGACATCACCTTGCCAACAAAGGTCTGTATAGTTAAAGCTATGGTTTTCCCAGTAGTGATGTATGGAAGTTAGAGCTGGACCATAAAGAAGGCTGATCACTGAAGAACTGATGCTTTTGAATTATGGTGCTGGAGGAGACTCTTGAGAGTCCCATGGACTGCAAGAAGATCAAACCTCTCCATTCTTAAGGAAATCAGCCCTGAGTGCTCACTGGAAGGACAGATCCTGAAGCTGAGGCTCCAATACTTTAGCCACCTCATGAGAAGAGAAGACTCTGGAAAAGACCCTGATGTTGGGAAAGATGGAGGGCACAAGGAGAAGGGGACGACAGAGGACGAGATGGTTGGACAGTGTTCTCGAAGCTCCCAGCATGAGTTTGACTAAACTGCAGGAGGCAGTGGAAGACCGGCGTGCCTGGCATGCTCTGGTCCATGGGGTCACGAATAGTCGGACACGACTAAACAACAACAACAACAACAACACACCTAAGATTTTTAAAGTGCACATTTAAAAGTGTAAAGCAACGGTAGGGGACTTTTTCCACCCATGGAACACATTCCCTTATACCTTTGGGGGGAAACCACATGTTCGTGGCGATTAGGGCCAGAGGCTACAGCTACAGACAAAAGTGGGCAGAGTGACTCTTAGTGCAGTAGTTGTGTTTTAGCCATGGAAATGTCTGAGATTGATACATCCCTTTTCTCCATCTGGGCAACCATTATCACAGTTGAATGACGCATTCCAGCCAGCCAAAAGCATTCAAGTAGGGCATAGAGCACGGCCACTTGGAAGTGTGGCCTGAGGAGAATCTGAAGAGCTGAACAGAGAGGCATGGAGGCATTCAGTCTCTGGGCCTGAAGTTATCTAGCCCATAGGGCAAGACAATGACAAGCATGAGCAAATTTTAGTTTGTAAATGTGTGTCCTAAACAAGCTTTTAGGAAGCCAGGCTTGGCTGTGGATCCATGTCAAAGTGTCCAAAAAGTCAAGACACAAACCCTTTAGAACATACCATCTTTGGTAGGTAGTTGATCCGACTGAACCTGTGGCCCTGTTTTTCCATCTAAATATGAGTCCACAAATTGACAGTGATCTTCTCCATGGCCCCTCTGATCTCCTATGTCGTAAAATTTACCTGAAAACATGAAGATCGCCTTTAAAAAATGAGTGAAATTCAAATGCCATTAAATAAAGATTAGAGGAGTGTTTATGACCGTCCTAATGAATTTGACAAGAGGTGCATAAAATTGACCAGTCCCTGACCCGTAGACCATGCCTACAGCCCTAAAAATATGTTTGGCCAAATCCAGTTTGTTGCTCCCCACCCCCAAAAAGCTAACCGACCCAATTGCAACTTACTTTACATAGCTTTGCACATGCACATCTGTGTGTGCTGGTCCTCATTTAGCTGGTCGTACATCTGTGGAAGCCTGCTTCCATGGGTATATGGCCCACTACCTGGACCATTTTGCTATCTCAAGAATGTACCCAGTCAGTGACAATCTCTGCTAAACTGGCAGCAGCCTTTTCAGGCGACTACAGATTCCATGCCCTTTAAAGTTGAAGGCAGGAATCTTTGTTCCACTTTACCATCAGTGAAGCACTGAATGAAGCAAGTGGGGATGATCTAGCCTACGATGCTGTACATCACATTCAATCCTAAAAACAACACACTGATGCAGCTGGTGCTGGGCTTCTGGATTTTTGATAGCACAGAGATGAGTCATTGCTAGCATTGACAGCCATAGTTGGTCACTGCCCAGATGGAGCACAGCAAATACCACACAAAGCAGTTAAGGGAAGCTTTTTCTCCAGACGGCAGCATTGACAAAGTGCTCTGATGGCATGATGCCCATGGTCAGCTCACAGAACCAACCATCCCATACTTCTGCCCTCGATTTCATACCTGTAAGTGAATCGCTGAGGTAAATTTTGTAGCGGAGGGAGTTGCACAACTGTACACCAACAAACTTCTTGTACCAAGTCCTCTTGACGAACTGTTTCCCCTTGCATTCAGAATAGGAATCAGAATTGAATTTGATTTGAGTCCAGATGGCATCTTTTCCCACTGTAAGGGAACAAATAATCTATGTGCAAAAATATGTGCGTAGACATTGGAATCAGGTGAAAGAGACATATAGCAACATTTTTTTAAAAGTTTTTACCCTGTCTTCCACTATAAAATGGCCTCAAGGCAGCTCACAATAATAACACAAAACAGTATAATAAACAAGAGTTGGAAGATAAACCAGCAGAACTAGCAGATAAAAAGGAAAGTAGGTATAAGTAGGAAATAAAAGGTTATGAAAAGGTCTCATATTTACACCAATTTCTGATCAGAACTCAGGCACAAAAGTGTAGTAACCAGTTAGACTGGAATAACAGTTCTAATTTGCTCAGCTGAATTGATGGGACACTGATTTGTACATTTCTTTGAACTTTAGGTTTCAACCAATAAAAAGATTTAATACATTTTAGCAAGAGAAATAAGGGATGTATGAAAGGGTCTTTTGCAAAGCAGCACTGAGATTGCAGAACTTGGTACCTAAGGAAGCCAGGCAGGTCCCTTCCTTATACCAATGTCTGATAACTTCCCTACTGCATTTAAATTACTGTTTGTTCTGAGCTTTTCTAGTTCGTGTTTCTGCTGTTGCTATAGTCTTATTGCTTTGATTATATTATTGTTTCAATTGATGATCTAAGCTGCATTGGAGGCCCCTTTGGGGGCTGAAAAGTGGGGTAAGAATGGATTTTGTAACTAAAATAAATGCTGAGAAACACATTATTGCGGGGGATGAACCACAGAAATGAAGACTACCTTTTACGCCATATTAAACATGAGTCTCCTAAATGAATTAAGAAACTTACCACCCCCCTTGACCGTATCAGATCCTTTCCTGCTAGTTAAAGACCTTATACGGAGCTTACAGTCCTCCACTATAAAGCTGATGGCAGCCAACATTTTTCAGAGAGCTGCAGAAGCTGATGGCAGATTTTCTATAGCAGTGGCTGGACACCGCTGCATGCTCTGTTAAATCACTTATTAAGTGAGAAACAGCCTATTCATTTCAGAGAGCTGTCTTTTAATTTAATGACAGGCCCGAGAAAATATGAGCTGTGCCTGGCTCATTTCTGCCCCTTGGTTCTGAGCCAATGGAGCGCCACCTCCAATTGATTGGGCAGGCCTCAGGTAAACATTTAGACTGGCAGGAACTCTTTGCAAACAGTGTAGGTCAAAAAAACACTCCCCCCCAAAAAACCCTGTGAAATCATATGCAAAATGCCTTTCTCTTCCAAATCCACTCTGTCATACAGCAGTACATTATCTCACCTCAGAAAAATGCTCTCACCAGAGTATACTATAATGTATAAAGGACTTACTTGAAATTGGCTCCGTCACTCTTGGGTCCGCTAAGGAGAAAAAACAAGTGCTGGGTCAGACTGCAAAATAACTTCTAGTATTTCAGATGTATGCTGGGGAAAAAGGTTTACTTCTTCAGTTGACATGAATTGTAATCTGTACAACTGCAATGTGGTTTGAAATCAAGACAGAACACTTGTGAGCTTACGTTAAACTAATAAGCTGCTCATGACTACTTTGAAATACCTAAGACTGTGCTTTGAAGTACCTAAGACTGTACTTTGAAGTACCTAAGACTGTGCTTTGAAGTACCTAAGACTGTGCTTTTAAAAGTGCTGTCTAGCTAATGCTTTGATCTATTTTAGGACCTTTTAAATGTGTCAGGGGGTTATATTTTTTGTTACTTTCTTATGTATTTTGTGTCTTTACAGTGTAAATAACAACAAGGCCTTAAATGAGGTTATAGCAATTTTGGGAGTAATTAATTAATGGCATTTAAAACCAGGCAGGGAGTTGTATTTAAAAATAAAATAAAAATTAACAACTTTTCCAGGTACTAGATTAAAATGTCATTCTTGAGGAAGTTTGCATAAATGCACAATTCCCATATAGCTTTCACTTTATCTGCTGATTTTTCTTACAGCAGGTAGATGTTAAAACGCGTAAAGAGCTAGAGAGGCTTGTAGCTAATTGGTACACTTATTGAAACTCTTACCTGATTCAGTTTTAAATGGCTTTGATTCGGAGCTCGGTCCTTCACCAAGGGGGTTGCTAGGTATCACAACAAATTCATAACTAGGAAGAAAAAGGGAGGGGGATACACCCAGTTCTTTATTGCAAACATCAATCATTGCATGGTAAAGTAATTGCATTGGTTTATCTAAAAGGACTGTTGTAAGTATTCCTGAGAATACATGAAATGTTTTGACCACTTAAGAAATGTGCTAAGTAAATACTATTATTTTGCTACATAGCTATAATTTCTACATTGAAAATTGCACGAATGCTGCACATATATAATCACATGGACCAAATGCATACATGCATATTTTGCCACATATACATGCTACTGGGACCCACAACCAGTAAGGCAATCCAGAATCATAGGATTGTAGAGTTGGAAGGGACCCCAAGAGTCATCTAGTCCAACCCCCTGCAATGCAATCCTGCTGTATATGCATACACAAACAACACAAAACACACACATGCATTTGTTACTTGTGATTATTTGGAAACAGGATGAAAGCACATTTCTGTATCCTAGTGACTTGTGTGTTAGAAACTCATTTTGTATGAAGCCTCTCTGAATGTGTAAGTTTTCATGAAAACATTTAAGACATATGGGTTAGTGAATATGGTCCTCTCTCTCCTCTTGAGGGGAATTCCTTGCACAATGAACTCACCCTCAAAGCTTGTTCAAGTGGTTCTTTGACAGGCCTCAGGGCCACTTCAGGTGTTATAGTAGTTATCATGCGCCTACTTCTATTTTGTAATGTAATTACAGATTTTTTTCACCACTAGAAAGCTGTGGAAACACAGGCATCAGGGACAATGACTGTGTAAAAGGTGGAAGTGTCCAGGTCCCAAATCAACATGTCAAAGATGCATAAAACAGCCACAATACAGTGCACTGTGTCCTCTACATGTTTACTATCTAGTGTTTTAAAGCCAAGAAACAGCTTTTGGCTTCATTTCTTTTGTGTGGTCTATGCAGCTCCTTGGGGACGCGGGTGGCGCTGTGGGTTAAACCACAGAGCCTAGGGCTTGCCGATCAGAAGGTCGGCGGTTCGAATCCCCACGATGGGGTGAGCTCCCGTTGCTCGGTCCCTGCTCCTGCCAACCTAGCAGTTCGAAAGCACATCAAAGTGCAAGTAGATAAACAGGTACCACTCCGGAGGGAAGGTAAACAGCATTTTCGTGCGCTGTTCTGGTTCGCCAGAAGCAGCTTAGTCATGCTCGCCACATGACCTGGAAGCTGTACGCTGGCTCCCTCGGCCAGTAAAGCGAAATGAGTGCTGCAACCCCAGAGTCGTCCGCAACTGGACCCAACGGTCAGGAATCCCTTTACCTTTATGCAGTTCCTGAGACAAGCACTGTAGTTGTACATTGTCTGAAGTCCTAAGACAGATATGCAATCAGCACTCAAGTGCAAGCTAGATGACAAGGCCACGGAACCCCTGAACAGTGTATGCCAAATAGTTATTTGCCTTCAACTGTTGGAACAGGTTATGGACCAAAGAAGTCCACCACATCACATATAAGAAAAATGTTCTTGCACAGATTAAGTGAACATTATTTGTATTGCAGTAAAGACTTTTTCCATAGGAAATTGCTATCCCATATGGAATCTTGGCAAGCAGAAGGAATGGCACTATTTTCCAGATCTTGCAACAGTGCAGAAATGTATGTGCATAGAAAGGAAAGGGGAATTAAAAACCCTCTCAATATGCAGTTTTCAGTTGAGCTGCTGGCTTAAAATCTCAAGCAGAAAAGGTACATCTATCATGAAATCTCTTTATTAAGATTTATTGGCATATTCAGAAAGTTACTAGAAAATCTTTCTAACCACTTTGCTGAGCATGTACACTATTTTACCTACTAGTATTTAGATCTAGAAGAAGTTTGAACTTTATCCCTTCTTTCCATTGTTTCTGCTCACAGTATTGTGTTTTGAAAAAATATGTAGAATCATAGAATTATAGAGTTGGAATAGGCACTGATGATCATTTAGTCCAACCCTCTGAAATGCAGGAATCTTGCCCATGGCTGTCCCTGGGTGGGCTTGAACCACCAACCTTCAGGTTAACAGCCAGACACCCTGACCCATTGTGCCACTAGGGACAAAATGATGCTGCAAAGTTTCTTGACATTTAATGAAGTGTTGAGTGCATTTGAGTGCCCTTAAAACAAAAAAAGATTCAGGGAAACAAGAAAAGTATGTGTGGCCTGTGTAAAGATAACATTTCCCTAAAACCCATAGGTGTTGGCTGGACTTAAGAAAACAAGCACAGATTGTTGCAAACCTGGGGAAATGACAAGATAGTGTTATTATTGTTCGTGCTCAGATTATATAGACAAATTGTGAATTGTTAAAGCATAAAGCTTTTAATCTATGGCCCAAAGCAAGAAACCTGTTTTCCGGTTCAGTGTCAAAGCTGTTCAGCTGAGTAGGCATTCAGCGAAACCAATTCCATTGATGTTCCCTTAATCTCTAGGCACACAGAACTGGCCACTTACCAGACAAGGGTAGCAGAGATGGATAATTTAATTGGATTGGAAGAGGGCAGGTGTCCTCTTGTATTAAACAACCTTGAAATATTTTTCATATCTCAAGAAGGCACACATTAATTTCTTTAGAGACCCAATTCTAGCTAAGGTATGAAATGGAGATGGCATATAGAGATATTCAAAACTATATACATCAACATATGGGCAACCTGAGACTTTACTTCAAAAACATAAAGAAAGTGATAATTGAAAGCTACATACTCCGGAGAATTTTGCAAGAACAAGAACAAAAGTTAAGCATGAGCCCCATAATCTGAGTAAACTCAAATGTGGAAAGGGCAAGAAATTGTGGATTTCAGAATATGAAAATGTTGATCCAGCCCTCTTGCCTCTACAGCTGCTTTGGGATGCTAGTAGGTAAAAGCATGGACCCCTCCTTTACCTGGACTGTTTGCTCAGTGATGCTTGTGGCTGATTCAGTGCCACCTGCCACACGTCTCAGTACATAATCACCTCACACAGGAAAGTGTATGTTTGACAACTCTACTAAAAATAATGGGACAGCATAGGCAGTATGGATAAATCTCAGCCAATGGCTCCAGCTGGATAGCTGCTAAGCCCGTGAATCCACGGTAACATAATATGTCAACAAGGACTTTTTTCTATTTCATCCGGAGGAGAGTCTGCATGCTAGTTAAGCCAACATTATTCAAGCTGGATTTAACAGCATAGGTTCCATTCCAACACAGACCCAAACACGCTAAAGTCTGTGTTGGATTGTAGCCAAAGTATACAACTAGTCACGGCTTGCTATGGGTGCATAGTATTCAATGGTGGTCCAACTATTATTGTAAGTTGATCAACCATAACTTATTCTATGCGGAGTTTTTATTTATTGTGAGTGATTTGCTTTAAACTCCTCACATGAAAGCAACTGTTGAAAGATCAAGACATTTGAGTAGGAAGATTCATAATAGACAAATGTTGTTTTGCTTGACGATTCAGCCAAATGTTATTCGCTCCAACAACATTTAATAATTTGAAGAATGCTGAGTGAACCAAATTATGGGGTAAGATGCTTTGTATTTTCCTAGCTGCTTGCATTTTGTCAAGTCTAAAGATGTTATTTTTCCCCACTCTGAAATGCTGCACACATTATTTTTGATGGCTCGCCAGGTTCAAAAGCCAAAACACTCCTCACCTATGGAAAACAAAATCAAAATAACCAATGAAAAGGACCGATTATCAGACATGAGTTACTATGAGAGAATGGAACACCTGCATCGGGTCTGCAAAAAGCACATGGAATTTTCCAGCAATCCAGCTGTCCAACAAAATCAAAAGGCAAGAAAGTGTCAGCAAGTTTAAAAACTGTAACTGTGTTAAACAGGTAATGGTCAGTATGAATATCCCTTAAAGTAACACTGTGGGGCAGAAGAATGAGTTCATGATGTCATGTCTCTGCCCTTCTAGTTCCTACAAAGTTATGTTTTTAGCAGGGCGATCCTGTGTTCGCTTACTTGGAAGGAAACCTCATTGTGGTAATTTTGTTCAGTGTGCATAGGACTGCAATAAAGAGATAGGCAGGAAGCTTACAAGGAACCACTAGCCCCGTCACAACAGCCATCCAAGTTATTCCATTTAGTCTTTCTAGTGGATTTAGCCTTCATTTGCAGCGTTCACGATTCCAGCTGTAGCGCAAATTCTCAGATATGTTTAGGACAATAATTTCTTGTCCATAATGAACAAACAAGGCCTGGGACGCTGTTCCTGATATCTTCCTGACACAAGAAGATGCATCTATGTAGATAACCTTCAGTTGCAGCTAGAGATGCCCTTAGATGAGGGGGCAAGTAGGGATAAGCAAATCTGTGAATTTCAGTTTCCTTCAGATTCTCATTTTCCCAGTCTTGTTTCATATTTCCACATCGGTTTGCAAATCTTCTTTTTCAAAAGGTGTTGTGAAAATTCAGTAGCATTTTAGTGCAAATTTATTTCAATATACATAGTTTTATGTGCAATTTTGCTTAAGCAATTTCCCTATATTATAATGCCTTTTTAATGCTGTTTTCATTTATGTATACTATTTTGTGCACACTTTATTCAAATATATGCATTTTGTACACATTCCTTGGCAAAATTTTGAGCATTGCAAATTTTGAAGGATGGCTGTGTTTCAGTTTGTGTATTGTTTCAGAAAGTGTGAATGAGTTAGGTTTGCTTTTAAGCACGAACTGAATCAAATTTCTCCCCATCCTTAGGTGTGACTATAGTAGCACCTCTCTAATGCATAGATCATATATACAAACGCGCCCACTTGTCAGCTTGCTTGCACAACTGGCTGTTTGCATCTTATAAAACATAATGTTGAAATGCTAGACATCAACTATAAAACACATTCTCTCTCCCCTCCTCTCACTCTCAGAGGGGAATTCAGGAAGGGGAGTTACTGCAGAAGTCAAGAGTGGGACTTGGGAAGAGCACACCTTAAAAGAAGCAACTCCTGGGTGATTAGAACCCCTTCATATATCACACGGTAGTATTTTCTAATTGTATTACCTCGTGTTAGGTTTCAGGTTTTCTACAGTAGAATGAGTTTGATTTGTCGTTATAACAGTCTTATCCTTTCCTGAAGGGCTTCCATTTTCAGTCGATACAACTTTATATTCTGAAACGATGAAGAAGATTTGTGTTCTGTTATCCTGTCAGTTTCATTTGTTTCCTTTAATCTCCTGGAGTGAATCAGAAACAGTAATAGAACAAAGCAAACAACATTCTGAATGTCAAAGTGCCAGCCCAGAACAGGGAGATCAAATGAGAGCTTGTGTAGGAAACTCGGTGACTTGACCTTTGGGAGAAAGAGAGATGTGCGTTATCTGGTGTGACACGTTCCCTCAAGCAAGAACTAGAAATCCCAGAGTTCCTGCTGACACTTCCTATGCACAAGGAGGAGAACCTAAGCAGGGTTGGAATTCAAGTGGTGTCAGAACCATAATCTGAGACTAAGATCTTAGGGACAGTGCAGCAGATCTCCAGACTCCACCCCCCTTAACTCCTTTGTATGTTAATGGTGTCTTGATTAGTCTTTGTTGTTTCTGTTTATTTGAAAACTGAATACAAATTATCCCCCAAACTGAACAATCCTGACATTGTATGCAAGGGATGGAAAGCACAATCTAAAGGGCATTAGTTAGTGTACCAGGCAGATGAGCAGGATAATAATAAAGGGAGTGAATGGCGCTGTGGTCTAAACCACTGAGCTTCTTGGGCTCACCGATTGAAAGGTCGGGGTGAGCAATAATAAAAATAGTATAATAATAATAATAATAATAATAATAATAATAATAATAATATAATATACATGTCATTCAGGAGCCTAAATAACACCTCTAGTTTTTAGAACCAGGCAAGAATAGCTGTGGGGGAAAGTGCAGGCTAGTAAAGAAAGACTAGCAATATTGTTCAGGCTCTAAACTTTAAGAGAACCAAAGTCTAACCTGTAACAGTTTCATTTGGTGGTTTTTCCCAATCCAGTACGACAAAGGTTGGGCAGCCTTCAACAGTTACCACAGTGAGGTTGGTAGGAGGCTTTCGTGGAGGGCTAGTAGGTACCTCTGTGCTGTCCCCCTCTTCTGTTGGAAAGTATTGGAGCGTGTCTGTGATGGAGCATGGCACATCTTCTGGTTTCTTTATATACAACACACCTTCACCTAGAAAAATAGCATCTGTGTTAAGGTGCTTAAAAAAAAAAATCCAAGTAGCAAATGTGGTGGTAAAATTGCCAGAACTGGACTTTTTCAGGTGGTAGGGCCCACAGCTGAATGCTTCTCCATAAAAAAAACTGAAAGTAAGTTAGCATGTCAGATATCTCTCCTGATATCGATTTTTAAGGTTCTTGGGTTTTTTTTAAAAAATATAGTTATGTAAGTGATGATCAGCTGCATGAAAGGTTTTGTAGAAGCCTGAGACCCTTGAAAGTGTTTTGGAGAGGACTGTTATTCTGATGACTATTTTATTATTAGGCTTTTCATTATGTTTTATCATTAATGTTCTGTAATGTGTTTTATGGTGCTGGAGGAGACTCTTGAGAGTCCCATGGACTGCAAGAAGATCAAACGTATCCATTCTTAAGGAAATCAGCCCTGAGTGCTCACTGGAAGGACAGGTCCTGAAGCTGAGGCTCCAATACTTTGGCCACCTCATGAGAAGAAAAGACTCCCTGGAAAAGACCCTGATGTTGGGAAAGATGGAGGGCACAAGGAGAAGGGGACGACAGAGGACGAGATGGTTGGACAGTGTTCTCGAAGCTACCAGCATGAGTTTGACCAAACTGCGGGAGGCAGTGGAAGACAGGAGTGCCTGGCGTGCTCTTGTCCATGGGGCCACGAAGAGTCGGACACGACTGAACAACAACAACAAATGTGTTTTAATGTTGTACACTGCCCTGGGATCTTTTGATAAAGGGAGGTATGCAAATTGAATAAGTCATCATCAAAAAGCTGCACACTGAACATCAAGAGCTGCAGGGATTAAGTTCGTGAGAGGGAGAATGATTAAAAGAGCTTTTAATCTGGGAACTTGGATGATGAGCAAAAATAATTAATATGGTTAAATATCATTTTCACAATCTGACATTACTGCAGCTATTTTAGACATACCTGTGAACCTTCGTTTGCCAGAAGCATCAGTATCTGATGTAGGCTGTGAATTGAACAAAGTTCTATTACCTAAGGAGAGGAAAACCACAACACAATTTTAATAAAAGCACTCCTTTGTAAAGTTGAAATGGCACCTCATATTTCATCTCTCATTTTAACCTTCCATCCACTCCTTAGTGCATGTTTGGAATCATGTTCACTTTCTATTAGGAGTGAGCTGAATTTGGCTGTGATGGAAAATAAAAGCCTCTTTGCACTGCCAAAACAAAGATAATCATAAAATAAATGGCTGAGCTCATTATTGCTGTTGGAGTCACTTCATGCATAATATACAAAACCCTCTCTGAATTTCTAAAAAAGATTATTTTATGTTTTGCTGATGCTCCAGTCCTTAGGGAGGCACATGGGTCTTGTACTTAGCAACACTTTTAAAAAGGTGGAAGGGAAACCTGAGCCAATTCCCCTTTCCATAGCATGCCATGTTCTTTAATGCCCTGGAAGTTGAGTTGACCTCTGGGGCACCATGGAGGAAAAGCATAGTTGCCACCCGGAACATATAAGGTTTCTTTTTTGCTTTGCTTTGTTTTAATGATGCAGGAGTGGAGATATCCACTGTAGGTTTCTTGTCATCCCATGAACCTTGGAGATCACAGCCCATCAGACAACACTTTTCTAAGTGCTCCTTCACTGCCCAGACTGTAGTTTACAGCTGTAATATTTCCAAAGAACTAAGCATAAACTAGCATACACTGTTGTGTCTACAGTACTGAGGTTTCCTCCATCTCACCTGCTTATTCTGCACTCTTTCAACCATGTAGTAACTCTTGCTATCTGCAGTATTACTATGTGGGATTTGATAGGTTGGTGCAAGATGTGTGAGCTATAACTCCAATACGAATATCACACTCTCTGACATTTCTCCGATGAAAATAGGGACGTCCCATTCCATAAAGATAACTTTATTATTTATACCCCACACATCTGACTGGGTTGCCCCAGGAACTCTGGGCAGCTTCCAACATATATATAAACATGATAAAACATTACACATTAAATAACCTTCCCTGTACAGGATTGCCTTCAGACAGCTTGGGAGTCAGATAAAACAAGGATGTCCCTGGAAAACAGGGACACTTGGAGGGTCTGATATATATTTGGAATGAAGTGACATTACTCGTACTGCTAAAACTGCTGTTTGTGCTGCTGGAATATTAACCTATGATTTACGCTGCTAATTTGACATAATAAAATAGCCAGAGAAAACTGCCTCCCACCATATGAACCTACCCAGATCCTGTGATCACCAGGTGGGGCCTTTCTATGTGTGCCTCCTCCACAAAAGATCTGGAGGGTGGCAACACAATAACAGGTATTTTCTGAAGTGGCTGTTTGTGAATGCTCTCCCCAGGGAGGATCAGCTGGCACTTTCATTATACACCTCTAGGCACCAAGCAAAAACATTCTTCTTCAACCATCAGCCTTTGCCTGATTAACACCCTATACCTTTTCAAAAGAGTTTGTGGTTAGGGGAGGGGGTCATTGTTTTATTTTGTTCTTTTTATTATGTATTTTGTACACAAGATTTTATATATCTTGTATTTTTATGTTGTGATTACCCTGTGATCTACAGATGACAGGTTGTAAACAAATTTAATCCACAACAACAACAACAATAACAACAACCTACAAATGTACACCTAAAATTCTTACTATAATCTGGAGATGATGATGCTGTAGGGGGTTTTTTATGTGAGCTTGTTTTCCCATGAGCTGCTGGCCCTGTAGGCTTTGCTGTGGAAGATGAAGAGGCTCGTGGCATCAAGACATTTCCTATTGGAAAACAGAAACAAATCTGAATGTCCACTTAGAATTAATGTAGCATTGATTCTAAATAAAGCATTTCACAGCCCATTGAAGAAATTCAACTTTTTAAGTAATCTTCTTGCTTGATTCTAGAGATGTACAAGCAGATACGAATTCTTATGTCACCTTCAAGTGATAAAATGATTTAGATATAAATTTACATGTTTATATTGCATATCTATGCAACTTTCTGTGGTTTTTTTCTTGGTTCATTTGTGCCATACTCTACGTGTTGAAAGGGATAAATGGATAAACAACGGTAGACTGGATCAGGCTCAGCTAAGAGAGAGAAAAAGAGAGATCCAGACATGTATTAAAGTATATTCAAAGCACATTTCACCCCCAAAGAATCCTGGGAACTGTAGTTTATTAAGGGTGCTAGAAATGGTAGCTTTGGGAGGGTGAAGCTCCAGTTTCCAGAACTTTGGGAAGGAAGACATGTGCTTAAATTATGAATCGAATAGGCTTTAAGTATATAGTCTGGGTTTGCCCACAGGCATAAATTGACATAAACACAGGCATAAATGCTGTCTATCCATGCTTAATAGCTTTCAGTGGAATTTTCATATTTAATGTGCATCTCAATCCACATTCTGGGTGATTGAGGAAAACAATTAAAATATCTTTTGTAAATCCCTAACTGGCTTCCTTTCTTCTCTTCAATCCAGACAAACTCCTTCCCTGACCATTCCTGCTATGTCTGTTCTCTTCCATTCCAATGTATCTCTGCCCATGGTCTTTTGCTTGGCTTCCTCTATGGACAAAAGCCTTTCTCAGCTGCTGTCCCTCCTGCCTTGAATGGCCTTCCAGAACACCTGTGTGATGCCACCTCTGTAACATTCTTTGAATTTCCCCTCAGGACCCATCTTTTCCATGAAGCTTTTGAAACAATGCCCTCATCTCCGTAGCCTACTGCAACTAAAATTAAATTAAACTTTAGTAGAGGTTACTGAAATAATAGCACTCTGCCTTTATTTATTTTCCCACTTCTGTGCTGAATTATCAATGGAAAAAGATTAGTTACGATGAGAAATCTAATTTCTTCCTCCCATTAAAAATGGGAGACAATT
Organism: Podarcis tiliguerta; assembly: GCF_965153285.1. NCBI lineage: Eukaryota > Metazoa > Chordata > Lepidosauria > Squamata > Lacertidae > Podarcis > Podarcis tiliguerta. The sequence continues at coordinate 33,068,245 of NC_139537.1, forward strand.
ACAAACTGTTATTCCTGTCCTGTAATTCGGTGAGCATTGAAGAAATGTTGGCAGAATTTATCCAAACAAGAGAGATTTAATTCTTTTAGCAGATTCAAAGAAGGTTGCTTGTTATTTGTTATTACAAGTACTTTCCTGTATACTCAAAAGAACCGAAGTTCTGCTTAAAAAGCTGTTTGGCACTTTTCATTGTTGAGATGGATGCGGGGATATGTTAACAGTTATGCCCTGCCAGTAAACATTCAGAAGCTTGCAGCAAGTTTATTAACATGTCTGATTACTCCTTCCATTTTAAGTGATTAATGATATCATGTCACATAGGGCACAAACAAAGCACTTTTACATAATGCCAGAAAGAAAAATGAGATAGTTTGAAAGATAAAATTAAAGCAGTCTATTATTATTATTATAATTATTTAAAAACCCTCCTTACACAAAATTATGCTGAGTCTTGAAATACCCTATCTTAAAAAAGTATGAAATCCCCATATTAATAGGTTTTCTTTTTCTCCTCTAGAATTTACTATACAGGTAGCTTCCAGTTCATGTGTAAACTGTCTTCAGTTTTAGGAAAAAAGGAAATATAAAAAGGTATCAGCAGTTTAGTATCTTACATTCAGATGAAATTTAATGAGAATGTAAACAACAACAACAACAACAACAACAACTGGGGACATGTTTAAACACCATTTTTTGTGGAATGCCATTATCCAAGACCCCCTTCACATATGCTATAGTTGTGAAGACTCCATACGGATTCTCTACTGCACACGTGGTTAGTTCTCTGCAATGTTCATAGAAGAAACTAAGAAAGCCCTGGCGCATTTAGAACTCCATGCATACATCAGAACCACTAAATGCAGTCAATTCATCTTCATGTGAACACTGAACTATGTTCTATGGTAATATCCCAGGTGGTTTTGTGTGTGTGCGCAGGTACCCCTGCGTATATCACAAACACATGGACAAGGTTGATCATGTAAATCTTCAGGCTTAATTGCTGCTGTACCTGGAAAGAACCCAGATCTTGTAATAATAATAATAATAATAATAATAATAATAATAATATCTTTATTGTCATTGCCCCCTTCGGGGACAACGAAATTACTTGGCTGCTCCATAAAAACACTAATTAAAAAATATAGTAAAATACAGCAAAGGAGATGTGATGACTTTCAAAGTCCGGGCTTCCCATTCAGGGCCGAGATCGCTCTGGAGAAGAAGCTGTTCTTAAGACGGCTCGTTCTTGTCTTCATCGTCCTGTATCTCCGTCCCGACGGCAAGAGCTCAAAGAGACAGTGACCAGGATGCGATGGATCTTTTACTATGTCCAGTGCCTTCCTATGGCACCTTGTGGCATAAATCTGCTCTAGGGTGGAGAGTGGGCAGCCAACAATGCTCTCTGCTGCCTTCACAACCCTGTGCAACCCCATCCTGTCCTGGGTAGTACAGCTTCCGTACCACACACATAAGCCATAAGTAAGCACGCTCTCAATGGCACAGTGATAGAAGGCAAGCAGCAGTTTCTGCGGAAGATGGTTTTTCCTTAGTATTCTCAAAAAATACAGTCTCTGCTGCGCCTTCTTCACAAGCCCCCTTGTGTTGACACTCCAGGACAGATCCTCTTGTAATTCAATGCCCAAAAATCTGAACGTTGTTACCCTCTCCACACAGACCCCATCAATCAAAAGTGGCTGGACATTGCTCTTCTGTCTCCTAAAGTCCACCACAAGTTCCTTTGTTCTTCCTTGTACTATGTACTATAGTATGCAATGGAACATCAACCTAGAAAACCAGCTCCTTTCCTTTCTTGGGATAACTGGGGCTTATAATCAAGACTGGGACTTTTAATCATTCCCAGGATAGCTGTAAAAACATTATCATAGTTCAAAATGAATGCAAAAGAATCCTTCTTGTCTGGATACCTCTGACACATTCTGTAATTGTAACTGATTCAACACTGAGAAAAACAGAGTTTGTTAGAAACAAATGACAAAAGCCTCATGAGATGTAAGCAAGTGCTTGAGCATATGAAAAAAAAAGCAAGATTTTTGGAATATGCCCATGGTCAAAAACATTTATTTGCCCAGGTATTTATTTAGCTTGACTGAATTGTTGCTGTTGGATATGAGCCCAGCCCTTGCTGGACTTGCTAATTTGTTGTTTGTTTCAACAACATTTTTAGAAGGTTATATTAATTTATAATGTAGTTTTATGCATGGTTTTTAATATAGTGCACCCTTCCTTGAAACTGAATTTAGTGAAGAGTGGTCTATAAGTGCCTTAAATAAAATAATGAATGAATGTGTCAGGGAACTGGGTGAGAGGGCTCCCGGATGATGGTGGAGAGGGTCCTAGTAGGAGGAGGGATAGCCCATACGCTGGGGAAGGAAATCAGTGTAACACCAGTGGAGAAGGGGAAGAGATAGAGGAAGCGGAGAGGTGGCTCCAGGACTCTTCGCAGGAGACCAGCGGAGAGGGGGCAAGTGCTCCTTTGCCCACACCCACCCTGCGCAAAAAGCTTTCGCGCAGGCAACAGGGGAGGAGACTGGGCGTCAAGCAGCTTTTATGTTGGAAGCGGTTTAAGAAACGCCCACTGACGAATTCTGCCAGCGACTGAGGCAGCCACGGAATACAGGCTGTCCTGTCAGAAAGGGTTCAACCATGCAACCTACCCATGAGTAAAGGCAACTTACGCACAAGCAATCCCTAGAACCATTACAGAATGTAGAACAACTGCCTCATGAGACAACATACCTGAACCTCCAGGTTTACCGGTCACTGTGTTTGGTGGCAAAGGTTTTCTTCGCATTGGCGTAGGCTTGGCAGGAGCTAAGGGAGGTCGCGGAGAGTCAGGTGGTGTAGCTACTGTATAACGTTACAAGACACCACTGTTAACGGAGGAACCGCACACCACGTAATCAGAAAGAGAAAAATGGCTAATAGCTACACTTCTCAAGCAAAATTTTAAGGCATGAGCTTCAGCGATAAGAACTGCAAAAGAACACAAAACACAAGACAGGGAATAGCTGAAAGGAGTTATTTTGAGCTTTTACATTTCTTGCATGAAAATATGCATGCTTCCAGCATCAGACCAAAACAACAGCACAGCAAGGCAGCTAAGCTGGTTCATAAAAATGTATGCCTCCCGTTCAGTTGAGAACCCTTCTTTCATGAACTTACATCGATAGAAAACAGAATTAAGTGGCGTTGACAAGCCAGTTAGGTCAAGGTGAGCACAACACCCATTGGTTTCTTGCAATAAGGCTATTGCCACTGATGCAAAAATATGGGATTTGGGCACTAATATAACACTGGTATTGGTCAAAGGAATAGAATCAGACATCCCTGATCTCTCCTAAAACTAGAGGGGGAAACATTAGAGCAGAACCCACAGCTCTTCCCACATCAAGTTCAGATGATGGCCCTAGTGGGAGAGCGGTGATCTTCAGAAATCCACTGTGAATTTATGAGAATCATAGAATTGCGGAGTTGGAAGGGATCCTGCCAAAAGCATTTGACCCCTCCATGTGTTGGCCAGTGAAGGGAGGAAGGCTCGACACACAGATCTTAAAAAGTAGGTTGACCATGCTAACACAGGGTATATTCCTAGGTTTGGAATGTAAGGGCTCTCTAGATACAATGCAGGTGGACTGTATAATATTAGCTGGATATACTCCAATTTCAGAACTATTATAATGGATACTACAAAAAGTCAGTTGATGGATAATTTAATTCCATTTGTGCTCCAGGTGCCTATCAGTTAAATGTTGCAATTGTTATCTTATTTAACTTGGCGTCAAGACTGCAGTAACCAGCCCTTTTATGTTCACGTAAAATTAAAACCCACTGTCCTTTACAGGGTTAAAAGCATTCTGTAGTTTATATTTTTAAAGCTTTTCTTTCCATGCATTCTTTCCAAGATTTAATTAATGCTAGATAGAATTTGAAGGGAGAAGCTTTCAAAAACACCAGTATAACAAGCTCATGCATAGCTTCAGAGAGGTTGTAGTACGTGAATTGAAGGCCAGCAAACAGAGATGTCAAAGCAGCACTGAGCAGTATGGACTACTGTGATGAATGCAAATTATTATCATGTATACATTCTTTTCGACAGGAGCACACACATTCCCAAGATGACTATCGAACACCCCCCCTAAATAGAAAGTAATTTAAACTTCAGTTGTGTACACACTTACTGGAAAGCAAGTTCCATTGGGACTCAGTGGAGTTTGCTTTCAGGTTATCAAGTTTAAGACTGGGCGGTTAATTTATTAACTGAATTTTTCTACTCGCTAAAAGTGCCTTCAGTGCTAAAAACAGTGAGCAGCATTCCATTTGTGGAATGGGGATTCCTTGCCTCCTCATTTCCTCTGCTGCTCCTGGCATCTCTTAGAACAGGCATAGGCAAACTCCAACCCTCCAAATGTTTTGAGACTACAATTCCCATCACCCCGACCACTGGTCCTGTTAGCCAGGGATGATGGGAGTTGTAGTTCCAAAACATCTGGAGGGCTGGAGTTTGCCTATGCCTGTCTTAGAAAGTAGCTCCTACAGACTGGACATGAACACATCTGTCAGTTCCAGTTGCTCTCATTCTCTCCTTCTCCAGTTTTTCATCAGTTTGTGATTTTTTAAAAAAATAAATAAAAAAGGTATCACTTTTGCAAGCAATTTCCCTAACCCTAATTTAATGTATTTCATGTCAATTTTGTTTGTGGAATGCTCTCTCCAGGGAGGTTAGTCTGGCACCTTCATTATGTATCTTTAGGTGCCAGGCAAAAACATTCCCTTCAATCAGGCCTTTTAAATAAAATACAGCCTTTTAAATATGTTTGTGGGAGAGGTGGTTATTGTTTTGTTGTTTTCACCTTGTATTTCAATCTTGTGAACAGCCCTGAGATCCTATAATGAAGAGATGTATGTAAGACTAATAAATAATTTAAATTAATTAAATAAATACTGTAATTTCCCATGTTTTTTAAGTTTAAAATTGGAGGTCATCTTATACACGGAATGTTGCAGTTAATTATTTCTTAATTTGGGGCTCAGAAAATAGGGGTCATCTTATACAAGGGGCGTCTTATACACAGGAAAATACGGTACTTATCCATTTTTATGCACTTTCCCCCAATTTACCAATTTTTGTACAACTATGCTGGCTGTTTAGCCATAATAATAAACATTCATTCATTTTTGTACATATTATTTGGTTGCAGAACCACATCAGAAATTTCAGAAAAGTTCAAAATTCAAAGGAATTCAGTATTTTGATTTTGGAACCTGTGGAGGCAGGTTCACATTAAGATCCTAAACAAACCAAATGGTCTTTTCCACCCCTGCTGGGGATTGGAGGAATCTCTGACGAAACATGGGCGGCAGGAGCAAGAAAAATCGCCAGGAACCCGAGATTGCCTTTTATACAAGCAAAAGTGCCCTCCATTTGCTTAAGTTCTCAAATAAATCCAAGCCAAAATGCACTTTTGCATCGTTGGAAATGTATCATTTAAATATGCTTAATGCACAGTATAATGTGTAGGATAACAGTGACACTTCAAGCTTTGAATACAGAGACTTTTTATTAATTCATCCATGGAATAGTTACCACATATTTCATTTCCTTGTCCTGTGCTCTCTTCATAGAGTGACTGGACAAGGTGTGTTGATGTCATTTTCTAGTATTGGGTCTCCAGTTAAAAATCTGTAGGAATCTGTATGCACTTTGATTTGTACTCATTCCCTCCTGAAGGCTTCAGTGGGATAAAAAGGGTGATAATCCAATGCCCCCAACTTTAGGACCCAGATACTCTTCTCAGCTAATGAGTGCCAAATGGGAAATTATTTCCAGCAAATGTTGCTGGGCATGGTAATAGAAGATTATTTACTTACCAGGGTCTGGTTTTTTTCTTGCGACTGAGGAATGCACTGATGTGTTTGAACCCGTACTAGAGCTTGTACTAAGAAGCCTAGCAGCATCCTGGTCTATTAGTTTGTCGCCTGTGAAATAACATTAAAAAATGCATATGTCATATTGCACATGTTCAAAGAAACACAAGGGATTTCCTCCAGACATCTGGTGAAATGCCCAAGGTCAGTGGATCTGGTCAATAATCCAATGACCATACTACACATTCATTCCTGTAAATCCATAATTTTAATAATTTAAGAGGTGGGTGTAGGACTTTTAACAATTTCTACATTTGGCCTTCGCCGTTAAACCCTCACATGAAAATCCAGATTATAGGAAATATTTAATTCATTTATAGACATTGTCCAGATGAAATATTGGGGGGGGGGGATTCAAACACATGGCTCATCACTATTTTAATACCCTTTATGAACATTAGAGATTTCTTACAAAAACTGTATGGTCCCTACAAGAGTTGACTAAGGCTGTCCGATGTTTGAATAGCTGACTTCCTCCAAAGTCCATGAAAATAAAATTGTCATGTCTATTACACTTACGAATTTGTCTTCTCTTGGCCTACCACTTAATAACCACATTGCTTCTGAATGATCCAATTCTTTGATGCCTCAACCAACATAAGCAGACTCATGTGATTGCGTATTTGATTTGTTGTTTGGAAAATGTTTTGTGGCGAAATACTCTTTGAATTGGCAAGGGTTATTAATGAATGGCAGCAGTACATAAAAAGTCTACATAAAGGTCACTACCCAAATTGTTAAGCAGAAACAGTTACTACATTTCAGAGATTGGAATAATTTACTGAACACAGTTTGAAAGAAACTGTAAAACTCAAACTTGACCTACATAACACAGATTACCTTTATTAGTTCACCATATAATGTGCAGAATCCAATGTTGTGCATGGAGTTTTCCACTTGCACAGCAGAACTTCTTCTTTCCTCCCCTCCCCACTTATCATCAGCCCTGCACATCCTCAGAATCTGCTTCTGACAGTCCTCCACTCAAGTAGATTTTGGGAGTGCACAGGTGACTGTAGTGGGGATCAGGACCAATACATTCCACCATCCAGTTCAATCCAAAACAATGCACTTGGAGATTATTGCTACACCTCCATAACCTAAACACATCATTTCAAAATAATTTAAATCCACCTTTCTCTAAGGTATGTGTGTTTAGGATTCCAGCTAATACACTACCCTTTTAGCAGCATAAACATCATGCAAATATTAATTATATCACCTTTCTACCTTCCTTTTCAGTTGTTTTGTAGGCAGTTCAATATGAAAGCCCAGACAGGGCTACATACAGAAATATGCAAAACACAATGGAATCCTAAGGATCTTTACTCTGAAGTAAATTACACTGAATTCAGTGGAGCTTAGTCCCAGGTAAGTGTACATACAATTGAAGTGCTAAATGTCTTTCAAAAGAAATGAAATATGCAACTGATAAATAATTTGTTGCTCATATTGGGCACAAACAATATTTATATTTAAACCTTAACAATAATAACCATTATAATGAAAACCTCTGTTACCTATTGGTACTTTATCCCACGTCAAGCCTCCAGATGTTCTTGTTCTGCCAGGGGTTGGTGTTGTTTTACCAACAACTGAAAAGAAATTGCAAAGAAAAGTAAAATCAATAGAAGGTAATGATACATTTATTTCCACTGCCGACTATTTCTAGGCAGAGAAGGGAGCTGAGGTTATGGTTTTATGGCTGTTAGTTTCCCTGTTTTTGTAAAAATCTGAAAATGTAAAAATAAAACTTATCAGAAAATATCAGAAAGGTAAACACTTACATGTGTGTTCCTCCACTGTCAAAATCCGTCAGTGGGCATTTCTTAAACTTCTTCCAGCAAAGAAGTTCTTTGACGCCTAGTCTCTGCCTACCCTCTCTGCGCGAAAGCCTTCTGCGCAGGGAGGGCGTGGGCAACGGAGGACCTCTACTCTCCCCGCTGGTCCCAGGCAAGGAGTCATGGGACCGCCTAGCCACTTCCCCCACCTGCCCCCCTTCTCCACTGGTGCTACGCTGATTCTCTTCCCCAGAAGATGGGCTGCTCCTCCCGATCCCTGGACTCTCTCTGGAATCCCTCTGGCTTTTGCACTCCCCCTACATTACTGATGGCAGTTCCCTGACATCCACCGCCTCCTCAGGACCCCCCTCACCATCTTCCGATACCTCCTCCTCTCTCTCTTCGACCGACGATGCGGGGAACCCCCTGAAAGAAAGTTTGCACCCAGCCAGGGAGATAGGCACCTGCTTATGCATGAGCAACCCCTAGAACCATTACAGCAATCCGTGAGTCCCTGACGTTGCTTGTGCGCAGCCCGGGGGAGGCAGCACGATGAGGACCAGCCGGAGAAAGTAGGTCCCTACTTTCACAGTACAGGGAGGGGCGGGAATTCCCAGGAAGGGAGGGAGGGGTTACCACCCACCCGCGGGTAGAGGAGAGGGAACTCTGTAACGAAGCTACGGAAATACTCGATTCGAGGTGGCGGGGTCACCAGGTAGAGTACTTGGTAGCCTGGGAGGGAGAACCCAGGTCGGAAAACACTTGGATCCCTGCTGAATCAATCACGGACGGGTATCTGGTGGAAGAGTTTCATGGTTTGTTCCCAGATAGACCTAAACCATTAGCTAGATTCTGGGAGGAAGAATTCAGAACCACAGACAACGAAGGGGACTTCCAAGGGGATGGAAGGCCGGTTTTGAATCCTCAGAAGATGATGACAGTTCTTTCAGGGGGTTCCCCGCATCGTCGGTCAAAGAGAGAGGAGGAGGTGGTATCGGAAGATCGTGCCGGGGGTGAGGGGGGTCCTGAGGAGGGGGTGGATGTCAGGGAACTGCCATCAGTAATGGAGGGGGAGCGTAAAAGCCAGAGGGATTCCAGAGAGCGTCCAGGGATCAGGAGGAGCAGCCCATCTTCTGGGGAAGAGAATCAGCGTAGCACCAGTGGAGAAGCTTTTTCGGAAATAAACTTTAACACGTGCTTCCCTCAAAACTTAGGAAACAAAATTGCTGGTATGTGCTGGGATCCCTCATTGCTTAGAGATTGGGTTGTGAGTAACAATACGGATCTGTAAGCATTTGACCAACTTTTTTAAAAATCCAAAAAGCAATGTATTACCGGGTCTGGTCTGTGACTTATCAGTCATCTTGGGTTTTGCAGTAGTGAAGTATACTTTATGAGGTGCTGTTAGAAGGAAAACAAAACTAGTTTAATTTCTAAGGATATGAAGTACAGTAAAGATAACATGCAGCGTAAGAGATGATCCAGGTACTGCAACTAAAGGCAAAATAGGAATCTGTTATGTTTAAAAAAGTCTAGCATTATCTAAAATCTGTTTTAGAGGATTATGCAAGCTTACAAAGCATTTATATAACCAAATCCACAATTTCAGCAATTTCCGCAATTCTCCCAACATTTGACATTTGATTTTTTTAAAAAAACAAAACAAAAAACCCCTCAGGTGTTATCTCAAGACATTACTCACCCTACCAAGATAAATTCAGTGGTCTTCATCATAATTTTATATGATACATAAATGTTGGTACTATAATGTATCAGCTAAGGTATAGGTAAAATAATTCAAACCCCACTTTGGGAACTGGGGGGGGGGGGCACAACAGATCCACAGCCCAAACTCAAACCCATAGAATGGTTGAAGGGTTTGTTTGTTTTCATTTTTATTGTCAGCAATGGCTTTGTCCACTTTTATTTTATTGTCAGCATGCAGCCCCTAACAGATTATCTTTGAGGCCCCAAATTTGGGGATTGCAGCCTTCACTAGAAAAATAGTTACCACCCCTCTCCTAACCTGTCAGCTTGCTCTTAGAAGGTTGAGCATGTTGATGGAGGAAGAAGAGGGAAGAGTTATCTCTGTTACAATCAAATGTTTAAAAAGTAGTTTTCGGAGGGTTAAAATGTGCGTATTGTTATAATGCAACGAATGGGAAATATATGGTAAACATTCAGGAGCTGCTTAGCAAACACTCAAAATACTGAATTAATTCAATTGAAACATCATCAAATAAACAAGATTACCAGTTTTCAAATGTGGACTTTCAGTTGCTGTTACACCTCTGTAGGGTTTGGATGAGGCTAAAAAGAAAACATTTGAATTAGTGTACACGGTGTCTTCTTTAAATGGAATGCTATGGATTTCAAACAAAAAGTAGACCCTTTTTTAAATCAGCGCAGAAATTAAAATGCTCGTTGCTGGAAATCTGGTAGGAAGGCATTATTTATTTTTATTCATTTAACAACATATTTATACTGCTTGATTGTAAGAAAACATTTAAGCCGTTTACAAAGGCATGCATTCATAGATGATTGGAATTTTGAGACCAGGAGAAAATTCAGCATTAACAGACTGAGATTGAGAAACAGAATGATGAGGTAGTGTTTTGATGACAATCAAGGCTAATGCATGAGGTGGTTGTTTCTAAATGGAACAGCAAAGAAGCTGGCCTGGAAGCAATTTAAGACATAAATCAAGCAAGTTAACATTGTTTCCCCTGCCCCAACCCCAGCATAAACCTGTAGGAAAGGTAAAGAAATAATTTCAGCCAAGGAAGAAAATATAAAATAAATATTACCCAAAGTATCTTTGGAGCCATCGAAAACATGAATGTGGAGGTTAATTGACCCCAGGTCCATTGCAATTGGTGCTACAGAGAACAACACAGGATTGCCAACTGAGATTAGGGCATAGCTTGTCTGAGTCACACATGAGATGAGAACAAGCATGAGTCTTTCTTTATTTTGTTTTAGAATAGTAAGACACAATATGTTATTTTCTTGCAGGAGAGACATATTACAAAGTAACATTTGATATTTTTATTAAGTCTGAAATTAGGTACATTGTATGTCTCCTGGGAAATGTTGGGAAAGATTGAGGGCACAAAGAGAAGGGGACGACAGAGGACGAGATGATTGGACAGTGTTCTCGAAGCTACCAATATGAGTTTGACCAAACTGCGGGAGGCAGTGGAATACAGGAGTGCCTGGCGTGCTCTGGTCCATGGGGCCACGAAGAATCGTACATGACTAAACGACTAAACAACAACATGCCTCCTGGGCAGATACTAAGACTAAAGGACTAGCTATTTATATTAAGCCTACCTATGTCTCTCTGCCCACAGGTAGTGCTGTGGACTAAACCACTGAGCCTAGGGCTTTTGGAAGGTTGGCGGTTTGAATCCCCGCGATGGGCTGAGCTCCCACTGCTCTGTCCCTGCTCCTGCCCACCTAGCAGTTCGAAAGCACGTCAAAGTGCAAGTAGATAAAGAGGTACCGCTCTGGCTGGAAGGTAAACACTGTTTCTGTGTGCAGCTCTGGTTTAGTCATGTTGGCCACATGACCTGGAAAAATTGTCTGCGGACAAATGCCAGCTCCCTCAGCCAGTAAACCTCCTACCTGTGCCCCAACCTCCTACCATATCTACTCCATAAAGCCCCACCATGCTAGAGGGAGGTGGGATCACATCTTGAATATGTTTCTCTTAAAGAACCCAAAGCTAAATCAATATAAAAAGACGTAATTAATAACCCACTCCAACAAATAAAGAAGTTAAAATGTGTACTAATACTTGGGATCCTGCTAAAACTTTAAAAAGGTGATGTTATGTAAGTTCATATGTGGATTTAGCCAGCTGCAAAGTTTTAAAAAGTCACTTTATGTTAAGTTATCTCATGTGGGATCCTTCTGCCTGTCTCCTCTCATGGAAGGAGACAACACAGGGATCCAATTGGTCCTTTGCTACTCTGTCAGTATTTCCCAAGGAGCGAGGCAGAGAGAAAACCACTATTTTCTGACATTACTTTTTATTGAACAGAGAAGAAACACAGCAATGGATACTGAAGCAACGTATACAATGATAAAACTGAAATCTCCATCTGTTTTGGATTCTAGGAGCAGACCAGTGGCAGACTTACATCTAGTTTTTTGGGGGGTTGTTGTTGTTTTAATTCAGCCTTCAGTCTATTTCTATAACAATTCACAATATATTGAAAAAAGATGTGACTAATATACTCCAAGATATCACATGTGCTAAGTCTAAAAGCACGATGACACCATTTTAAAAGTCTGCTAAAATCCTACCTATCCTGAATGTTACAAAGAATGCAATTACCAGGTTTTGTCTGGGGTACTTCTGGTTTGCCAGATGTTTTGGGTTTAGGAGGAATAAACCGTGTTTCTTTTGGAGCTGGAAAAAAGGAGTAGGATTGTTATTATAGTCTTTAGAATTCAGATTCATGCCATGTTTAGCTCAAGTGAGAGTACATGCCTTAAAAGCATTAAGCAAAAAAACAACGATTCCATGTGTTTCTGACAGCTGATGAAAAAAGACTTTGAAAATTAGAAGAGTGCGATGATATAAAGAGTGATACAAAATAAATGATAATGAAGAATGGTCAAGCTCTGTAGAAAACAATATTGCAGGTCTGAAAGACAGAAAACAGGATGTCCACAGCAGTGGCGTATTGGAGCAGGAACATGAGGGAGCGCAGCTCTGGAACATTTTTTCACTACAGGAGTGATTATGCCATCTGTTGGGGTGGTATTGGCCATTGATGTAAGCTCTGGGGTTGGACAACATAAGAAGAGCACTGTATAATCAACCCAAAGGCCCATCTAGTCCAGCATCCTGTTCTCACAGTGGCCAACCTATGGGAAACCCACAAGGAGGACGTGAGTTTAATGGGACTCTCCCTACTTGTCTCCCCCAGAAACTGATACTGGAGGTAGTACAAAGCCATCACAACTAGCAGCCATAATTTGACAGCCACATCCTCCATGAATTGTCCCAAAATCACCCAGGTTGGTGTCTATCATTACATCTTGTACTAGCAAAGTGCACAGTGTAACTATGTGATGTGTTTGTCTGTTCTGATAATTCCAATATGGATGACCCCAGGTTCTACTATTATGAGAGGAGGGGAAAATATATTTATGTACCTTCACTGTGGCTATTTCTGTATACCTCTAGCAGGGATTGCCTGGCATATGATCCTTTTTTTGGGAAGGCTAGGCACAGACAGTCACCCACTGAATTTCTTCGGTTGACCAAGTATGCAAACGTACATCTTTCCCTAGCCATGTCCAACATGCCATCTACTATATTATCCTATGCTAGCTCATGCATTTCTTACTCTTCCCGGGGGTGTGGCTATGGACTCTCTTTGGGAGTGTGGCTTTGAGAGCTGTCACAATGAGTTTGTGCATTTCAAATTTACCATTATACCACTGGTCAACATGGTGTTTTCAGCTCCTGGGAAACCAGTTCTGAGGTAGCTATGAGAGATTACAGCAACATATATGGAGAAGCAGAAAATAAAATAATGGGACGTCACAACACAAAATAATAACACAAATTGTTCTTTTTGCTGAAGAGGGAAGAAACAGAGCATTAATTTCAATGCGGAAGTTTTTACCCATAGTTGCCTTTTGTCGTTCAGATGATATGGTAGGTTTGATTATAAGTGGTTGTGGGGTTGTTCGGTGTACTGCTGTTGGAAGGAAAAAGTGAACATCTTTACAAAGCTGAAATAAAGGAAATATAAAAGATAGGATGTACAAATCAAAACAACACTGAGAATAGGAGAAGCTTCCCATATAGCGCAAGCAGTTACCACTACCTTGCAGTCCCAAGTGAGACCAGCTATTTGCACACACAACTGCAAAGATGCATTTAACATTATGTCCAGTCAGGGTAAGTTTCGTACAAGAATAAGGTTGAAAAATGAAAAGCACACTGAAATGGAAACAATTGCTTGGAAAATTTTATTTGATATAATTTCTCTTCTAACTTAAGTGATCTCCAACGTTATAGATAGATGACAAAGGGTGATTATTGAAGTATCTACAAACATTTTAACGCATAAAGCTTTACACATAGCAGTTTGAAGGAGTTTACAAAGTAGATTGCTGTGGGATCTGGGGACTGATAAGAAAAGGTAACACTCCATTGCATCCACACAGTCCCTTACTGAGGGAGCTCTGTGGATTGTGTCCTTCGAATTGTCACAAATGGGGTATAGTCAACTAATTATAACTCAGAGTGGACTCATTGAAATTAATGATGGGTAATGACTACCCGTTAATTTCAATGGCTCTGAGTAAAGGTGAGCTGAATGCAACCCATAGATTCCACACACAAGCTGTGTGATTGTTCAGAACGCGTGGGCACAAATAAGTGTAGAAAGTCAATAATATTAACAGAGACGGCTCACTAGCTGCATATTGTGTTCCAAACAGTATCTTAGCTATCTGGGTATGGTGAAAAGGATGCTGATAACAGCAAAGGCTTTAATTCACCACTGCAGCTCCTTCCAGTCCCTACAAATGTTCTGCCGCTTATATTTATGTCTTTATTGTTAGTTTCAGTAACAAAATAAATACGTAATAATTAAGATACTCTTTCAAGAAGAAGAAAGCTCTGACTATCCATGATAATACCCCTGACATTTCTGTCTTCTCAGGTTGGGATATTTTGCTAAATCTGGCAACCATATAATAGTTTCCACAGAAAACAAGGGCCATGGTATCGTATTTTCCCCTTATGAGTATAGCTGCTCAGGAATAACCAGGAGGAATTTGGCTATTTTTCCTCTAAAAATACAGAAAGCGAGGTTTGGCTAACAATATAATTATATGAATGTATAGAATTACAAAAGTGACTCAATTACCAGGTTTGGTCTCTAGCATTCTTGGCCTGGTAGTTGGTTTTGATTTATTAGGAATGAACTGTTCTACTGTTGAAGCTGAAATAGAAGAGAGAGAGAAAATGTAAACCTGGATTATAACCCGCAAGAACATATTTGTCTCATTGCCTGAAGGAAGCTAAGAATGTGAAAGCAAAAATGCAGAAGCCAACTAGGAAGGAAGACCAAAAGGGAAGACAATAGTGATGATGATGAGGAGGAGGATGAACTTCTGAATAACAAATATTCTTTCAAGTAGTACCGGTATTCCCTGTGCAGGGAGGAGAGAAGCAGACAACAACAACAACAAAAATACAAAAAATGAAAATTAAGAAAACTCAGCCATCCAGAGGATGACGAACCTGATATTTTCATTTGTGCTGAGATCTCTGTGAGAACAGAGATATCAAACCTTCCCAATGCTTACCCTGCCTGCCTGAAATGTAAGACCCAATAAGCCCCTTGGGAAGAATAGCAATGCTTTGTCTCTGCAACAAAATTCATACACGTGCCCCATTAATTTAGTGCCACAGCATGTTTGTACGCATAAGCGAATGCAGATCAGTTTGATGGTGATGTATTTATGTTTCATGCCCAAATTACCAGCATCAATTTAGTCATGGTTTCCTTCTTTGTACTCCAGACCAGGTACACATACCCAGCACCATGTCTCTTCACTTCATGTACCTGATGAAATAGGCTTTTGCATTATGATAAACTACTCAGGGTGCATAGGAGAAAGAACAGTGTGTGCACTCAGCCAGACCTTTACTTGACATTTTCACAGCAACAGTAGTGGCAAGACTTACTACTTATGAAATTGAACAGAAGCAACGGTTCCTTGGCAGAGGAACTGCTGTAGTAAAATGTCAGTGGTTTGTTTGCATGTGAGATTTCCCTTCTCCCTGTCACCAATGTATATATACTGCTTTAGGCTGCAGCTTTACAGTGTAATCCTGTGTATCAGAAGTATCGTTTAGTTCAATGATACTTATTTCCAGGCCAAGGCTGCAATCCTATATATGATAAGTTCAATGGATCCTACTTCCAGGTAAGGGTGCACTATAATTGTAGCCTCAGTCTTGTATGGTGCCATAATTTGCTGTTTTGCAGCCTGTTCTAAATATTCCTATAAAGTACATCACATCCAAGTAAGGCAAATTGTACTCTTGTTCAAGGGAAATCATGATAACGTATGTTTTTTTTAAAGCAATGGAGTAACTTTCATACAGAAATGGTGTTGAAGCAAAATTAATCTTGATGTCTCAAAGATTGAGAATAAGCTGAAATGCCATCGATTTAATAATTTCTTCATGTGAGGTTCAACAATTATTGCGTGTTTTGTGCCAAACGGCAGTTGAGTAAATGGAAAGAGAGGCTAGTTACTAGCTGCAATACTATGATGCAAGGTTCTTCAGGGAATGCCTTTGCCTGAAAGAATTATGAGAAAAAACATGACTATGAGTAAATAATAGGATTACCCGGCATTGCCTCTGCCTTTTCAGGAACACGAGGTATGATGGTGGTGGCAGGACCTTGAGAGAATGGAATAATTTCTGCTAGGGAAAAAATTGAGACAAATCATGAGAGAACTGGAGAAGATTAATACAACTATTTGTTTTACATTAGTGCGTGTGCCCAGATCGTTCCAAAGAGCTGAAAGCTGTAAGATAGCAGAATTTTCTCAGCTGAGACTATTATTATGTTTCTTAAACTGTAGTTTGAAAGGAAAAAGCTACATATTTATATAAAAAAGATTTTGGTGTGCTGAAGAAGAAACACCCTTGATTTATATTAGGGTCGAAGTATGGTTGGGATTCGACAATAGGCTGGATTGCATGATATGGCCCCATCACTTCCCTAGGCAACACTGCAGAGAGTACTGATGCAAATAAGTTATTTAGGCTGCAATGCTATGCTCACTAACCCAGGTGAACAGAATGGTCCCACTGAACAGAATGGTGCTTCTGAGCAGAAAAACCATTTGTTTTCTTTGCTATTTGACTGTCTTCCTTGAGAACCCATTTAAAGCCGTTGCCATCAGCTGTGCCTAATGAAATGATTCTCTGATGGGAATCTTCTGCTGCCATGACTGGATAAGATTTTGGCTAGGACTAGGGAGACCAGCGTTCAAATCCACACTGACCCTTGAAGCTCACTGGGTGACTTTTGGGCCAGTCACTGTCTCTCAGCCTAATGTACCTCACAGGGTTGTCGTTAGGACAGAATGGGGAAGAGAGACATTTATGCAACCTTGGGTTTCTTGGAGGAAAGGCAGGATAGAAATTTAACAACAGCGATTGTAGGGCAGTGATAGTGAAGACGGCAGATGATTCAGTCACCACTTTGCAAGCATGAAGTTACAGATTGGCTGGCAACAGCAGCCAATTCCAACACCAGAAGGCTGCTAGTTAGTCAACAACAACAGCAGGTTTGCACAGTGCTGGCTGAACTGCTGCCCGCTTCCATATGGCTCAATGATTATTGGCAAAGATAGGCTCTCTTTTCCCCACACTGCCAACCAATGGCCTCTTTCAGGTCCCACAAGTGAACTACTTCACCAGTTAGTGCTGTAATGGTCCTTACCTTCTTGCTTTCTGAAAGGTTTCTTACTTGTGACGTGTTTTTGTAATTTATAGTTTGTTTTCATATATTGAGGGAAGCTTTTAATGTTTATTAGACTACTGTATTTTAATATTTTGTTGGAAGCCACCCAGAGTGGCTGGGGAAACCCAGCCAGATGGGTGGGGTATAAAATAATAATAATAATAATAATAATAATAATAATAATAATAATAATTATTATTTAGCACTTTGCCGTATTGGTCACATATTTGTTTTGCCAGATTCCCCTCACCCTCTTATTTAGAAGAAGAAGAAGACGATGAAGAAGAAGAAGAGGAGGAGGAGTTTGGATTTGATATCCCGCTTTATCACTACCTGAAGGAGTCTCAAAGCGGCTAACGTTCTCCTTTCCCTTCCTCCCCCACAACAAACACTCTGTGAGGTGAGTGGGGCTGAGAGACTTCAGAGAAGTGTGACTGGCCCAAGGTCACCCAGCAGCTGCATGTGGAGGAGCGGAGACGCGAACCCGGTTCCCCAGATTACGAGTCCACCGCTCTTAACCACTACACCACACTGGCTCTGGCATGACATTATTTCACAGATGAAGTTTTCTTGCCTTTTATGACTTTTATAAGACTATGTTCTTTAACCACAAAGGAATCTTTGGGCACTTGTTTCTGCCCATTCTAATTGGAGGTAGATATTTTATCTGACCCTATTGACTGAGCCATAATGGTGCTTTTGAAATAGCCACTAAGCTTCTGAAATTATTGACCTTCCAGACTTTCTCTTTCAGCTTCATTTGAACTATCCCAACTTTTTTTTCTAACTCCCTATCCTGAACAGCATTGGCTATTTGAGGAAATTTTGCATAAACATATACGTTGAGCTTGACAGCTTTGCGGTCACTGTTTCCAAGGAGTTTGACATTTATCCTGCTTTAATGAATATCTGCTTCTTTACAACAATGAAATTAAAAGAAAGCTTTTCATATCATATTCCATCTCCTAAACTGGATCATTTAAGATGTTCAGATGTAAAAGTTATTTACCAGGTCCAGTCTGTGGTGTGTCTGTGGTTGAAGAGATTTTTGATTTGGAAGGAACAGGCTGCATTTCCTTTCGAACTGAAAAAATAACCAGGAGTGTTATACTTTTTAATGTTTTCCTGGAACAGAAATTCTTGTGTCTGTACAACAAAGCTTGTGTCTGTCCTTCCACAGGCAAAGAAAATATATCTGGATAAAAAAAGAACACTGAATCTGATATATACAGAAACTTTAAACAAAGAAAAGACAGCTTTGCTTTTAATAACATTAAGAAAGCAATAACAAAAAGAAAACAAACCGGATCCTGTTTGAAGAACATAAGTTAGGACAAGAACTCAAGAATACATTAAAATTGGCGAGTTTCTCCTCTTAGGAAATCTCAGCCACTTGTTTGTATGCCAGTTGTTTCAGCCAATTGATCAGTAATTAAGTCTGAATAAATTTGCCCCTGAATAAAACTATATTTTGAAGGGGGAGAGGAATCATATTTTGTTCTTAGAAGATATGTGAGTCATGGCAACTCTGATAGATGGCTGCCCTGCATCTGATTAAAGCCTCCAGCGAAATGGAAAGACCACCAGCACTGAGATAAATGTTCTCATTGTTAAAACGATTCTTACCATAAATAATGATTTTTAATGAGAGCAAAATTAGGATGGTTGCTTAATTATTTCTGCAAGTTGTTTTCTCCTCACAATGTGAGACAGTGAATTTGCTGTGGACTCTCTGGGCAGATCCACCATACATTTAAAGCATATCCAATGTGCATTTACTTATCCCAAAGAATCACATGAAGAGTTGTTTGTTAAGGATGCTGCCAGAGCCCGCTCAGCCATTAGGAAGGATGAGCCCACTGCCTCAGGTGGCAGAAGCTGCTGAGGCAGCCTGCCCAGCCCCCTCTGCTAGTAGTGCAGAAGCAGTGTCGCCACCACCACTGATTTCGGGAGAGATCATGTTCATTTAGGGTGAGATCTTGCCTGAAATCACATGAAATATTGTGGAGCACACAAAATCTTACCCCAAAGCAGCGCAACCTTGCCTGGAATTGACACTGATTGTGGCACCACGTCTTCCCCAGAGGCGGATGCAGCAAGGTGTGTGGTGGCAGCAGAGTGGGCTGTGTAGGCAGTGGCAGGTATGGTGGTGGAGGGAGTGGCAGCAGCGGCAGCAGTGGCAGCAGTGGCAGGGCAAGGCCATAGGTGCTGCTAGTTGTAATGTATTGGCCTGAATATAAACCTCACTTTTTCCCCACGTGAAAAGTTAAAGTGCGGCTTACATTCACGGGGCAAACAGAGCCAGGAGAGCGGCAAAGGTGTAGTCCCCACCCTCTCCCCCAAGGCCAGGAGAGAGTGAGAAGGGAAAAGGCATCACAGCACAGATTCCCCCCCCCCCCCCAGGTATGCAGCCAGGAGCAGCGAGGAATGGAGCAGCTTATATTCAGGTATTTTTTCTTTTTTCTCTCTCCCCCCTCCAATTTTAAAGGTGTGGCTTATGTTTGGGTACGGCTTATATTCAGGCCAATATGGTAACTCTGAGGAGGAAACTACAATTCCCAGGATTCTTTGGGTGAAATCATGTGCTCTAAATTTGTGTTTCCAATTCTACCTTATCCCAAAGAAACTGTAATTCCTGCCTTCCTTGCAAGCAGAATACTTAAACACACATGAGGAGCTCTTTAAAGCTCCTTTGAAGCATACAGCCACATGTGAGAGGGCGTTAACTCTGTAAAAGTAGGGTGTATGTGCCAGCTCCCATGTCCTCAACCACTCATCTTCCCCATCCCAACTTTCCCACATTGAGAATAAGTTCTGACAGGAGAGTTCTAAGGGTGTTCAAGCATCCCAAATAAATAAAACGCTTGAGTAGTTGCCCAAGATATCTCAGAAGATATATCCTTAACTTTGATACAGTAGGGAACAGAAGATAGCACTGTACAAGGGACTTGTGTCGACAGGAACCATTTGTTCCCAACAGACAGGAGAGTTTCGTTCTTAAAGCCAGGGCTTGATTCCCACCATTGTATTTTGATAGCTTGTGGTGCCTTAGCCTTCTTTTTGGAAAGTCAATTGCCTCAGAAAATAAACACTCTCATATGTCTAATGTATTGAAACAAATGCTTCTTTTTAAGGAGGATGCTCAAGAGCTGCCTTCTTCAGACTACTATATAGTGGAAAAAGTGACACTATTTATAATTCCAGTCTCCACAGAATGTAAATCAGCTCTACTGCATTTCAACATTATTTCAAACCTCACCAGGAAATCTTTTTATATACACAAAGCTTCTTTAAAAGACAAATGTGCTAGAAAATGAAATGCTTTAATATAAGATGTAAATATTGTACGGTCACATTCCATTCAAACAATCCGCAGAAAAGGAGAGCTGAATTATAGCAACAAAAGCCTTTAGCGTTAAATACCCTCTACTTTTCATCTCTCAATTTTAACCACATAATCTCTGAAACATTCCAAGCCTCATTAGAAACCACATCCTGCCCTGCAAGCCCATCACAGAACTAATTCCAGATGAATCAGAACTGGTGGTTGTCACTCAGTGGTAAAGGAAAAAGCACTCTGCCCATGCACCTTATCCTTTGTTGTTATTTTACACATCCCAGAGCTGAACTTCCATCACAGTGAACACATTTTGGGGGCGAGCTATAAGTCAAATTAAGCTCTAAATCTTAACCGACGAGAAATGATCTTGCACTAGCCCTTTCACAAAACCAATGAGGTTTATTGTACGGGTCTACGCATTAGAAAAACAGTGTTTAGAAAAAGGTGGAAGGGATCCAAGACACTACTGAATTTTACCCTCTGTCATGCCATGATGTGTTATAAATATCCCTATAAAAAAGAAATATACCACCTGGTTCAGTGGCATATACATTGACTCAGCAGAATTTTGGATGGCTCACGTCACATTTGCCATCACCCCTCACACCCCAACGTAAACTGACATTTTGAAGTCAGCTTACCGTGGAAAACCATTTGGAAATAGATTGTGAGAAGAACCAGGCATGCCCAGAAACTGGCAACTAGCCACTGATAGCCTTATCTTCCATGAGTACTACAGTAAAAATGTAAAGGTAAAGGACCCCTGGACGGTTAGGTCCAGTTGAATTTTACTATGGGGTATGGCGCTCACCTTGCTTCAGGCCGAGGGAGCCGCTGTTTGTCCACAGACAGCTTTCCGGGTCATTTGGCCAGCATGACTAAACTACTTCTGGCGCAATGGGACACCATGATAGAAGCCAGAGTGCACGTAAACTCCATTTACCTTCCCGGCGCAGCAGTACCTATTTATCTACTCGCATTGTTACGGTTTTGAACTGCTAGGTTGGCAGAAGATAGGACAGAGCAAGAGGAGCTCACTCCGTCATGAGGATTCAAACCATAGGTGAGGACAGTGCTCTGGTGCTTGAGGGTTTCCCACAGGCATTTTGGTGGCCAGAGTGAGAACACGATGCTGGACTAGATAGGCCATCTGTCCAGCAGCCTCTGCTTCTGTTCTTATGCATTCAGGGTTTGCTTCTCATAGGCATATAGTCAGCCACAGTGAGAGCAGGATGTTTTAGAGTATATGGGTCTGTGGTGTGATCCAGCAGGGATCCGCCTTTGATTTTAGGGCATGCATTTGGATATGGCTCTAGGTGCGATCCTTGGCATCTCCAGTTAAAACAAAATCAGGTACCGGGGATGAGAAAGAGCTTCTGCTTTGGTTCCTAAAGAACTGCTGCCAGTCAGAGTAGAGAATACTGGGCTAGGTGGACCAATGGTCTGATTCAGTATATGACAGTTTTATACATTCATAAACCACTGAGCCTAGGGCTTGCCGATCAGAAGGTTGGCTGTTCGAATCCCCGCAACGGGGTGAGCTCCCGTTGCTCGGTCCCTGCTCCTGCCAACCTAGCAGTTTGAAAGCACGTCAAAGTGCAAGTAGATAAATAGGTACCGCTCCGGCGGGAAGGTAAATGGCATTTCCGTGTGCTGCTCTGGTTCGCCAGAAGCGGCTTAGTCATGCTGGCCACATGACTGTATGTCGGCTCCCTTGGCCAATAAATAAAGATGAGCGCTGCAACCCCAGAGTCGGCCACGACTGGACCTAATGGTCAGGGGTCCCTTTACCTTTAAACAGTGAACTAATGCAAATGTAAGTTTCAATGACACAGGTTTGGCCAAAGACACACTTTGATGTAAAATAATTGTTGAAAATGATGTGCTTACCTGGTTTTGTTTGAGGTGTTTTTGGGCTGGGTGACGTTTTAGGCTTGGGTGGAACACGGCGACTCCCTTTTTGACCTGAAAGGTACAAAAGTTGAATTAAAGCTTCATCTATACCATCCTATTTCTTCTTGACGCAACAAACAATCACCTTTGAGTTTTCATCTGGATCCCATTACGTTTCTCTGCTACTTTTTGCATGTTTTCAGGAAAGGGCTCTGGCCTACTGTGCAAGACAGGATAAAGCTTTCCCACACAAATGGAATTGCTGGGAAAATAGGCCTGGCTACAGTTTGCATTGCCGACCCGGCCCTGCAGCAGATCCACATGTCATGCTGGAGCCCTTCTTTGCGAGTGCCATTAAGGCAGGGATGTTGAAACTGGGGTTCTCCACATGTTGTTGGACTCCAACTCTCATCAGCCCCAGACAGCATGGCCAATGGTCAGAGCCAGTGCTTGCTTTCTGGGGGGACACAGGGGGACGCATACCCCTAAACATTTTGTGAATCTAATGGGAGAAGAAACAAATTTTTAAAAATGTTTTAGTTTATTCTCTAGCACAGTGAATCGTCAGTTCCGTTGCTACCCCTGATGGCAGCCTTATTTCCTGTCATGGTGTTTCCCGAGTCTCAGATGGAAGCAACCGTTTAATGTGTGAAGTTACTGTGATCTGTCAGCTGTGTATTATGAGGTTATGCATGTTCTTTCTTTTGTCCATTTACTGTATTTATTTTCCCCACTTTGAACTCTAAAATGGTGATTTTCCTGAGTCAAAATGAGAGTACCCATAAGCCTTTTTAAAAAGAAAAAAGAAAAAGAAAAAAGCACTGGTCAGAGCCACTGGTTCTCCCGTTCTTGCATTAATGACTACAGCTACTGCTTCCTTCTCCCTGCATTTTCAACAGATCTATTGGCAGAGAAGGGCACTTAACGAACTACCTTAGGACAAATGCAAACTATTAACTGCTGGTTACAAAGAGGAAAAAATTATTCAACAAGCAGAGAATCTAAAATGCATGTAGTGGGTGTTCATAAAGTAATCCAAAAATCCAAAGATTAAAAAAATAACAACAAATTCATATAAAAGGCCTTCCCACACAGAAAGAAAAGCTGGAAGTCAATCAAATGTGTATTGATAACAAGATACAGAATGATATGCTGATTAAAAAATAAGTTGTGCATGGCCCCCTTATAACCCATAATATCTGTACTTGGCCAATATCCAAATTGTTACTGCAAGTCGCTTAAGCCAGACAACAACTTGCATTGTTGGGTCAAATAACACTGACTCTTAGAAGTAGAAAATGGCTACATGGGCGGAATAAAAGACATCGCACATTATGTATGGAAATGTTGTTTACAGAAGGCAGTACAAGATAAATGACTTGTTCAGTTGGCTAAAAGTGTGTTTAGAAAGGGGAAACATTGTTCTGGTTGCTAAGCAGTGATTCATCCCATGCTTTGATATTGTGTTATCTGTTGAGCATGCCAACTGCTAGGAGACTCAACATAGATATATATGGCTGTTATTTATGTACTTAGGTCTCTATACATATTTCATAATGTTTTTGTAATTGTTATTTGTTTTATAAACTTTTTATTTTTATTCTTAAAATTCATATCGCTCCCTTCATCATAGATGATCTCAGGGCTGGTAACAACAAAATAGAATACAATAAAATATGATACAGTTGAAACCGTCAAACTAATCCACTACAACAGAACAAAAATACAGTGATCATTGTGTATCAGTGAGGAATATCAATGTATGTAGTCAAAGGTCTTCAGATTCAGAAGGTCTACGTATTCAGAAGGTCTTCAGATGGCACCAAAAGATGGACAGTGTTGGCCTAAACAGAACCAAAGCAAGGAGCGTGTTCCACAATCGGGATGCTGTTACCAGGAAGGCCCTATGGCAAACTAATACATCATCTGACCTCATGTACAGATGGTATGGCCAAATCTCTAGGAGATTTCAAAGTATAAGCAGGACGGTTATGGGGAAAGGTGTTCACCTGTGTATATATTTGGTGTATATATGGTATTTTTATGTATGGGGTAGGAGAAAGTTCCATTTGGCAAGAAAGTAAAAGGAATAAAAAACAAAATTTAAACAGATTTCCCCCTGTATATTAAGATGCCAGTAAATTTCAGTGATCAGGGACCGCCTCTCATGGTATGCCCCACGGAGGACCTTAAGGTCCACAAATAATAACACCCTGAAGATCCCAGGCCCCAGGGAGATTAGACTGGCCTCGACCAGAGCCAGGGCCTTTTTGGCCATGGCCCCAGCCTGGTGGAATGCTCTCTCACAAGAGACCAGGGCCCTGCGGGATTTGACATCTTTCCGCAGGGTCTGCAAGATGGAGCTGTTCCACCAGGCCTTTGGTTGGGGTTCAGTCGGATTCTTTTCTTTCTGTATAAGAACAAGCATTAAAGAGGCCTCCTAGCCTGCTCACAGGTCCTTTATAAGACCAGTGGTAACAGTTGGCCCTGGAGAATATTAACCACTCTCAATTTTACCCGTGGACTGCCATCTGTCCAAATTTTAATTTGCTCTGAACAAATTTTAAGATGTATTTTAATTAATTGATTGCCTGTTTTTATGTTCTTTGTATACTGTTTTAGTTTTATGATGTTAGTTGCCCTGAGCCGAGCTCTGGCTGGGGAGGGCAGGGTACAAATTATTATTATTATTATTATTATTATTATTATTATTATTATTGGGGCATTTATTTTGAAGACTTTTCTCTGAGTAGATATTCACGATGCACGTCTATATGTTAAATAGTTCTTAGTAGAGGAGATATCAAATATAATCACACACTGAATATAAATGAGCAGAAACTCAAAATAATGAACCACTTACTGGGCTTGGTTGTTGTTAAACCAGGGCTGGGAGATGTTCTTGGTCTGGCAGGGACATGGCGAGTTTCTTTAGGAACTAAAAGGAATTGAACATGAGCTATTTTACTATAATACCACAGGGCTGCCAAATGCAAGTAGGAGCGGATGCCCACAAGCATCACTTCTACAAAACATATGCATTAGAAGTAACAACAAATAATAAGCCACCAGTGATAATTAGAGTGTGCATGCTGAATGGAGTTGGGTGATATAAATGAAGGCATAAAGTCACTGATGAAATTAGCAGTTCAGAGAGATTTGAAGTCTAACTCTAAGATACAGAATGAAAAATAATTTGAGGCAGTTGAAAACAAATCAACATGATCTCATGTAACAGGCTTCCAGTACCTCAGTGGTATTTTTCATCACATCTTGTTTTGTCTCAGGCTGTAGCATAAAGGCTCTAGTGGCCACTGAAAGGTCTTGAAAAGTATTTGTGCAAAGGACCTCTTTAGGCATTCTATACTCAATCGTAAGTGAACACGCAAGGCTGGATGGGGCAGGGAGTTAGAGCTAACACAAGCCCTATCACCGTTTCAGCTGAGGGCGATCTTCTTAAGGGAGGAGCCTCCTGTACTCCTGCAATCTCCCTTCATATTTTGAAGCTGTGACTTCCCAGAGCAATAAAATGCATGGGGAACCTCCACTTGTGAAGCTTGCCCGCCAGCTCATGGAGAGCGACAGGAATGGCTTTATCCCGATGGGGAGTGTAGCTTGGGAGTTCCTCTTGCATGTGTACTTAACACAAATATAGAACGTCTGAAGAGGGCAACTGTCTTCTGCAGCTGGAATGGCTTCATTATATTTCGGTCACTTTGCTCAAACAACACTCTTATGGTAGGTCAGAAAGAGCAGAGGAAGATTTTTGCCAGCCAAAGAGCATCTCTGGGTTCGAGTTGCTGTGATTTCTTGTGAACATATACTCTGCAAGACCCCGTCCCCTAAATCTTTTAGGAGTCCAATTTTAAAAGATGTGGGGTTTCAGTGCAATGTCGTCCTTTTCTAGACCCAGTACAGCATGGTGATTTTAGTAATGTTATGGAAGAGACACTAGCAACTAAGAAAGCTGAATGTCAAGGTGAAATGATGAACAAGAAAGTACAGTATGGTACAGAAAGGATTTGAAATTCTATTGGAAATTACGAAGGCAAGCAAATGTGATCATCCATGATTAAAATGTTTTACCCATTGTTGACTTTGGTTGTTCAGTTCTAAAAGTAACGGCTTCCATGTCTGCATCATCAATAATATTAGTAAATAAAAAGGCATGTATTCAATAATAAGCTTGCAAGTCATTATAAGCATAACATGAAAAAAACACAGCTTTGATTCATTTGCAGCTGGCACTCATTTAATGCACTTTATTTTGATTAACTTCAAGTTACAACTTCAAGTGGGTACAAGTTTGTCTTCTGATAACTCTAAGGGGAAGTATTTCCAGTGTAGTGGCAGTGAATGTACATTATTTTGTGTGTTCTTACTATTTTCCCTGCATGGTATGCGGGTGTCACTGTGGGTTAAACCACAGAGCCTAGGGCTTGCCAATCAGAAGGTCAGCAGTTCAAATCCCCGTGATGGGGTGAGCTCCCGTTGCTTGGTCCCTGCTCCTGCCAACCTAGCAGTTCGAAAGTATGCAGTGCAAGTAGATAAATAGGTACCACTCCAGTGGGAAGGTAAATGGTGTTTCCATGTGCTGCTCTTGTTTGCCAGAAGCGGCTTAGTCATGCTGGCCACATGACTCGGAAGCTGTACGCCGGCTCCCTTGGCCAGTAAAGCAAGATGAGTGCCGCAACCCCAGAGTCGTCTGCAACTGGACCTAACGGTCAGGGGTCCCTTTACCTTTACTATTTTCCCAAGGCTGAAGTTCCAAGTGCAGCTACTACAGAGGCTGTTTTCCTTAAGAAGAAAGAGAAGTGGATTTCCAGTAGACCACAGTACTCATGCTTCTTTCTATTTTGCTAGCTGCACTGTAATTCCGTGCAGTTTCTCTAGACTGCACCATGTGGGGTGCGTCCTAGTGCCTAGCAGTTGGGAGGAAGAGGGTTCTAAAAATGGAATAAGTACAGGCAGTGCCTCCCCCCCCCCCGTTTATGCAGGGGTTACACTCTGAGGCACTGCGTGTGTCGGTGAAATCACGTATAAAAGCCTGCAAACACCCTGTTCTGCCCCCTTAGAATATTTGACTGCATTTTTAGGAAAAAGAACGAAGTATTCCAGGCTGTGCCAAAATAGATAAAAAGCTATACTGACGAATGAATTCATACAAAACAAAGATGAATTTACCAGGCTTGGTCTGGGGCACGTCAGGGCTGAGCCAAGTTTTTGGTCTGGAAGGCACAGGGTCTCTTTCTTCTGGAAACAAAATAGAGCATGCAAGTTATAAATTGGTACATTGTTCAGAAATCTCAGTGTGAGATCAGATGCAATGAATGTGGGTACAACATGCCTCTGTCTTACTTCCTACTAAAGATAATGAAGAAGGATAAAGGCGAGTCATGCAAAGGAATTTTTAAAAAGCATGTTTTGACTTTAGACGCAGATTATAAGAATGGATACAACATGCTGGCTGCCCTTGGAAACTTGACAGACATTTAAACACACAAATATTGATCCAGAGAGACCCAAACTACCAGTACTTTTATTTGGCAAAGCTCCATGACTAGGTATTGAATCAGGGGCAGGATTAGAGAAGTGTACCATCTGCTCAGGTGTCATTGGATCAGTTTCAGGTTTTATGGCTGGAGAAGGCAGATAAGACCCTTGGAAATTTGTGACCAATGGCACAAAGCTTGACTGATACAACGTAGCAGGAAGGGGTTGAAAGGATGGTTCCAGGAAATGCTGAAAGCATCCTTAAATGAGTGGTGCACTGCAAGAGGTGATGGCTTGACCACTAATTAAGAAGCCCTTGTGGATCAAGAAGTTTGTGTCAAATCCCCCACTCACAAATATTTCCTTCTTAGGGAAGGTGGTAGCTGCTTAACTTCAGGTGCTCTTGAAAGAAGTGGTTTATCTGGACCCATTCCAGTCTCACTTTAGGTTTGGCTTTGGGAATGAAACAGATTTGGGTCACTCAGATATATGATCAGATGGATTTGGAGACAGACAAGTAGGACACTGTTGTTTATTAATCTCTCAACCGTTGTACTGCTAGACTGACTGCAGTTCAAGAGTTGGCGGCATGGTGAGTCAGTGGTTCCACTTCTATCTATAGAATGAGTTCTGGATTTTTGTTGATGACTGCTATTGATGTGATTTTCTTATTTTCCTGCTCTGCCATGGTATTGCATTGTGATGAAGGAAAGATAACAAATACTCTTACATAAAAGTAAAACTGAGAGTAGTTATATATACTATTAGAATATGAACACAAAATGAATGTAAAAGGAGCTGCTTAACAAACACTCAAAATACTGGATAAATTCAAGTAAAACAGCAACACATTAATAAAATTAAAGGTAAAGGTAAAGGGATCCCTGACCATTAGGTCCAGTCATGACCGACTCTGGGGTTGCAGTGCTCATCTCGCTTTACTGGCCAAGGGAGCCAGCTTCCTGGTCATGTGGCCAGCATGACTAAGCCGCTTCTGGCGAACCGGAGCAGTGCATGGAAACGCTGTTTATGTTCCCTATTTATTTACTTGCACTTTGGTGTGCTTTCGAACTGCTAGGCTGGCAGGAGCAGGGACCAAGAAACGGGAGCTCACCCCATTGTGCAGATTCGAACCACTGACCTTCTGATCAGCAAGTCCTAGGCTCTGTGGTTTAACCCACAGTGCCACCCGCATCCCATTAATAAAAAATTACCAGCTTTCAAATTTGGACCTTCTGTTCTTGTTGTTACACCACTGAAGAGCTTGGATGACATGAAAATCAAAACATTTGAACTTACTAAGTGTACACAGTGCCTTCTTCAAATTGAATAGAATGAAGTTTGACCAAAAAGTATAGAGAAGTGTGGAAGCTGTGTTTGATGGCAATCTTCTTATGAATATTTTTTTTTTGGGGGGGGTTGTTCTTTGATGGAACAGCAAAGAAATGGTTTGGAAGTCATGACAAGCAGAAGAATCAAAGTGCAATTAGTGTTTCATAAAGTTGTAAGAAGGATAAACAGATAAAATATACTTTTCAAGGAAGCAAATAATCCATTACCCGGAGTAGCTTTGGGACCATTGAAAACATGAATATGGAGGTTAATTGAGTCCAAGTCCGTTATAAATGGTACTGTTGGAAACAAAACGGGGGGTGGGGTGGATCTGAGATTAGGCTTGTCTTGCCTGAGTCACATATGAGATAAGAACAAGACACATGTGGATTTCAGAAAAGAAAATGCATTTCCTATAATACCACTTGATTTTACTTAATGTTTACATATTTTTATCTTCTGTTGATAGTGTACTCAGAGCGGCATACATCAACAATTAAAAAATCAAAATAAAAAACAGAAGAATGTAAATTTCAGTGAAGCATCATTACCTAGTTCAGACTTGGGTGGCTCAGTTCTATGTGCAACAGGTTTCATGTCTATACAAAAAGAAAACAAAATAATAAATGATGCTTCTTGCCAAAGTGGCGAACAAAATCATCAGAACAATGACAAACAAAAATAGTAAAACATAACAAGGAGTAAACGTATAAAATAAAATATGAAAAAAATCTTAATTTACACTGAAAACAATATTACTAATGTCTGCTGGTAGATCAGAAGAATTATTAAATTTTACTAAAGATAAATCAATACTTATTAATCTATGTGCCTTTAAAATGTCCATGCATGTATTCTTAGTAATTTTTTTTCCAAAATTGTATCAGATCAAAGGATAATCTAGATGTCATGCTAATAAGCAAAGTGAGCAAAGGAAGGAAAGTGGTCAGACATCAACACTGATGATTATGCATGGAGATGTGAAATGGCAATTGTGGGGTGGGTAACAAGAGGCTATCTTGACAACATACTTGTAAGAGGCCTGGTTTTATAATAATGCTAAGGATGGAGGAATCATTCTATTTTTTGCACGTGCTGATTCATGAATCAGTTCTTTTCCTCAATCTCTGTATGCATTTTAACTTAAAACATGCTTTTATATGTGCGGTTTGGTAATTTTTTGAGCAAAGAACTGTTATTGCAAAATTTGGAGAAGTGTGTGAAAATGAAACATTTAACTATATTCCGTGTAAAGATAATATTAGTCCTGGAAGTGCAGATCAAATTAATTTGCTTAAAAATGTAGACCAAACAAAATGCTCAAGCAACCCAAAACAATACATATATATTATTATTATCAATGTCTTAGATCCAAAGAACTGTAAAAAGAGTTCCATTTGCAGAACACATCATTCCCAACTTCCTCTTTCCACAGAAGCACCTGCAGACCTCAGTCGACCCTCTGGATTGGTGTTTGATGCAATGGGAAGGAGAGGGTCTGAAACTGCCCCTTCTGGTCTTGCTACGGCACCACTGAATGCCAGCTATTATGGGCTTAGAATGAAATCCTGCACTTCGTTTCGGTTGCAAAATTTCCATTAAACTGAATGGGGTGTATTCATGTATTACCGAAGGCAACTACACCCATGCAATGTTATTGAGATGCATATACAGACAATTTTAAATGTGACAACTGAGGAAAATTACCAGGTTTGGTATGCAGCACATGAGGGCCAATGGTTGTCTTAGGACTCGAAACACGATGCTTGACTTCTGGAGCTGAAAGAGAAAACTTGGTTAGGAGCTGTTAAAGACCAATGTGTTTGGCTCTGGCTTTTCAGATGCGAAGGTGAAGGTGATGAAACAAAATCATGCTGTGGGAAAGAAGTGCACCAAGGCAGACAACACAAGAGACTTTTGAAAGGAAAGTTGCCATAATACATGTATAAGGTTGGTTAAAGTGATTCATATGATTTGTGGCCATTTCTGGAGCCTAGCTTAAAAAAGGAATGTGAATCACACACAAAAGACTTGACTGCAGTGTAGTGTGGCTACTTCCAGCTGTTTTCAAAAGGTGACAGAATCACTGTGCGAGGAAAGAAAAAGTAATACTGTGGGGGGGGAAATGAAAATGGTTACAAATGTGCTAAGTGATCAACATACCTAGAGAAAGGGTGAATTTTAATGGGGGGGGGGGGGAGAAGGATGGTGTTAGATGACCTTTCAGAAGGAGAAAATGCAAATGGTTTCTGAGAAAAGAAAGTGAACAAGACCAGTCAGTGCACGAGGAAAACACCATTACCTACTATTGGAAG
The DNA here is from genome assembly GCF_965153285.1 of Podarcis tiliguerta. Classification (NCBI taxonomy): domain Eukaryota; kingdom Metazoa; phylum Chordata; class Lepidosauria; order Squamata; family Lacertidae; genus Podarcis; species Podarcis tiliguerta. Next base: position 33,099,866 of record NC_139537.1, read on the forward strand.
TTCATTGCTAAATGTAATAGGCTCCGAAACTGCACCAGAAAAAAGGTAGCGATTAAAATGAGGAAAAACTTTCAGAATGAATGTAACTATTGCACTACTCTATAAACATAAGGCTATACCACTATTTTAAAGTCAGAGTTTGAAACAAAATATTAGAATTAAGTGAGTTAACAGTGGAAAACATACACACAAGAAAATATTACGGAAGAACCACAATCTGGTAGTACATTTCTGCCTCTTAATCTTTAGGTCAGAGGTGGCTAATCTGTGGCTCATATATGGTCAACCAAGAGATTTTTGTTAGGGTCTAATAATTTTGTGGCGTTTTGTTTACAATTTAAAAAAAAATGGCGGGAAAGTGGTTTCCCATGTTTGTCATTCCCACCTTACCATGCAGGATGTGGAAGGTTGGCCATGGGTCAAAGTGCCCTTCAGCCTGAAAACAGTTAACCACTCCTGCTTCAATTGCTTCTGTAAAGACAACCCTGTTTGTGAAGGCCTGGGGATAGTTAGATGGATGTCTGCTGCTATTATTTCTGTTATCATTCTGTTTTTGCAGTCATAGAATTTTAATGGATTATTTATTGTATTGGTTTTAAAAATACTTTTCTGACACTGGGAAAGGCAGACTAGAGCGATATTTTACATACATACATTAAATCAAATGACTTATCCAACCTCGTTTTGAAATGTACCTCTCTGAAAGGCAGTTACTGCCTATTATATTTTTATTTGGAATTGATTTGCTCTGTTATTCAATCAGACCTCCCATTCACATTCTTCAAGTACATCTGGAAATGTTAAAACAGTTGAATAGTCAAACTGTTAACCAGAGGCCATGTTTGTGATTGTTTCAGACCGTCAGCCCAGCAGGCAGGATCAATTGCTCACAATCTAACAATCCAAAGTGCCAAAATGCTGAGATCTAGATTGCTGGGAGTCTAGACAGGAAACAGTCTAGTGACCAATCAAGATGGCACCTGCAGTATATTTGCACTCGTATCACCAGAGCCCTATTCAGGGACTATGCTTGAACAAGGAATGCCTACATGAGTAGCACCAACAAAATCTCTACCAGCAATGACATCACAGAAGGTTTCATTAAGCCCATTTGTAAAAACACATAATTACCAGGTTTAGTAAATGAGGGTTCTGGTGCTGTGGATGGTTTAAAAGGAAACTGATCTGCTTCAGTTACAGCTGTGGGAAAAACATCGGTAAATAATTCAAGCGCATGCCAACTCAAAGGATGTGTTTGTATCATATGGTTCAGATGACATTTATCTTAAAGATTGATGGTGCATTCCTTTGCATGTTTACTCAGAAGTAAGTTTGCTGCCTTCAGTGGGGCTTACTCTCTTACTCAACATGTTCTTGTGATGCTCTCAGCCAACATTCAATATCTCCTACCTTTCATCTCTCCAGAACTCTCAAGGGTACTCCACAAGGATGGAAGCACTCCTACTGTTCATGCTTGAAAGGAGATGCTTTTCTATATGAAGTCTGTCCTGTTTATCCAACATACAAACACCTTTTTCTTTATAGATGCATTATTTCAGCTTTAATTTTTTGCTGAGCCACAGCAAAATGGTCCCTTTTACAAGCTCCTTTCCCTGAGCAGGACTCCACCATTCAGAGGAACTACTCCCCTTGATTATCTGGTATGACTTATTTTAAAGCATCGGAACTCAATATATTACAGAGTCTGCTTGTACCTTCTCAGGCGCATCATCTGTTTAACCACGATTCCACAGAAATTTCTGAGCCAGTCTGGTTTGAATAACCAGTTGATTCAAACCATCAACATTCAAACCTAATTATGAAAGTTTATTTGATTCTGGAGGGTTTTATATGATGGTTTTGTGTCAGTTAAACATTTTAAACAAAAATATTCCTAAAAGATTCCTTATGGATTTAATGGTAAAACAAAAGGGCAATCAGACTGAGTGTACTTGCGCTATTTATTTTGAGATTAAAATTAATTTAATGTATAGAGTTTACAAATTTTCACAGCTGGGTTACCAAATACTTTTGCTGGCAATGACTATGGAAGTATGATAAAAGCTGACAGGCTGGAGGATTTGGCAGCTAGGAGGAAGACTGGGGCTGTGGGATTCAGATGCTAACTAGATGTGTCTACGGTAATTCCTAGCAGTGAAACCAAGTTAAACTGTCAAGCTTTGCTTAATAGGATATGACATTCCACTCCAGTGCATTGGTTTGAATTATTCTATACTCAGCAGGAGTTCCTACGACATGCTTTAGTGCAAAGTCGGCCAAAAAAATGTGTTGTTGTTTTGAGGGAAGGCAAAGTGTTGCAATAGATTCTGTCTCAAGTCTGAGATACTGATAGCACTATGGTACATCATATAGAAGCACTGGGTTTTGGTGAGGGGTTTTTTTTGTCAGCAGTCTAGTGACCTGAGGAGTTGGCAGCTTTGCAGAAGAGACAGGTTGACGTATAGACCTGACTCTGTCAAAGTCATGCTCATGGTCCCTGTTGCTCCAGTCTTGGTATGCCACAAATGTCTGCAATATGTGGCAACTGTAGCATCCATGTCATAGACTTGGTTTCTCATGTGTTAGTGGTCAAGAGTTTCACCCATGCAAGAAAAGGTTCTTGAAGATTTTTGCAGAAAATATGGGGCTAGTAGGATAGGGTATGTTTCACATACTGTACATGGGAACTACTCTCCTAAAACAGCAGCAGCAGCAATGTCTAAGGTGGATGTTATAGTAGACTAACCCTAAAATTTGAAAGGCGAGCAAAATTCTAAAGATGAAATTGTGGTAGAAAATGCACTTGCAGTAAACGAAAGGTTCCTTGTAGTAATGAGAAGAAATTAAAAGAGCCAGCTGGATAGTGACAATTAGCTGAAGTAAAATATATTACCCATTGTTGCCCCCGGATGTCCGACAGTGTGAGAAATCTTAGTTGTGGTGGGAGCTGGAATCAATTTGCTGGTAACTGTTGGAGTAAAGGGCAGTCTCTTAAGAAAGGAAAATCCGAGAGTTCAGGGTTTTAGAATGTGTATTCAAATAATGTGCAGCATGCTCTGTTTTAACGGCATTTTTGGACTGTCTACCTAATCATAAATATAACCAAGCAGTGTAGTATCACTGTTGGATTTAATTTGGGAGACCTTGATTAGAAAATGCATGGAGGGCAGGGCTATATTTACTATCATCCAGGTTCAGAGGTAGCAAGTCTCTGAGTATCAGTTGCTGGATACTCAGCAGCAATGGGCTATTTATTGGGTTCACATCCTGCCAGTGGGCTTCCCTTGAGCATCTGGCTGACTACTGTGGGAAACAGGATGCTGAACTAGGTAGGCTTCAGTCTAATCTAGTAGGGCTCTTCTTATGGGGTTGAATCCTTGCTCAGCTATAATGTTAACTTAGTGGTCTTTGAGAAATCCGTATTTCAGCATATTTCACTCAAGGTTATTGTGCAGATAAAATAGTTTAGTCTGATGTATTTTGCCCTGAGAAACATAAATAATTTAAAGGCAAATATGATATTATACAAAATATCAAGTCCTCCTCCAAAGCGAGTTATTAGAAGATGGAAGCAGATTCATATTTGCTGTCATTTTACTAATTCAAAACATCTGAAGTGGCACCTATAGTTCTCTAAAACAGAGCAGGAAATTTTTAGTTCTCCCTCCAGACATTGTTGGATTGACCATTGGACATGTTGGCTTGAGCTGATGATATTCCAATGACACATGGAGGCCACAGATACCTCCCCCCCCCCCCCGCTTCAGAGCATACAGAAGATCACGTGGCTAAGTTATTCAAGCACAATGAAAAGCAGAAGGTAGTACTCTTTTAAAGTTGGAATAATACAGCCTGATCCAGTACCAGTACAAGTGGAGAAAATGAGGCTTCTTCCAGTGGAATATGTTAAGGATAAGAGCAAAAGTCTACAATCCATGAAACCAAAATGTTCCATTACTTCCATAAGTTTTTAAAAGGGAAAGACAATGCCCAACTCTGCAGGTTGCTGCTTAACAAGAGGGAAAGGAATGTTGAGGTTAATTTAATAGAAATACGAACGTGTTATATTTAGCATACAGCATATATTATCCATCCTAAGAAAGTGAAAAATAATACATCAGTAGTCAACATCCATTCCAAGACACACACACTGTCAACCTGGCACATTTAAGCCTCTCTGGTGCTAAGGCAAACAGTACACAAGGGAATTGTGTCACCAACAGGAAGTCCAACTGCTTTTGATTCCCCTGAGCTAATATTTCAGATTTGTATGTTTAGCTGAGTACACCGGAGAGGAGCTGACCTGTAGGAGACAGGGCAAGCTTTAGGGTATAGATCAAGTAACACAAACCCCGTTCTACTTCTGACTCATAACTAAAAATAGATGCATGGTACTTATCCAAGTGGAAAGCATCTCATCATTTTAATGGCCAGTTTCCCCTTTCAATCTTGGTGAAATTCTATGACTTTCCTTCAACTCTACAAAAGCATGAAGAAAATAAACAATATAGAAATTTCAGTTTACATTGCGAAAGGCACATCTGTTGCCTCTCATTTAAATCTCTGGATTAATCTTTATACTTGGATGGAGAAGACCACATGTTGCACAGAACACAGCTGTACTTCTTATTGTCTGAAAGCTGATAGTATATCTGAATGGAAAATATATTTCCAACTATATGTGCCTGTGTGTGTTTATTCTCTATATTTAATTCAAAGTCCTTGGGCTGCACATGGCACCTTCCTATATTATGTGTTTTACTTCAAACCTAGTAGAGGCTTTTGAAGTCCCTGCTTTCACATTGGAGACATACCTAGATTTTTTAGGGGGTGGGGGAAATGTTAGGGCTTTTCTGGTCAAAGTACTGTGAGAGGATGATTAAGTCATAGCTAAATGGGAAATTGCACCCAAGCAGCTTGGCTAGAGTGGGTCTGGCCATCACAGGTTGAAGAAATTGGCTATTGCAAATTAAAGTGCCAGATTTCGAGGAACAGATTGAATGGTTTAATTGTGCTTTATCAAAGCTGTAATATGAAAAATATCAAAATGTTAGCATATATCACATAAGTCTGTTTAGTTCTGCAGAAATTCTCATGAACAGAGGTAGCATGAAAAATAAAAATAAAAAGATTTGCTTGGGTCTGAAATCTGAAATATCTACATAAGTAGGGGGCAGCGCTGCTCACTTGAACTCCTGACTGCTGAGTCACTGCTGCTTATCAGGAAGGAGAGGGAGGAGGAGGCAGGGAGGGAGGCTGGGCAAATGAACTGGCACAGCCAATACAGCCCTCCTGGTGGTACATTTGCACCACACAAATCTCCCTGCTGCCTCACCTTCCAATAAATAGCTGTAGCTCAGCTGCCAGGAGGTCAGGTGAGCCCCAGCACCCATAGTACCATACTTCTTTGTCTGGAATAGAAGTAGCATAGCACTTATTTCCAGTCAAAATATTCTTTCATTGAGTTTTTGCTGGTATTTTTCTTGAAACCTCTTTCAGAATTTCATCCCTATCATTATTTATTGCTAGTAGTGACTGAGCTAGCAAATCAACCAACATTAACTTAATTGTCAAACCTGAGCCAGATTTCAAACAAATTAGGTAATGGCAACTTAATTCACCCCATTACAATATTTTAACTTACAAAACAACAGAACTATAAGCTTTGACATGACAGCAAAATCTAATTTGGTGTTTAGAAGCTGCTTTTAATCTCAGACTGTTACTTGCGATTACGAATGGAATTATATTGCATTACATGTTCTAAGATTATATAAGAATGAATGCACACGAACAACACATGTTCTGTTTTTGTGAACTGCATGTCCAAGTCCGTCAGAAGAAAGCTTGATCCATGCTGTGGAATAAAATAGTTATAGGAAAGTACATAGCAATTACCCGGTACAATCTTTGGCTCTTCCAGATGGGGAGGGATTTGGGGCTTGGAAACTGGGATTTTTGTTTTACTGGGAGCTGAAAGGAATAAAAACGAAAAGGTCATTTGTATGTGCCCTAAGAAAGCAGCTCAGATAGCACCGAGAACTTAAAACGAGGGGGAGTCCTTCACGACCAGTGTTGTGTGCTCACCTAAGTCCAAAACTACATAGGAGTATCCCAAACAAACAGTTACTGAGATATCAAGAACTGCATGGCATATACAACAGGCTTACGCTATCCCTGTGTGATTATTTTCTTTTCGATCCTTTCCCCTTAAAAATAAAGCCATATTATAGTAGTTTGCCAAACGTCATGGAGGGGCTGCTGCTTGAGTTTTAAAAAATATTCTGTGTATATTTCGAAGCAAATCTTAGCAAGTCAGACAGGTAAGTCTGCACAGGGTTATAGGCATGGCCCCTTGGGCTCACAGAACTAGTCTCACTGTTTTTTGGAACTTGATCAATATATGAAGAAAATAATCTATTTCCCTGGGATGCCTGCAAACTGCTATGCATTTTTCTTTCAGCAGTTTCCTGTCCAACCAACAGCACAGATCTCCTGTTTTTCAAAGATAAGGTCCTGAATGCTAACCTTGCCTTCCCCACTCCTCTTCTATGATTGGAGGGTTGGGGGGGTATTGTTTTGTTTTTTCTCAGACCCCAGAGATAGTAAGCATCATAAAAAAACTGAAGCACCAATATTGTGTTTTGTGCTGCGTTCAAAGGTCCCACTCCAGTGTTTTGGCACCCTGACAGACTCCCAAATACTGAATGCCTGCAGAGATCCAACACTGGGAAGTACCTGTGTACATTTGCATTTGCCAGATCCTACATGGGATGCATATACATAAGTCTGCTTCATATTTTTTGCACTCATGTAGAATGGTTAGGACTAAACTGAAGCATCCCTGACTTTGTCGCCCTGCTTGTGAGCTATGAAAAGTCTGACTTCCAGCCCAGGGGGTGGGCTGAAAAAGTCCATAGTACATTTCCCCTCTAATGTTCTAACTAGGCAGGTGAGTGGCACAGGAGAGGAAGGCGAAAGGAAAGAACTGACTCTGTTCTGTAGCTTTCAACAGTGTCTATTTGCAGTCCATTCCATGTGGCCCATATTTAATAGACCAACCATCTATAGAATAAATGGAGGCATATACAGAGTTATTTAACTATTACAATTATTCATCTGTCACTTCATGTAAACCTAATTAATTATTACCCTGTGTTGTTCTTGGCAATTCAGGGATTTTATAAATTTTAAGGGTAGTGGCTTCCCATTGAGGTTCTTTTTCTGCTGATGAAAAAGAAAAGAGAGAGAGCAATAAATCATGCGGGAATTAGACAGTTATTCATAAAAGATGTTTAAAGTTAGATCTATTTCCCATTGCCCAGAATCAGTATATGATTACTTGCAATTAATATAATATAAAATATATTAATATAAAAATAGGGTTCTTTCTGATTCCTGCATGGTTTTCTTATTATAACTGTTTACACCGAAATATTTTATGAATATGAATATATGAGGTAGCGCGCAAAGACTGAAGTCTACACAAAGTTGACCCAAAAGGGTTTTGTATTTCCTCAAACCAACAACATAGCTTTTTTCAAACAGGCTAACTTTGAATTCAAACAACATCAATAATTACAATCCATGGCATGAATTGTTATTACCATGTTTAGATTCTGGTATTTTGGGATGGGCAGAAGGTTTAGGTGTAGAAGGAACCAATTCTTTTTCCGGCAGAGCTGAAAGACACAGGCTGTATTATAGATTTTTGCTTCTTACTGTCTTTTTTAACTTTCTTCCTAGGAAATTAGAATCAAATAAACTAAAGTGAAGGTGAAACAGGATGTTTAAAAATTGTAAATTTGTTGCAAAAAATATACCTCTTAAAGCCTCAAACAACAGCAAAATCATATTTGTCTATTCTTTTCCAGTAACTCACCAGATGACTTTAAGAAAGCCATTCTCCCTCATGCCCAGGTGATCTATCTATAGGAATAACAATATTAGCCTACCTTACCAAGTTGTTTTAAGGATTACAAATATAACGTATGTGAAGTACTTTGGACTCTCTCAAGTGCCATCAATTACATATACTGTTAAATAATACTTTCATTACTCATGTAATGGTTGATTATGCTGGAATTGATGCATAATTGACAAGGCTTGTGGTAGCTCTCACAAGAAATACGTGTGGAGAAAATTAGTAAAGCTGGTATAAAAATTATAGAATACTACATGCCAATTCATAATCATAGGTAAAAGAAGGACTTTTCCATATACTTCTGGATAACAAATTTAGAATGCTAGGTCAAATACAGTGGTACCTCGGTTTAAGAACAGTCCTCTTTACGAACGATTCGGTTTACGAACTCTGCAAAACCAGAAATAGTGTCTTGGTTTGAGAACTTTACCTTGGTGTAAGAACGGAATCCAAATGGTGGAAGGGCACCGGCAGCAGGAGGCCTCATTAGGGAAAGTGCACTTTGGTTTAAGAACGGTTTTGGTTTAAGAACGGACTTCCGGAATGGATTAAGTTTGTAAACTGAGGTACCACTGTACAGATATAACAATAAATTATTATTTTTTGTGTGTGAAGTGAACATGCTACAGGAGGAAGAAAATTTAAAGCCTCTTTTTGTGGTTTGGAGCAAATTGCGGTTTCAGATTTCATACAGGAAGCTCTTCAAAGTGTAGTTCAAAACCACAATTTGATCCTTGTATTAACTAACTATGGTTTAGATAAACCAAGTTCCCTGACACAAAGGGAAACTGTAGTTTGTTCCAAACCATGGACAGAAGCAGCTTCTGGGGGGAGGGGTGTAGCTGCAACAGTAGCTTCCTAACAACAGCATAGGTGCTGCTTACTCGGAGAGGCAAGGAAGTGGAACAACGGGGCATGGGCTGATCCACCAGTGGGAGAATTGGTATGGCTCCCCCATGGTATCTCTGCAGCTGTGACCTCACAACCGCTTTGCCCACAAGGAAAACTATCTAAAAATCATCCAAATTCAAGTACTATACATATTTTTTAAAATAAATGTTTTCTTTTTATGTGGATAAGCATTACTTTCCTTCAGAAAAGCAATTTGCTCAATTTGCCGTTGGCCTTTTAAAATAGTTGTCACACTTTTGCTGAAAACAGGAAATGGCTGCGTCTATAATTTCTATGAGGCAAATCTTCAAATAACAACAGCAAGCACATTTGCCCACACTGTCTCACAAATGCTCATTGTTAAATTGATCAAAGGGCAGATATTTCAATGGGCATCAGTTCAACGAGCAATTTCAATTAGGAGCAATAACGTTTTCAAATTTCAAGAATTAATGCTGCAGCTGTAAGCCAAATACTACACTTGAAAGTACACTCTGTTTTTATTATTTGCAGTGGTGAAAAATGGCAATAAAAATATTTTCAGTGCTCTTCAGGGACTGAATTTTAATGCAAGTTATACAACTTTTCCAGGAAATGAATGTTACCTGGAGCAGCTTTTAATTGTTCAGTAATTCTAGAAGTTTTAGGTGTATTCTGCTTCAAAGGTGGTTGATTAGTGGCTAGAAAAAGAAGAGAATTCAAACTGAACAGAAAAAGACAAATATAACTAAAAGTTACCAATCTTGAAGTGAAATATTTCCTATTTATTGATAAAACAAAAATGTTTAATGTGAAAATAGAAAGATTGGGTTGGGGGTGGGAACCTAGCAAATTCAAAACAGAAGGTCCGTTATCACCAAATACACTAAACACATTTTAATAACGACTTATGTACAAAACTGGCAGCAACAGCCCCTATTTCAACAGAAAGATGGCAAAAGGGAAGAGGGCACACCCACAAACTCTTCTGAGCTTGATTGTATAAGCCCCAGTAATGCACATGGACTATTCAATGGAAAATAAACTCTTAATGCATGAGATCTGGAAAGCAGAAAAAGCTAGAAATAAATTTCAAATTAATCATCAATAGTTGCATACATTGATTTCACTTTCATAATCAATGTATCTAAAACAAAAGTGCAAATTTCTTTGATTGTAATATAGATTTGTGAACAATCTGCATTTCATTACCAAACCCAGGTTCAATAGCTCTTGAGAAAAAAATAAACAGAAGAAATTTTTTTTTTTGTGTTAATCAAAATTTTTCTCAGAAAAGTAGTAACTGATAGTAATTTAGCATGCAATCCTAACCATGTCTATGCAGAGGTTAATCCTACTGAATTCAATGAGGCTTACCGCCAGGTACTCTAAGTAGGGATAGGACTGATGCTCTAGTAGCTATTGCACAGCTGAACAGAGAAGAGTTCAAAAAATGCTATCTGTAGTGTATACATAAAGTGAGTATTTAATTACCGGGGCTCACATGCCATCCTTCTGGAGTGGCAGAAGTCTTCCATTTAAAAGGAATAAATGGTGTTTCAGATGAAGCTGAAAAGAGCATCATGGTTACATTTAAAATCCTTCAAAATTTAAACAAACCGTTCATGCAACACTCTTGCAATGATGAACAGAATGGAATGGACTGGAGGCTGATGAAAGTGATGGAGTTTGCAGGCCACATTGCACTGATCTTAAGCATAACTCAGTGCTCCAATGACAAGTGTCAATTTCCCTCAAAGACAGTTGTGCAAAGAGATGGATAATAATAATAATAAAAAGAAATGATAGGGAGCCCATGCAGCTTTCGTAACTGAAATTAAAAATAAAAGGATGAACCATGTTTCTACAAAGGTTTGGAGACTTTGTAGAAGCTAGAAGTGTGATAAAAGGTGAGTATGGAAAGGATGGTGATGATTTTATTCTGAAAGAAATGGATTCACGTGGAATGAAAATGTTTCTGATGAAACATGACACACAGTATGACCATTCACGTTGAAAAAGAGCATTACCCTGTGGTGTCTTTGGCCAGTCAAGAGGCTTGGATGTTTTTGGTGTGAAAGATTCCAGGGTGGGTTCATTTGTTACTGCTGGAAGAAATGTTGACAAGTATAAGAAGAAAAGCCAGCTTGGTGGGGGGAAAAGTTTCTGCAGGAGGAAAGCTATTTTTCTGTAGGAAAAACCTGAAGGGTTTCCTTGACTGTTGGCCATTGTTTTTAGTTTACCAGTTTAGTAGGTGTTACAGATGAAGTCATCTGTTTAAATCACACCGTATGAAAGATTTCCTTCTTCGTAGTGTATGTGGATTTGAACAAATGCTGCGTGGTCATCTGTTTAGTTCCTGCCTGCCCGCCCACCCGTACTGTAATTGTTTTGGATTACATCTTGGTATCTGAATCAGTGCCACACAGAGAAACTTAAGGTTTTATTAACGACTCAAGTGAAGTGGCATTATCCAAGAAAGTGGAATACCACAAGAAGCAACATTGTAATAAGCAACATAGTCTACTAAAAGTTACTGCGCAATGTAAACACATAAACTCAGAAAATCTCATAGTTTGCGTGACTTGCTTCCAGGTAACTGTGTAGCCTTAACCTAGCAGTGAGAACATATGGGGCACTTTGAAGTCCCATTCTGGTCAACTAAGGTGGTCACCTATATCAGCAGAAATCCCCTCTTCTACATGACATTACAGGTACAGAAGCCCTGTTCTCTTTTGCATTTGGCCACACTGGTTTCAGTAGAAGAGACTTAAGACATAAGATTTAACTCTAATACTATTTATTTTCTATTTTCTTTCCTATGTTTTTAACTTTTTCTATTTTATCTGTCTATTTATCTATTTTATCTGGATAAGCTGCCTTTCTCACTGGGAAAAAGATGAGATATAAATAAATATAACAATATTTTTAATACAGTCATACCACAGAAGTCGAACAGAATCCATTCTGGAAGTCCATTCGACTTCCAAAATGTTCAACTTTCACAGTGCAGCTTCTGATTGGTGGCAGGAAGCTTCTGCAGCCAATCGGAAGCCGTGGAAGCCCCGTCAGATGTTCGGCTTCCGAAAGAACATTAGAAAACCGGAACACTCCCTTCCGGTTTTTGATCCTTCAGGAGCTGGAACATTCGACTTGCAAGTCATTCGGGAGCCAAGGTACGACTGTACTATTATTATCCATATCATATAGGGGGCCTTAAATATAGCCCAAAATAGGCAGGCCTTGAACCTCTAGGAATTTACAGCATACAACACACACTGGGAAAAACAGGAGGTATATAAGGGTGAACAACAGAACTCCCCCAAAGCCACCAGGAAACCATCTGAATCCATCAGCCTGCTGGGGTTGACCATCTTAATCAGCCCCCACCCCTGCAGAGGCTCTGAGTTCTTAGCCTCACAAGGCAGTGGTTTGACCATGGCAACAGAACTATAGAGTCCCTCCACTCTAAGATCACCATCATACAGAAAACCAGTCCAGAGTGTTCTCTGCAGCATGGGTAGGGCGAGAAATTACTTAGGAAAGACCCATGGTTGTCATGGAGGACATGAAATCCTGAGGCATTTTCAGGGGAAACCTCAGTGTGAAGATTAAAGTCCTCCAACACAACCAGCCAAGGGGACTCCAACACCAACCCTGAAAGCACATCAGCTAGCTCAGGAAGGGAGACTGTTGATCAGTGGAGTGGGTGGTACACAAACAGAATCCTTAATCTATCCTGGTCACCCATTTCAGATACACTCTTAAACCCAGCAGACTGCGGGAGAGGACACCTGGTCAGGGGGATGCAATCCGCTATGTGCAGGTGTAATTTGCCAGACTGTAAGGATGGCGTTATCTGGAATTGTAGATTTTGCTCTCTAAATTCAGTTTCAGATAGAGTCATTCCTCAGAAGATTCTGCAAACAGAAATTCTAATGACATGAAAGAAGTATTGAGAGCTGGCGCCTAAGGACACATCCCCCAGCTTCTCATTTAAGAACAGTTTTACTGATTTCAGTGAAACTATTCTGAAGTAAGTTCAGCAGTCTGAAGATTGCAGTCTTAATTCCATGGATGGTAAGTATAGGATGCAATGGTATACCTGGTTCGGAGTCTGATTTGTCAATCTCATCAGATCTTCTGGGGCTTGAAACACCAGGTTGTGTTTTGCTGAAAACTAAAAATAATAAATTGATAGCAGTTGTAATTATGATTTCTTTTAAATCTAATTTTTATTTTCTGAGGTGGCTTTGCTTGTATATAACTAGTATCAATAATAAGAGTATTTTTTTTGGAAAAAGTTTTTGATTTGGTTGATTTTTAACTAATCAAGTTTAAACGCATTAAAAAATGACAATATCTTAATGAAGATGTCTTTGAGGATCTTAAACTAAGGGGAAGAAGAGTTTGGATTTGATATCCCGCTTTATCACTACCCGAAGGAGTCTCAAAGCGGCTAACATTTTCCTTTCCCTTCCTCTCCCACAACAAACACTCTGTGAGGTGAGTGGGGCTGAGAGACTTCAAAGAAGTGTGATTAGCTCAAGGTCACCCAGCAGCTGCATGTGGAGGAGCGGAGACGCGAACCCGGTTCCCCAGATTATGAATCTACTGCTCTTAACCACTACACCACACTGGCTCTCAAAGGGGAATACTTTTTCTTTTAAAAAACTACACTCATCTCTCACAAACAGAAAAGGGGAAAACAGAAAAAAAAAATTCTTCTTCAAACGTGGACACATAGGATATTCTAAAGGTTTCACAAACATCTTTGGCTAAATATTTATATTTAAAATACATATTAATTTCAGGAGAGCAACATCAGATCCACTTTGCTTTCTCTTGTGGAAATCAATTTACATGGCACCTGTGCTATGTTGCCCTGCAAATGGCAGGTAGGAGAAGGCACTAAGTAGGAGTTACAAAAGTCCCTAGACCCTATCTGTCAACTACAGTAAAATAGAAATAATCATCTGTACAAACCTACATAGTGCCCTATTGCCTACTAGCAAGTGATGCAAAGGGACAGGTGAGTTTCACTCATCTGTGCTATACATGGGTAGAATATTCTATACATGAGTACATATTAGAATTACATTTTGCACTGTTCAGCTAGCAAGTAAACATAAAGGGTGGGATCCAAAGAACTCTGTTAGGCATGCCAAAGGGGTTTGAGGTGCCCAGTGGAAATTTTAACCTTTTTTAAAAAACCAAATAGCAGATCTCTGTAGGGAATAGCAGCTCCTTCACTTTCAAAAACCAGATTGCCATTTGGCAGGGGGAATTGCTGTACTAGAAAAACAAGTTTGAAGCTTCCATGCGGACATGGAACTCATTGTGCAGGGCTTTGGATGCCAGCCACAATGTGCTTCTAGGGTATGTGTTTGTGTGGCGTGTGCATGTCTGTTCCCATCCTCTCTTAGCCCCATCTAGCATTCAAATTATACACAATCTGGAATGGTGGGGAAGAGCTGGATGGGGTGCAGCAGATTTGCACAGGCTACCTGTTCTCCAGTCTATTCTGTGCTGAGAACAGGGGAACATAAATACCTGAACTGAGCCCTAAGGGGGACCTTTATCTAGGTGCACTGCGGCTATTTGGGGAAGGACTGGACACCCAATGTTGTGGCCCAATGCCTTTTACAGGATTAAAATAGCAACAACCAAAAAATCTAACCCAGTGCTTTCCCCCCAAGATTACGCCCCCCCAATGGTTGTGTTTGCTTGTGATAAACATCTCCATAGTCTTATGGTGACTGAGTCAGTGATGTGGTTATTGATACACCTAACATTCAAGCAATAAAAGGCACTAATTGCACCTCACTATCTTACACTGCTGTGTGACATTTCAACTCTGAAGAAGCAATTCAGCATTTCTTGAATGAAAATGCATTGTGTTTTCCTTTTTTCAAGTCCTTCACTTTCCCATGGGGCAGGCCTCCTACCATGTATCAGTACATTTTTCACCACAAATGCAGCCAACCATTTTTTTCTATCATTGCCTAGTATTTAGTTGTTAAAAACATGTATGCTATATACGGTTTTGCATACTTTCCATGCGGAAAAGTTACTCCTCCTTTTCGTTTCATGCAGATGTTTTTGTAGCGGTTGGCTGGCCTTATTACAATCAAGCCTTAGGCTTTAAAACCACCCACAAAAATCAGAGGACAACAAAAAAGCCTTTTGTACCACTAAGCCAAGAAAAGGTTCACTCTGAGGACAGTGTAGGGAAGTACTATATAAATGGAATAAATAATGTTCAGGACAGGAGAAGATATCCTATAAATAACTCTCATTTATGAAGTCAGAGGTAATAAGGGAAAACAACCACCACTAGTAACTGGTGATTATTTAAGGGCAATCTAGCACATGGAGGTAATAGAACTGTAGAGCTGGAAGGAATCCCTAAGGTCATCCAGTCCAGCCCTCTGCTTTGCAGGAATCTCAACTAATTCATGCCCAGGACTTCATCAGCATACTAGCTGATGTGGAAAGGGAACCAATTTTCTTGTATCAAGCTACAAACATTGCCTACTGACAAAAAACAACTCTCCACCCAAACCATTGGGATGTTTTAACTTTTCATTCAGATGTAATTCACTATAAAAACAAATTTCAGCATATAAAATTGAATTAAAGGATAATGACCCATTAGAACTAGCAGGCTGCAATTATCAAATACAGTCTGTGGTCACTCTCAGGCTCTGCATCTGTATTTTACCACAAAGCCAAAAGAAAATTTAGACCATGCCTTCTGAGGTCCTTAGACATATTTTTGGCATCAAGGAAATCAAAATAACAATGTTGACTAAGGGAGCTCAGAAATGGTGTCTATTTTTTCTTCAAAAATCTCCGTCACACCTAACCCAGTTTCCAGTGGTTCCAGCTATTGCTCCTGCTTCTTTGCAGAATCCTTGACCTACTATTCCTTTAACGCTGTGCCTGTACCTGTGAAATTTTACCTCTCTTCTTTGCCATGCACACAGTTAAAGGCTTTGATTTCACATTGTCCTCTGAATTTGAAGAATTTGCCTATCCAAACAACTTCTGGTTTAATCTCAGCATTCACATGGTTGATTAACCATATTTCTCTCTCTCTCTCTCTCTCTCTCTCTCTCTCTCTGTATTACTGTTTTATTGAAATATTTTCATTGGTTTTGTCCCGAGATGTAAAGCTGAATGTGTAAGTTAAATGCATATACATTACAGGCTTGATGTATGTGCATTTTTGTAAATGTTATTTGGCTGGAGAACTGCACTGCAAAATTTGGAGGCGTGCAAATTTTGAAAGATTGCTGTGTTTCAGTTTGTGTGTTGTTTTGGAAAGTGTGAATTTTGTAGGTGCACTTTTATATGCAACATGAATTGAATGCCTGCTCAGGACAACGTGTCTGTACAAAATTAATTAGTGCCAGGAGGCTAGGTTCTGAGCAATCAGCAAATTGCAATGGTCAGGGGTTTGTTTGTTTTTTGTTTTTTAGGAAAACAGAAAGCTGTTCACAAAGACCAGACAATGGAGATATTGAAAATCAGAAAATCATGTGCCATGTTAGAGGCACACAATACGTGTGTTCTCTATGTGTCCTGGAACGGATGAATTAATAGGAAATTTCATAATATGTTCCATAAAGAAAGCAAAGAAAGTTTAAGTTTGACAAGAGACTGCAAGATATTTAAAAATGCATCTCCAATCTGAATTCTGTGGTATAAAAAACTAAACAGTCCACCACATAAACTCACGATCTGCTTCACTAACTTTTGGAGTTCATATTTCCTACTGCATATACTGTGCTGAGCATTCCTCATCAGTCCTTTTCTTCTAGAAAAAATGTGCTGGTACTCACCAAAAAGTTGTTACAGTTAAGTGCCACAACTTTAACCATTGCTTTTTTCTAGAAAAAAAATGGTGCTGGTACTGTGTACTCTTGAGTACATCCAGAAAAAATCACTGCTCCTCATAGAAGCGAATGGGAGCCCCTGTGCTGAGGGGTCACGTCCAAGAAACATCAAGAATAGACTTTAGGTCACATCTAATATTACCAGTTTCACTCCTGGGAATAAGCTACAAGTTACTCCCATGATTAAATCTGTATTAGGACAGACACTCATGTCTAGACATAAGCCAGAGTTAGAGAAACATATATTTGCTTGGCTCATGAGCAGACATGAGTGTGAGTCCTTCCAACATTATAATTTCATCAATAAGATGACCAACAAGGAAAAAATTATGGGGACAAGTCATGTACACTACATGAAATAGGAACCCTTTTCCATATAATTTTAGGGTGATGTCTACTGTGTTATTTTTAGAGGGAAAAGTGATTTAAAAAATATTAATAATTTTTTTAGAAGAAACTCTAAAAACATATGGAAGGGAGAATTCTGTATAATGCATACAGCATTATGCATTATGCTGTATGCATTATACAGAAAATGCCCACCATCCATAAACCAAATTAATTTATGTCAATTGAATTAAAGGATTTGTTTGCAAATATGGCAAACTTGGATAAATGGTTCATTGCCAACAGAAAGTACACAAGCAACTTTGGAGATTTTACAAGGAAAAAGTTGCATGATTCATAGCTCTTGGCTAAAGGAACTAGGTTTTTCCTTTTTGCATAAATGAAGAGCTATCAGAGTTCTGTGCAAAATATAACAACCATCTTAACAAAGGCATCTTTTCAGAAACTTAAACCTCACCATAAATTGGCCACCCAGAGTGTTTCTAAATGAAAAGAAATGTCTCCCTCTGGTATACTTTAAATACTGCAGAGGAAATCCAGGGAAAATTTCAATGAAGCCTTCCAAGAAAGTGTGCTTGAAATAGTAACTAAAATGCCAGGTAAATAGTAAAACCTGATGGACTGACTTCTGTAATTATGAAGGAATTTGTGGATCTCAGACTCAAGTAAGTTAATTTAAGAAAAGACAAATTAAATTATGAAGGTGATTGTTCTTGTTATCTGATCAATATCCACATTAAGAGTAAAGCGTGCCTTGGAAACTTGAACATACCAAAAATCTGCAATCAAAATAAGCCATAACTTCTATAAGCCGGAAGGACTAGGAGATCCCAATCAAGGATTTGCCAGATTGTCAGCATGTCCACATTTGACAATGGTGATCACCTCTCTGGGATGTAAAAAGGGCATGGAATCCAGCTTGCCTCCACGCAAGCGCCAGACTAGCAGTTCACAAACAGTTCAGGAGCGCTGACGGAACACACCCACCCAGATGTGCTGGCTCCCACCATTGGCCACTGGCACCAACGGGAGTTTCCCTCCAAAGTACAGCTTTGTGGGGTAGGTGTAGGAGGAAAGGTTCTGATTCTGACTGGGCTCTCCAGTGGCTCTTATTTACCATAAAAACAATACACGCACTGTTAAAACATGTGATTGCATGATGTGTCGTTTGGCCCATGCTCAATCACATTATTTGAAACTGCATCTTGGGCACTAAGATCCTCTTCAGCATGTTCTGCAAACATACTGTTTCCCCTTCTAAGATAAAAGGGAGTTCCGAATACCTCAACGGGACTTTTATCACAGCAACAATAGCATCCTGGTAGCTTCTTTCTTGCCAGCTCAATATGTAAGGGACAAGGTGTCTCAAAGACCTACAACTCTTTCCACCGAGGCAGCTTGCGGGCAGATAAAAACTGTTGGTTTAATAGGGTAGCCATGTGTTCTACTTTACAGAGGATGGTCCTCTGTAAGGGCTGCCAGAGGACAACTCTGTTTCTAGGAACCCGCTAGGTGAGGGTTGTCCAGTCCAAATCTGGTTCAAAGATAAGTAATTATAAAAAGGGAGAGCAAAAGTCTTGACAATGCCCATCAGCAGCTTGCTGGTCGGCAGACTGACAAAGCAGTCATCTAATGTCTTCTTCGTTAAGGTGAGATTTATTGTATTTCTATTTAAATTCTAGATTTTTTTCCCTTCTGAATTTGTGCCTATGTATATAATTTCCCCCCTATGAAAATTGATAGTGTGGGGCCACCATTCTGCATCAGAGTCGTATCAGAGGGGGAAAATCAAAGCTCACTTACCCCCTCCATGCTAAAATTCTAATCCAGATTGCTCCTCCTGCACTGGCAATTTTGTACTTAAGGGCAAAGATGTGAAGAAGAAGAGGAGTTTGGATTTGATACCCCGCCTTTCACTCCCCTTCAGGAGTCTCAAAGTGGCTAATATTCTCCTTTCCCTTCCTCCCCCACAACAAACACTCTGTGAGGTGAGTGGGGCTGAGAGACTTCAAAGAAGTGTGACTGGCCCAAGGTCACCCAGCAGCTGCATGTGAAGGAGCAGAGACGTGAACCTGGTTCACCAGATTACGAGACTACCACTCTTAACCACTACACCACACTGGCTCTCAATGTGGAGCTAATGTAGTATCTAGTCTGGACAGCTTGTTTGACGCTGCCAGCTGAGCTGCTACAAATTGCCCAGAAATCCTGTTTGAGCCTACTGAAATCTTCTCCTCTTCCTCTGTTTTACCCACAATGTGGAGAGACTATGGAAGTGCTGCTCAGCTGAATGTGCTTATGATTATGAGCACCAAAATTTGTGTGGTCTCCCTGTATTACTTTTCCTTATGTGCATATAAACTTGAGAGATTTAGGCTTATTGTTGCATTTTACTTACTTATTTATTTTTGTCTGGAGTACCAAACTATTCAAATAACACCTGTCCTGAAAAAGGCAACGTAAGAGAAAAATAACAATAATTACCCAGCCTTGTTGGTGTGGCTTTTGGAGCAGGTGGCTGGGGTGCTGAAGGAACTGGCTGCATTTCACTTGAAGCTACAGTGAAAGAAATGGCCAAACCTTTATAAAGAGCATTGGTGCAAAATTCACCTTACAAGTCTGTAAGACCCCATTGTCATACAGGGCCTTCTGGGGACATAATTTTGCAAATTATAGAAAGATAATTCCACTTCGTTCAATTATCTTTATAGAAAGATAATTGAACGAAGTGGAAATTGATTGCATCATAATCCATCATGTACAGAACCAAAGAAAACATTACCATTGCAATATAGCTTTTTAATGAAATATTAAAGAAGTGAGTTAAAATGATTGTTAGTTGTATTTAAAAAGCTTGCCATTACCCAATGTTTCCGTGGGCATTTGAAGTGAGTGAGGTGTTTTAGTTTTAGGAATTTCTGGCAACTCATGTGGAGCTAGAAGTTGGAAAAAGAAAAAGAAGCCCAATGTATCAGTATTCAAAATACTGAAAATAAATACTTACTACTTCATAATTTGGTTTAACAAACAGACAGAAAATCTTATTAATCTCTATGTTTCGGTGGTGGTGGACAACCTCACTTGATTAGGCTGTGGTAAGCAACTATTTTGTTTGCTAAGCTCCACTGAATCAATACCAAACAGCAAGACAAAACAGGCCTAAACTAGCTGAACATATAGACTGACCAAATTACAAGGAGCAAATTTACAAAGACTGAGCCAAATACAGGAGTGATCACACAGGTATGAATCATAACTGAGGTTTTAATTCAAAATAGCTGAAAGTGCCAATAGTAATAATAATAATTTATTATTTATACCCCACCCATCTGGCTGGGTTTCTCCAGCCACTCTGGGCGACTCCCAGCAGAATGTTAATAATAATAATAATAATAATAATAATAATAATAATAATGAGACAAAACATTAGACACTACAAACTTCCCTAAACCTCCCATAGGGTGAAGATGATGTGGCATGTGAGAAAGATTGTGAGAATATATACCCAAACCATTATCTTTTATTATAAATATAAGAACAACACACACACATTTTGGAAGTTAATTATCTGGTTATTTGTGATTATTTTCATATATATCTAGAAACCTATAGATGTACTCTATGGCTTATGCCTAAGACATTTTCTAATGATTCCAGACACTTTTTCTTAAGAATTAACACATAACTCTCTTAAACCTTATTTTTGGTTCTTTATGATTTTTTCTTTTCCTTTATGAGTGAACCTTTGTGATCTGCATGGTATTTATGGTTCACAGTATTCTCCCTCTCTCTCTGACTTAATTTAATACTCTATTAAGTCAACCATAAAATAAAAAGGTTTCTATAATATTATTTTTCTGATAAAAAGTGGTGTAGATAAACAAAAAGAAAATTAGCAGATGAATTCAAATCATTGCCTGTAGAATAGCTACATAGTCAAACTTGCAAGTAAAATGTTGCTGGATCTTTTTGTAATATTAAAGGTTGCTATACATGGAATCCAACTGTTATGTATAAATTTTGCCAATTCTGTCTTTAGAGGGGCATAATTTTCTTGGAGATTACTTTATTTCCTATTGTGAGCAATTAAAAAACCCATGGGTTTGACTTTAAATCCTTTTCTGTCCATACTCAGTATAATTCCTTACAATTTTAAACAAGTGCTAGCAATATGTATTATATGAGCCTATTTTTATTGTCTGACATCAATTATATAAGGAACCATAGATTCACTTTGATACCCAAAGCTTTCCTTTCCATTCAGTAACAATAGCTTTGAATTAATTTCTCAGAGGCCACTTGTTCATAAGATTCCTGACTCTCCATTTTGCTTCACATTTAATTCCATCAAAATATATTCTTTTTTATATACTCATCTTATTTAACTAGAACGATTATCTTTAAAATAATGAATGAGAAAGGTGCTTTGTAGGCTTTGTAAAATTGTAATGATCAGCTTTAATTGAAACAGGTTTACTTATATATGTCCATACACTCCCCACCACCATATTGCAGTGATTACTTGCTTATTATACGACAGTCATGACTTCAGTAATACAATAAAATGTTTCTCTTTAACATATATGCACCTACACATACCAGAGGTAGCCTTCAGCAGCCCTGTGTCTGCAGCAGAAATACTATGTACAGAGTATTTATCCTGTGTGTCAGGTGGCAATTCAACCAAAGGTTTTGAAGATTCCACTTCCCTTTCAGTGTGAGCTAAAAAAAATAGAGTTAACATCCTTTCTTTAGACATTCAGGACACTATGGCCACATTATGCAAAGCAGGACAGGGTGACGAAGACAACTTCACGAAGATAATATTTTGTCTTCAAGGGAGCTTCCAGACTTCCACTATCTTTGGGTGGTATTCAGCCACATACCTGCAGATTCAGGTTGCACAATTAAAGCTGATTTTGTACTCTTGTGTAACAAACCTGCTCCCCTCCTCAAAAAATGAAAATAAAATAAACCAGACTGCTAGTGACAAGGGAAGTGAAGGATAATGATTGCTTGGTGCAACATTGTATAATTACCCTGTGAACAAATCACAACAAATACTCAATAAATAGCCAACATTGTCTGCAAACTTTGTGCAAACACATCAGGATAAATGCTCAACAAACAGGTCACCCAGAAGCATCTTTTGTCTCACTACTTCAATAGCCATGATGTATTTTGCTGAAGAAAAATGGATTTTTTTAGTTGGCAATACAAAAAGACATTAAATATCTCTCCCAGCTAGCAAGCATGTTTTTTCAAAATCACTGAAAGAAACACTGAAAAAGACACTAAAAAGCAACAGAGACCACAATCTTATGCATGCTTCCTTAGCTTTAAGTCACACTAAATTCAATATTGAGCAAACAGGTATAGGATCACAACTATATTTCACGAATGCTCCAAAAATACAGGAAGCTGATGCAAGACTGATTGCATTCCCCTACATGGCAGTAACTACTTGCTTATCTATTATATAGCAGTTGATTCTGTTTCATATGTATGCACCCACACATATCAGAGGTAGCCTTCAGTAGCCCTAGGTCTGCAATGGAAATGCCATAAACAAAGTATTTACCCAGTGTGTCAAGTGGCAATTTAGCCAAAGGAGTTTTATTAAGTTTTGAGGATTCTGGTTCACTTTCAGAATGAGCTTTAAAAAAGAAAGAGAAAAGGGTTAATATTATTTCTTTATTGGAAAGAGGACACCACATTCTGTTAGCACAGCAGTTGCAATTCTGCCATAATGTTCCTAAAGCGCTGTTATCAAAAGCTGGTCACATTGAGCATGTGGGGTATATGTAGCCTCATATAACCAACATGCTTAACAGTAATTAATGCATGAAGGGGTTAAGACCAGAGAGTAAGCTGTCCTGCCAGGCTTAGCAAGGTCACATTCCCTCACCTTGGGAGGAAATGTTACCAAACTCTTCTTCTTTTACTACTTCCACCATATGAACCTGACCAGTAAGGATGTCTAAGATGGATGCTCTAAGTTTAGACTTAGCAAGGCTTCCACAAGCCACCTTTGTGTTGCTATACAAAAAATTCAGAAACTCTTACCACTTTTTTTTTTTTTGCTGCTGTATGGAAAAGCACATGGATCTGACCTTTGAAGAGTTTGTAAGTAAACCATTTTTAACTTACCAAACATGTAGTCTCTTTCTCTGCAAAGGGGAAGTGGGGAGTTTTGAAAGAAACTTAGAAGGGAACATTAAAAAGATCTAACAGCCTATAGTTTCAAGCTTTACTTTGCTGCATGTTTTGTGATTTTAAATCTCTGCAGGGGCTCTCTCACTAAATAGGACTTGCAGCACAGGAAGGTTGTATTTTACCTGGAGAGCTCTTTGTTTCTTCTGAGGCACTGGCAGCTGTAGGTTTACTGCTTCCCCAGTCTAGTTCAGTCATAGCTGCAAGATTTAAAAAGTTAGCATAATTCTTAGTGTAGGGTAGGATATCCAAGTATAATTGAATTAGGTCAAGCAGCATGTAACAAAAGAAACTTCATTTCAGAATATAAGGTCTTTGTTAGACATTTAAAATCCTTTGATCATTCAATCAAGGAAGGGCATGTACAACTAATTATAAAACACAGTATATTGTGCATTCTTTCAAAGTAATTTCTCCTTGTAAATAGGCAAGGGTGTAGCTAACAATAGCCAGTCCCACTGTCATGCAAGTCAAATAGAAACCATTACAGTGATCATTTTGGATTTATGCAAGGGAACAATTCATTGGTGGTTTGAGTAATTTAAGAGACCAAGTTAGAGGAGTGAAGAAATATCAGAAAGCGTGAATAAATACAAGCTGTATTATAAAGAGAAAAGTGGTAAATGGAGCATGGAAGGGATCAAATAATGGAAAAGTACATTTATTGTGTTTTGAAAAACAAATAAGAAAAGGATGAAAATGTTCTGCTAACGAAAGGACACCAACATCATTTTCATATAAATTTAAAAACTTGATAGTGAACCGAATATTACACTGAGCATAAAAGCACATACAGGGGTACCTCGGGTTACATACGCTTCAGGTTACATACGCTTCAGGTTACATACTCCTCTAACCCAGAAATAGTACCTCGGGTTAAGAACTTTGCTTCAGGATGAGAACAGAAATCGTGCTCCGGCGGCACGGCGGCAGCACGAGGTCCCATTAGCTAAAGTGGTGCTTCAGGTTAAGAACAGTTTCAGGTTAAGAACGGACCTCTGGAATGAATTAAGTACTTAACCTGAGGTACCACTATATACAGTATTTCACCAGAAATGTACGGTCACTGAAACTCCATGAAATAGTTTTTTCAGCTTGTGATTGAAAACCATTCACTCAATTTCCACTTAAAGATCATGCATGAAAAAATATCTGGATAATTGTAGTGGCTACCTAAGACTCTGTAGAAAAGATAGAACAGTGCATCCAGGCCACCTCTCCATCTCCAAGAATGGATATAGCTAGTTCAGCAGCTGGTAGAGGCACTACCAAGTTATTGGATGTTATTTACATATCCAATGGCAATGCTGGATCTAAAAACCAGCCGCAAGCTGTAGATATCTGATTAATGTTTCCAATTTTCCTGTATACCCCTTTTTAAAACCAGTGTTCTAAAAGATATCCATTGTCTTCTGCTTCATAGTTTGCCTCTTCCATGTTACTGAAACAATTAGCAGTGCAATCCTGTGCATATCTCTTTGGCTTCCGTGGTGCTTACCCTTAAACAGGGCCATCTTTACCCGGGGGTGCAAGGGGTGTGGGGCACCCGGATGCCAAATTCTGGGGGGCGCCAAATGTATACCTACTGTATACCAGTCCCTCTTGATGGGTGGCAGTGAAAAGCAATGGAGCAAAAGTCCCCGGCCCCCGGTCAACAACTCTGGCTCCCCCTCTCCCCAAAGAATCTCACCTTTGAGTTCACTCCCCCTAAAAAAAAGCCAACAACTTTGGGTTCCTGCCCTCCCCTCTTTGCACCCCAACAGTGCATATACTAAAGACAGCCCTGCCCTTAAATATGTGCACATTGGATTGCAGCCAAAATATCACAGGCCAAAAAGAACCCCCCCCCCAAAAAAAAACAGCTTGCTATAATGCAACAGAAAGCATTAAACTGGACAAGTGCCAGAGCATGTCCCTGATTGCTGGGTATGACTCATTTAAACACTATCCTAACTAAGACACCTCAGCTATCAAGCAGGCTGTTCCATCTGTAACAGTTTGTTCAGTATACAGAAGTGTAAAAGTATTAGATGGGAGTGCAGTTGACCTCTGTAAAGATTTAATAAGCACAACACACCAGCAGAATATTAAATGAGCTTCCAAATCAGAAAAATTCTGAAGTTTATAACTCATATAAAACGAATATGAACCTTGGGTTCAGTACTTAATTCGTTCCGGAGGTCTGTTCTTAACCTGAAACTGTTCTTAACCTGAAGCACCAGATCAGCTAATGGGGCCTCCTGCTGCCGCCGCACCGCCGGAGCACGATTTCTGTTCTCATCCTGAAGTAAAGTTCTTAACCCGAGGTACTATTTCTGGGTTAGTGGAATCTGTAACCTGAAGCGTATGTAACCCGAGGTACCACTGTATAGAAATGCTGAGGGAAATAGTTAACATGCAGGAAAATGAGAATACCTCAATACGTTTTGCCTAACTGATGTAAGCTCAGTTTTATGCAGTATTTTATTAATGTGGTCTAAATAAATGAATGAATTGTTAATTGAGCACACAATCTAATTAAAATAAAATAAACAATAGAAATAAACAGAAAAAAATAATCACCGGGCTGGGATTGGGGAGAGATTTCTTGTACTTCTGGTGTCTTGGATTCCGCAGGCCATTCCTGGGTTTCATTCTTAGCTTTTTAAAGAAAATGTAGGATTTAGTAAACACATATATTATCCATTACAACTACAAAGAATGTGACAAGAAGCAAAGGATCTAAATTTTTGGAAAGTAAATTCCCTAACTTCTCATTGTTCTGCTTTTCTTAATAATAATTGACCCAGCATGACTACCATAAACACTAACATCCCTGATGTCGCCAGTGGTCTCAAAACGGGAGACGGTTGAACACCCCTTCCAAACCAGACCACATCATAATAGTGTTTCACATTAGCTAGTCTGATGTGGACCTTGGTACATGCGCAAGTAAGTAAAGGAAAAATTCAAAACCACTAATTTTTAATTTTTCAGAAGGCAAGCGTTAGCAAACGAAGGATACCACAACCACAAATTTCAGGATACTGAACTTCATCTGCAAATTATTATTTTGAATTTTCTCATTAAATGGCAATTCAGTCTCTCATCAACTTTGAAGCCTGAACAGAAGATGGTCTTCCCAAATAATGTCAATTTTTTAAAAAAACGTTACTGATTTTCAGAAAACCACAAAACTCAAGAACCCTGTAGAGCCTATTCTTCACCCTTATTTTTCTTAAGTCCTTTCACACTAAAAGATCTTTCCGTATTGTTTCTCAGACATTTAGTTCCTTCCTGCTTCTTCTCCTAGTCAGTTGGTGTTTAACCTCATAACTCCACATGTAAGCTTCTACTCAGAATGGCTTTGTTTGCCAGGAGTAATAAACCTTAAGTTTATTTATTCCTTCAAACAGCATTCTTAGCAGACTGTTTATTTCTGTACTCTGCTGCAATATATATGTGGAACCCCAGCAATGTTGTCTTGTAATATATTCCATCTCCGTAAAATCTTTTAGACAAAATGACTAAATAAAGGATATGTTCACCTAAGCTTCCATAGTCTTTCCAAACATTTTGAATCTATTGGCTTAGTTATTTTAACTGGCAAATCTGGATACATGTGATGCGCCATCAAGGGATAATTTTAAGTGTGAGGCATCGTGATACCATTTATGTTCGGTATTCCTCATCTTTGAGGAGTAAAATCTCTGAATGGTGCTTTTTTTTGCCTAGTCTGTTTTCCTCCTAGTTAAGACAGTCTGTCATCTACTAAGCTTTTGATCTTGCAGGTCAAGTGGGTTTACCTGAAAAAGAAGAGTTTTGGGGGAATAATTTTTGATATACGGTCCTAAACAGGACAACATATATTTAGTCCATTCATGTATTTTAGACTATTTAATTTTGTAAAAAGAGATTTATATTTTAAACTTTCCAATTTATTTACCTTTTTAAAGATTTGTACACCCCTTTGCAGCCACCTTTGATCAGCTCATTGGTGCCAGCTATGAACTTTGCTTTAGGCAGGGAACAGCTCCATTTGGTGATTCCGGATCAGGAACTCCTGAGCGCGGCCAATCCCTGTCTGGTTTGCCAAATCAGTGCCAGCTGCAAATTCCACTTTCAGCAGGGATCAGCTCCAGTTGTCCCCTAGGCACTCTCAAATACTTGGTAACACAAGGCTAACAGGCTGTGTGATGGTCTCAGTGACCAATGGGGGAAGACCCACAGTGGTGAAACATTCCCACTCAATTTCCAAACATGGATGTCTCGCCATCTTGAAATGTCAGAAGCTGGGCAGACCTGATTTACATGCTTCCCAAATCCAGCTACTTGTTTCTGCTTACCCGGTTTTTTCTCTGGTCTTTCAGAGATATCCAGTGATGGCAGTTTCTGTCGGGTTCCATTGAAATCTGGTACAATAAGGTGCACTACACAGGAAGGTAAAGGAGTTGTTCATTCAGGAGTATATTTTTTTAAATGGAGGTTTGTAAATAAAAACCAATATAAAGTGTTAGTGGTGTGGAGAGAGAGCAGTAGGGAAAGAAGATATAATTACGACGAAGGTACTAGTTTCATATTGTAAATACTACAACCTCCTTAACAGCCCCAGCCAAGTTCCCATGCAAGCATTTTAACTTTATGGAAAACATTTTTTACTTACTTGATGGAGGCAAGTAAAGGGTTGTCCCCACTTTACTCATAAAAAATGATAACAACAATGTAGCTACCAGCAGTTTTAAGAATATGCCTTTCCTTATCTCTCTCTGCTCAGATACAGTAGTAGTAAGAAAGATGCAAAGCAAATAATTATAAGAAAAGAGAAAACTCTAAAAGATAAGGGTTGGAGGTGAACCCTGGTGCACCTATCTGGAATAATGGACATCTTAGTCACCTAGTATTGGTCCCGCTAATGGAGCCTTCTCTGGGATTTTAGATTGTGCCCGATGTGTGACATTTTGAAGTACTGTGAAAACAAGAATGGAATGGAACAATTCTCATTATCTACATTGTCTCTAAGTTGCTGCTAAATTACAAATCAAATTCTCTCACACACATGATCAGTACTTGTGACAATACGCAGCCAATTTCAGTAAGGTCCATTAATACTATACCATCAAGTTAAGTAAGTAAAGAGACAGAACTAAATGTCAGCAATGAGAAGAATAGAGTCCATTTGATTAGGCAATAAGGAAACCACAGGGGATTTTAATGAAAGTAGTTTCAGTGGAGAGAAAAAAAGGCAGATGCCAGGTTGCAGGGATCAAAATAAGAGTTGGAAGAGAGGAAGTCAAGGCAGCATAAATTTGTTTATTACATTTGCATGTCACCGATCCAACCATAGTTATCAGGGCAATTAACATAAATAAAATACAATTCACAAGTAAAAAATACAGAAACCAAAACAAAATAAATCACCAAAGCAAAAAAAGTCCAGAGAAAGACTTCAGCTAAAATCAACATAAAACATAGCAGCTAAAAAAATGTAAACAATTAAAACCAGCACATAAACCAGCAATTGGAAACTTGGTGTACAAGTGAAGTACCAATGGCTCATAATGAAAAGGCAGCAAAGATGCCAGGTGAGCCTCTCTGGAGGGAGATATTTCATAAGACACCACCAATTATCAGGTGTTTTGAGATAAATGCAGATAGAACCTCATTAACTCCATCCATTATTCCCCTCTAACTGTTGGGGGGGGGTCATAAGAATGGGGGAAATGGTGGTGTATTCGAAGGAAGTGTGGAAAGAGAGAAGAGACAGGTTGCTGATGTGGTAGTGGAATAACCAGAGTAGATGGCTGACAGGAGTGGAAAGGGTCAAGGGGAATTGAAGACAGATTAAACTAAGGAAGAAGTGTGGCCATCTCATTGAAATATATTATAGGTGAGGTGGGAAAAAGAATAAAACACTGGTCTTCAACAGGCGGGTTGTGCTCTGATCTAAGGTGGGTCACAACAGGAGCACTACCACCATGCAAATACATGAGAAAAGATTAAGAAATGGGGCCCAAAACGCATGTTTGGGTTAAAAGCAGGTCCTGGGTCTGAAAAGGTTGAATATACAAGGAATAAATGATTCTCAGAGATGGCGGGGTTTTCAGAATGTAAGAACACCCCTCTGGATCAGGCCATCTACACTTTGTCCATAGTAGCCAACCAGATGCCTGTGGGAACCTGCAAGCAGGATGAAAACAGAAGAGTACTCTCCCCTCCCATGGAGGTGGACCATAGCCATCCTGGCTAGTAGGCAGGAGGAATGTAGTAAGAAAGGTAGGTAAAGAGCTTAATACAACTAACTTCATTTTTTAACTGAAAGAGACAAGGATCCAAGCAGATTGTGGGGCCTTCACAGGACATCAAAAGAAGAGAAGAAACACAGATTATTATTAGATGGTGTACAGATCAATGTGCTGCCTGGCCAAGAGAAGGAGAGTAGGAATTTAAAATGGACAGACGGCCAAGCCTTTGTGTTTCCTCCTAAAGACGTTAGCATCATGAGATCATCAATAAAGTTGTTGTTGGATAGAGGGGCAGTAGAGGCTAATCTATTAGGCGAAACGGGACACTCCTCCATGAGCCTCAGTCTGCAATCAGTTTTGGGCCACTGATTGCTGAAGCTGTCAATGCACTGACTACATGTTGGATAGCCACAAACACAGTGGTTCAGCTGTTGTGCCAGAAACAAGCTTTTGATGTGCACTTCATACCTCCCAATTTTTGAGAGGGCAGAGGAATACATTGTTGTTTTCAGGTACCCCAGCTAAGACTGATGTGATCTAAGCCTGTGCATGAAAAGAAACAAAGAAGCAGCTTTTAGAGTGGGTCTCAAAAAGAGGTAACAGTCTTCGGTTCTGGAAAGTGCCTTTTGGATCTCCCTCTTTGGGGGGCTGATGTGGGGCAACGTGACTGCTGTATCTAAGAGGTCTGCTTCCACTTATGTCCCACGTTTAAATAAATTGAAGTACATCATAATGCTTTTATTCTCCAGGAATCTGTCTTCTCAAAGGAATCAAATCTAGGCCACTCTGTTCCTATTCAAGGTTTAACTTTAGGTGTCCCACAATATGTTTCCAGGTTCCAAAATTCCATTTGACCTATACAAAACTGGGCTCTTGGAATGGATGTAGCCATATGAAATGCTGTATTGCCCTGGGGTTGTGTCCCTAGGACAGTTTGGTGTGCATCTTCAAAATCTTTCTTTCTTTGCAGCCAGAAGAGATAATGCAGACTGCCAACAGGATATGGACAGGGACTTGGTTGTTGCCAAAAATATTAATTTAACCCAAGATTTTTTCTTTTCTTTTCTGCAGGGATAAGAAGTCATGAGGTAAGTTTTGCATTCAGTGTGACAATGGAATTCGGTTAAAGGGATTAGATTTGAGAATGTTTCCTCCAATCTTAAGACAATAATATTATTTTCTGTTCAGGGACCCTCCCCCCAACACACCCCAATTATTTTCATGCATAAAGAAATGCCTTCCATTCTATGGAAATCAAGTATGAGAAGTCACACACATTACCTTGTTTGATTACTGTATAAGGAAGATGAACTTTTGAATCTGCTGGTATAAACTGGAGAGGAAAAGAAAACATTCTATAAAAATACGAAGGTTACTTGCTTTTTCTTGAAGTGGCAAAATAAGTTTTTTCCTAAAGCTCAGTTGTCCCAAGAATGGACATATCTTCCAAGTGCAAAGCAAAATAATACTGCTGATTCAGTTTTATCTAGCTATACAGCCAGTACATGTTTAACTTCATAAATGCAAATGACCCATGCTGTCCTGGCTGCTAACAGCCTAGCAGGACAACCTATGGCTTTTGATTGCTGAATCTGCCAATGCACTATCCATGCAGTGGATAGCCATAAAAACAGGGGTTCAGCTTGGGCACCAGAAAACAAACTTTTGATGTGCATTTCATACCCAAGCGCTACCATAAGGTAACCAGATTTTTTTCAATGAATCCGGGGACACTTTTCAACTTCAATGGATTTTGTATGGGGACTGATTTTTAAATCCGAGGACTGTCCCTGGGAAACGGGGACGTCTGGTAACCTTATGCTACCACCCAATTTGGACAAGGCAGAGGAATATATTGTTGCTTTGAAGTTTCAACCACACAGAGACAACATCCCACCTGACATGATAGAAACTGGATTTTAGATTTGGCAATTGTATAGTGTGTTCTTATTTGATAATGATTGCTTTCCAACAGAATAAAAAGCTCTTTGTCTTTACAAGGAAAATAAGATTCAACGTCTTAAAAAACTAGCTTTCTGTGTCACAGAAGTGGCAAACTTCATCTCTCTCCTATTGGACCTTCTGGATAGCCACTGCTTTAGGCAGCTCCCACAGCCAACATTTTAACTGTAGAAAGTCTGGAAAGTACAAGAAATGCCAGAAATATAGAAAACTCAAAGCAGCAATAACAATTAAATCTTCTCTGAGTATAAGGCTAATGCAAGAATGTAACGGAACACATGCATTCTGTCCATTTTTCAGTATGGGAATGTGTATACATTAAAATGGCAAACTTATCACATGCATCAGAACTATAATTCTATATGGAATTATATGGAATTCTATTCTCCCAAGTGGCCAGACTTGGGAATTATGGTGCCCTATACATGGTCAAAAATTGGTGACCCCGCCCTCATTCTTCCTCCCCGAAGGTGGGCAAGGAGGCACCTGGCTTTGGGAAGGAGGGGCAAAGGGTGTGGCAGGTTCAATTACAAAACAGCTTTAACAGAAAAATCAAGGTTTTGCAATTCAATCTTAAACAGGCCTGAAATGGTTATACCCCAGCACAGAATGAGAGTAAAACTGCCACATAACTTGGTGATAATTGTACAAGAATCAAATATAATTATTTGTGGTCAGCAGGCATATGGGAAGAAGGGAAATGGTTATTTTTCTACATCTGGTTTTCAGAAGCTTGTCAAAAAGGCTTCCAAAACAGCTAGGTTATGAGACCGCAGGTTCAAAAAATGATAAAAGCATAGGAAATTAAACTATTTACACTAGAAATAATAATAATTACATATCAATAGTTGGAGCAGAAATTAAGTATCTGTGTTAACCCAGTTTCTGCTCAAAAGACTCAACAATCTTGAAAATGTTTCCTTCATTCTTAGTCCCAGTTGATAGTTAAGTATATTATTTAGGGTATTTTGTAACAAAAAGGCTAGAAGCAGCTCCTATTTTTTATTTACTTATCTCATTTCCTCCTAAAGGGGAAGGAAATTCTGACATAATGTTAAAAGACCTTTGGCATTCCCAGGGATCAGGCACCAGCCTGGCTGTAGATACTGTAGTTGTAAGAATTACCTGACTCAACCCCAGACTATAAATCAGGTTGTGTAACTAAGTCTGCCTACAACATAAGGTGCAATGAAAGCATGATTTGATGTTCAGAAGACATCTAAAAATTAAACAAACATGGTTATCACAAAGAGAGAATACATTATGCAATATCATAATTTACACTGACAGCTTTACTGATTGATGTGAGGTTTGTTAAACTTTTATTTCACAGAGAACAAATGTGAGAAATGAAGGACTTAAAGATACTACTGCAAGTATATAAAAAAGCAAAGGATCTTGTGGCATCTTAAAGAGTAACAAATAATTATGACTTAAGCTTTCATGACTACAATCTACTTCATCAGATGTATAAAATGTAATCCGCAGGCACATATTAAAAAGTGAAAGTTGGAATTAAATGGCAATGAAATTGAAAAAGTACAGTTAAATTAGAACTTAGATTCATGCACAAAGAACCCTCCTGAGTGACCCTTCACAGTAGCAGTAATTAGTGATAACATAACTACAGTATGTTAGCATTGCTGAGTAAAAAAATATTCAGGACCAAATTAATAGAATCTTTGAAAAGTTTTAATTAGGGAGGGAAGGATCTGCCAATTTTTGTTCTCTCAGTTTGTTATTTTTCTGATCTTAAATTAATCCTTCACATTTCTATGATGTGGATAAATCACTTCTGTGATTTTTTTTTAAAAAGAATACCTCATGAAAATTCTTCAACATTTGAGTGTCAATTTCTCCTAAGACACAGTTTTTGTATGTGGTTTTTCACAACATAGTCCATTTTTGTATATTTTCACGACTATCTTCCTTTGTTGCACAATTTTTTACCCAATATATCCATTTTTGTAAATCTCGTTTGGTTGGAGAATTCCACTGCAAAATTCAAGTGTGATTTTCAGATGGCTGTGTTTCAGTTCTCATATTGTTTCAAAGTGTGAGTTGCATGGATTTAGGTTTGAATGCAAACTGAATCAAATTTCCCCTAGCTTTAATTTAGAAGTTTCACGTTGGTGTTTCTTATTGAAGTTCCTTTGTTCAAGGATGGCCATAAATAGGGTTGCCATATTTCAAAAAGTAAAAACCAGGACACCCCAAAAGTTGTTGGTTGTTTTTTTAAAAAAACAAAAGATAATAGTAATAAAACATAAACTGACTTGCCTAACATCAATTTCTCAGAAATTCCCCCCAGACATCAATTCCGCTCAGGAACCTTTTTCAGCCCAAGGGCCACATTCTCTTCTGGATAACCTTTTGGGGGCCACATGCCAGTGATGGGAAGGGAAGGGCTAAAGGCAAATGTGGCTGGAGCAATAAATATGATTTTTGGCTTTGAACACTATGAGTTTCTTCACTATCCTCTCTATCCTCCACTCAGACAAGCAAGGAGCATTGTCAAAGGACACATTCCAGCCAGGCAAAATCACTTATGGAAGGAGGGTGTTTTGCCTGGGAAGAGTCCAAGGCCTGAGATTCTATAGATGGCTAAACATTACTGTAAGATTTGTGTTCTTTTATTTGTTTGCATAGGGACTGCAGACCTATCTGTCCTACAGAGAATACAGAAGGAGATTGATGTGCATTAGATTATATGTGACAGAAAAATGGGAGATTAATGGAAGTGAGCACTGCATAACTAAGAGAAGATTAGTTATACAAGCAGTGCCAGAAACCAGACATATTGACTCCGGATTGTATGCCTAATGCACTTAACCATCTATGTTTCACGTTTTATGTTTGGCAAAAACATAAAAGAGTAGGAAGTAGCCATGTAGTTTTTGGCAGATAATACATCTTTTCTTTCTTTCTTTCTTTCTTTCTTTTTTTGCTGACTTTTTGGGAAATGGCCAAAATAACATACATACATTTTAAAGATGCAAGACATCTCTTTTAAGTCAGGCCTGCTCTGTTTGACTGGACAAATCTTTGAGAAAATCTTGTTTTTCTTCGGAAACTAAAGTTCCCGCCTTCTCGGTCAGAGAATCAACTTGACATTATAAAACTGTTGCATCAGCATCAAGCAGAAGTGAAATACATCATCTGACAGTGTTTCCTTCTGCCTCTTCCATACTCATGGCTTATGGAATATAATAAACAACAGACCAAAGGATGGCATGTAATTTTTACAGCTTTCCTATGACCCTGTATCTGGCTTGCAAGGAGGTTAAGAGAGCAGAACTGGATGAAGAGTGTTTTAATTCTTTCCCACACAACTTAGAAACTTGACATTTGGTATACATGCAGACAAACGTACCCCGATTCCAAAAATGCACAGCCACAAACTGAAAAATAGGATATGTCTCTGGTTCAAACCTCCGAGTTAAACTACATCCCAAAATGATTCAACATTTTCCCACATGAGCCATGAAGCTGAAATTCAGTTCACATGTAATGGCACTCTCTTTAGTTCTTTATTAGTTACACTTAGTTAATTGCTAGACTAGTATGAAAATGGAATATTTACAGTGAACATTGTAATAAGCAGTATTCTTAACAAGCCAATCCACATATGAGATAGAATGTTGGGAGATTTGCCTATCCATCATTGAATGATCTAATCTCACCAACCACTGGTGCTGGGCCTGCTGTGAATTCCAGTATTGTGAGGGAGAATATCTTTGCTCTATCCACTTTCTCTACACATGCATAATCTTAAACACTTTACTTGCTTTTTACCTAAACAAAAAAGCTGCCAAATATTTAATCTTTCCTCGTAAGGGAATTGCTCCAGCCTTTTGATCATTTGAGTTGATCTTTTGTGAATCTTTTCCAGCTCAACGGTATCTTTTTTGAGGTGAAGTGACTGGAAATGTACATTGTATTCCAAGTGAAGTCACACAGTAGATTTGTAATGATGGCAAATTCATTTTGATTATGATATCATCAGTTCCATCTAACCATGCAATTCTGTTCTGGCATTGTTAGGCAGAAAAGCAAAGTAAAATCAGGTTGAAAACTGATTTTCTAATTTACTCCCAATCACTGATTCTATCAACAATTCAAATGTTTTTGACAGAAAGAGTGTTTGGGGAAAACTTTGAAATTTATATAATCTATATCTGTTATCCACGTTTGTTGCAGAAATAGAATCAAACAAAGCCCTTCTACACTGTAAAAGCTGCCGCCCCCCTTGAGAGAACAGTATTTGTGTATCAAATTGCAATGGTAGAGCAATTATATACCATGTTTTTCCATCTCCAAAAATAATTCTCATCTGCCAAGGCTGGATTTGGTATAAATTTGATATACTGCACCTAAAAATGCTATTCAGTTTTCTGTGAAATTGCGATGGACAGGGTACTCTTCTGATTTGAGGAAGTACTTGTGTGTTCCTTGAGAGGATGTAATAATATTGTTTGCATAACTTTAGTTGAGGGAAAAAAATAAAAACCCCAGAACTGCCAGATTTGATATATTAGTCATTTATACAGTATTAGACCCCAAAATAAGCTTATTTCCATACCTGAGTTGGGATTCTTGGTATTTTGTAATTATTCTGGAGTTGTCCATTTTCTTTGTTTTTACCTGGTTGAAAAACACAACAAAATTACTCTGTGTTTTTCAGCACACAAAACCCCTCTTAATATTCAA
The DNA here is from genome assembly GCF_965153285.1 of Podarcis tiliguerta. Classification (NCBI taxonomy): domain Eukaryota; kingdom Metazoa; phylum Chordata; class Lepidosauria; order Squamata; family Lacertidae; genus Podarcis; species Podarcis tiliguerta. The sequence continues at coordinate 33,136,015 of NC_139537.1, forward strand.
ACATAGGGAGATCTATTCCAGTTGGTCCCCAGTGTTTATGGCTGTTAATGATCAAACTGTTATTTATTCTCCTTCTATTTACATTCTCGACAGTATAGAGCTCCCACTTTTTGTCCAGTTCAGACATACACAACAGTTCAAGGGTAGGGAATTGACCCTCTAGCTCCATCAAAATATTTATTCTTGCACACAAAAGCCACATTGAAAGTTTAACTATAGTAATGGTTATGGTTGCACTATGCTTAACCATTATTAAGGCGAGCTAGAGTTTCCATTGTAACTGTGGTTTGAAGCAATACTTTGAAAAGGAAGGAACTGGCATATAAGTGACAAGACAGCATGCAGGCCTGCAGAGATTGGGAGCTCTATACATGCGGCTGGTTTGCTGGTTGGGACAAAGCCCAAAGACCTGTTTTTGGTTTAGTATTTGTAAACTGTATTTGTAGTATTTGTAAATTGTCTATTTTAATCTGAATTTATGTAGATTATTCTAGTGTGGGCTCAGCAATTAATATAGAAAATAGAGGACATTACACAGCTTGAGAAACATTCCATACCTACACAAAGGGTTTTCTACTGCATGCATGAAAGATTTTAAATCAGAATAAAACAAAAATCTATGCCATAAATAAAATGAAATAACCATAACCCAAATTAAGGAAGCAAATATGCTGCTTCAGAACCTACTGTATTTTTCCTTGTATTGGGTGAGGGTTTTTGGACACAAAAATCATGTCAAAAAACTGGGGTTCTTTAATACACAGATAGTGGCATGGAGGGAGATGCTGCTGCGGAAAAGTACAGTACAGACGGAAGTACAGACGGAAAAGTACAGTAGTTTTTTAAGGTGAATGAGCGGAAAAGGGGAATCTTCAATTTTGCATCTCGAGTTCCCAAGATCCACCCCCCAAAAAATACACACGGACACTTATATTAGTTTAAGTTTTTGGGCAAATTTTGGCCACAACTTTATTGAAATACAATCCTGTGAGCGGTATTGGCTTAGGCATTGACTCCCCACTATAATGGAGTCCACCTCTCAAGGTGATCGTCCAATGGGGTATACCAAATGAGGGAGCAAGGTTGATGAGGACCAACCTAAGCTCACCCCGGGGTTCATGTGGTCCTGGCATGGCCCTAGCCCCTCAAGCGGACTTCGGACGAGATCCAGTACCCCCAGATTCCTTTAATGGAATACCCAGTTCCCCTCCCCACAATCCAACTGAGCCAGTGCCTAACCGCCACCTTACAAGTTGTGAAGATTTGCTATGGGGTAGGTGAAAACCAAATGGCTAAAGCCAATCTGCCAAATGGAAAAAAAATCCTACCCAGTCCCTGTCCCAAAACAGGTGCTCCAAACCAAAGCAAGGCCAAGCTAAACTAGGGAGGGTGGGCGTGTGTTCAGCAGTGTGAAGCAAGTGCCCCTGCTTGCGTCACACTGCCATTTTTAAAGCCCCTGGGATCATGCCACTTACTGGCTATGGGCTAAAACCGCCTGGTGTGATCCCAGGGGAATGGCCAGGAGTCCCTGCTCCTTCCCCCACCCCCATTTTAACCCTATCGGGTGAGCTCTTGGGTCCCGAGCGCAACCAGGACCCTCTATTATGAGGATCCCATATGTATGAGAGACAATGCCAAGCACTAACAGATGCTAGTACTGTAGGAATAGATGGATGTAACAAAATGGATACGATGCTATTTTGCCACGTAAAATGGGAGAGAAAGCAATCCAAGGGAAACAGGAATTAGAGACACCCACTCTGATTTTGCAGGAGCAGAAATCAATAGTTGTCAAATTAAGAAAGGCTATTCAAAGGGCAATTAAAACATTAACCTCCTAGCTGTGATCAATAGAAAGAAATCCAGAAAGATGTGCAAACAGGCAACTTTTAATTAAAGGTACCGGTACATGCACCCTGGAACAGCCTCAACAGTACTTTGTCCACACTGGACAGGCTAGTGCTACATGTTATTGCGAACAACAACAATGAAGCAGGTTATTAAAATATGACATGTTGCACTGCACTGATTTGACTACAAGAAACCCTAGAGAAAAAGGCAGGTGTGAGTTCATGAAAATGTCTCAAAGTGCAGATTAATACTGGAGAGCAAACTAAATATGTTTGGAGGCATGCTGTGATGTCAGATTTGTAAAAAAAGAATTTAAAACCATCTCTAAATTGTTATTGATTCTCAACATGCAGCACAGTCAAGTGCAAGTCTTGACATTAATAATTTTAACGACTGCATAACATGCCAATAATCTGACCTTTCCCTTCAATAACATAGAGCCAAACTATGACATGATGGGACAGCTGTGCTTAAGTCTGCATCATGCATGGATGTAGGGAGTCTATTATTGCAATAAGAAAAGAGAGCACAGGGGATGTGAGTGAAACCCATGCACAGCCCGGCCATACCTCACTGTGCTCTGCTGCTTTAAATAGCTTCTCCCCAGGTCAATTTCAGTAATGGAAGTGAGCCTGGCAGAGGGAAGTTTGCTGAAAGCAATAGCACACAGTAAAGCAAGGCAGGAAATGGAAGGTTTCACTTCCTTCACCCATGTGCTCATTTTCTGGGGTAAAGAATAGAAGCCACACCTACTTTATGTCTGAAAAGAGCTGACATGTGCATAAATGCCTACCCTGTAGCATCTTAGAATCATAGAATCATAGGGTTGGAAGAGACCACAAGGGCCATCAAGTCCAACCCCCTGCCAAGCAGGAACCACCATCAGAGCACTCCTGACATATGGTTGTCAAGCCTCTGCTTAAAGACTTGTTCTGCTCAAGAAGAGATACACATTACTTACCAGGCACAGCCACTTTGTGATTGAAAATCTTGCTCCAGACCCCATTATCTGTATTGTCTTTCACTCCAAATTCATAAATTGCGTTGGGTTTCAGATTATCCACCACAGTTTCTGTTGTTGGACAAAGCTGGAGAACCCACTTCTTATTCTTGTCCTTTTCTCTGTAGCGGACTGTATAAAACCTAGTTGAGAAAAAGAAAATGGATATGTCTAATCAAAGGGGGAAATACAATTTAAAATAAGGTACTGTGGTGCTTTTTTCATCTAAGGAACAATAGGTGATATAGTCAGTATCATTTTGCTTCTGGGGTTCAAGCAAGACTAGACTGAAATTTACTATAGCCTTCCTGAGGATTCTCTATGCAAATATTAGTTTAGACTGATTTCAATCACTGGAAAGTGACTATTCTGAGCAGCAAAAATGACCATTTTGTTATTGCCAATATAGTAAATCCAAGCTCCACAGTTCATTAGAGTAAACAAATATGGGTTTAAAACATTACTGAGTTGTATTGTCGAATCAACAGACACCATTAAGCAACATATCACAGATTTAACATTTAAGAAACCCCAGAATTAGAATTTTTGATTTTGATAAATTTGACCTGAAAATCATAAGAATTGACCTGAAAAGCATAAGAAAGCAACAGCTCTCATAAACTACTTTTCTAACAGAACGATAGTTGTTTAAAGCTTGCTTTAATGATTGATGTAAATCTGTTTCAACTACATGTTTTCTCTAGAATTTCCCACCTTAAAAATATGTCCTAGTTTTCTAACGTGCTTATTTTATTTTTTCCATGGAACTCATCAATCAATCAAGGGGTGTGTGGGGGGGGGGGAAGAATCAGCATTGATTTTTGTTGTTACTGCATCATGTTCATAACTGATTGGCCTCCAGGAATAAAAACATGAAGGAATCTTAAATGTCCTCTCAACTTATTCCAACTATGCCACTTAATTCAGCAGTTATTACAGATTTAGCTTGATCTAATTGAGATTAAAATCAAGCCTGGCAGCATTTTAAGAGCAATATGAGGTTCATGCAGGGAAAGCAATATGGAAAAAGGTGCCAACAGCTCTTAGGCAACAGCCACCTGATAAATTAAACTATAAATAACATAGAATTGTGACTTAGGGAAGGGAGACTTCAAGTCCAAAACTGTTACAGGAATTATTCCAACACTATATTTGTGTCAATGTTCTCTGCTTTCGATAGTCATCTCAAAAAGTAGCATGTTTGCCACGGCTGATCAGACAGTTGAAAAATACTTACCCTGCCATATATTCACATTTTTTTTGCTGCTACTGCTCAGCTAATGCTCCCATTTTCCTTCATCTTCATCTCACAGCCCTCATTTTGTCTCACACCAATTCATCTGGCATGAGCAATGTGAATTTGCTTACTAGTACCTGTAACGTTATCATTCCACAGTGGCATTGTTGACAAAATAATGTGGACCATCACAGCCAACAGGCATTGTGGGCAAATGGGGCTGAGGAATGTGAGCACAAAGAACTTCAAAGAAATAGCACTGAAATAGCATATGTGTTTGCAATGTGCCCAAAAATGTCAAAAATGGAAGGTATTTTTGCAACTTATAAAAAGGAACATGAAAAAGGTAAGCTCTGACCAAAATCGTTAGGTTTCATTGCAACATTCTGATGCCTCTTTATTATAAAGGTTTGGATCCTATGCTTCTGGCTCAGTGATTAGGATCTTGTTCCTGTGGAAGAACCCCTTCAACAGTTGTTTTGTTCTGAGTGATCATCAAAAATGGCACAGAGTGTGTGTAAAGCATGTGGCCTAGCCACAAGCTCAACCATCCTTCTGTGGATGCAGAATCCTTCCATTTATAGAGCAGCAACTTGGGATCCAAGCCAAATGGGCAAAACACCATCCCGTAATCTTCATTAGCTGTATCTTTCAGTTGATTACCTGTCATTTGCACAGTTATTCATTGTGGTCCAATCATGCTTTGGGTTGACTAAGATCCCCCAGGACAAGAAGACCGAAGTTGGAGTTAAAGTGCCTATTACCAGCTGGAGGGGCTTTGGTGTTTTCGTTTTACCTATGTAAGAAAGCATAGAAACTTTAAACGATTTTATATATTACAAGATGTATCTGAAGGGCCTGCATATCTTTTGACCCAACCATGTACTGTGGTCTTCCAGCAGTTCACCAGTCCTTTTTAAATTTTTTTGCAGATCACCCAAAACTGCACAAACAGGTGTGTGTGTGTAGAATGTGGCATAGCTGGTAAACTGAATTCAGTTTAGTGTGTCACCTAATAGAGGACAGGAGTAAATCTGAGCCTTACCTGAAGAATTACATCGGTTGTTTTTCAAGGCAAAGGAAACCAATTTGTATGCAGTTTGATGTGTATGGTGCTTGCCAGAGAGACTACAAAAGCATATAACCTGGTTTGAAGGTTAATACCACCTTCTGTTACTCAAGTATTTATTTCCATAGCATCTAAAATTTCAGGACCACCATTCAACATTGCAATGCTTCATGAATTTACATGCATGAGTAGAGGAAGCACAACATGGCCTTCCTCAGAGTGAAGGGGCCTGGGAAAGTGCATATTCCATCACTGTTTATCTATGGCAGATAGACATTTCATCATCATCACTGAACGTTAAAGGCCGTTGCGGAAATGTGTTGTACCACAGGCATACTCCCTGACTCCCTCATGGCACTTTCTCAATGCTCAGGGGATATCTTGACATAAACACACAGAACTAGCAGAATTATTATCTGCCATCTCAAATAAATGTTTTCTCTTCTAACTGTTTATGGAAAAAATGTTTAATACTGTTACAATACCTGAGCAGGGTTTCTTGTAATTTGGAACAGGTGCTGGCCTCACTGCAATCAAGTATCTTGGCTCTGCGTCTGGAAAGCATTAGGATGATCATTTGTAAAATCCAACAAACACAAGAGTGTACATTGCATCTTATTATTACCTATGGCAGGGATGGAGAACCGTATCTTGGACTTAAATTCCCATCAGTCCCAGTCAGTATGGTCAACAGTTGGTGATGATGAGAGCTGTAGAAGAACATCTCTGTTCCCGGTCTATGAGATGACAAAATTTTGATACGTTTTGAAAACAAAAACATACCTACTTATTGATTTGGATCCAAATGTGCCTTTCTCCAGCGGGAGGGCATTACTACTTATGCAAGGCATTTCCCTGCCTTCAATTCTGATTAATCTACTGCAGCCCCTTGCACTCCATCCTATACCACTCCACAGGGTCCTCTAACCACTAGGAGTTGACTTTGAGGGACATCGGGGGCTGCAAGGAGAAGGGGGAAGATGCAGGGAAAGCCCACTGCATGAGCAGAGTTTCACTGTGTTCCCTAGTTCAACCTCATTATAAGCAGTCATGTCATTTTCCTGCAAGTAATAAAAGTATGAGGAGAAAAAAGTTGAGGGTTAAGTAGGAATAGAAATACTTGAACTAACACAATAGTGATATACAGTGATACCTCGGTTTTTGAACGCAATCCATTACAGAAGACCTGTTCGAGTTCTGAAACGTTTGAAAACCAAAAACTCAATAGCCAACAGCTAGGCCTCAGGATCTTGCACTAGCGGAAGCCGCATGGCATGTTCGACTTCTGAGGCATGTTCAAAAACTGAAGCATTTACCGAAACGTTCGTCAGTGGAGATGTTCGAAAACCGAGGTACCACTGTATACATTTTAAAGTAAGAAGAATTTTTTTAAGTAAGAAGAAAAAGAAGGAAAGAACATCTCAAGGGACAAGCTCTGAAAATATTAAAACAGGACAGTTGTGTTGGTTTAGAGATTTATGCCTTTGAATTAAGCAGCTACTGTGACATATAGCAATGAACCAATTAACTATTATTTCAATTTTTAAGTGGATAAGCCAAAGTCTTAATAGTTTGGGGCAACATGGGAGGAGAATTTCTTGAGCTCATTCAAACTCACTCATCTGAAGCTCAGGGGACAGGGATGAGGCCAGGACCCTCCCATGACACCTTAGCACGCAGGGCTTGAAGGTACCAGGATCAGAGCATGCATCAATCAACTGTGCCGAGAAGAGCTTGCTGTCAAAGTTGGGCTTTACTGGCAGTAAAATGATGCCTACAGCAAATAGTTACCCATACTGGAAGTTAGGATTTAACATTAATAGGCAGTAATTAATCTGCTGCAGTTCTTTGCCAACAAAGTATCTCACCTCTTTATTACCAAGTCTGCTACAAACACATTGGCCTAAAGAGTTAGACATGCTTAAGTCCATTTCAATGGGACCATGCCTAACTCTGTGTGGATTTGGTCTCTATAAAATGCTGCCCTTTGGGCTACTGACACATAAGGAAGCATGAAAAAAGCTAAATTTTAGAGTATGTTATAGATAGTATATAATTTAGCTGTGGAAATGCCATTTCTATAAAGATAAAGCTGTAAATCAGATAGCTAATAATTCTTTAGAAACAGTTGCAGATAAATTAGGCCACATGAGAATGTCAAAATACACACATACCAATATTTTTACAACTCTGTTATAATAGTAATAATTTGCATAAGCAGAGGATTCTTTTATAAACCTAACCACATTTTTTCCAGTGTCAGAATAAATTGCTGTCTGGGTGTATTTTCTGAGAACCAGCTTGCAATTGTTTCAGAAACATTGTTCTTTGTCGGAAACAATGAAATGAAGTAAACCAAAGCCAAACTCACTGATATTTTTACTCACTAGCTAACAAATTCTTAGTACATTTGATATGCTCTGGAAGAACACATGCTTTTGTGGTTAGAGGCCGTAAGTTCACGTAAATGTTTCTAGTGAAAACCAGCTAACTTCATCCAAGAGTTGATCATAATAAACTGATTAAAACAATGTTTATGAGAGAAAAGCTTTTTTGTTGCAAAAATATAAGGTTTTTTTGTTTGCTTTTTGAATATATCTATTTCCTCCATTGATAAAAGGATCTTTCTGGCCTTTTTAAATATTTAGTTGTGCAAATTCAAAATTATTTGGGCTAACCAAAGCCTTCAAGGTGTGAACATTTTAATCAGACTTTTAAAAATTGAATATAAAGAATACTATGATTCTATGACTACTGAATTTTAAAAGACTTGATTGTAACAAAACCTCAAAGAGATTTTAAAAAACAAAACAAAACATTAATTTTCAATAAAAGAAAGTTTTAAACTGGTATCTATTCATTGATTAATGTTTTAGAAAAATGCAATCTGTGAAAAATCACAGATGTGGGCAGAGACTTAGCATGCAGGTCCAATTTGCTCTCATGTAGGACTGGAGCTGAATACCAATTCTCTTTCTTCCTTTCTTGCAGAATGAGGAAGGGAGATGCTTCTCGCCCTATTGTTCTTGGGAAGCTCGGGGCTAACCCAGTTTCCTTCTTTTCCTTCTACTGGCAGGGAGGGGCCGTGCCCAAATGACCCTTGCCCTCCAGTACAGATCATGGGCATCTGTTTAGGTGGCAGAAAGAAGATTGTTGGCACTGTGAGGTGCCACATTCTTTTCCCTTCTCCCTCTCCTAGGTTAATAAATGCTACCTGCTAAAACTAATTGATTCTTTCTCCTTTGATAACCTCAAGTCATCCTTTTGTCTCCATCAGAACCAATAAATCATCATCATCATTATTATTTATTGAATTAAATACTGCCCTATTCCCACAGGTCTTAGGGCGGTTTACAGGACAAAACCAGAATGTAAAACCATTATCCAAGGCTTTCATTAGTAATATAAAATTATTTACACTGGCTTCATGTTTCACAACTCAAACCTTTAATTTCTGTTCTCTGATCTGCTGCTAACATCAATTGCTGCTTTCTTCATCGTTTTCATGCTCCTTTCCATTTTCAATATATCTTCCCCTTTACCTTTTAATACTTATATGGTGGTTCTTCTCTGTCTATCCTAATTTCTCATCATTCTTCTACCTATTCCCTTCAGTCTGTCAGTGACTTTTGTCCCAGTCCTATAATTCACTTTGATTCATGTTCACTCTTTTCTTGTGCTTCTCGGCGTCTTTTAAACTCTTTCCTTTGTTACATTCACAGTGCTGCAGCTCTTTGTCCTTTTGAAATGTTTATTACAAGCTGCAATTCAACATTTTTCCTTGCAGTTCCTTCTTGAACTATTCTAGAAGATTACAAGCTAATTTTTTAAACAACCCAGCTTCCATCCTTGTAACTAATCTTCACCATCTCTAAATTATATCACTTCATCTAGGTCTATTATTATTATTATTATTATTATTATTATTATTATTATTATTATTCTCCCCCTTCTGAGTCTTGTTTTTGTTATGCCGTCTTTTCGTCTTGTGGTTTTTTCGTCTTGCGAAGCAAGCCCATTAGCGGATTAGCGCTATTAGTGCTATTGGCAGTTTAAGGGCTAAAAACGCCTATTAAAGGCTTAAGGGATTAGCAGTTTAGCTGCTAAAAGCATTTTAGCAGCTTAGCGCTTCAGAAAAAGGGGTTTTGGAGCGGAAAAAAACCTCAAAAATTTTCGTCAATTTTCGTCTTGCGAAGCAAGCCCATAGGGAAATTCGTCTTGCGAAGCGCCTCTGAAAACGGAAAACCCTTTCGTCTTGCGGGTTTTCCGTCTTGCGAGGCATTCTCTTGCGGGGCACCACTGTATTTATTTATTTTATGAACCGCCCTAGTAGGGCAGTAATGCTTCCTTGATAATTTGTCACCCCCCTCCATGATGGCACCTGGGGCGAACCGCCCTCCTGCCCCCCTTTCCTACGCCCCTGTCTGCTAGCAGTGACTGTGGACATCTGTGAAGGAAAGAGGTTTCCCTAGAGAAGCCTCTCTATCCCCAACCCAGCATAAGAGAACCTGCCAGTTTAAGAGATTCTTATGCAGAAATTCTTGCATGCAACAGCACACACACTGTTGCTCATAAGAATGGGGGGGATTCAAGCTATAAATTCATTCAGTGACCCAATTCTTCCCCCCTCTCTTTTTTTTAAGGGGTAAATGTTTTGATACACAAAAATCACAATGATTATATATGCATATCAAACCATTAAGAGAAGGAAATCACACAGTTTCAACTGTGCACAGGTCATGTCAGTAAATGTTTGTGAGAACAATAACTATAAAGGTATGAAACACAGCATTCTGTAGACTTTGGTCAACTAAAGTTTCTGAGCAATTCACAATGGTTGACTTCCAACTTTGGAAGAAGCACACAATTTCTGCTTGAGTTTTGTCCAAAGCTGACATTAATCACTATCTATCCCATCTAGAAAATCTTGAGACTTGGCAGGGAACGGCGTGTGAGTATTTCACGATGTCCTCAAACTTGTTACATTCTCTTCTCTAAGACTCCTCTGTACTTCCAGGATCTCTTTTGAGATGTGATGATCATTACTGAAGAAACAGGTAAGTCATTCAGCCTGATATCTTTCTGGAAACAAAACCTATTGAGTTTGATTGGAAAATAACTATAAGACTGCAGTCTTAACCCCTCAGTTTGGACAGTGGACCACGCTGTACAGTATACTGAACATATAAAACCAAAATAAAGCAAGTCATTACTTCGTTTCTGAAATCATGTATACCCTAACGGAATTGGTTGAATTTGACTTCTCTGTGGATTCACACTGTACTTCTGTAAAGGGCAAAAAGATGGCACAACTACAGACTACACTGTTGTTACATTGAAGCAAGCATTGTTGTGCATGTGTGTGCAGAAACACATAAATGCAAACTTCGTCTAATGGCTTTTTTGAGTGCAATGTAAAAAATGCTACAGATGCTGTCACAAAGTCTGCACATTTTGCTTAATAAGGATTAAAGAAATGCTTTAAAATGGGGGGTTATCACAATTTTTCAAGTTATTTAAGTTTTTAATAGTAGTTCTTAATCCGAGCTTGGGCATCCTCTTTCTGACTGAATCATATTTGAAAGATCAACACAGTTCTTTCATTTTAGTGTCAGTTTCAATCATGCTGCTGTCCTAAATGTAAACACAGTAGGAGACTTTGGTGCTCTTCTAACTTCCACCTGTCAATGATACTTTCTTATGATGTTTTTGCAATGACAATTAGCTCTCTTCATGGAAATAATTTGAACGGTAGAGCTATTTCTACTAGAAAGGGACTTGCAGAACTTTCAAATTGCAAACTAGCAAAGTAATCTGCATTCTTTATGAAGATTATGAGCGATCTCACCATTTTGATACAAAACAGGATTAAGAAACATGGAATGTGATGCTAAATGTGTTTACTCAGAACTAAATTCTGTGGGAGTCACTTCCCAGAAACTGTGTGTGTAGGAAGCCCACCACAGGAGTACAAAGACATAAAGTTGCCCCAAATCACCAGAGGGTATTCGAAATCTCCAGACCAGCTGCTCTTCCATGTATGAAAAAATTGTCAGATATAGCCTTGCAGGCAACTATTCAAGCTATTAACATCCTTGTGGTTGTTCTAATGTGTGCCAGCAGCTGATTTTAGGATTAGTGATCTTTTATGTGTTTTCCTTATCTCAAAGAGCATCAAGCGTTGAGTCCTGGCCTAGGGTAATCTGCTTTAAGCAGGCATGTTGCAATATGAGGGAAGACTTCAATAGGCCTATTTTTTAATAAGAAACATAAAAGTGAATACACTGGTACCTCAGGTTAAGAACTTAATTTGTTCTGGAGGTCCGTTCTTAACCTGAAACTGTTCTTAACCTGAGGTACCACTTTAGCTAATGGGGCCTCCCACTGCTGCGCGATTTCTGTTCTCAACCTGAAGCAAAGTTCTTAACCTGAGGTAGTATTTCTGGGTTAGCGGAGTCTGTAACCTGAAGTGTCTCTAACCCGAGGTACCACTGTATTTATATTCAAATAAACAAGTATATTAAGTGTAAATTAATTTACCTATTTAATTTCTAATGCCTCCACAGTGAACATAATTAATATAAGCAAGTCTATTATCTTCACACTCAATAAGTGTTTGGACCCTTAGCAAATTCAGTTTCTCTTTTTAATATATATGCAAGGAAACATCCTTAGTAATGGATTGAAGTGTTTATCCACATCACATGTTAGCAGTATTTTCTTAAAAGGTATAATTGTGATTTCATAGAATCATAGTCCTGGAAGTGACTCTGAGGATCATCTAGTCCAAACTCCTGCCACCACTCAATGCAGGAATATGCAGGATCGAGCCTGCAACCTTGGTGTTATCAGCAGCATGCCCTAACCAACTGAGCTATCCAGCTGATTTAAAACACAACTTCAAAACAAAATGCAGTTCATCACCAGATTATATCAGAGTGTATCACTTAATCTTAGTGAAGCATGGCCACACAAACTCTATAACTGAAGCAGAACAAAACACTTTGTGAAAGTCATCAACGTGCTTTGTTGTGTCTGGCTAGGTTAGGGAGTATACAGCTTTTCATTCCAAACTTTTTGTGTAATTTTATTTTTAATCTCTTGTTTTGAATTTTCACTGTTCCATCAATCTGTTTTAACAGCAATAGTTTTAAGCAAATGTGAGTCGGCTGCTGAACTCTATATGTAGTTTCTCTCCATTTTTGTAATTCCTAGAAAACAAATGACACGTTCTGTTAAAGCCAACTGGATAGGCTATAAGGATTATGGAAAATACAAGCCAACACTGTCTGGTGTTCTTAAATCCACTGAACGAAATGGTGTTGAGTACACCTAACAATATGGATGCCTTTGCCTTTGGCTTTGGCTCCAATACCATAGCTCTCCAATGGAGCACAATGACATTAACACTTTTATCTACAGAGAGATTATAGTTCCTGAAAAGTTATATCTTAATCAGTTTAGGCTACAATCCTATACATTCTTAGCTGGAAATATAAGTGCCACTGAATTCAATGGGACTTGCTTCTGAGTAGGCAATGATAGCATTGGACTGCAATAGTATAGCTAAAAGTGATGAGTCAAATGGCATCTTTAAGAAGAGTGGCAAATCCACCCTTATTCCAGGAGGCATTCTAAGTACATATTTCTAACTTTTTGGTCAATTTTAACCATATTCCTGATAGGCAGGAATACAATTCTCTTCTTGAGACGAGGACTGATAAGAGCAACCAGAGTTTCCTTAGCTTGTTTACTCTTCTTGCGTCTAACATGCAAACTAAATAACAGCAATGACTTTTGTAATTGGCCATGCACAAGTGTGACAGTATGGTCAAATAATCTTTTTCCCATTAAAGGCCTGTTTTCCTCACAGAGGGTGTGATCAGTTTTGCTCAGCTGTACCTGTTTCTATGGACACAAAGCAGCTTATCCAAATGAACTGAATCTTTAAGCCAGAAACAGATTTGCTTTTTGGAAGCCATGTGTTAAGTAAAATAAACTTTAGGAGCTTCCAAATGATTTTGGCCCATCTTACAACCATTTTAATATCCTCATTAAGTCAGTACTTTATTTTACTATCCTGTTTTCTTGTCGTCTTACATTTCTGAATTTATGTTCTGTTTTTTTCTCCTAGGAATGATCTTGACGCATGTCCTTGTTCTTCCTGGGGTTATCCTAGAATAACGATGTCACAGACTTTCCTGCCACATGGTTACTTTACATATGTATGAATGATTGACTTGCCTTCCCAAAATCTAAGTGCAACAAAATAAATACTTGTATGTTCTTCACTAGGGAAGGATAGATCAGCCTATTCCTGGACTGTGTCAGTTTTGCACATGGTCATTCAAACATCTGTTCCATCCCCACCAAAATTTGCATTTGAATAGCTATTTTATCTCAGTATATGCATTGCTAAGTTACCTTAAAAATACACATTTTGATATATTTCTTGGGCTTAGAACTGTATTGCCAGATTCAAAGATGAGCAAAATCCAAATGATAATTATATTCAAACTAGTGTGGGACTATGCAAATTACTTCTGCTTGCTTAAAAAGGTGGGCCAAACAAAATTCTCCTCTCCCCCCTTCACACATTGCATAGATTTTCTTCATGTAAGAGAAATGTCATGTGTGAACTAGTCCTAGCAGGCACCAGAACAAAATAACCAGAACAAGAGCTGCTTCAAGCAGCTCCACTTTCATCTAGAAGTAGAGATCATGCCTTTGTTAAAGACATCTCTAATGAATAAATTCACTATTTATAGCACTTTAGGTAAGAGCATCTAGAATTGAAAGCCAAGCTGATGTTAGTAGACAAAACTCCAAATTAGTGGTAAACCTAGCAGCTTGAAAGCACGTCAAAGTGCAAGTAGATAAATAGGTACCGCTCCAGCAGGAAGGTAAACGGTGTTTCAGTACACTGCTCTGGTTTTGCCAGAAGCGGCTTAGTCATGCTGGCCACATGACCCGGAAAAACTGTCTGTGGATAAACGTCAGCTCCCTTGGCTAGTAAACCGAAATGAGCGCCGCAACCCAGAGTCATTCGCAACTGGACTTAACTGTCAGGGGTCCTTTACCTTTACCTTGTACCAAGTAGGATTAACAACTCTATTTGGGTTATCAGCCCATACGATTGACATGTGAGGCAGAAGAACAAGGCCATTCCCACCTGGTCCCCATGGTTACAGCCTGCCCACACCCCTCCTCAATACTAATCACATGTTTGGAAGTATATTTGCAGCAGGGCAATGTGCCAACATGCACAGTTCCTGTGAGCTGCAACTACGGAGCGAGGGAGAATTTTATTTGCCCACAGGCTTAAATGAACTGAGCTAATTCACTTCTCCCAAGACTAATACATGGAGCAGACTAGAATTATTATTCATAATATTCAATTCTCCAAAATTTGGTTCAAGAAATGTACCAAAATGCATAAAAATGTGCATACAGTTAGAAGTACATACAGTGGGATAAAAGAAAAACAAACCTATTTTGCAATAAAATAGGTATTTAAGTATGGCATTGGTGAGGGACTTGCAATGGGGGTGAGCACAGGGCAAATGTGCAGGGCCCCATTCTCCTAATTCACATAGTTTTAATTGTAGGTACTAAATCCCCTAAATTATTCTCTGCCTTTCTCCCAAATATTGGCCACTGTCATCGCTGCCCACTGATCTGAGTCTCAGCAACAACAAGCAACGACACTTCTGACTACACCAATCTTTTTGGCATGCTAGGCTAGGAGATGTGGACTACAGCTCCCAGCAGCCTCAGCCAGCAGGGCCAATGGTGATAGGAGTTGTAGTTCAGCAAAATTTGGAGGGTGATATTTCATTCCACATTAGAATTAATATTGAAATAACAGATCCGTGAACAGTGAAACAAAGTATATGCAAGCTGACTTAATAGTAATGAATGATGATCTAAAAGCTTAGATTCACTTCTTAAGGATTATGGTGCTAAGACCCACAGCTTTAGCTACAAATCAACAAGTAACTGGCTAACATGCAGTGCTTATATTAAAGATCTGTTTGGATGGCCTGTTCAACATTTCAATTGCATTTGTGTCAAATTAGCCTCTTTCATTTACATATTCGGTGCCTCTGGAAAATGTCAGTAACTGAAAATTGCAAAGAAGGGAACAAAATAACAAACAATTCAGAAAATACAGACTTGTTTGCCACTGTTGAAATTCGATATTTCCTTTGGTTTTAAGCCTCGGGTATCCCCATCCAGACCACAAGTAAATGCAATTTCAGACGCCACAACCATCTCTCCAAGATTCAGATCTGGACATTGGCTTACCAACTTCGGTTATGTAAGATTTCCCGTCTGATGGCAGAGGAATATACTGGTTAGAGAAGAAGCTGCTGCCGTACCCCAAGATGAAGCCTTCCAGTTTGGTGCTTGAACTGGGTCGAATGTATCTCATGCACACTGCATCACCAGTTGCATTGATCTGAACTTTCAGGCTTTGTCTCTTAACTGAGGTTGGGGGAGAGAAAGAAGAAAAAATATGGGATGTTACCAACTCAAGCAGAGCAAACTTTTCAGCATACATATAGGACATGCTTTCAACAGCATAAATGTGTGGTAGCCATTGCTGTCTCAACAGATTCTTCAGAGTGGCATCATGTAGCAACAGATGTGGCACAGCTGAGAGTACCACATGTCCCACAGGTGCACCTAGTTTGTGCTAGAAATCAGGCTTTTAGTATTGCAGCTACAGTTTTCTGGAATCAATGGCCAGCTGACATTAGAAAGGCACCCTGCATCATAATGTTTAGATGCCTACTGTTTTAGTTAAGAAGGCTTTCTCTGAGGTGTGACCCCCGTCATTTATGAAATATTAATTGTCCATCTACAGGGATGGCACCTTTAGAGTCTGTAGGAATAGTCTTAATTGTTTCTAGAATTTGTAGTTTTTTGTATTTTATCTTATTTGTATTATGTCTTACACTGTGAAGTAGATAATACATTTGTAAAGCAAGCAAACATTTGAAAAGCGGCAGCTGCAATCACATGAAAGCCAGTCTAGAGGAAGCTGTTTGCAGTAATTTCCCAAAAGTCTTCAGTGATTTCACTGTAGCATCACAACCGTTTACAATAATCTTGTTATGGTGCTGCAGTGATGTGCTCTGAGAAAGGATAGAGTGGGTCCCATTAAGAACATAAGAAGAGCCCGCTGGATCATGCCAATGGCCCATCTCGTCCAGCATCCTGTTCTCAAAGTGGCCAACCAGATGCCTGTGGGAAACCCATAAGCAGGGCCCAACAGCACTCTCCTCTCCTGCAGTTCAAGCAGAGAGCCCACCCCGGGTTTCACCGCTGTCGCAGGGGAGAGCAATGACAACCTCTTGGCGTATGGCCAATGCCTCCCCTCAAGGCCCCTTTAACGGGGAACCCTGGGGTCACCGCTGCAAGGGGGGTATGGGTCATCGCTTCATGCCCCCCCCCCCATTTAGGGAAGATAGACTAAAGGATTCCGCCCAAGGCCTGAAACTTCCAAAGTTGTGACGTTTTGCTACGGGGAAGGCAAAACCTGTCAATGCAGGAAAATTCCTTTCTGGCACTTCAACAGTGACGATGATGTAGCAGCGCCCGCGTACCTGCGGAGAAGAGGTTAACCTGCAAAAAAGGCTTCACTGAGGGAGGACAGGGTGGGAGAAGATCTGGAGCCAATTGATGATTCGCAGGTAAGATCCACCCTCTGTTTTGTGGGCAGGGCAGTCCTTCCCCCTACCTGGGGGCAACACCTCCACAGGTGGGATTGGGCGATTGGCTGAGGTAGGCAGAGACCTCCAGGTATCCAGCCTGGGGAGGGCGAAGCCAGCCTGTGCTACCTGGAGCCGCATGGGATCCGGGGGGGGGGGGGGGCTACACGCGACCACGCAAAAGGCACCTCCCATTTGATTTGGGGAGCGGTCATTCCGTTGTGTTTGTCAACTGTAGTTAGGTGTTAGCCATAGCCTGATCTTGATAGTTTTTAAGCTTTGCCAGTTTTTCTCTTTCAGTTCTTTGCTTTATATCCACTTATTGGTCATATTTCCCACCATTTGGGTGCTTGAAGTGATGTACGGTCAATAAAAACAAACCCAATGAGACTGTATATTTAACAAAATGCAAAGTATAGTAAAACAAAATACCAGTGGGTTTCAAACAGTGTTAGTATGCTATATTTTCACTACTGCAACAGAGGCTTTGTGGCATCAAAACTGGACT
Source organism: Podarcis tiliguerta (assembly GCF_965153285.1). NCBI lineage: Eukaryota > Metazoa > Chordata > Lepidosauria > Squamata > Lacertidae > Podarcis > Podarcis tiliguerta. The sequence goes on from NC_139537.1 coordinate 33,153,397, forward strand.
GATAAACAACCACAATAGCATTACAGTGACCAGATTCCTCATCCTGACACATTACCCTGTCCAGAGCAAATGCTGTAATTCTTAGTAACATTACCCCATCTTAGCTAGTGCTTACATAAACAGTCATGCTAATTAAAATATGCTGTCACATACACCCTACAAATCATTGGAGTCTGCTTGCTATTAAGAAAATGACAGGTAGTCACAGTTACTCGTCTAGAAAATGCTCTTGTCATAAAACAGGTATAATTCAATATATGTCAAAATGTCACTGTGCTTGCCAACAGCGGTATAGTCATCACGCTGAAATCCTTAAGTGCCAAGTCCAAGCCAGTGTGCTCTCATTGTTCAGCTCATTATGCGTTTCCTTTGACATGTGTAGCATACACATTATAAATGTGCACCTTCATTTTAAGGCGCAAACAGATTTTTATCTGGAATCAAATAAAAGGGATACCAGACTTAAACATGTTATGTAGTCCTTAGGTTTCTGAAAGCGGTTTTTACATCATGTGAAAGCTCACATATAATGCAGATATTAACTGTTAGGAAACGGGGAAATGGAATAAACTATGGGGTGAATACAGCCAAAAAGAAGTGCTGCATTGAAATGGCAAGATTCTGCAATGCAGCACTTCATATTATGCAGGAGGGGTTAAATTTTGACTACTATACCAAGTAAAAATACCCTACATGTAGTACCTCTCTCTCAGATGTCAATAATACATCTGAGAGAGAGGTTTGGTGTAACTCTCTTCCCAATATGCTAAATTTATTATAAAGCAGGGAGATTATTATTTTTTTAAACATAGAATCATTCAAAAACATAACAGCTGCACACCTGCAATCTGAAGAGCTACAGCAGAAAATTCCTTAGGGAACAAGGACAAATCAGAGAACATCTGGGTCAGAGCCAGGAGTCTAATCCAGCATTCTGTTTCCACATCTGGCCAGTCAGAAGCTCCAAGGAAGCTCCTAAAAAGAGTGTAAAGGCAACCCTGACATATGCACTGACATATGCAGTGAAATGCAAGAGTCAGGCATGTTCCACTCTTCCTTCTTTTACAGTTCTCTCTTTTTTGGGGACATCAGGGCACAGGTAAGTATAAGAAGGCCCCACTAAAGTACTTTCTCTGCCAGGTAAGTTTGCATCATTGGCTTAGTTCTCCTTCCATTCTATAACTCCTTAGTCTTCATCTCAGTTGTACTTTAAATAAGAACAGATACACTCTCTGCCATTTCCTGCCTTTTAATAGTCCTCCAGCCAAGGACAGTGTTCACCAGTGGCTTTTTCCTCCTACTGCAAAACTTCCTGGCTTCTAACTTTCCAGTTGGACAGCTCCCAGTTTAGCTCTCCTTTTGCTCATTCGTCATTCTATTTCCTCATTTCTTTCTTCTCTCACAGCTTCACATGGTTTCCCTTTAAAGCTCCACCCACTGTAGTTGTAGCATGCTATACCCTCCCCTGGCGTTAGTTTTGATGCAGGGAGAGTTATAAATATTTTGAATAAGTAAATTGATTAAGGTACCAATTGGAATAACCTGCTTTACCTTGCAGAAGGGCTAAAAACATTTCTAAGGTAGCAATCACTTTAGGTCTTATAGCCTACTTTTAAAAGGTGATAATTTTGCTGTATTAGGATTTTATTGGCGCCTACTCCCCCTTTCAGCCACACAGAGTCAATAGAAAGCTTTCTAAGGAGACTGTATAAGGCATTTGGTTCCCCTTCTGGCATGTCCCCAAATATTGTGTCTTAAATTATGTCAGATTCCTTGCTTTCCTCAGACTTCTGCTTTTGAACTTTACAGTTATGTCAAGATGACCCAGAGAGAAATAACTAATTCATACTAGCTGGTTAATGTTTATTTTTATTTTTTTTAAATCTCCAGTGGACAAATCTGATACAGGTATAAGTCATTACTTAACCACTTTTAATCAGTTGAACATAGTGTTAAAGCAGGACTTCTGCTAAAGAATAATTTTCGTTCTTTATAGGTTGGTCACTTATTTTTTATTGCCGAAAAGAGGAAAATGCTTCACCAATAAAAGGGCACTGATTGCATAATGTAGATGTATTGATGCAAACTAAGAAACAATGGCAACTTAAATATAAATGCAAAAACATAGTGTGGGAGACTGTAACCAGGTGGTCTACACTTAAAACTTCCAATTCAGTTCACATTTAAAAATTAACTCACCTAATTTGCACCAATAAAACAACAATCTAACAACCCATAAAAAGCATATAAAAACAAATAAAACAAATTGAGAGGATCCAAACATGCAAAACAGGGTCGAATCTTATGGGTCAGGGTAAGCCTGGACCAAAAGATAAGTCTTCCCAAGGCGTCTGAAGCAAATGATGGTTCATTAATGATAGAGAAGGGCATTCTACAGTAGAGGGGCAACAGCAGAAAATGTCTGTTTGGGGTCACTGACCTACAATATTCTGTAGGGTGTGGTTTCATGGGCAGAATTGTCCCAATGCATGAATGGCTAAGTTATCCTTGTCAAGGAAAGGGTATAGCTGGCATGTCAACCTAAGATGATAATAGGTGTTCGTTGTGACAGATGTCACCAGAGCCCCTGGTGACAGAGATTGATCTAGGAGCACTCCCAAACTACACAACGTATGTTTCAATGGGTGTGCAACCCTATCCGGAACTAGTGAATTCCCTAATCCCTGGATCTGGGAAGTGCCTGCCTGCAGAATCTCAGTCTTAGCAGGATTCATTCTGTTTGCTGCCACTTGTCCAGCCTAGCATCAGGAGGACCAAGGTAATTTATAGTAATAAAATCTTATTATTAATACCTTTATTAATTAATAATAATATACTATAAGCTGCTTGGCTCTTTGAGTTGAAGTTCCAATTAACTCAATCCAGACTATGTGCTCAGTTTTATGTTATCCTAGGCCTGCCTGCATTTCCTTTGCACCTGAATGTAAAATCAAGTAGCTGATCACCCGCTGGAAAAAAATATTATTGCCAAGACATATTTCTTCAAAAACATGCAAAGTTCAATCCACATCTTATTGAGGTCAATGGCAGAACTCCCACTCATTTTAATGGGGCTGGCCTGCAATCACTGAAAAGAAATTATTGGGGAATTTTGTCCAGCTGTGACTACCTCGTCATCATAGAGCCAGATGAACAAAAGGGACATCTGCACTTTGCATATCACTTTCAGTCCATCTGTACAATTCCCATGATCATAGCTGAAATTAGCATGTTAAAGTTCATGTTGTAGTTAAGATTTGGGGGCTTTTTGCATTTTTCCTCTTCTGCCTTTTCTCCGAAGATCCCTATTGTACAGCCAACTATGAAAGAAATTAACACCACACACCAAATCAGTAAATGATGCTTAACAGACTGAACAAAGTGAGGCGGTTTAACTCCACAGTTTGGCTTTCTCTTAGTTTGTAATCTGCTTTAAAAACAGAGCTGCTACAATCAGTGGCGTAGCGTGGGTTGTCAGCACCCGGGGCAAGGCAAGTAATTTGCGCCCCCCCCCGCTGCACTGTCCCTCCCCCAGATAGTCCCTCGCTCTCTCTCCGCACCGCACCACACGCCTGGTACCCTCCCCTCCACAGTGGGCGGCGACCCGGCGGCTCGGATCGGATTCGCACAGCCAGCACTGCAGTGAGAGTGAGTGAGTGAGCCAGGTAGGGGCAGAGAGCTGCGAGTGCGAGCGCCCCCCCCCAGATGTTGCGCCCGGTGCGGCCGGCCCCCCCCTGCACCCCCCACACTACACCACTGGCTACAATGAAATCTCACAAGTGTATCCAGGACACAATCCTACATTTCAAGTTAAAACCAAAAACTACCAAATAGGAGAGAAAGGGTCTAGATATCTCTACTGAACACTGAGATATCAGACTCAGTCTTGTGAGGTTCAAAAATGGACTTCTTCAACCACCTGTTTTTCAGGGGAGGTGGCAGAACATCTGATTCAGAATCAGAGAGAAGATGAACCTAGATTTTGCTCTGGTTTTGAGACAGAAACTACTCTGGTGGACCATCCACGTTGGGGGAAGTGCAACCTTGTTGGGTTCTAATGACCTCTCAGTGGCTTTTGAAACCATTAACCATGATTTACTTCTGCAGTCTCTCTCCAAGATGACACTAGGAGGTGTTATGGTGACTGGTTCTTTCTGGAGGGATAAACCTAGAAAGAAGTGCTGCAGGTCCACCTTATAGCCTCTATGCTTTTTAACATTTTCATGAGCCAGCTCAAAGTCAACTTGAGATCCTTCTTGAATGTATAGCTCATTCTCTCTTTCCCATCAGCTCATCCCAGAGAGGCAGTGGAAATTCCTAACAGGTGTTTGGAGACAGTTTTGGGATGGATGAAGGCAAACAAACTGAATCATAATCCTGATAACACAGTACAGAATTAGTAGAGCTCTTCAGATATTATAGCCATGCAGTGGGGGGATGGTGTCACCAGTTGTAGCCCTGGCCTCAGTTACACATGCTCCTATCACATCCAGACTGAAATATTGTAATGTGTTCTACACAGGTTGTCTTTAAAGATGGTTTAGAAATGTCAAGTGGTACAGATTGCACTTGCTATGTTTATGCTATTTGAAGGGTGGCTTGGTCCAAGTCTGTTTTAAAGATAAAGAATCCTAAGAAGTAGATATGTTGTTGCTTATCTGCAGATAGCACATGGAGAGCAGATTGAGCAGGCATACAGGTCACCTGGTCACAGCCTTCCCTGGTATTGTTTCTTCCATCATAATTATTTCTAGATTTGCATCTGTGCATATGTATTAGAATATGTGCATTTTATGCAAATGTCCTTTTTCTGGTGATGTTTTCCTCTTTTTTGGAAATGTTAAATTGGCCACCCTACCACCTGCAATAACTGCCTATTTATTTCCATTCCCATTTTTAAGTATTGGTCTTAAGCCCTTGGCAGTTCGACAGCAGGTTATCCAAAGGATTCCCATGTACTGTACGTATGAGTTAGCCTAGGTCTCAAATCCAGCCTCCTGGGCTTTGTTCTTCAGCACAACAGTAAGGTCCATTATGTGGGTGGCTTCCAGAGCCTTTTTGATGGTGCTCCCACATGTAAGGATTTTTTATCCTAGAAAGGAATGCATGGCCCATTCTGCATTGGCTTTTAAGTAAACTCTGAAAGAGGCTTTTATTTCTGTCTTCTTTTTGAAAGAAAGACATGTGGCATGTTGGGTTTTTAAATTGCTGTTGTTTTTAGAGTTTAGATTTTGATGGAGTTATTGAGCATTTCATTGTTTTATGCTGCTTTAATTTTGTGAGCCACCTTAGGACCATTATGCCTTGAAAGGCAGGCTCAAAATCCATTAGTAAATAAAATATTAATAGTCTGCATACAATTCCCCATTTGACATTTTTGGCCTTGTATTTAAATAGATATTAACAACTGCTGAAGACTTATTTGCTATAATTAGAACATACCTCATCACTGAAACATGGATGACAAATAGTTATCTAATTATGGATACTAACAGCCTGAATTGTGCCATTTTTTCTCGTTTTATATGTAACTGAAAACATAAGGCATTTTATAAATCTGGATTCAATTTAATGCACTACAGTAAATTTCACTTACTTACTTGAAACCTCAGTATAGGATAGTTACAGTAATTAAGCTAGCGCCGACAGTTTTCTGAATATTAGGATGAGAACCCAGGACCCAACTGAAGAACTCCATTCTTGCAACCAATCAAATGCTGGGAAAAGACAGGCTGGTGGCTTCATTCAACTATACCCTGAAATTGGTTCATTATTATCTGGACTGCAAGAACACAATTAAATGGATAAAGGAAGGCACAGTCTATAGCAGAAAGCAAGTCTTCAGGCTAACTATTTCCATGTTTTCTACATGGCGGGTAACTTTATATTACTAGCACTGTTAGAATTTATTTAAGGATTGTTTACCTAGGTGATGGAAAACTGATCCTGTTCCAACTTGGAATCTAGCAACCAAGCTGCAAACCTAATGTTATAAACTGATGCAAGAGCTTTCTTCTCTTAAAATCTTTCAAAACATATCTGCATTTTTGCAGATACACATCACCAAAGTGCATACTGGGAATGCGTGTGTGGCATTCTTTTCTACCTCACACACCATTCCTTCTCTTATCAGATATTATCCTATGAGCTTTGTTTACAATGATAAGTGCATACCCACGGAGCCACAAGCAGAGACAACAGCTGTGGAACAAGGCCAGCAAACAGAAGCCACAATACCTGTGCCTCCTTGTTGCTGGAGGACTCCTTTTGTTGCCACAGTTAAAGAGGAAACTGATTCTGCCATTTGCCATTTCCAGCTTTTTAATTACAGTAGTATTATGGGCTAGTATATTTGTAATAATATAGGGTGATGTCTTTGCAATGGCTTTTTCACAATATGCTCTAAATAACGGGAAGCATGCATTAGTTTTTGGGCCCAAAGTACCACTCTCTTTCTGCTTGACTTCAGTATGAGCAATGGAGGTGTGGGGAGAAATGCCTCTATAGCAATGATAGCTGATTTAGTTCATTGGCTGCTGCATGTAGTCCGAGTCTTCTGTTGTGGAAGGCTTAGGGCCCACCAGTAGGAAGCTAGACAAGAGCGTGTTTGGCTGTCTTAAACAAAAAAGGCAGAGCAAGAGCAGGAAACGCCCAACTCCATCCAAATACAGTAAGTTCAGTGCTACCTAGAGACACAATTATAGATAGACATGATCCACACATTTCCCACCTTTTGTTAAAACAGCCTTCTTCAACCTGGGGTCCTCCAGATGTTTGGGATTGCCACTTCCCCAACTTGTCCTGTTCCCTGTAACAGTCATTCATCAGGGCAACCAAAGCCAGCAGTTGAACCTCACGTTGGAACTAGCTGCCTCCATGGCACCAGGCTAGTGAGTGCAGCATGGACCTCTTGACACATACAACTTTGACCTCCAGCACCTCCCCACAACTACCTGCCTCCCTTCCTACCCTCTGCCACCTAAGAAAGCTGCCTGAAGTCCAGCTCTGCTTATGAGTTTGAGTATACCATGATCTCAGGTACAAGATTTTGCCAGTTTTGCGTGCATTAAAGAGCAGCCAGGGTTTTAAAAAGTGGACAAAGGAACCTGCCAGTTAGAGTCTCTGGTAGGACAATTCATGACGCCATATTCACAGCAGTTTTGCTCTTTTACAAACAGTGATCAGATGTAAAAATAATTCAAATTAAGCAAAGCATTTATTTTGGGGGTCCTCGTTTAAATTCTACCATGAACAGCAGCAGCTTGCTCCTGCCTAGTGGCCTCATCCACTAACACCAGTCTTGGCACATTATTTTGGCACATGGCATCCATTTCACATACAGGATACAGAAGTTTAACAGCACAGTTTTACCCTCTGCATGTAATGTTGTTCTTTTTTGTTAAACAAAACGAACAGCATGTAAAGTTCCCAACATTAAAAACAAGTGCTACAGATACATTCTCTCTAAGGAGTTGGAACATGTGGTATTAGTTAACACAACGTGCCAGAAAATCTTTGTCCTTGACACAAGGGATTAATACAGAGGAGCACAAGAGAGGATTGGGCCTTGGGTGGTTTTAAACAGAAACACTTAGCATAAGTTTCATGAAGGTGGAAAAACCTTGCATGGAAATCTCTTTGCTTGAATTCAAGATTAAACTCTTATTCACCGATCTCATTTCCATTAGTTTAAATTTAGCTCAGTTTTTAGAATCCATGGCATAGTACATTTGAAAGGCAATGTTCTCTCTCTTTGGTATAGTTTCAAAGTAAATTGGATGATTTCAAAGGAGAGATCCTGTATATACTGCTCACTAAGTTAGAAAGCAGACTTTGGTCATATGATATTAGAAAGTACACACACTTTCAAAAAGTGTTTTCCAGAACATAATGGAGCCTTTCTTCCAATTTCTTTCCTTTAAGTTCTATAGGATCTCTATCCCCAAGCGCTGTCACAATAAATTACACCTCCACAACTCTGAATTTCATAATAATAACAACGAACAATTAAGTAACAGCATATGTGGTTTGAAGCAGCTCCACCTAAAGCTTTGCATGAGAGCTCTTAGGTAAACAACTTTAGGTCCAGTTCCAACTTTGTGTTGTTGTTTTAGCTGAATCATCTTGTAGTATGGGTTGAGTATTTGTGCTATGCATATCTATATTTGGACATAATTAAGAGTTGCTGCCCAAGAAACTAAACTGATCTTTACCATGCCTTAAGTCATAGAAGACCTCCTGGATCAGACCTACAGTGATTAACCAGGTATCTCTAGAAAGCCTGCAAGCAGAATGAGAGGGCAATAGCCTTCTAATGCTGTTCTTTCCAGGAACTGGTATCCAGAGCATGGTCCATCTGATCTTGCAGGTTATATGTAGCCATCTTGACCAGTGATCATTGATAGCTTTTAAAGGAGAAATTTGTGGAGGATTAGGCTATCTATGTTGGTGGACATCACCATATCCTTCTGGAAGCAAATCCCATAAATTAACTCTTTCTACTACGTACTTCCATTTGCCTGTCCTAAATCTCCAGGATTATATCCACAGATTTGATACCAGTTTCAGATTCTGATTCCACCCTGGAATTCTCTCTTTAAAAATGACATTTCTAAACCGATCAAACCAGCTCATCTGAGAGAACTAGGTTCACCTGGTGCCATTCTTAAATGTCTGATTAATCCAGGGGCAAGTCTACATGAGTAATTGTCAGGAGCCAGAGCCAGGAAAAGGTCAGCAATAAAAAACCCCACTGGTCTTGGTGAAGTTTACTCTTTATTCAAAGAACCGAAAAACAGTGCAGGTGATCACAGCAACTCTTCCTAGTAGGTCTTGCCCTCAATGAGGCAGTTGTGAGGACTGAAGGTCCCCACCTTCCCATTGCTTTCTAAGGCTCCTGCCCTGGTTCCTTCCTCAGCAGCCTAAGGCTTCATTGTCTTGCCTCTCATTACTCCACCCTCTTCATTTCTCTACATGTTCTGGGAGTCCAGGAGGGAGAGAAGCTGATCGCAGCAGTAGGGAGAGGCCCCCCAGGCTTCTTCAGCAGCCTGCCTGATCTCTGCCTCTGCCACAGCCTCTTCCTGCTCACTAAACCCCATTACTTCTTTGGCTTCCGACACCTCCTGCTCCCCGTCTGCTACCTCTTCTCCCACTAACTACTCATCGTTGTTCCCCAGGTTCATCTGGCAATAAGCTGACATGAAGGTTTTAAAGAAAAGATGCCTGGCTGACAATGCTTGCCTCTGGGATGCTTCTTTGGAAAGCATTATGACTACTTATTTCTGACCACAAAGGAGATATTTCTTGGTAATTTATCTTTTCTGGGGGTTTTGACATTTCATTCTCATTCGTCCTTCATTGGGGCTCATTCTTGTTCAAGAATTCGTTTGATACCTGGCAAGAGACAAGCAATGCTTATCCATATCTGCCCGTCATTCACCCCCCCACCCCCGCTTTATCAAGATTCATGGTTTGGAAACTTGTACAGTAGCTGGAAAATGAGAGGAAAGCAAAGAGATTGTAGCTATTAAAATTTATTGCCTTCCAGAAATGTCTAGGAATTTTCTGCTGTTCTGACTACAAGCACAGGTTGCACGTTTACTGGAATAAGGTCAAATCCCAGTAGCAATTTGAGTTCTATTACTTCTTTTTGCTACATTTCAACACACACACACAAAAACCCCAAGCATGATGACACTAATATGGGTGATGTGTCATATCCTCCATTGAGACATTGTGTCCTACTTTTAAATCAGTTCTTTTCTGATAAAGCAATTACACTTCTTAGCTCTATGTGAAAGATCTTCATTTTGAATTTGTTCTTGGTGAAATCTCAAAATTGGCAAAATAAAAGTTACTTCTGCTTGGTTGATTTATCAGTTCTATCATAATAACCCACAAATGAAATAATATTGAAATGAAAGTAGCAATCTGTTTTTTACTTAGATCTCTCAGGTTGTAGTAAGTACACTAGTGGAATGTTTGTACATCTACAGTCCTATGAATATAAATTTTATTTTATTTTTACCCTGTAGTTCCAAGGGTAACTACAAAATAAATTAAACTTAATCTGTCTCTCCATTAAACTGAATCTACTCACACATGAATTACATGTGCTGCATCCATTTGTGTTCTATAAGTGTTGGCTTGAAATACTTATGATTCTAACAGCTGGAAGAATTTATTCCATCTTGCATAAGAGAAAATGAGTCCCAGAATACTGATGACCTGGCCTCTTAGATAAATTGCAGGTAAGACAATGAGAGTTGACCATTTTGTTCTACGTATTCTAATCTATTCCTGTGAAATTTACACACATCAAAACCCTGCAATACCAAGAAACTATTGTAGGCAAGAATTAAGTAAACCTGAAGTACTATTACTCTATAACTGAAGAAAGGAATTAACACAGTGTTCTGGAGAAACAATGTTAATTGTTTCAGTGACAATGTTTTCTTTCACACTTAGAGAGAAAAATATTTTTCCAATTCACATACAATATGCAGGTTGGATCTAGCAGCAGGAAATAATCAAGTATGAACAAATCTCGCTTTAAGTGGCGTTAAATGGGGCAGGGGGAGAAAGACAGGTTTTCAGCCATTAGCCATAGAAAAGACCAGATGGCAAGATAAAGGGTTATTATTATTACTTATGTAGCACTATTCAACATGCACACAGAGCTTTAAAGAAAAAGAAGATAAAGAAATATCTCTGCCCTGACAAGTTTACCATCTACATTGTGACAGCAGGGAAAACAATGGATGGATCAGCCTATTTCCGTCTCATAACAGCATCATAGGCACTGAATCATAGGCCTGTTTTTGCAAATATGTCTTTAAATTATACACATTGTATATGCATTGAAATATGTGCTTTTGTATGCCTTTCTGTAAGTAGAGGTTCCTGTTGTTTGGACCACAGGTGATTCATGAGCTTCACTCATGTGATCCTCTGCATTGCACAAGCCGGTGGCGCTGTGGTCTAAACCACTGAGCCTCTTGGGGTTTCTGATCGGAAGGTTGGTGGTTCAAATACGCACGGTGGGGTGAGCTCCCATTGCTCTGTCCCAGCTCCTACCAACCTAGCAGTTCGAAAGCACGCCAGCGCAAGTACATAAATAGGTACCACTGTGGCGGGAAGGTAAATGGCGTTTCCATGTGCTCTGGCTTCCATCACTGTGTTCCATTGCACCAGAAGTGGTTTAGTCATGCTGGTCACATGACCCGGAAAGCCATCTGTGGACAAATGCTGGCTCCCTCGGCCTGAAAGTGAATTCGACTGGACTTAACCATCCAGGGGTCCTTTACCTTACGATTACCATTGCATGTTTGTGGATTTGTGGTTGAAGTAGTGAAATGGCTATTGCACTAAATTACTTATTGATTTTTAACCACACTTTTATTGCTTCCTTTATTTCTTGTATTCTATTGTATTAAAAATTGGAATTCAAATTGTAACACTATGGAATGCAGTACACAAGCAGTAAAAGAACTGCAACTAAAAATCATACAGCATCTACCGCAGAGCATTACAATTGCTACAACAGGCAGAAAAATCATTAAGTAGTCTGCCAAGGGCCTGAGCAATTTTCAAGTGGTCAATGAAGGGCGGGAAAGGTTGGGAACCACTGCTCTAAATTACACATTTTGTGCACATATATTTTTAACCAAAAATGCCTTGCAAAATTCAGTAACGTGCCTAATCTGACTGACAGAAACACTGAACAATCTGCACAGAAATCAGGGACTGGTGAATAATGAATTAAGTCAGATGTGGACCGAGCAAATTTCTCCTCCATTCCCTCAATAGAGAGAATGAAAAGAAGGAAGGAAAGACGAGCAGCTCTCCAGAGTTTTAGGCAGGTTTTCCCTAGCCTTACCTGGAAATGTCAAGTACTGAATTTGGGACTTTTAGCGTATAGATCTTGCACTGAGTTACAGCCCATTCCTCAGCTCCGGGCCTGAGTAGAAGTCAAAAGTCTATTGTTTACATATATCTTACAGTGTTTCAATGTTCTAAACTCCTTAGGGAGAAACACCAGGATATGAATAGTTGTAAATAAACTGTATAAACAAGAAACATAAGGCCAAGGGAGCAACTGCTCAGTTCTAGCGCTGGAGCAAGTGTGATAAAATATTGGAATTGGATCCAGACAGCAGTTGCTGAACAATCATGGACTCTGTCTTTGGCAGAGCCAACAGTCCTTCACTATCAATTCACCATTTACAAAATTTGCTATTTGCCTCTTATGTTTGCTTTAAGGAACTTACTGTTTTAAATAAATTGCGCCAGTGGTGAAGATAAAATAAATCTCAGCAGAACTTCACACAATATGTAGAGCGCTACTTTTACTGAATACAATGAATTCCAAAGGGGTAGTTGTGCTAGTATGAGTCAGCAAAAACAACAGAGAGTCTGGTGGACTCATTTTCCAACCATGTTTCCCCACCATCCTTCTTTTGACTGTACTCACATATGTGAGTATAATCTGTCAGTTGGGGATAACACCTCATGCATCAGATAAAGGGGGCTGTACACAACAATACAGTGGTACCTCTAGCTGCGGGCACGATCAGTTCCGGGGTGCTGTTCGCACCCCGAAAAGTCTGCAACTAGAGCGGCGCTTCTGCGCAAGCGTGGAGTGCGATAGAGCGCTTCTGCGCATGTGTGAAGCACGCAGAACGCTTCTGTGTATGTGTGTGCGGCAAAACCCGGAAGTATACACTTCCAGGTTTGCTGCGTTTGCAAGCCGAAAAGACGCAACATGAACCTAACGCAACACGAGGTATGACTGTAGTTTATGTCACAATTTACTTTTAAGCATTGACGCATCATTTTTCAAGTACACAACCTCTCAAAAACAGTTTACAAAATGTTGAAATTATACGGGATCAATAAAAAGAAATATAACTTACAATTAATTTTTTTTGGGATTTTTACTATATTATTATTATTATTATTATTATTATTATTATTAAAGTAGGGGTATTTAAAATCAGAGTCGTCATAGCGATCATAGTTAAAAGTAGAAGTCAGCATGTGTTCTCTTATTAGCTCTTCAAAATATGGCAACCCTAGCAAGTGGCCTATAAGGCAGAGTTGATAAAATGTACTTCTGACACAGTTGTCATCAGGACACACAGAAGCAATCCAAATCTAGGCGCACATCCCACCTCCAACCTGCTCTTTGATGGAAAGTGTGACCCTGTTTTGAGGAGGCAGTTTCTCCCAAATCGATGCACTCACCTGTCTTGCCTGGATTTATTTTGGTTTGCTCATCCTTGCCAGTGTTTTCCCTGAATATTTACTAGCTAGTATTTTACAAAGATGTGCTTATAAATTGCTAATTTCAGGCTTCAAATGAGGCATTGAATAAAGAAAACTTTTCCAGGACATGTGTAAATGACTTCAAAAAGAGAAGGCACATTTCTAGGAATTCTCGGTTTTGTGTGTGTGTTTTGGTACTAACCACAATTTCCTTTTATCCGAAAAAAGGAGCAGTCTTGTGTAATAACAAAAATGTGGATGACGGAATGTACTGAATATACATAATAAGAGAGATTTCCCTAAGCTAACACAGCAACAAATAGTTACATTTTTCCATATCCGAAGCCAGGCTCTATGTGCTAGGAAGGAACAACTTCAGTGCTAACTTCTTATCTTGTTGCTATAGTAATGGTAGCGTTACCAAAACTGAATTACAGCCGCATGCCAAGACATCGCTTAAACTCTACTGGAGCAAAAGAAGGCTGACACTACTGCAGCTAAATTGGCAAGATTGTGCTAAGCCCATCAAGGGAGAGCTGAAGGAATCGCTCTCTGAAAGGCAGCGTTGCAGAGGTGATGCCTTTGATCATCGCAACACAGCTTCTTCCCTGCAGCAATGAAGAATCCAAGGCAGAGAGATGGAGGCAGAGTAGATGGAAAAGCTTGTCCTTCATGGTCTCTAACCACTTCTTGCTGCTGCCCTTGTCCCTCACCACCCTGATCCTACTTTACAATGAACCATTTTGCTGCTGCTAACATGGTGGCCACGCCAGCAGTGTTCTCTGTTGGTGAGGCAGCCAACAAGATTATGTGAGTTGCTGTTGCTTTGTTGCTGTACCTAGATTTTTTTGTAAAAAGGTGTTTCAAGTTGCTGCAGCAAAGCAGCACAGACACGTCTCTTCCTGGGCAATCTGGACCCCCTTCTCAGGAGGAGAGAAGAGAGCTTATGTTGGCAGGGTTGCCATGGTAGCAAAAGCAAAACAACTATTACAGGAGGTGGAGGAGTGTGGGAGCAGCTGCAGGAGGAGCAGAACCCATCCCTCACTCCAATGAATGGGGTCTGAAATATACTCGGAATCGAGTGTGGATTTCATGCTCTTTATTCAGCTCATAGTAGTGAGGAATGAAAGTTCCCCCAAAATATCTGCTTTATATACATTATTTACACAATGGGCTGCACGTGATTGGCTAATTCTGGGATTCTCCTGTAGGCCAATCAGGGTGCGGATTCACTTCCACCTGGAGCTGGATTTGGTGGTTTCTGCGGACCAATCATACTGTTGCATTGTTCTAGAACCAATCAGACTGCTGCATTCTGAATCCTATTGTTCTAGGACCAATCAGACTGCTGCCTTTTGGATGCTATTCAACTCAGTACATAACAGGGTCCTTCCTCAGAACTAGGAATGGGGATTGGTCAGGTGCACTGGAGTTTCACATACTGAACAGGAGTTTCACAGGATGGGTGTGTAGGTGGCAGGAGCATCCAGCGCCTGCCCAGATAGTGAGGGAAGTGTGCAAAGGCCTGATAGCACCAATTCTCCATTCCCAGCTTCTGCTACCAGAGGCAACTGTCTTATTTTGCCTCAGGCCCGCCCCTGCCTAGACCCTTACAATGATCTGCTGCCTGAAAGACTGCTGCAGACAAGGGCTGCGTGGACTTGCAAGCATCTGGACTTGTAGGGCAAGTAGAATGGGGTTTTATAAAAATAGAAAACTGATCCTGATTATTTTGAAGATGCTTTTATTGATCTGTAAGTTGCTGTAAGCTGCCCTGAGTCCTGTGACTGTAGGAAAGAGGAGGGTGGAAATCGTCTTAAATAAAGCAGAGCAAGTGGTGCAGAGCTGCCTGCCTTTGTCTCACTTGCCACTCTAAAGCTATAAGAGCATTACACTAAAGGGCCTAATTCTGCTTGATAAGGGAAGGACTCAAGGGATCCCTGCAAAGGATGCGAGAGCCAGTGTGGTGTAGTGGTTAAGAGCGGTAGACTTGTAATCTGGTGAACCAGGTTTGCATCCCCGCTCCTCCACATGCAGCTGCTGGGTGACCTTGGGCCAGTCACACTTCTCTGAAGTCTCTCAGCCCCACTCACCTCACAGAGGGTTTGTTGTGGGGGAGGGAGGGAAAGGAGAATGTTAGCCACTTTGAGACTCCTTCAGGTAGTGATAAAGTAGGATATCAAATCCAAGCTGCCTTTCTCCTAAACTATCCTTTCCCTGCCCAAAGTAAAGTCACTGCATGTCACAATTATGTGGCATGCAAGTTTATAGAGATCTCTGGTAGGAGCAATTATGGACATGTGTTTATGGCGCTGCATTTGCTTTGCTGTAATTTTGTGTGGGCGATTTTAATTGGAGACACACAGCAAAAAGGGCACAAAAGCTGGTGGAGTGTAACACTAGGAATTCCCTGTCATTCAATGAAATTTATTGCTAGCAGATTCAGACTAGACAAAGAAACTCATAATTTATGGATTTTGCTGCCACAAAATACGGTGACAGCTAACAACTTGGATAGCTTTAGAAGAGGGTTACACAAATATTTGGTTAATAGGTTCCTGAATGACAATCGGTCATAATGAGTTATGCCCACAAGTTGGTGGAAGTAACTGCAGAGTTGGTAGCTTATGACCTGCTTGTTGGCTTCTTGGAGGCATCTGGCTGCCCCATGTGGAGAGCAGGATGCTTGAGTAGATGGACATTTGGTCTGATCTAGCAAGCTTCTTCCTATGCTGATCTAGCAAGCTTCTTCAAATTCAGCTTGGCAGTGTCTGGAATACCTTTAGCAAGAGAAGTTTAAGCACTTTCTTACTGAAACCTTGCTGGGAAAGGTTCTTACTTGTGCTCTTGGCCATTTTCTCAAGTTCAGCATTCAGTCACAGGACAAGTTTAAATAAATACTTCATGGAGCACATACAAGAGGGGATAAATCATTCCTTCATCATGTGACTACTCTGAAACATCTAGTGCTATCCTTAGCCAGAAAGAAAATCCTCAGCTAGATTACCTCAGGCTCAGAATAACAGCCCTTGTGTTCCAATAAATGAACGTAACATGGACTTTAGCACTAACTCAACTGTAGTATTAATGACAGTATAGTGTCACATTGAAGAGCACTTGCAGTTCACCTTCAACAAATAATTGCAAAACTAGGCATATATAAAAATTGCAAATGGAAAGGGAAAGTAGACAGTTCAGAAATAAGCAATGATTTCATTTCAAAGATATAGATTAATGTTGTGTCTAAGGGTAAAATCCTAGGCATGCTTAGCTGCAAGGAAGCCACACTTAATACAGTAGGGACTTACTTCTATGTAAGCTTATATAGGATTGTGCTTTCAATTGCCAAGGAACTAATAATCAAGGTAATTTTAACAGAAAGGGCTGCAGCTCAGCTTTGCATGTCAGCAGTTCCCAGCATTTTCAGGTTGACTGAGGACAGTGGCTCCCAAAATTGCCCCCACGCAAGAACCCCTTGAAAACTGCTGATGGTCTTGGAGGACTACTTAATATTATTTTTCTGCCTGCTGTGTGGTTGCATTGTGCTGTGCTAGATGCTGTATGATTTTTAATTGCATTTGTGTTGCTTCATTTATTTATTATATTACATTTGATTGTATCAGCTTCCTATTCCTAACTAATGCCCATTTTCAGGAAGCTGACATTGCTTTAAAAGTCCCCCCTCAAATCAGTAAATGGCAAATCCATGGAATTCTGTATGACTTTGTACTGCCGGGGCTGGTGTTTAGAATATAGTTGTGCTGCAATTTTATAGGATCATGTATGGCTTACAGCCACCAATTATTATAAATATTACGTGGAAGCCAGAAAACCTTTAGCAAAAAAAAATAAATGTAAAAAGTCAAAGTTATCAGCTGCCACAGAATACACTGTAAGAAATTACATTGTTTGACAAAAATAAATGAAAGCACATGTTGAGGTTAAGGGCAAGTGTTACCTAATGCAACACAGATGATCAAATGTAGAAATGATTACAGCTAACTATACTCTTTGAAAGAGCCAAATAACAAGTGATTTGTAATGGAGAACAGTGGGTGGCACAGGGCTGCCAGGCATTGGCACAGAAGTGCATCTTCTAGGGTTAGCGACTGGGGCAAAGGCTGAACTTTCAAAAGGGAAAAACAAAACACACCTCAGCCTGAGAGTATTTTCTAGTGCACCATCAATATCCGAGTTAGTAAACTGAAATACTGTTGGATAGCATTAGACTTGGTAATTTCACTGAGAAAGTCATAGGTAATCCATTCTGACCTTTCTCCTGTTTATCTTGATTATTTCACTCTGTTCACATTGCTCCTTCTGCTAAAATCAAAGTTAACCATTGCATCAGTTAGGTTTATATTCACCACAAGGTGATTTCTCATCATTTATCCATGGGTACAATGAAGATGCTCTGGTCCATGAGGTTACGAAGAGTCGGACACGACTAAACAACAAGAACAATGAAGATGCCTGTAATGAAGGCAACCTCATAACTGTATCTCCCTTATGTATATTCATAGGATTTTGTCCAGTGCTGTTCAAATGTTATTCAACTTGTGCTGCAGAACTTTCCCTTCTTTTCATCATGTTGCCTCCAAAGCTGCTCCAGAGGGTCTTCCCAACCCTCTGGGGCAGGTTTTGAGGATCCATGAGGGCCTGCACAGGACAGGGAACATAGGGCTGGGGAAAGTTCCTTTGTAAAAAAAATGTAAGATTTTATTAAGACTTTTCATAGTATATTGCAATAAAAAACAAAGTCCTCTCTCTCTCAAGTAGATTTTTCCCCCACAGAAAGAGGTGAACCCTCCCAGCTCTCACCTGAGAGCTTCCCTTCCCTGCCTTTCACACAGGGTCCTTCACCAACCATCCATTATTTTCATTTGTGTGCAATGAGAGGGGGAAGTTCCATTGTGCAAGTGGAAATCTGTTGTGTGAGTGGAATGGCAACATTGGATACAACCCACTGATTGTACCATTTGACAAGACATCTCCATACACGCATAGTGGGCTCTGCCTTTGGGAACCTGCTTTTACAGGGTTCTTGAACAGGGAGGTTCTTCAGACTGAAGGCACATACGTTGGAGTCTGCTGCACCTTCACATACATTTTTGTTTACACTGCAAAATGGTGAAAAGGGTTAAGATGATACAAGTTTAACAGCATTTGTTAACACCAATATAGATTTCTTGCCATGCTAGAAAGGGGTATGTGGAATAGCAATGAAAATGGAAGGTTATGGCAAACAAAAGAGAAAAGGAATAGGCTAGTCATCTGGTGTTAATTCTAAACTGCTGGCTGGTTCTTGTCCTTGGGGAGAGTAAGAAAAAAGTTGACCTACATTTTGTTGCCTATGGGTTCCAGTTCTAACATGACTGCCTTCCACTGCACTTCCAGACAGCATCTTGGCTCATTCCACCACACACAACATCCACAATACACTAGAGAATGAATATCTGTAAACTCATCTTTTGCTACGCCGTCCATAAAAGCAAAAGCATTATGTTTTCTTTACCTGGTAAAGTTCACCAGCTTTACAAAATAAGCTCCAGGAAATGGGAAACAGAGCAATAGTCTGCTGCACAATAAAGCATCTAAAACAGACTCTAAGACCCAACTTGTTTGGTCTTGTTTCTATATCACAGATTCTTTTTTAGCTGCATAGTATTTACTCTGCAATGTTTACCAAGTTCCATATCATGCCAAGTGTTTTCTGTTTCACTATATTTCTGTCAATAAGCAAATGTTTTTATTTTACAGAGTCGCATATAATCAGCATACCGTTTGAGACTTAATTCAAGAAGCCTGGAACTCTTTTGTCATTGTAGTCAGGTAAAGCTAAATCTGTCATCTGATCTACTTTGCTGACTTGTCCCCTCAAACCCAGGAAGTATTTGGGGTTGGATGAGTTAGTCTTGCCTTATTGAATACAGTTCTGGGAGGTACCCTTGTAAGAACAGCCTGAAGGCTAATAAGAATATGAGGCACTATGGAAAAACTGGAGCATTTGTTTTTATTTCAAACTGCTCACAGTAATGTTTCAATACACTGGGGAACATGTAATAACAAAGTTTCCTTCTGGTGCACTTTGGCGTCAGAATTAGACTGCCCTTTTTGACTGTTCAGAGAGCAACACTGTTTCAGCACCAAGGCAGAATAAGCATAATCAATTCAGAAGATCTACCTGAACAAAATAATCCCAAAAGGTGATCAACCTTCTCAATGAAATAAAGAATCATCAAATCAAAATGTGAAAAATAAGGAGTGCTCCAGTATCAATTCAGCTAAAAGTTTCATTGCCACCACACCCCTGGAATGAAGACACTAGACAACCATTGGAATTAAGGGATCATATTTATTTAATCAAGGATCTGCAATGGGCCGACTCAAAATCTAACTCTTCCCAGCAGGAATAAATAGCAGGAAGAAACTCCGAGGAAGCCCAGATTTTCTGCCTTGGGCAACACTCCCCTGGCTCCGTAAGGCTGGATGATACATTGTGGGTCTGCTTTAAATGCAACCTGAGTTTGTGTTTATGCTGTTCCATCTCACCTCCACTGTTCAGTGTTCAGTGAGAAGAGGCCTCCCCTCCTTTCTCCCCCTCAAGCCAGCCAGCAATAAGAGGTATGTTGAGATGCCTCCTAATGCTCACCAAAGCCTATTCTTACTTGCCCACACTACCTGCCAACAAGTGACAAAACTGAATGGGAAGTGAAATATGCCACTGCATCCCAGCTGAATCAAGCAGCATGGAGAAACCAAAAAGATATGGTTGCCCCCGAACAGTGGAAAGACCAACAATCATTTATTTATAAAATCATACATCCTCCAGGAGGCAACCAGCTACACCCACAATTACAAATGGGATGAAGTGTCTGATGAAGATGTCACATTTGGGAGAAGATAGACCATATAAATGCTAGCTTCCTTACCACTAATTTGGTGGCCCCTGTCCCAAAAGATCCCATGGTGCCTCATTCCATGCCAAGAAGGTGTGGGGCAAAATTGCCTCCAGAATAAGCACCTAAGAAGAGACTGATGAATCAGGACTATGGGTAGTCTGGCATCCAGTTCTCACAGTGGCCTATCAGGTTCCTGTGGGAAACCTGCAAGCTAGACCCAAGCACAAGAACACTCTACCTCCCTGCAGTTTTGGGCAACTCATTTTCAGAAGCATGCTGCCTCTGGTCATGCAGGCAGAGCATAGGTTCCATCATGGTGTTATGGCCTGGGACTCGGGCTCTGCACTGGATCCTTTGCCTCAGGCAGCATCTGAGCCAAGTCTGGGGCCTGATCCTGAAGAGTCCCAGTCTGCACAGGTTCCCCTGCAACAAACACCAGCTGGGCCGAGTCAGGGGCTTGAGCCTGCCCTGGCTCCAGATGTGGGGATTACCTTGTTGCCTTCAGCTGGGCCATCACTTACAGCTGCTCCACTACCGGTTTGATCAGGGGACGCTGAGGTGGCCCCTGGGTCTAGTAACCCACCAACGTCTCCTGAGCTGCAGAGACTAAGGTCTGAGAGAAGGAGAGACCTGACTACTCACAGGAGGAGTGCTCACCTTTGGGCGAAACAGGGAGGTGAGTCACTGGCAGATCAGGACCGGCAGCTGCCCCAACAAAGATAAAAGGCTGTCGGACCCTGCCCCAGGTTGCGGAAGCAACATCGCTGTATGCTAGATCCTGCCTGAGATCCTGTACCTGTCCTTGCCTGGTTTCCTGCCTTGTGTCCTGCCTTGGCCCTGTCGGACTGACTCTCAGGAGAACCTTTGGATTCTGGACTGGTCCTGGACCGCGTTTCATGGGTTACCCCCGGGCTCAGCACACATGGCTAGGAGCCATGGATAGACTTATCTTCTATGAATTCCTCTGATCCTCTTTTAAAGCCATTCAAGTTGGTGTTCACCATTGCCTCCTGTGGATGTGTGTTCCACAATTTAACTATGTGCTGCATGAAGACGTAATTCATGGAGCATAAGGTTATCAGTAGCTATGAGCCCTGATGACCATCTTCCTCCTCCACTGCCAGAGGAATTCTTCCCAGTGCTGGAAATTGCAGGTAGGCAGAGTGCTGCTGTGCCCATGTCCTGCTTGCATGCTTCCCACAGGCATCTATGATTCTATGATTCTATGATCTGTCTGGCCCTGTGACAAAAGGATGCTGGCCTAGATGGGTCGCTGGCCTGATCCAGCAGGCTCATGGTATGTTCTTCATATTATTGCTAGCTTTGGCAGCTGGGAGAGTCTGGACGTCAGGGCTGATGCTGGACATTGTGCCAACTGCGGTGGGTGGCTCCACTGCCCCTGCAGCACCTCTCCCCACATCCCGTACTTATTTAAAGTGGTTTGCTGGTGCTAAATGTGGTGGCGACACCAACTGCCTCTCTGCTTTCCACTCCTCTTTGCCTTGCTTTCCCAAGGAGGGTCCTTCCTCACAGCAAAGCATCTTGGGCAAGGTGGCCTTGGGGAGTGTCTGCAACACTGCCATTTCTCTGGAAGCATGAGAAATTATCTTCTATGTTTAGTTTAAAGCTGCAAAGTTCACTCTAAGAAGGACTATCCCTGTTCCTGCCACCCAAGGTGATGTAACAGTTTGCCTAATGGAAACCCTGTCCTTAAAATTAAGAGGAAAAGTAACCCTTTTCTGTTGTCCATACAGCCAACATTTAATCCTACGAAAGCAAGCAGCACTAGCTTTTCCATCTTTTTATTTGCCACCACACCTTCATATTTACAAGCTGTTTCTGCTTCATGCGCACATCAAGCTGGCAGACATCAAGGCTTGAATGGCTACATCTAAAAGCAACAGTAGTACTGCTCCTCAACATCTGTAGGATGTTGCAAAAATGGCCGGAGCTGGTGATTGTGTCACCCTGGTTTTCAGAATGGCAGCAGTATGTCCCCTTCTGTCATAACCCAAAATAGCTTGGGGAGAAAACCACACCTCATTCCTATTGGCGACACTCTCTTCCTGAATTATCTGAACAGCTGATAAAAATCTACCTGCCAGTTTAAACCTGCGTGGCACCAAGCTACTAAATCAACTCTTTTCACCCAACTTAGCTACCTGCATTCCACTGTGCAAAGAGCACTTGCCATATCTGCTACCAAGTTTATGCAACAGCACCAGCATTGCCAATGGTGAGCTCAGCATGAATGCTGCCATGACTATAAGTGAGAGCAGCTGGCACTAATGCATGCCCCAAAGCTAAATAAATGGCATACCATAGTCAACATTTCGTAGTTTGCAATGCCATGTGGTTCACACAATTCAATGTCTGCTGTAACCAGGCTTATTAGTTAAGCTGATGCCTGCAAGTGCTGAGGCTCTTGGTGAAAGATGCTCTGATCATAGCTATGTAAAGTTGGACTAGGCAAGCTTTTTGCCCACAAAAGTGACATGCAGTGGTGAGAGGGTGTGGCTGGCAATGGACAGAGTGTGGCCAATGGTGGGTGGGGCCATTAACACATACACCAAACTAGCCCCTGACCACTGACTCTCATACAGCCTTCCCACTACTTCTCGCACACATATACACACACTTAGCTTGCTGACTAGCACAGTGGCAGAGATCTTTTCTGGACTGGTAACTGTGTTATCTGGTTGCTAAATTCCTCTGGGAAAGTCATATCTTCCTTCAAAATACCAACAAACAGCTGAACTATATGTGACTTCAATTGAAAATCCTTGCCTGTGCATAAAAATAACATTTAAATTTCAACTGGTGCTGCTCAGTTGGCACTGAACCTGACAGGGCCTTCTTGGTGGTTGTTTCCAATTTATGGAATGCCCTCCTTGGTGAAATGCCTCTGTCACCCTCACTATTAACTTTGAGAGTATTAATTTTTAAGCTTTCCTGTTTATTCAGCCATTTGAGGGCTGAATAGTGTTCCTGGCAACCTTAAAATTATAAGCTGTGAGGCTATGTGACTGTTTAATATTTTTTTTAAAAAAATGTTTTTACTTGTTTTATATGGATTTCTTTACTTGTAGTTTTGCTGTTTAACCATTTTGGTGTTTGCTGCCCTGAGCTATTGTGGGAAGAAGGAAGGGCAGGACTGAAATTAAGTAAGTAATAACAGTGTAAATTACAAAGCATTTGTTTAACAGAACCATCCTATTCATCAGTGCACAGGAGAGTTTTAAAATAAAGTGTCAGAAGACACAAGTGATTTTGTTATGTTTAAAGTGAAGGCAGAGGGTGGAAGAAAAGAATTTTTTCTACCAGCATTAACCACCGTGACTTCTAACTGCAAAAAGTCACAGACCAAGTTATGTGGCATTAGGACAGTCTGTCAAAATCATGCACGTGCAAACATAATGAGCTAACCTTTGCACACCTGCTTTTGCAGTCACATAACTTGTTTTTTCATGCAGTGACGAGTGCAGTTATTAATTCTCTTTCCACTGCATTTCTCTAAGTAGCAAACCAACTTTCCAAGAACTCCTACAGAAAGTAGTATTTTCCCTGCTGACAATTCCAAAACTGACATTTTAAAACAGATGTTTCTCATCATGATATTCAGTCAGGTGCCTGTGGAAGTGGCAGCACCTCAGAAAGTAGAACCTTCACGTTGTAAGCTTCAGGAATAGCATATTTGTGCAAACAGCTTCTCCAATGGCACTGCAAGCAATTGGCATACGAATGTCTCACTGGCTCTCTTTCCCACAGCTGCAGGAAGCAAATTTTCTTTCCCTGCTTGTACCAGGGAAAGGAAATCCAATTTCATGACATAAGGCCAGGAAGAAGTAGATTTCACATCCTGGCGTGGTGGGATTCTAGAACCATAGAGTGGGAAAGTTCAGACATTGGAATGGTTAAGTCTACCCAGAAATAAATCTGGCAAGAGAATCTCATAGGGATTATGAAGTGACTTGAAAGCACTCTCTTCAGTGGGAGTCCTTATGCTGAATTTATATGTGTGCCTTGTGAATTGGATTAAACAATACTGAGAAAAGTGTGCATTGTTTGCACTTCAGTGTGCCTTGACTTTTTTATTTGACAAGACAGTGAAACAAAGAGACAAATCTTGTTTCTAGAATGCAATTCCAGCCAAACTGAAATGTTTTGACAAAGGACACAACCCTTCAGTATATTTCTGAATAGTTAACACAGCAAAATAAATTTTTTTTTAAATGTGCAGCGTGTTTAGCAATAAAAAAATAATCTCATATTACAGCTATAGATGTTGGAGTGGCTGCTCACACTTACTCTTTTGCAAAAGGGAGAGTCATTTGAAACCAATTAAAGAATAATGCACAAGTTTCTCAGCTGTTGACATAATTTGAGAGGTAGACTTGTGGCTTTGTTTTATTATACTGGGGGAATATTCCTCCAGTGACTCAAGCATAAAATGTAAAGCATTTTTCTTTGCCAGAAATCTACACTCAAGGATAGTTATGGCTATCATCCCACAAAAATGGATAGGAAAGACAAATAAAACCATCTGCAAGGTTTGCGCCTTGGAAAAGATCCATATTCCAAATGCAGATAATACATACTATTTAACTCCAGAGTGTAATGACACTGCTAAGTGCTAACCTATATTCATGTATTTTTTAATGTGTAGATGCTTCAGAATTTGAGGTATAGCCGCACACCAAAGGAATACTTATCTAGGAGCAGTGCAAAAATATAGTCTATGCAACGACTCAATATATTTCATCAGGAAGGATAATGAACACAACTTCCATTCAACGATAAATGGGATAGAATTCCAAAATTGCAAGCTTTCAGAAGGAAAGTCAAGATGAAGGATTATTCAATATTTTGCAGGTGGAAGAAAATTGCTGTTATGACCTCAGCTTGGTCATACAGACATCTTCATGGATGCTGTTCTCTGACTTAGCATTACTCTAAGCAACTGAACATTTAGAAAGAAAATAATAATAATGTTTCTCATATAAATCGTCTTCTTGAATCATCTGCAAAGCACACTGTGTACTTAAAAAGCATTTCAGCAAAGTCAACAGAAAAATGTCAAGTCCACAAACTGTAGTGAAGCATGCTGCTTTGGTGCCAAGGTGTTGCAAAGTATTTCTTGATCTTGATTTAGAAATATGGTATCAATTTTACATTACAGCTGGATGTTTTTTGTAGCAAGAGAATACTTGCCAACTGCCTGAACAACACAGATAAAATTAAATTAATAGGGATTGGGGTTATACCTTAGATTTTACATATCTTCTTTCAGACTATAGAGAAGGAAATCAAGTACAGTTCTTGTAACACTCCCCCCCCCTTGCCTCTTCCAAACATGCATTTCAGTAGAAAACATAAGCACTTTGAAAAACAGAATCCTTACAAAGATGGGGTGCACCCCACCCACATTTCCTAGTGGTCACATTACCAGTGTGAATAAGAAGTAAATGTGCAAACAGCCAGCAAAATCAGTTTTCATTCGTTTGCAACACAGATTTCCTCATTGGAATCATGAAACTACAAATCATTTGCTTTGTTTTGAGAAAGAATTTTAAGCTATTCTTTCATACATGATTTTTGCCCTTTCCCCCATTACATTTCTTTCTCACTCTCCTTTCACACATGCTGAAAACAAGATTGTCTCATTAAGACCAATCACTCCCCCTCACCCTCAAATAAAGTATAAAAATATCACATCTACTTGCCTCTTGGCAATTTCTGAGCATTTCCAAGGTTTATTGCAATATTTCCACAGAAAAGTAGAAAGACCAGCCTTGATATCATGCTTTCAAACCCAAACGTGTACAGTTAAAGATGCTGAGGGTGTCATGCAAGGTAATGCAAGCTGCAAAACTGTTCTCTGTCACAGAGGCAGCAAAACTTTGACAGGAGTTTAGTTTACACTGTGGGAGGAGACAGTATGACATCACACCATCTCACTTGAAATGAGAAGAGAATTAAAATACAAATGATATTATCAATCTCTTGCCTGAAACAGAATTCCTGTTGCTGCCAACTGAGCACTCCATCGCAGAGATTTAAAAAATCTTAACGTGCAATCACTTGTGCTTCCCGTTTAGATTGGCAGGAATAATTATACAGGGAAGATATGTTACTGTACTTAAGGAGACTAAGTAGAAGTCTGTGGAAACAGACTTTTGAAGCACATAGAAAACAAAGCTTGACCTAATTGATTTAACAAGAAAGAGGGGGGATTAGTGGATACAAAGCAGATGTGTTCAAGAATCAATGCAATATGCTTAATGAATACAGTCATTAATATGAAGTGGTAAATGAAGAGAAACAACAAATCTTGGGGGGGGGGGAGTAACATCAAATTAGAGCTCTGAACCGAAAGAAGCATGCAGCCAGATAAGATATAGTTAATAAACATAATCCAAAACATAGGCATGCTAAAGACTCATGGATTTCAATGAGACCTAAGTCAGGTACAAAGTCACAACTATAGTAATAATCACTAGACAGACAAGATCTGAGACCTCCTTGACTCAAGCGGTTGTGAACAAAATGTGCCAAGTGGAGAGGGCAGAGTCTGATACCTGTAAGAGAGTCAGAGAGTTCCCAATCTTCTCTTTGAGCATCAACCCAATCACGTAGATATCATTTGAATCATTTAACACCACCTTATCCAGGAGTAGGTGCTGAACAAAGACAGACTCACCTCAGTGTTTCCAGAACTGGCAGGGAGAGGGGAATGTAGTATGAGAATTGAACACAAGCTGAATCAAAAGGAGGTTCTTGATGAAGTCCCCCCAAATGTATCCCTCTTTTTGTTGTTGTTCCAAAAGAGGAAGGCTGCTTAGCCTTGGATTTTGTAACTGATGAGCTGGATGGTGATATTTCAATGTCACTGATAATACTGAAGGCATTATGAGGTGTCACTTAGTGTAGCCTTCCTGAACACCAGCACCCTCTCAGTCCAATGAGATGGTCTTTCATCATCGAAGAACAGCATGGGTAGAACTGAGGTGGAGAGTGTGTGGCCTGAGCCCCGACAGAGAGGTTTGGAGGGCTGCATTTGGTCCCTGGATCCTGATACTCCCTAACCATGCTGTAACTGAGCACCCTTAACAAACTACGATTCCCAGGGAGGCACCATTTTCGAGTTCACCACAGGCAGCAAAATGTCTTCAGTCAGCTCTGAGTCTACCAGACTGTTCAAGCCATTCTTCTGAAGAAACTGCTTTAGCTGACTCCAATGAAGAGTCTCCAGAGCGTCATTAACATTTCCTCTTCTCCTTGTTTCTGTTCTGGTACCTTCCATCCATTCCTACTTTGGGTATGATGTGTTTCTGGGGAGCTGGAGAACATCCTTTAACTAGCAGGGTTCCCAAATGACCATGCCTTTGACTGGCATAGCCAGCTGTTCAGGTTTGAGACTGACTGATTGCCAAATGAGGTGTTGGTTTAAAGCTGTTTTCCCTCCCTACAATTTATTTATTTTACATGCATGAGTGTTGGATGGTAATGCATTTATAGGGAAGAATTAGCCCCAGAAGAGGCTTTATTATGGTATGTGTGCTGCTTCGGACTCAACATTTAGAAGTGCAGATAGGTGGCAGCAGTAGCAGCCCAGCACATTTAATGTTGGCCCAAGCTTGGGCCAGACAGCTAAACGACAAAGAGGGACAACTGCTCCAAAAGGGTGCTATGGTGGATGGTATCAAAAGCCACTGAGAGGTTGAGAATTAACAAGGACACATTTCCCCTGTCTCTCTCCTAGAATCATAGAATCATAGAGTTGGAAGAGACCACAAGGGCCATCGAGTCCAACCCCCTGCCAAGCAGGAAACACCATCAGAGCAGTCCTGACATATGGTTGTCAAGCCTCTGCTTAAAGACCTCCAAAGAAGAAGACTCCACCACACTCCTTGGCAGCAAATTCCACTGTCGAACAGCTCTTACTGTCAGGAAGTTCTTCCTAATGTTTAGGTGGAATCTTCTTTCTTGTAGTTTGGATCCATTGCTCCGTGTCCGCTTCTCTGGAGCAGCAGAAAACAACCTTTCTCCCTCCTCTATGTGACATCCTTTTATATATTTGAACATGGCTATCATATTACCCCTTAACCTCCTCTTCTCCAGGCTAAACATGCGCAGCTTCCTTAGCCGTTCCTCATAAGGCATCGTTTCCAGGCCTTTGACCATTTTGGTTGCCCTCCTCTGGACACGTTCCAGTTTGTCAGTGTCCTTCTTGAACTGTGGTGCCCAGAACTGGACACAGTACTCCAGGTGAGGTCTGACCAGAGCAGAATACAGTGGCACTATTACTTCCCTTGATCTAGATGCTATACTCCTATTGATGCAGCCCAGAATTGCATTGGCTTTTTTAGCTGCCGCGTCACACTGTTGGCTCATGTCAAGTTTGTGGTCAACCAAGACTCCTAGATCCTTTTCACATGTACTGCTCTCAAGCCAGGTGTCACCCATCTTGTATTTGTGCCTCTCATTTTTTTTTGCCCAAGTGCAATACTTTACATTTCTCCCTGTTAAAATTCATCTTGTTTGTTTTGGCCCAGTTCTCTAATCTGTCAAGGTCGTTTTGAAGTGTGATCCTGTCCTCTGGGGTGTTAGCCACCCCTCCCAGTTTGGTGTCATCTGCAAATTTGATCAGGATGCCCTTGAGTCCATCATCCAAGTCGTTGATAAAGATGTTGAATAAGACCGGGCCCAAGACAGAACCTTGTGGCACCCCACTAGTCACTCTTCTCCAGGATGAAGAGGAACCATTGATGAGCACCCTTTGGGTTTGGTCAGTCAGCCAGTTACAAATCCACTGAGTGGTAGCATAGTCAAGACCGCATTTTACCAGTTTCTTTACAAGAATATCATGGGGCACCTTGTCAAATGCCTTGCTGAAATCAAGGTAGGCTACATCCACTGCGTTCCCTTCATCTACCAGGCTTGTAATTCTGTCAAAAAACGAGATCAGGTTAGTCTGACATGACTTATTTTTCAGAAATCCATGCTGACTATTGGTGATCACAGCATTCCTTTCTAGGTGCTCACAGACTGTTTGCTTAATGATCTGCTCCAGAATCTTCCCTGGTATTGATTTCCCCTTTTTGAAAATAGGGACATAAGTCATCACACAGGGTGACCAAAGTACTTTCTGTGCCAAAATCAGACCAAAACCCTGATTGAAATGGATCTGGAAAATCAGTTTTCTCCAAGAGTGCCTGGATCTGGTCCATGACCACCTACTCAGGAACCTTGCCCAAGAAGATGAAATTGGCAACTGGCCAGTAATTACTTAGATTTTCCTCATTTACGGCTTCTTAAGGAATGGTCTTGGGACACGGGTGGCACTGTGGTCTAAACTACAGAGCCTAGGGCTTGCTGATCAGAAGGTCGGCGGTTCAAATCCCCGCAATGGGGTGAGCTGCCATTGCTCGGTCCCAGCTTCTGCCAACCTAGCAGTTCGAAAGCACGTCAAAATGCAAGTAGATAAATAGGTATCGCTCTGGCGGGAAGGTAAACGGCGTGTCCGTGCGCTGCTCTGGTTTGCCAGAAGTGGCTTAGTCATGCTGGCCACATGACCTGGAAGCTGTACACCAGCTCCCTCGGCCAGTAAAGCAAGATGAGCGCCACAACCCCAGAGTCGTCTGCGACTGGACCTAACGGTCAGGGGTCGCTTTACCTTTAAAGGAATGGTCTTACCACTGCTTCCTTCAGGCAGGCCCCCTGCAAGAAGGCATTAACCACCTTCCTGGTCCAGCCCTCCTTACCAGTTTTTATCAGCCAAGAGAGGCAAGAGTCTAGAACACAAGTGGTCAACCTGGATCAATCCAAGCACCTTGTCCACATCTTCAAGCCTTACTACTCATCCAATATACAGTGGTACCTTGGGTTAAGTATTTAATTCATTCTGGAGGTCCGTTCTTAACCTGAAACTGTTCTTAACCTGAAGCACCACTTTAGCTGTTGGGGCCTCCCACTGCTGCCACGCCGCCTCCGCAAAGTTCTTAACCCGAGGTAATATTTCTGGGTTAGCGGAGTCTGAAACCTGAAGCATATGTAACCCGAGGTACCACTGTAGTAGGACTAGACTGTGCTCTGGACACATTTTGAGATTCATCTGTTGCAACAGTGAAGTCAAGGTCCCAATGGATGCAAGTGATTTTATTCTCAAAATACTTTGCATACAAGTCAGTTGTGTCACCTCCTTCGGGCCAGACTGTAAAAGGCCCTGCACTACAAAGAAATGCTCTGCTGGATGGCACAATGAGATAAAGGTAAAGGACCCCTGAACGGTTAAGTCCAGTCAAATACGACTATGGAGTTGCGGTGCTCATCTTGCTTCAGGCCGAGGGAGCCGGCATTTGTCCACAGACAGCTTTCTGGGTCATGTGGCCAGCATGATTAAACTGCTTCTGGCAAGGATGCAATGGAGGCAGCAAAGCATGCCTTCTTTGCTGCCTTCACTGCCACTAAATAGACTCAATGATGAGCCCTCACCAGTGTTCGATTACATTCGACTGGAGTTTTTCTCCACTCGTGTTTAGGTTCCATAGCCATGGGAGCTAGGCCTGCTGTTTAGCCCTTAGCTGAAAGCTGTGCAGCCCAGGGAAGAGGAAACAGGCTGAAACATATTTAACAGCAGCCAAATCAGTCAGAGTTGGAATAGGGTTCAGGAGTGTGAATGTGCTGAAATGAGTCAGTGAAAAACAGTGGGGTGGGTGTGTATGAATGAGAAAGAGATGGTGAGGTAAGAGAGGGGTGTGTGTAGAAATCTTGTCCTCCCCCGCCCCATTCTACCCAATTTTGTCCGGTGAATCAGCTAAAGGGGTGTTTAAACTTTTCCCCATTCCATTTAACTCCTTTCCCCCCATGCTATTATTTTGAAATAAACTGCTATCTTGAGCTGCTATTACCTATGTTAGAAGCTACCAGATAGCAGTACAGTTGTACCTTGGAAGTCAAACAGCTTAGTTCTCGAACATTTTGGCTCCCGAAAGCCGCAAAACCAGAAGTGACTGTTCCGGTTTGCGAACTATTTTTGGAAGCTGAATGCCCGGCGGGGCTTCTGTGACTTCTGATTGGCTGCAGGAGCTTCCTGCAGCCAACCAGAAGTTGCGCTTTGGTTTCCAAATATTTTGGTTTCCAAATATTTTGGAATGGATTCCATTCGACTTCCAAGATACGACTATAATTTTTCTGCCATGGCAACTCGGGTTGAGAACAGAGCATAATCAAAAAGGCACGGTGAAAAGAGATTAAATGACCACTTGTCTAACAGGGTTGCTACTGCTATCAAAATCAAAGCTTCCTGCATCTGCTTCAAACACTTTTAAAAAGCTCTAACATCAAATCATAAATTTCCCATGTTACTTCTGTTTTGGACGTTAAAGAATTGGCTCAGTTTCTTGAGTGATCTGCTCTGCCTGTGTTTTCAGTTCTGTCATAAAGTCACCTATTGTCTTGCCCTTAGGTTCATGTTGGAGTTACCAGCTTTGCACAGATTTTAGAGTTCTGTCCATGGATTCACCAAATATTTTTCCCTAGAATGTCTTCTAGATGCTTAGTTCTTCCAGAATCTGAAGCATATATACAACTCATCTGCTTATATTATGCACTTTTACTCCTTATGCTTGTGGCATAACTGGGATCTTGACTGCTGTTTACTTTGGTATAACGTGGCTAGCCCTACCATTGGGCAGAGTGAGGCAATGGTCTCAGGTGGCTGATTCCCTTCTGTTCACATATGCCTGTTTCCTGCTCCCCGCCTCCAATCTGGCTTGCTGCCTTGAGTATGGTGGGGGATGCTACCCTATCACCAATGTTGAATTGAGATTCAACTGCCTGCCCTTGTAGTGGGAAAGGGGAGCCATCTTGTCCTTTGCTTCAGGCAGCAAAATGTCTTTGGCTGGCCTGTGGGCTAGTCTTATATATTGGATGAGTTCTTTGGTGCCACGAGAATGGGACTTCTCAGTGGTAGTGCTCCATTTTGTGGACTACTCTTCCTAGAGGCTTGTCTGGCGCCTTCATTGCATATATTTAGGTACCAGGCAAAAACATTCCTCTTCTTCCAGGCCTTTGACTAATTAAGCAATCCATGGTTTATTTTATTTTATTATTATGTTGTTTTCCCCCATTTTGCGTCTTTATGTTTTAAACCTCTCCATGATCTTCAGGTGAAGGGTGGTATAAAAATTTAATAAAAATCATTTCTTAAAATGCAGCATTTTCTGTGGGCTCTGCCATTTATGCTGGGTTTTGCCATTTGGTTCTACTTTTATATTATTATTTGGTTCTACTTCTTGACACCAACAGCCTCTTGCCCCCAATCCCTTCTGAACACCATGTCTTTAACACACATCTCCCTGAGGTCCACCTGTCTGGGTATCCTAATTTTATCTTTCAAGAGTTAGTAAGCCTAATTTACAAGTTGTACAATTCTCATCACTCAGTTTATTTCCATTTTTCCTCTAAGCTGCCCATGATATCTACCAGCTGGCTGCCACTGTCCCTTCAAAGTTGACTTGACTGTACTTCCTGTTCTATGTATATTACAAATTCCACATGTTGGGGTACTTTGTGATTAAATAAACATTCAGTTGTATGAGGCTTCCATAGTATATGAGTCATTTATTGGACTTCTTATCTTTGCCATAAATCTGTCACAAGATGTGTTGAAAGGTTTCAGGAAAATTGAGATGCCAAAGAACATTGTCTCAGATCTGCTACCAAAAAGAAAGAAAAGAAAGAAAACCCTTTAAAAAGACTCACAACGAAATCCATAAATTACTTCGTTATTCCCTTACTCTAAGCAACTGCACAGCTACATCTAGTACTTGTGGAAGCAGAATTGTTGTAAAATTTACGGATTTCTTAGACCTCAGTAATACCCCGTCATAGGAGCAAACTCTTAGGGGCCGAGGTTCCTTCCCGCCCCCCATAAAATATCTGAGAGGGCTGCCCCACCCCTGATGGACATTGCCATTCAAACAGTATGAGAATGATTATGTGGGGTGAAGCTTACCTGGGCCCTTGCAATATGTTATTCAAGTTGGCACCCCTGCCTGCTGCTTTGCTATACATCAGAGCAAATGGCAATCTGCAGAAAACCCGACTGCCATTTGCTCTGATTGAGTGCTAAAGAGCAGTTTTCCCTGGGTGAAAGCAGCAGGACAAGAGGAAGTGTGAATATGCTCTACTTTACAGCAGGAAAAGACACAGAGAAATACAGAATTTTCTTAATGCAAAATACGTTCCAGAATGCCAGAATTGAAGGGGAAGAGGTTCTATTGTATTTTCTATGTTTTCAGCAATTCTTGGCTTTACCTGTAAGTTGCCTTAAATCCCACCAGGGTAAAAGGTAGAGGTAGGGGTGTGGGTGTGTGGGTGGGTGTGGGTGGGTGTGAGAGAGAGAGATCTCCATTTTTGTGTTTACTGTCTGAACCATGTATCACATATATTATAAGAGGAAGGAAATAAGCAGAACAATATGGAACAAGGAGACAGTGACATAAGAGGTCATATTTTTATTCTTATGAGGTGAAGTAACTCTGAAAACCAGTCAAGCAATGACAAAGATGGATTTGTCAAAGTACTGTCAGGTGGAAGGACAAATAGACTTGATAATGTGCTTTAAAGAAAGGATGTTACTTTAAGAGTTATTTTACAGACCTTGAGTCTTGGACTGAAATGCAACTTCTTTACCCCACTGACGCTGCTCTGCATTGTGAACTGTTGTGTGCCCTGTTATTGGATCCTGATGTTTTCATCACATGTTTGGCTTGATTATCCTAATGGATTGCCATCCCTTGTCTTTTTGGCAACTTAAATCTCCACTAATAGCTTATTTGCCTAGCATTATTCCCATTATATTCTCCTGAGAAATTTACATTTGCTTTTGGTGCAGTGCCGCTATCCACATTCATTTTTCCTCATCAGTCTTTACACCTGAGAATGAAAGCAGGCCTTTCTTCTCATCTCTAGAAAAGTCAGTATAGAACTTTCCATTCTCACACAAGCATCCTGTTTCTAACATCATTGGGATGTAAGAGATATTAAGATTGCCTAGTCATATCTTCTGCACTAAAGCAGCAGGTAGTGATTAGAGATTCCTCCCTTCTGCGAGTACTTCCTCTTATCAGTAGTAAAGTCTGCCTTGCATTTATTTTCCTCTCTCTGCTTTTTGAAATATATACATCCTTTAGGACTCCATAATGACATGCCTAAGAAGACAGAAAAGTGGCTATGGACAATTTTTGAGCGCGTTAACAAGAAAAAAAGGAGGGGAGAGATTGAACATCATCTGTCTTAATTCTGTGTCTATGTGGCAGTTTTTGGTTTTTTCATTCTCCAAAACATGTTTGTCAGTCTTGGCACTGATATCACAATTAAAAGTGTCCAGCCCTTTCTAGCAGAGCATTCCATGACCTCCCGCTGCAGTGGATTCCATTGGCTTACAACACACTGTGTAGAACATTTCCTTTCATTTATCCTAACTGAAACAAGACCTTTTGCAGAGTGTTCATACAATTGTTTGGCACAGCAGGATGGGCCCATAATACAAAGTCAAAGGTAATTTCTGACATTCCAAACTCCCTATCATAGGTAGGGAAGCTCACTAGCTGAACATTCCACAGCACGATTGTTTTAAACATTATTATTAGATGTCATATGGCTTGTCCTTGAGTTTGTACAGTATTAAATAAAGGCTAAATACTGTAGGAGAAGGACCTAGGATTAGCCGATAGTCTTCCCTATATACTGGCAACTTGGTCTGCCTTAACTTAATATGCCTATAATTGAAAAAAGAAGCACTGTTTTTCCCCTCTTCAGTGTATGTATATTCCATCCAAATTTTATCAAGGCTGCAGTATATCACAATAAATCCTGCAGAGATATTTATATAGGACTCCTGCAGAATGCATCACTGGCATCTTAGCATAGCTTTCATCCACTTTCTAAAGCTGGGCTTGCTGGCATGATTAATGGCAGCATGCCATGAGCAACTCCCTTCCCCCCTCCATGCACACATTCTTGGTGTCATTTTTCTGCTAGTGAACAAATACTGCCAGAGCAAATACCAATATATTTCCCATTCCGCATAGCTGTCCATGCCGGACACTTCTAAGAATGCTACCATTCTGTACAGTAAGAAGCAGAAGTGGATGTCAGGAGAGCTGATTGACCCAGACTCCATTCCGTATCAGTTGCATCTGGAGCAGATATCAGAGCACTTTTACCAGACTGAGGCTGGAGATTGCATCACTTGGTTTCACTGGGATTTGCATGACCTTCCAATGTCCTTGGCAGATTCAGAAGCTCCCTTTTTATCTTTTATTGAAGAGCAGGATATTTTACTGCCACCATCATTACAGAGGTGTCTGTGGAGGGGATATATCGATTGAAAATGTATTGTATTGTTTTTGTATTGTAACTTTCGAATTATTATTTTTTGGGGGCAGGAGAAGTTATATAGGAAGCAATGGTCTAGTGTTCTAATGGCAAGTATCATAACCATCCCCAAAGGGGCAGTCCAAAACACAAGGAGCTGTGTTTAGCAAGTATTTTAATAATAATAATAATAATAATAATAATAATAATACACCAAGACAGCAGCAGTATGCCACCCAATTTATTAGGTTCAGCATGGCTTCAATCCTATGCTTTGGGCAGATTCAAATAATAAATTTAAAGCATATTCAATACAAATTTAAAAGGGCATGATTCCCCTAAAGAATCCTGGCAACTGTAGTTTGTTAGAGGTGCAGGAAAAAAGTAGCTCTGTGAAAGCTAAACTACAGATCCCAGGATTTGGGGGAAGTCATGTGTTTTAAATGTACAGTGGTACCTCGGGTTACAGACGCTTCAGGTTACAGAATCTGCTAACCCAGAAATAGGACCTCGGGTTAAGAACTTTGCTTCAGGATGAGAACAGAAATTGCTCAGCAGTGACACAGCAGCAGCAGCAGCGGCAGCAGGAGGCCCCATTAGCTAAAGTATATACCATGGATCTGCCCATAGCTTCATGGGAGGAAGCTCCATAGAACTCAGTGGTGCTTACTTCTGACTCCAGTGTTAATTTCTCCTGGCTTTGGCTGGAACAATAAACTTATATAAAATGACTACACAGATTCAACATGTAAAACATCATCAGCTTTAACGAAAGATTTCTAGCCAGCTGAAATGCGATCTTTAACTTTTAATTAGAGATGCAGCCAGTCTTGCCAGTAAGCGTTACTATTTGAACTGCAAGTTTCAAAGAACCCAATAAGCAGTACAGTGGTTCCTTGGGTAAAGAACTTAATTCGTTCTGGAAGTCCGTTCCTAACCTGAAACTGTTCTTAACCTGAGGTACCACTTTAGCTAATGGGGCCTCCCACTGCTGTCACGCCGCCACTGCGCGATTTCTGTTCTCATCCTGAAGCAAAGTTCTTAACCCAAGGTACTATTTCTGGGTTAGCGGAGTCTAACCTGAAGCATCTGTAACCCGAGGTACCACTGTAGTAACCAGTCTTTGCTTAATTACTTTCTTCATTAACACATTCACTTGCCAGAAGAATAGGGTCCATCAATTACCCTGAGGTTCTTGCGGAGGACGTTGTTGCTCCTGCTCTGAAAAAAGTGCTCCTTAACATCCCCCCTTCACTACAACACTGGTAACTGTCAGGGCAGGAAAGTTAGTATATATACCCTACTAGATGATTTAGTGATCATAGTGTTGCTGCTTGTCTGGTTTTAAACTGGCCTTCAAAGGTTTTTTGTCTTTTTAAATCATAGTTCAATCTTAATGTTTGATATTTCATGCTCTGCACTTGCTTAGGGTGGTAAGTACTAGGGATCAGCTTTGAAAGATCTGTATCTTTCTGCAATGACAGTGCTGGTGACTTGTGATGTTTAGTATCTGTTTATTTACAAACATACAAGACCAGCAGGGTGGAGTAGGTAGACCAGCATTGGTGAATCTTTTTCAGCCTGAGAGCCACAATTCCGTCCATGGCAGGCATGCTTCTGAGTACCAGTTGCTGGAAGCCACAGAAGGTGGGAGTGCTCTTGTGCTCAGATCCTGCTTGCTGGCTTCCCACTGGCACCTGGGTGTCCACTGCAAGAACAGGATGCTGGGTGAGATGGACCATTGGCCTGATTCAGAGGATTCTCTTCTTATGTTCTGTCCCCACCAGGCAAGCAAGATAGATTACCACACTGCAAGGACACATTCCAACACTTGGAAGAGGGCTGGCAAAGACTCTCCTCCTGCATTAGCCCCCTGCCTCCCACTCACCTGGCTGGTGCCCACGCCCACGGGCAGGCACCCAACCAGGTGCCTGCGAGGGGGCGTGTTTAGCAGCCTAAATTGCTGTGGCAACAGCCTTCTGGTCTCACTTTTTGTCTTCCCGTCGTGGGTCACCCACCCTCCACTCCCTTAGAGCTCAGGGTCTCGGTTTTCTTTTGGCCTTGCTATGGACCTTAGGTTGGTCGCCCTGGTTGTCCAGGGGGCCTGGTAGGAATTTTTCCATTTGGCATTAGGCTTTTTGGTTTTTTTGCCTACCTCGTAGCAATCGTCACAACTTTCGTGGTATTGGTGGGTAGGTTAGGCATTGGAATAATGTGCTGTGGTGTGTCGAAGGGATAGGTGTGGCCATCGCCTGTGCCTTCAATTTTGGGTATTCCGTTAAAGGAATCCGGCGGTCGTGTATTCTGTCCGATGCCTGCTTGGCGGGAGGCCATGGCACGACCCTCGGTGACATCAGGGGAGAGCCTATAGTTGGATTAGCATCAACAGGCTCCACCTACTGGTGAATCAACCCCCTTTGTTTTGGACATCCAATGCCTAAGCCAATACCTTTTCACTGCTGTAATCAATAAAGTTGTGGCCTTTTCTTGCCCATTAACCTTATATCACGTGTCCTTGTGTTTTCATTCCACTACACGGGGATCGGGTCCTCGAACCACAAGAGGTGTGGCATGAGGACGGGTAATGGCCCAAAGGCCAGAGAGAAAGATGCCTGATGGGCCATGTTTAGCCCCTGAAACTGAGGCTCTGAGAAAAAGAATTGTCAAAGAAAAACTTCCAGACAGATCATGCTAGCCTTTAAAGCAGATCTCCACAAGTTTCCCCAAAGCAATTGCATACTCTTGCAGCAGCCCAAGACTACCACGACTTGCCAACAAGCAGCAAAACCTTACTTTCTCCAACTCTTGCTTTGATTGAAACAGCTTCTTTGACTTCCTACACAAAATATATATAAACAGCAATTTAAAGCAGTATGCCTTTAAAGGGCAGCATAGGTAGAGGCAAAGGAGATGTTAATTCCACTTCTGCCTGTGTTCCCTCACATGCCCTCATTGTTTCATCCAAATTGTTTTGCTTCCAAGGGTGGAAGAAAATCCTGGTGGAAGAAAATCCTGCTGGGGTTGCATGAAGGAAAGCTTATGCAGGGAAGGGTTCAGCTTAGCTTTCCTGCTTCCTATACTGCACTTAAAATCACCTGGCCCCTGCAATGTAGGAATTTGGCACAATCCAAAATGGGTTCAGCCAACGCCACGTTTACTCTCGGTTTCACCATCATGCATTCGGCAAGCAGGTTCGATCCGCATTCCTAGCTCTGGGAATGTCAATTGCCATTAAGCCCGCATCACTTACTAAAAGCCTCATTTTGCAACGGCCACGCTGTTGAGAATGAGGAAATGTTTACTTGAAATAGCTCGTAAATGAGATGTGCATAGTCTTCTCCTACAGAGAGATGGCATGGATGATTCATGGGGATTGGAGGGTGGCAGGATAAATTGCTTTTGTGATTTGCTGTGCGGTTCTTTTTTATCACTAGAGCTCACATCTTTGGAAACTTGCTGCTTTGGAAAACTGCTGTAAAAGAAAAATTGTGTCTCTGGAGCTAGGCAATAAATTCATCCATGTTGTGCATCTGAGCAGGGCTGAAAGGAAAAGCCTTGCCCAGGGCTACAGCTGGAAATCTGGGTGTGGCTCCCCCCCCCCCCAACTGTGCACACATAGTGAGTCACTTTAGCACACTGTTCCATCCAGCATTGTTACTTCCTACCCTAGGAAGTAAACAGCTTTGCTTAACGTGGATGAAACATATTACATCAGGAAGCATGTACTGTGTTGCATGCAGTGAGTTAACTCTCTGTTGTTCACTAGGGGAGAAATGACTACTGGGAGGCTTACAGAAAGAAGAAATGCTATGGTGAGTCTGCAGCAGCACAACCGAACACCTTCATCTGGACCAGCTGCAACAAAACATGTCCCTCATGCATCAGTCTCCACAGTCACAGCAGGCACTGTAACCTTCCCACAGTTTGACTTCACTCTCAAAGGCACGCTTCTCCATTGTCTCCCAAGACAGATGGATGCCAACCAATGAGTGACAAGGCTCCTAGCAGGCAACATAGTATGGGGCAGTTTTGTGATTGTCAGCTAAAGATAACTAGACATATACATGCTACACACAGAGAGACAGAGAAGCATGCATGCATACAGAATCACAGAGTTGGAAGAGACCACAAGGGCCATCGAGTCCAACCCCCTGCCAAGCAGGAAACACCATCAGAGCACTCCTGACATATGGTTGTCAAGCCTCTGCTTAAAGACCTCCAAAGAAGGAGACTCCACCACACTCCTTGGCAGCAAATTCCACTGTCGAACAGCTCTTACTGTCAGGAAGTTCTTCCTAATGTTTAGGTGGAATCTTTTTTCTTGTAGTTTGGATCCATTGCTCCGTGTCCGCTTCTCTGGAGCAGCAGAAAACAACCTTTCTCCCTCCTCCATGTGACATCCCTTCATATATTTGAACATGGCTATCATATTACCCCTTAACCTCCTCTTCTCCAGGCTAAACATGCCCAGCTCCCTTAGCCGTTCCTCATAAGGCATCGTTTCCAGGCCTTTGACCATTTTGGTTGCCCTCCTCTGGACACGTTCCAGTTTGTCAGTGTCCTTCTTGAACTGTGGTGCCCAGAACTGGACACAGTACTCCAGGTGAGGTCTGACCAGAGCAGAATACAGTGGCACTATTACTTCCCTTGATCTAGATGCTATACTCCTATTGATGCAGCCCAAGTATTCTTGTACTATCTCCTTAGTTATTCTGGGCTGTGTTTTCTCTGCTGAATCATTTCCTCCAAATTCTTCAGGTCGGGCATTGTTTTCTTTATCGGAGAAGACTGAGGCAAAGAAGGCATTGAGGAGTTCAGCCCTTTCTGTGTCCCCTGTTTGCATTTCTCCATCTTCTCCTCTGAGTGACCCCACTGTTTCTTTGTTCTTCCTTTTGCTACGAACATACCCATAAAAGCCTTTTTTGTTGCTTTTAACCTCTCTAGCAAGCCTGAGTTCATTCTGTGCCTTAGCTTTTCTGACTTTGTGTCTACATGTGCTGGCTATTTGTTTGAATTCCTCTTTGGTGGTTTCCCCCCTTTTCCATTTTTTGTACACATCCTTTTTTAATCTTAACTCAGTTAGAAGTTCTTTAGATAGCCACCCTGGCTTCTTTAGGCACCTTCCATGTTTCCGTCTCATTGGTATTGCCTGAAGTTGTGCTTTTACTATCTCCCTCTTAACAAACTCCCAGCCATCATGAACTCCCTTTCCTTTTAGTATTACTGTCCATGGGATCTCACCCAGCACTTCCTTAAGTTTTATATCTCAGCTATCTAAATAAACAATGCCACTGACCAGCCAATAGCCATGCCTGGTAGGTATTAGTGGTAGTGGAGACAATTCAGCACAAAGCAAATGAGTGCATTTATACAGAAACAAATTTCCTAGCCAGCTTGAAGGTAGATCAGGATCTACTATTAGATTTCTGGCTGATTTGCAGAAGATCTGACGGCAAATAGCAACAACAACAACAACAACAAAAACCCCAACAACCTATGTTAGGGCTGCTGATATGAAGAAGGCTAACTAGGGTAGATTTTTGTGTGAGAGGACTGTGAGCTCAGTTCAGTACTAGTACCGAAACAAATTCCTAGACTCAGAACGTACTTGGGGGCACCCTATTTTCTTTTGCATCTTTCGCTTTTGCTTGAAAGAACTTGTGGCTCTAGCAAAAAAAGCTAAACAAATCCCCAAAGCCTAAAATCTGCCCGCCCCTGGAATAGCTTGTGAAGAGATTTCAGAGAATACTGTGTGATAACCAAGTTAAGAACCTGTTTTTCAACACTTATTTTCAGTTCTTTGCTATGTCCTGATTGCAGTCTTGTTACCAGGTATTTGCTTTGCAACTATGTCATCAATTAGAGCTTGCTTATCATTATTTCCACATTCTGATCACAATAACATCAAATTTGTAGACAGAAACAAGCTTTTCTGACACTAGAGGGCAACATCAAAGTAGTATTTAGGCATTAGGAACAGTTCTCATAAAAAAAAGAACCTTGCAGATTATTAATTAATTATCCTTAAATACTTTCTATAAACACAGCAAGCTTAAGAAAAGTATTAATATTACTGATCTTTGTTAAACTATATGTTTTGAATGTATAGGAAATTTTAGTATGCATTTATGAAAGGAAACAAAAGAATTTTAGTTTCAGTTGAACTACACATTAAAACAATAAACCAGGCAATTCATCACATTTATAAGATGCTTATTTAAGTAAATATCAATTTATTTTGGTTGAAATCCTTTATGGTTGTTGAGACATAGAATATATCTGAGTGGAGTGACAATGTCTTGAAATATATTTTTCCAAGAAAACTTCTGAGATTGTCACTTTGCAGAATTTTATCTGGATACTGGCCACCGTTCTTCTGTGGCAGCTGCCATTCCTTCCCACCCCTTGGAATGACAACAAAATGGTGGCCAGGTTACCAATGGCTGGTGCTGTCACTTGCAGCAGCAACAGCAAAAGACCATTGGAGAGGTGGAAAGAAAGGGGTTGTGCCGTTGTCACTTCTACTATTTAACTGGGCTTTATGCACAACATCTGCATTGATTTGAAGCTGAGCCCTGAATGCTTATGATACATGTAGATATATACATGTAGATAACTATTTTGGGAAAGCTGGAAAGGACATGATCCCCAGTCTTATGTAAGTAGCCTGTGGGCATGCATCTGAGTGTAGCTTCTATTCAAACCTTTGTCTGAATGTGCAGAGTAAGGGGGAAATGGATGTGATCCCACACTGTTCATCCACCCATTCAATGAATGCAGATACAGCATGTGTGACTAGCTACACTTCATGCCTTCATAACTGCCTTTCTAGATTGTAAGTGGTGCTGAAGGTGTTTGAGTTGCAACTCTTCCATATCAACACAATCATCTCCATTGTGAGCTGAGTATCCATTAAATATTCTGGCCTCTCCCTGTTCCTGGCATGAAACTTGGATCCCCTACAGTGCAAGAGGACAGGGACTGGCTCTTTTTGGGCTGAGTCACATCCTTAGGCTTACACGAGTAAATGGGTTTTGCTGTACAGGGTGACTCACACAATCAAACTAACAACTTTCGAAAAGATTCTGCTCAGATGTGATATTCTGCAACAAGTCCCTAAGGAAGTTATTGCATACGGAATCTCGGGGAAGTGAAAAGATGAGAATGGACTAAAACAAAATGCAAACATGATTTCTGTAAATTGCTATTAAGGCAAGAAGGAGTTCTCAGCCACTAAGAAAATGGAGAGACCCACAGAATTGGGTGAGGTGGGGGGCGTAGCGTTTTCCATTTGAAAAGGGGCTCTTAATGTCTGTGATGATTTGACTGTTGGACCAAACTTCTTTCCAGAAAGAAATTATTTCCTTGGCGACGCGCTCCAGACATGATGGATGTTTGCAAGGATAACAGATAAATTATGCATCTGTGCTCTCCTCCCCATTGTGAATGGCCATGGATTCGAAAATGTCTTCTGCAGACATTTCTGTTCAAAGCACTTCGCTACGGTAGAACCAAGATAAGATTTTATAGAGAGAAAAATAAAACCAATGTACATATTCCTAAGCAAGGCCAACAATCGTATGAAGAATTTTGAAAAACATTCTAATGCAACCAGAAATTCTGGACTTTAATCCAAGGGGGGGGGGATTAGTTTATTCTGAAAGAATGTGGCGGGTAGTCTGAAAATTTATTTTGCAGCCATTCCTGACCATCGTTCAGTTTTCAGTTCATTCCCATCCTTTTTCTCTCAAGAGATTGCTACAAATGTTTCTTACTGCACATGTTTAATAGCTCATGCATGATTTGGATGAATTAAAACAAAAGTTAGCACATAAAACAAAACAAACACAAAAGTAGCATTTTACAGTAACCTCTTGCCTAAACCAGTCTTAACTTCTCTTTTTTAAAAAACAACAACATATGTTATGTAAATTTGTGTGAAAGCTAAATATTATTTATGCCAAGCACATTGCTGCATCTCTGGAGACCATGTTAAAATATTAACATAGTAAAATTCTACTAATATAGTTTTGACATTTATAGTTCTTTCCATCCAAGAATCACAATCTATTTGAAGGCATCTTGTAAGGATGGTGGTACTTAAAGAATGATTCATTGTCCATTCATGCTATTGTTGGCTAGGGGAAAACAACAAAGCCAACAAAGAAAAGGCAGAGCTCATCCCCTAAGCTGTCCATACCTTGCTGCCAACATGGGTTCATGGTTCTATGGGAAAATATACCATCTAAGGTCCATAAGACAGCTTTAAAAGTACTATTCTATCAAAACTTTTGACAAGGTTCTTCATTCTGAGTGCCTGACAGGGCCGGCCCTACCATTACACAGGGTGAGGTGGCTACCTTAGGCAGTAGATGCTGAAGTGGGCAGCAGCAGCAGCCCACTGGCCAGTACTCTTGAGCAACTGAGCCACACAAGTTGCCCTACACTGCCTAAACTAGCCTGCTGCCCTCTGCTGCAATGGAAGATTCTGTCCGGCAGCCATGGTTGCTATATGGCTTACTTGCTAAGAAATAACCACATTTGATATCAGTAGGGAATGCTTCCGAGTAAACATGCATTGGATTGGGCTATTTGTCTGCACTCTAAAATACATTTACAATGGTGTAGGAACAGAGGAAGCTGCACAACACTGAGTCAAACCACTGGCCCATCTACAGTGGCTTTCTACTGTTCCAGGCATGGAATCTCTCC
Source organism: Podarcis tiliguerta (assembly GCF_965153285.1). Taxonomy (NCBI): domain Eukaryota; kingdom Metazoa; phylum Chordata; class Lepidosauria; order Squamata; family Lacertidae; genus Podarcis; species Podarcis tiliguerta. The sequence goes on from NC_139537.1 coordinate 33,197,661, forward strand.
CAGCCTTATCTGGAGGTGTCAGAGACCAAACCAGTGACTGTCTGCATGCAAAGCAGATGCTCCACCACCAAGCCACAGCTCTTTCCCAAAAGCCAACTCCCATCAACCCTGATCTTTGGCCATGCTGGCTGAGGGGAGTCCAAAAACATGGGAAGGGCATCATGGGTTCCTCATCTCTGCTCTACAGCTGAACAGAACTTTTGCTCCAATTTGCGGGTGCTTATGTTAAAGGACCCACTGCTGCAGAAATGCTGATCATTTTGGGGTTTGCAGCCTCCCCTCAACCATGGTCAAAAAAGGAAAAAAAGGAAAAACTAAGATATCCAAAAAAGAAATACCTCACTAGAAACAGAGTGACTTATCCTCCCTCCCCCACCCCACAATTTCATTTCTTTTTTTAAAACTGAAACATTAAAAAGGAATAGAAAATAGAAATGTTAATATTCTCCCTGTCCTCCAAAAGAGAATGGCATTAAAAGCTGATTACAGAAATTGAGATATGTGGGTTTTCTTTCATACATTATGTTATGTTTGCAGATGGAAGTCGTTAGTAAATGCATGCAAGTATTGAAATATTTGGTCATGATATGGAACTCAGTCCACACAACGCAGCCCTTTGAATAGTCCTTTGACAATCCATTGTGAGCACAACACTTGAAGGTATTTTCTGAAAATCAACTGAAACAAGAGAAAAACCATACAGAGCTCACAGGGACTTTCCAGAGGAGTTTGTAATAAACATATCCGCCCCCCGCCCCCCAATTTACTGGTAGTTTCTTTGACTGAAAAAAGAAAAATGAAAACCTACAGCTCAAAAGTAAAACTGAAATTGCCTGACATTTAAATTTATTGACATTTAAAGGGTCTTCTCAGAGTATGACTAATATTGGCTACAACTAAGAGTCCAGTAAACTGCACTTTCATAATTCCATAATGTCATACTCTATTCAGTGAGAATAGAGACTTAAAAGGAAAGGTATTATTCACCTCATAGTTCTATCTCATAATGTATTGGTGTTATGTTTGCATTTTTAATGTTTTCAGAGATCCTTCACTATTTAAAATCTGCCTGCTACGCTTCCAATTTGTCTTGTGCAAGTAAATACCATCCTGTTGGGTACCATACAGAGACCTTACAAAGTCAAAAAGAATTTGACTGTCCTACAATTCTGTGACCTTTTAGATTTAAATGAGTAAAATGAAAGAAAAATTGTTTTGAAAGTAACTTATAAAGTCAGGAAAAGAAGGTATTGGCTTACTGGTAAAACTTTCCAAATGTGTTTCATTTAAATAATTTCCATGGAAGGAATGTGAGGGGACGGGAAAGAACCCTATTACGTACATTTTTCATTTCATCATGTCACTAACTCTTGTTCAAATAAAAGCGCCAAATCTCTTATAGTCACACACGGCTTATGGTGTATGTACATAGAAATATTATCCAAACTGCTAACATGGTATTATTGGAAGAAATACACATGTTGAAATAGCCATAAATCCTGACATTAAAAGAGAAGCAAGCAGAGTACAAGAATATTAGCCAGGGAACAAAAATATGCCTAGCATTAGTTACTCTGTGGTTAGGTTGTATATTATGGGAGAAACATGTTTTGTGACATCTGGCAAAAAATGCAACCTTTAGCCTGCATTCCCTTTTGCCCGCACCATCTTTTTGCCAAGCTAAGTTCTGCCAGTTTGCCAGGTCATGGGACTGAGCTGAAAGAGGTTTCAATTTGGTCTAAGTCTCACCCTATCCTGCCTCCAGGATGCGCTTCAGGGGACTTACACCAACTTTGGTTGGGCCAGCTTTGACTGAGTCGGCTGGAGGGACTTCTGTACTTCTGGCAGAGCCAAGTTGGGGATTCTCAGCCTTGCAGGCTTTTGGTCTCGGCCATTTGAGGTCTTATTGCAATCTGCCAACATCCAACTGTTCCCTCCAAAGGACGAAAGGTTCAAGGGGGTCCAGATGTTGTACCTCAGCAGTGGGGCCCTACTGCTTTTTCTCAAGGCACTTGGTTCTGATGGCCTCTGTGGTGGGAACAGACCAGCCCATGAAAGCAGCAGCACATAGATATATAGAGAAAAATGTTTGGTTTTTAATGTTCTTTTAATTAATTTTATTCTAACCCTTTTAAGGGACGCGGGTGGCACTGTGGGTTAAACCACAGAGCCTAGGACTTGCTGATCAGAGGGTTGGTGGTTCGATTCCCTGCGACGGGGTGAGCTCCTGTTGCTCGGTCCCTGCTCCTGCCAACATAGCAGTTCGAAAGCATGTCAAAGTGAAAGTAGATAAATAGGTACCGCTCCTGCAGGAAGGTAAACGGCGTTTCTGTGTGCTGCTCTGATTTGCCAGAAGTGGCTTAGTCATGCTGGCCACATGACCCGGAAGCTGTACGCCAGCTCCCTCAGCCAATAAAGCGAGATGAGCACCGCAACCCCAGAGTTGGTCACAACTGGACCTAATGGTCAGGGGTCCCTTTACCTTTACCTCTAAGGTTCAAGTGTATGGTATTAATTCCATATTTTAAAAAATGTCAGGTTGCCCCTGTGACGGAAAAGTTGGTTTAAAAAAGGGTTAACGCATGGCAGCCTCTGATTGGCTGAGGTTCCAGGAGCGAAAGTATAAAAGGAACAGATTTTGGAGAGACAGTAGGTTGGTCAGGAAGGAGGGTTGGTTGTTGGTTGGATTTGGGAAGTTGGTTGATGTGAGGAGGGAAAGGGAGTGAGGTTGGTTGGTTTGGAGGTGGGTTTTGGAATTGAGGTTAGTTAGATAGGGAGATAGGTAGAGATTTTGGAACAGTCAGGAGAAAGAGTTCAAGATAAACATCCACTCTAAGTGTAATATGGAAGGTACCTCAGGAGCAGGACTGTTTAAAGCGGTGTGTATCTGAAGTAAAACCCTGAAAAGGAGCCAAACTCTAAAGCAGTACCTAAATTTTATCCCTTTATGTTGTTATGCTACCTTGGATTTAAATAAAGCATTCTTGTTTATTTAAAAAGAAAACCCGACTAAGACTCCAATTCTTAGTTTTCCCCTCACGAAGGTCCCCCAACATTATATTCTGGGAATGTTTGTATGCCTGTGGGTTAATGGTTGTTCTGAGAGGTGGGTGCAACATAACCAAGTGAGAGCAGGTCCAACGGTGATAGGAAAAAAAATAATTAAGTGCCATTGCGCTCGCTGGTGTCCTGTCCCAGTCACATTTCATATTCTATAAATTTGATGAACCTATCCCTAGTCTATCAACAAAAACATTTCAAGGCCAAGGCGATGCTAATGATAAGCAGAGCTAAACATGTGAATGGGTGTTAAAGTTGGTTAACTAGCCTTTAAAATTGTTTATGTCTCACATTCAATTCATACTTGAATTATTAACTTTCACACCCAAGCTTGCAATGGCCAAATGATTCAAAGCAGAAGTCCAATTATAAAGTGTCAGTTGGCTTTTCCAGCCTGACACCATATTACCGCATGAAGTTAATACCCAGTATCTCATTCCATCTGAAAGATCATGGCATGCAAGTTTACATGCAAATGTGAATAATTATTGAAAATATAACTTTCCACAAGAAAAATCTTGTTTCATGGTGTCTCCTCCTTTGGCCTATAAATTAGCATGTGTTGCATCTAAATAGAATTACTTTTCGATGAGAGTAAAAAAGAGAAAGTTTTGTGTCAGCAGCCCTTTATGTTGATATAGAAAGCATCTTCCTATAAACTCTAAGAACTTGACTGATTGCCCAGAGTAAAAATCTGTAACATCAAGGAGTACAAAATCTCAGCAGCCCACGCAATGTTTTCCCCATGCCAATCAATATAACACAACACATGACCCTGTTATGATAACAGCTCACTAAAACAGATTTAGTGCAATAAACTACAAAATAGCCTCAAACCCAAGAAATTATATTAAATTCCATGAGACTTACCCTATGGAGGTGGGACAGAAATCCATATCAGAGCAACTGGCACACCCAATCTCCTGCCATGCAGATGCAGCCTGGACAATGGGTGTGGGAGAGCTGTCCCTTTTTCAGCCTTCCATTCTCCTCTCCCCCATTGACTACAATGCTCCAGGAGGTGTGTATGTCAGGGGAATGAGGTTTAGAATCCTGAGCATCCATCTTGCTTCAAGAACACCTCACTGCTGGCAGGACACCTGCAGAAATTTCCATGAATGTACCATGGGGGTCTTCAATGTCAACTCGCTTTAGGGCTGCCCACTCCTACTGTGGAGTGGCACTTGTGTCGCATCCAATGATTCCTAAGAGGATCTTTGGCTGGTCAGGACTGCAGCTATGGTTCTTTTGTGACTAACTTATCCCATTCGTTCCAATATAATGCAAGACCAACAATAATTCTTTGTGTATCTGTGTGTATCTGAAGAAGTGTACATGCACACAAAAGCTTATATCAAGAACAAACTTAGTTGGTCTCTAAGGTGCTAGTTGGTCTCTAAGGGACGCGGGTGGCGCTGTGGGTTAAAGTCTCAGCGCCTAGGACTTGTCGATCGAAAGGTCGGCGGTTTGAATCCCCGCGGCGGGGTGCGCTCCTGTCGCTCAGTCCCAGCGCCTGCCAACCTAGCAGTTCGAAAGCACTCCCGGGTGCAAGTAGATAAATAGGGATCGCTTACTAGTGGGAAGGTAAACGGCGTTCCGTGTGCTGCGCTGGCTCGCCAGATGCAGCTTGTCACGCTGGCCATGTGACCCGGAAGTGTCTCCGGACAGCGCTGGCTCCGGGCCTATAGAGTGAGATGAGCACACAACCCTAGAGTCTGGCAAGACTGGCCCGTATGGGCAGGGGTACCTTTACCTTTACCTTTTAAGGTGCTACTGGACAATTTTTAAAATTTTTAAAATATATTTTGACTGCGTCAGACCAACACAGCTACCTACCTGAATAATTCTTTGGTTTGGGACCTGTACCATAGACCCAAAAAGGTTTAAAATAGTTCTAGAGCAAGAAACTCCATTTTGTCAAGATGAACTCTGTCACCTTCTTCAATTTATTTTTAAAAAAGAATATAAAAGCTATGCTAGCTAAATAACACATGTTAATTATAATCAAATATAAAAATGAATTGTTTGTGACAACCAAGACTTGTACATAACACTATGGGGGAAAATGAAACTGGGTTTATTTGTTTTACAAGCTGTTCTGGGAATGCAATTGCTGTGATGTTGCATTTGTTTTTCCTGGTAAATATTCAAAAGGAACTGAAAGGGGTGAAAAGTCTAATCCCCGCCCCCACTGAAATGTAACCTAACAGTCCGTATATCCCTATATCCACTTACCTCAGAAGATCCTGAGAAAGCTGCCTGCTGTGATAATTTTTTTTATCGTTTGCTGTGTAGTGATATCCTTATTATAGGGACAAAGAATAGGAGGCTGGTATTCAGGTCATGGAATTACAGACAAATGATATTATTTACAATTATTTCTTAATTAACAAAAGACAAAAGTTTTTTTAAAAAAAATGGTTTGCCAATAGAAACTGAAGGCTTTTGGAGCTATATGTCCAGAGTTACCTCAGAACTCTTTGGACTTCTGAGGCAATTCAGTCAGTCAACCTGCCATTTGCCTCAGCATTCTGTAAGGCGAGACTTTCCAGTGAGCCATTACAATTTTGCTTTTTAGGAAAATCTTATTTAATGTGAACTACAGATTCCCCCCCCCCCCGAATGCTGTGACCATTTTAAAAAACATACTGCTATGAGTTTGAGGGGAATAGGCTGTTTGCCGAGACCCTTCTAAACCCTGGATACAGCAAATGTTAAGCCAGCTAGCTTCCTGATGAGGTGATTGCCTGGGTGATGGGCCATTAAAGGGAACAAGGGAAGTGGATCTGTGTGAGATCGCAAATGGGTATCATTCCCCCCCCCCAAAAAAAACTTGCTGGTAGTTGGAAAAACAGAAAGGCAAGAGCTGAGTGTTCAGTGAAGCAAAGAAACAAAAAGGCAAAGAGCAATGCTTGATTTCTGTTTGAATCTAACGCTGTGGCTATAGAAGAAACAAGACCCTTTAGGGCTATTAATGCTATGAGCCTCTCCTTCATAGGCTCAGGTTGTACATATGTGTAAAAAAACCAGATATTAAAAAGTCACCACCATCGCTCCAAAAGGAAATATGAACCCTGGGTATGCACCTGGAATCTCACACCACACGGATATTGGGGTGACGTGCAACAGTTTTATAATTTGTTATCTGTTCTGTGGTGTTTTGATATATTACAAATCCACAAATGAAACATTTTAGAAATGAGAGCTTCTTCTCTTTCCAAACTGCCATCGTTTTAAGACAAAGCATAAAACAGGTTGTTCCTCTTCAACAGGGATTCCCATACTTCCTACCCCCAGAGAGCACTTGAGAAGGGGCTAAAAATTACTGAGGTCCACCAGTCACCAAAATGGTGGTAGAGAGACGGTGCCAGTAAAAAATTAATAATAAATCTATCTACCTTAACTATAGGAGCACTGCCTTGCTCCTGTAACATATCACACACTATTTCTATAGTGTATGAACTGCTTCAAAATACAATTGAAAAGCAATTGTGGAGTTGATTTTACTAGCATAGGAAATATGTGGCTCATATGAGAAACATATGGATACATGCCCTTAATCCAGATGCATTCAGCCAGTATTTTGCAAATTTAGGAAAGCACTGATAGCATAACTGATCACATATGTGTTTTTTAAAAACAAACAATTTTGCTAGACTGTAACATAATGTCTATACTGCTATTTGTAGACCATTTCATACAATGGCTCAGACCCAGACAAAGTTATCCACACTTAGGTCCCATTGAAATTAATGGAATGTGTTAGTTATGACTAAGTTTTTAATGTGGATTTCAATAGGACCTGTGTGACTTAACACTTCTGACTTGTTATGCACAGTCAGCACATCTTATTGTAATTCTGTTTGAGATATCCCACTTTACAAACTCTAGAACGTCAGTACTGTTACACTCCACCCAAACAAGAGGTGTGAGATGAGTTGCAGGCGCAATTTGCCCAGGGTCTGCCCAGGATTTTTACCCAGGCTTTACCCAGGATACATGACCACCATATATCTCATGCTTTTTGCAGCCTATTCTAATTGACTGTATTGCATTTTGAACCCATCCAGTTGTATGATTCCCAATTTTGTGGTATCACTCATTTCAAAAATCTAAGAAGAAATCACTTGTGCTTTTCCCTATATAGCCACACATACAAACTTGGAGACGTCCACTTCACACACTGAGAACTTTTGCTCAAATATGCCATAACTTATATTTTATATGCCTAGTTTCCATTCTTGGGGAACTATTCCTCATTTAAAATCTAAAATAGACAATATTATCTACTGTCTTTGAGACATTCATTCTTTTATTGCAGAGTATGAGCTTTAGAAAAATGGAAAGGGCATAGAAGTACCGTATTTTTCGTCCCATAGGACGCTCCGTCCCATAGGACGCACCTAGTTTTTTGGGGGGGAAATAAAGGGAAAAAAAATTTCCTTTATTTTCCCCCCAAAAGCAGGTCCGGGAAACCCAACCTGGTCGAGGAACAGCGGGGTGGCGGCGCTGCGCCTCCCTGCTGTCCCCCGAGCTTGTGGGGCTGGCCAATGTCTGCCCGGCGTGAGGGGCGCCCTGAAGCAGAGCGCCCCTCGCGCCAGGCAGCAGGCTGCTATCTGCAGCGTGGGGAGCGCTGCGGGGAACTCCTGCAGCGTTCCCCATGCTGCGGGTGTCTGCCTGGCGTGAGGGGCGCCCTGAAGCAGAGCGCCCCTCGCGCCAGGCAGCAGGGTGCAATCTGCAGCGTGGGGAGCGCTGCGGGGAACTCCTGCAGCGTTCCCCATGCTGCGGGTGTCTGCCTGGCACGAGGGGCGCCCTGAAGCAGAGCGCCCCTCGCGCCAGGCAGCAGGCTGCTATCTGCAGCGTGGGGAGCGCTGCGGGGAACTCCTGCAGCGTTCCCCATGCTGCGGGTGTCTGCCTGGCGTGAGGGGCGCCCTGAAGCAGAGCGCCCCTCGCGCCAGGCAGCAGGCTGCTATCTGCAGCGTGGGGAGCGCTGCGGGGAACTCCTGCAGCGTTCCCCATGCTGCGGGTGTCTGCCTGGCACGAGGGGCGCCCTGAAGCAGAGCGCCCCTCGCGCCAGGCAGCAGGCTGCTATCTGCAGCGTGGGGAGCGCTGCGGGGAACTCCTGCAGCGTTCCCCATGCTGCAGATGTATGCCCGGCGCGAGGGGCGCTCTGCTTCAGGGCGCCCCGCCCGCCGGGCTGCAGGCTGCTATCCGCAGCGTGGGGAGCGCTGCAGGGAACTCCTGGAGGGCTCCCCACGCTGCGGGTGTCTGCCCGGCGCGAGGGGCGCTCTGCTTCAGGGCGCCCCACCCGCCGGGCGGCAGGCTGCTATCCGCAGCCTAGACATCCCTGCGGGACCTCCTGCAGGGCTGCCTAGGGTGCGGATGTGTTCCCCAAGCGCCGGGCGCTCTGCTTTCAGGGCGCCCGACGCTCCGGGAAGCAGGCTGCTATCCGCAGCCTAGACATCCCTGCGGGACCTCCCGCAGGGCTGCCTAGGCTGCGGATGTCTTCCTGAAGCCTGGAGAGCGAGAGGGGTTGGTGCGCACCGACCGCTCTCGCTCTCCACGCTTCAGCGAAAGCCTGCATTCGCCCCATAGGACGCACCCAGATTTCCGCTTCATTTTTGGAGGGGGAAAAGTGCGTCTTATAGGGCGAAAAATACGGTAATTATTTTTTCCACCAAGATTCCTCAGAAAGGGAAACATTCCCCATCAAAAATATCCCTGAAATATGACCGAACAGCCTCACTCTTTTCCCCTCAGAAAGACAAAGCATTACCATAATTGTACTAGTATGATAATTGCACTGTTGTACTTCCCTGAAGTGAAGCGAGTGGGGAATCTACTGGCAAAAGACAGGGGGATTTCCAATTATGTCGTTTGTGGGGTTATTGGGTTTTTTATATATATCCATGAAATAAATTCTTCAGCTGAATTATCCCACATGTTGTGCTTGGAGGTATTCCCAGTGATTTGCTCAGCAGGAGACAAGTGGGAGACGGGCCCAAGCTCACCCAGATCCAGTTTTGATACCATAGCGATAGTTTATTTTCTAAATAAAACAATGACATCTACTTCTTCCCTTCAAGCTCTGCTTTATGTATAGCTGTTCATATTCTAAATTCTTTCCCTCTGCCTAGCCCTGTAAAGCTATAACTGGGATGGTGCAGGAGATACCTGGCCACTAACGCTACAATAGTTCTGGCTAGATGATGATGGGTAGACTTCAGCATTGTCAAGGTGAATTGTGTGTCAGTGGCACCAGATGATTAGGGGAACAGTACTATAGAGCCTGCAGTTAGTAATGGGATTTGTCAGAGGCACAACAAACGCAGGCAGCCAAATGAGTTATGGCATTGGACTTTCATTGACACAGAGATGAAGGAGTCAGTTCCTTGGAAGGGCAGGAGTGCGTCTGGTCGTTTAGTTCAACAGCTATGCTGCACTCTGCACCGTTTTCATTTAACATCTGTGTTTCAGTTTCTCCCATACCTAAAAAGCTCTCTAGCAGAGTTTAGTTTCTGTCCAATTGAAAAAGGCACAAATGCAATATTGCTGGGAATTATAACATTTATTTAGGGTTGCATTCAGGGCAACACTTGGATAGATGTTCAACCAGCTCCTGCCTCCTTTAATTCTAGTCCTTGCCGTGGGATCACATTCATCCAGTGCTTTACCAACTGCACTGGCTCCCGGTGGAGTACAGGGTCAGGTTTAAGGTGCTGGTTTTGACCTTTAAAGCCCTATATGGCCTAGGACCATAGCTGTCAACTTTTCCCTTTTCTTGTTACTAATCCTATTCGGAATAAGGGAATTTCCCTTTAAAAAGGGGGGGGGGGGTTGACAGCTGTGCCTAGGACCCACGTACTTACGGGACCGCCTCTCCTGGTATGCCCTGCAGAGGACCTTAAGGTCCACAAATAGCAACACTTTGGTGGTCCCGAGCCTCAAGGAGGTTAGATTGGTTTCAACTAGGGCCATGGCCTTTTCAGCACTGGCCCCGACGTGGTGGAACGCTCTGTCACAAGAGACTGGGGCCCTGCGGGACTTGACATCTTTCCACAGGGCCTGCAAGACAGAGCTGTTCTGCCTGGCCTTTGGTTTGGACGCAGTCTGACCCTTATGTTTCCCTCCCCTTATGGTCTTGATTTATCAGCTATTTTAAAACGAGGCTGCATTTTAAATTGCACTTTAACTTGTATTTTAAATTGGGGGTTTTTTCTCTCTCTCTTTTCCCCCTATGCTTTTATTGTGATTTTATTATATTGGTATTAGCCACATTGAGCCCGGCTCTGGCTGGGGAGGGCGGGGTATAAATAAATTTATATATATATATATATATATATATATATATATATATATAGTTACAAAGATGAAAGGCTGCTCCCATCTGCATAGCTCTTTCCTGGATTGTGTTTCTTGGTCACACTAGGGCGGGGTGGGCATCCTTTTTGACCCGAAGCAGCACATGCAGATGAGCAAGCGGTGACTGTGGGTGTGGTCAGGCCCAGCATTTCCTTGTTACACCCCCCCCCCCCATTCTTCACAAACACACACACAGCCTTCCAACAGTACACACGCAACAGCTGCCACAGGATGGCTGGGGAGAGAAGGTTTTAACCTACACCCCTCAACAATTCAAATGCAGGTCAGATCACTGTCCCAGCATGGCACAGGAACAGTCATAATTCCCCCTGCCACCCTATTTATGGTTGATAAACTGGGCATCAGGGGAAAGTGGGTTGGCTTGCCCAGGTCACACTGAATGTCATCTAGACTTTAGAGCAAAGAATAGGAACGGTTTTGGACATAAAATATTCTATAGCGAGGCATTTCACAGGCAGAGTTATGCCCCTCCCTTTTCATCCAGGTGTTCCCCCCCCCCCATGGCCTCCTGGATCACTCTTTCCTCCCCACTCTCCACCTCTGGGTCTACACTCTTCTCCTCGTGTTTCCTCTCCAGTTGTCCCTCCCGAAAATGTCTTTTTCTTTCCTCCATTTCTCACTTGCCCCCTGTTCTCTTGTTCTAAGCCCTGGTTGCACAAGGTCTTTGGTGCCTAACCACACAGCAAAAGCTTGTTCCTAATGCTATTGTAGCATCAGTAGCTGCCTGCTCTCATTAGCTGCAGATTCTCCCAACCTTGCAGGCAGGGTCCCCTCCGTAGTCGTCCCTCCCCACACTGCCCAAACAGCCTTTGCCATCTTCATGCACAGAGTGGGGGAGGAAGAGCATTTGAGATTGAGCTGTGTGGCTGGAGCAGATACCACAAAAGCAGCCACTCTAACCACACCATCTAACCTCCACCACTTTTTACTGCAGTAGAAAAAGGATGCAGCAACTGCAACAGCAGCAAGAGGACAACAACAGTGAAGCACCAGAGAAATGGGAGAAGAAAGGAAGAAGAGGCAGAAATTATTGAGTGTCAAGAGTAATGGTTAAGTATTATTTTCATCCTCCATGAATTGCTCTAATCATTTTAAGACTGTTGTTTTTCACTTGTTGATCATCTGGAAAATATGTTTAAGAATTCAGAGAGTCTTAATGTTGCACTTCTCTTGGCTTGTATGTAGCACTGGCCTGCCTCCAAAAAGTCAAAGCCTACACATCTAGAAACACTTACTGCAAATTCTAATGTTCTCCTTATATGCAATGTTAATCCCTAAAAGATAAAAGAGCTTTGAATGATAAATTAACACATTCTGATGGCATGCTTTGATCTGTGAACAATGCCAGAGGGTTCTGATATGCCAATTATAAAAAGAAATCTGATGGCAGTGGTGGGAAAGAATAGGGATTTAGAAAGTCTTCCGTCACATTTAGTTGCATGCTATCAACAGCTGACAGCAAATAACCACCTTCACAGAGCTTTACGCAGTCGCAAGTGGAAAACTAGGCCAGAATAAGGCCTGTATAAAGTGTAGCTTCCACAAAAGCAGCAGGAAGCGACTGGTCTGGAGAACCAGCACATAACAGTTCCAGGAAATCATTTTATCCACATTTATTGTTGAACTTAGCATTCAGGTACAGTTCTATGGATGTCCTCCCACCTAATAATGATGTTTTCAGAAACCATAATAAAGCAACATTATATTGGGATGACCCAAGTCTTTTCAATTGCTTTTTAAAGTATGCCATAACAAATAAGCATATGCTCTACAACAGGGGTAGGTAACCTAAGGCCCATGGGCCAGATGAGGCCCAATCGCCTTCTCAATCCGGCCCATGGACTGTCCAGGAATCAGCGTGTTTTTACATGAGTAGAATGTGTGCTTTTATTTAAAATGCATCTCTGGGTTATTTGTGGGGCATAGGAATTCATTCATATTTTTTTTCAAAATATAGTCCGGCCTACCTCATGGTCTGATGGACGGTGGACCAGCCCACAGCTGAAAAAGGTTGCTGACCCCTGCTCTACAACTAGTAATTTTCAAGCTATCTTGATGGGGTAAAGAAGCTTGCATGTTGGGTAGGCAACAGGGTCACCATTGTCACTATGTTCCTGTCCTCATACTTTTCCTAAATCATTTCTATTTCTCCATGTCTTTAGTGAACACCATCTTTCATCTCTTCAGCATCTTCACTTAAATGTCCTCCATATGTTAAAGAAGCCTCTGAGTTATAGAGACGTTGTATGAAGTAATGGTTACTGACATCAAGAAATACAGTTAACAGGTCAAGGAGGATTTTAAAAAGCCAACATTACTTTCAGTAAGCTCAAAATAAAAACAGCTCCCCAAATCCATGTAAATATCACATGAATCTGACTTGGGAGGCCATGCTTTATTCATGCATAAAACAATTTTATTTCAGTATTCGACTACTACCCCCAGTGGAATTAAATTGCTGCCCAGTGCTTCCTACATTTCCTGTGCTCTTGCTGGAAGCCATGGGAACGGCAGATATAGTAGCTTTCTTCCACAGTTAACTTCTGTTGCCGCAAGCAGTCACAAAAGAACTGAAGGAACATTTGGTGGAGGTGCTTTTGGGGAGGGTGGCATAAAGGAACACTACATTCACACAGTTGGCATCTATATCTCAGGAGACAATAGAGGAGTACGCCTTTGTGGTCAAACAGTTGACCACAAAGTTGCTTGCTGTAACTGTAGAGACTGATATGGGAGACACGTGTTTTGTTGCAGCTGGGACAGATGAAGGTGCCCAGTTATGCTGCTGCAGCTGCACCTTGGGCCTTTCTTCTCTCTGCGCTCCTCCCAGCAGTGGGGGTTCCCCAGCAGGTGCCTCCTACCACTCCTCTGCAACCAGACAGTCCACGACAGCTGTCAGCCAGTGTCAGTAGTATCAGGCTACTTGGACCAATGATCTAAGTCAGTATAAGGTAACTTCCTACATCCCTATGCAAACATCCACACTGATGTCTGCCAAGGTCGATTCTAGAGTGTTGGACCTCAGAATTGCCAAATGTGAACTGAGAGACCCTAAAAACGTGATTATTGCATTGCCCTCGGATAATGTGGTCAATGTACTGTCTTTTCAGTTCTTCTAATTAAGGAATTCCCAATTAGCTTCCACAGAATCCCTGGTTCCCTATGGATGGTTTTATCATATTCCTTGCTTAATACCTTTGAATTATTAGGTTGTAATGCTTAGCACATTTCAAATATTTGCAAACATTCAGTTTTGCTTGAATGTGAGCCTCTTTGTAAGTCACGTACATGGTTAAACTAGAAGTTTGACAGTGATGTCTTCACATTTCAGCCATGTTAGTTTCCAGTATATAGCATCTTCTTACTAGGAAAGGATATTACCAGTCGAGCTTGTACATCAAATTTCCTTCCACCATCCAAAATCCATCAACTTCATTTAAAATGTATTGTACACTTCCCGTTGTAGACAGCCAACATGTGTTAGCACAAGATGCATCTGGCATTAAAAGGCAGTATTACAAACCTCTGCTTTGGCAGAATGCGTATGACAAAATTCATATTCTGTCTAACTAAATGTGCACTTGACAGCTGATCCATAACCATTCTATATACTAATAGCAAAATAATTCTCCAATAATAAAAATAATAATTTATTATTTATACACCGCCCACCTGGCTGGGTTTCCCCAGTGTGGACTCTTATGTAGTCAGAACTTTACCATCCATGCACAAGGGGCAATTATCAGCAGGCTTGAGGGAAAACAAAAAAATTGAAATAGTACCCAAACAAAAACCTTTTTTAAAAAAATACTCAGGGGAGGAACCTTAAAATGGCCAAATAACTGACCATGCTCAGCTGGAAAAGAATACTGTCTGTCAGGGTAGGGTAATGAAAAACCCAAGAGGGGGAGACTGGAGAAACTTGGAAGAAGGCTGGCTGGCTGGCTGGCACCTTGAACAGGAGCGCTCCACGCTTCAACAAGGTCATATTTGTCTCTTCAAATGGCCATAAAGAAATCATAACATAATTCTGATGTAACACAGAGGCATGCATGCAGAAGACAAGTCAGGAATTCAAAGACAATATCATAAGAACTAATTCACAGTTTAAATTCTTCCAAACTCCAATGACTGGATTTTGGGTCGCAATATTGTTGAGGTCAGATTACTGAACAAAGTAGACAAACCTACCACATGCTAGGACTTCACAAAACTATAAAAATTAGTGTTTGTCAAGAGGGTGGTTATTGTTTCGTTGTTTCTAACTATTTGTGCTTTTATTTCATGTTTTGATCTTGTGAACCTCCCTGAATTTTTTTTCATGAAGGGTGATATATAAATCTAATAAATAAAATAGAATCAATTATCTTTGTTCTGTGTGCTGCTCAGCGTACCTGAGTTATCTTGTCACTTATGGTGTGCCTACTAGCTTGTAAAATATCTTAAAATTGTGTTCTGTTTAAACTTTAGAGCCTGCTGCACTGTGGTCTCCTTCATTTGCCTCACGAATCTTTGTATTCGATCATACGTTCTATTAATTTCAGACACTGCAAGTCAAGACAACCAAACATTTATGTCTGGGATGGTCCCATTTGTCAAATTCAGGTGTAGTATGAACTGTAGTGTAGTATGGAAGCGAGAGCTGGACCATAAAGAAGGCTGATCGCCGAAGAATTGATGCTTTTGAATTATGGTGCTGGAGGAGACTCTTGAGAGTTCCATGGACTGCAAGAAGATCAAACCTATCCATTCTTAAGGAAATCAGCCCTGAGTGCTCACTGGAAGGACAGATCGTGAAGCTGAGGCTCCAATACTTTGGCGACCTCATGAGAAGAGAAGACTCCCTGGAAAAGACCCTGATGTTGGGAAAGATGGAGGGCACAAGGAGAAGGGGATGACAGAGGAAGAGATGGTTCTTGAAGCTACCAGCATGAGTTTGACCAAACTGTGGGAAGCAGTGGAAGACAGGAGTGCCTGGCATGCTCTGGTCCATGGGGTCACGAAGAGTCGGACAGGACTAAACGACTAAACAACAACAATGAACTGAACATCTTTTCATCTGGTCGTGAAGCTCCTGCTCAGAATGTTAAAGGACTTTCTGCACCTATGTGATCAGCATTCAGCAGACTAAACAACTGCTATGTGGGAACATGCACCTAAGTTCTTTAATGTTAACCCACTACCCTAAATTAAGCTCTCATTTGTTGCTATGTGGGTTAAAGCCTCAGCACCTAGGGCTTGCCGATCGAAAGGTCGGTGGTTCGAATCCCCGCGGCGGGGTGCGCTCCCGCTGTTCGGTCCCAGCGCCTGCCAACCTAGCAGTTCGAAAGCACTCCCGGGTGCAAGTAGATAAATAGGGACTGCTTACTAGCGGGAAGGTAAACGGCGTTTCCGTGTGCGGCTCTGGCTCGCCAGAGCAGTGATGTCACGCTGGCCACGTGACCCGGAAGTGTCTTCGGACAGCGCTGGCCCTTGGCCTCTTTGAGTGAGATGGGCGCACAACCCTAGAGTCTGTCAAGACTGGCCCGTACGGGCAGGGGTACCTTTACCTTTACCTTTACTATATGATCAGACCATCCCCCATAGCAGCCTTTCATTTTGGGAATATCTTTGTGTCAGTTCTCTCAAAGGCCATTTCAAAAAATGTAATGAAATATGCATATGGGTTAGGGTTATGCAAATGCTCTGGGGTAGGAGTGGTAAAACAAAAATTCAGTTCTTGGAGAATAGTGTGAAATGCATGTATTTAGCACCACCAACTTGATTATACTAACATTAGTAAAGGTAAAGGTACCCCTGCCCGTACGGGCCAGTCTTGACAGACTCTAGGGTTGTGCGCCCATCTCACTCAAGAGGCCGGGGGCCAGCGCTGGCCGGAGACACTTCCGGGTCACGTAGCCAGTGTGACACTGCTGCTCTGGTGAGCCAGAGCCGCACCCGGAAACACCGTTTACCTTCCCGCTAGTAAGCGGTCCCTATTTATCTACTTGCACCCGGGAGTACTTTCGAACTGCTAGGTTGGCAGGCGCTGGGACCGAACAACGGGAGCGCACCCCGCTGCGGGGATTCGAACCGCCGACCTTTCGATCGGTAAGCCCTAGGCGCTGAGGCTTTTACCCACAGCGCCACCCGTGTCCCCTATACTAACTTTAGCTGGGAGAAAACAACTTAACTTTTTCTCCACAGTCTCTGAGAAGGCTCATAAAAGCTGAGCCATACTGAGCTGGGGCATATTTGCTGCCCTTAATTTAGGCAGCCAAAATTATCATCCATTTCTGAAAAGCTAACGTCTACCTAAATTTTCTTTTGTCCTTATTTAAAGTGCATTGTGACATTTTAAATAAGAGTTTCAACACACGCAGCTCATTCTCTAGTTAATGGAGGAAAGTTGAAAGTGCATGCAAGGATAAACAAATTTGTCAACTTCTTAAAATGTTTATACTTCTTGGAAATGTAGTGTTTCTAAATATAAACCCTGTACTGTTAACATTCTGTTCAACGTTCTGAACAGCAAGTTCTACATACAAGTTCTACAACTGTTGCATAGAAGTTAGCAGGAACTACAGAGACAGGTTACTTGTGCCCCACAGGCAGAAGCATAGTGGATGAAGCCTCTTGGAAGAAACATGTAATGGCCACCGAAACTGAGCGTATAATGGCCGCAAACATTACTGGATACGGCTTCACAGAGACAAGTGGCATGGCATAAGGTCAGCAACCTGTTTCTGACAACCCAAGTTTTGCTAGAATGTTTCGTTCAACCTAGGCTGCTAAAGTCATGCTGGGAAGTCATAAAGCATCAGCAATCAACAGCCCACGCGATTATGTGCCCAAACAGCAGCACCCTCTCAACTCTGGAGAATCACCTCCCCCCAAAAATCTCAAAACTCTAGCATTTCTCTTCTGTTGGCCACCAAATGTAGGGTGCTTGGATTGCTAAACATTCCACTTTCAAACAAACACAACATTTAAATTCAGCTCTAGTTAAAATGTGCAAATTATATGATTGCCTCTAGACTTTCTGTTTTGACTTAATTAACCCTTCTGGCAAGTGCCCTGACTAGGGTGTTAAATAAATATTGTGGCTATTGGCCTTAGTCCAAAGAGCTGCATTAGGTATGTTGAGCAGCCTGCAAGCATCCACCTACTTTTGAAAAGAATATTGTTGTTTGAAAAGGAAAAGTTTGAAAAGTCTGAATCCCTTGTGTGCACACAGACAAGGAAGTTCTGGACTGTGGTGAATACGTTTTGGGTTTCTAGATATTTTTCACCCCAAACACCAACAGCTGTTACTTTGCATTGTACATGACAGCATGATCAGCTGGTGTTGAAAGGTTAAAACTTTGTTGGTTTTCATTTCACTGCAGGAGAAGCAAAACCTTGGTCCAGGAAGGACAATTCTTTAGCTACTTTCTTACTCAATTTCTTGACTTTAAGAAAGCCGACTTCATAAAACTTAGGGAAGTGCTGGGTGAGATCCCATGGACAGTAATACTAAAAGGAAAGGGAGTTCATGATGGCTGGGAGTTTGTTAAGAGGGAGATAGTAAAAGCACAACTTCAGGCAATACCAATGAGACGGAAACATGGAAGGTGCCTAAAGAAGCCAGGGTGGCTATCTAAAGAACTTTTAACTGAGTTAAGATTAAAAAAGGATGTGTACAAAAAATGGAAAAGGGGGGAAACCACCAAAGAGGAATTCAAACAAATAGCCAGCACGTGTAGACACAAAGTCAGAAAAGCTAAAGCACAGAATGAACTCAGGCTTGCTAGAGAGGTTAAAAGCAACAAAAAAGGCTTCTATGGGTATGTTCGTAGCAAAAGGAAGAACAAAGAAACAGTGGGGTCACTCAGAGGAGAAGATGGTGAAATGCAAACAGGGGACACAGAAAGGGCTGAACTCCTCAATGCCTTCTTTGCCTCAGTCTTCTCCGATAAAGAAAACAATGCCCGACCTGAAGAATTTGGAGGAAATGATTCAGCAGAGGAAACACAGCCCAGAATAACTAAGGAGATAGTACAAGAATACTTGGCTAGTTTAGATGTATTCAAGTCTCCAGGGCCAGATGAACTGCATCCAAGAGTATTAAAAGAACTGGCAGATGTGATCTCAGAACCACTGGCAGTCATCTTTGAGAATTCCTGGAGAACAGGCGAAGTCCCGGCAGACTGGAGGAGGGCAAATGTTGTCCCTATTTTCAAAAAGGGGAAAAGAGAGGACCCAAATAATTACCGCCCAGTCAGTCTAACATCAATACCAGGGAAGATTCTGGAGCAGATCATTAAGCAAACAATCTGTGAGCACCTAGAAAGGAATGCTGTGATCACCAATAGTCAGCATGGATTTCTGAAAAATAAGTCATGTCAGACTAACCTGATCTCATTTTTTGACAGAATTACAAGCCTGGTAGATGAAGGGAACGCAGTGGATGTAGTCTACCTTGATTTCAGCAAGGCATTTGACAAGGTGCCCCATGATATTCTTGTAAAGAAGCTGGTAAAATGCGGTCTTGACTATGCTACCACCCAGTGGATTTGTAACTGGCTGACTGACCGGACCCAAAGGGTGCTCATCAATGGTTCCTCTTCATCCTGGAGAAGAGTGACTAGTGGGGTGCCACAGGGTTCTGTCTTGGGCCCGGTCTTATTCAACATCTTTATCAACGACTTGGATGATGGACTCAAGGGCATCCTGATCAAATTTGCAGATGACACCAAACTGGGAGGGGTGGCTAACACCCCAGAAGACAGGATCACACTTCAAAACGACCTTGACAGATTAGAGAACTGGGCCAAAACAAACAAGATGAATTTTAACAGGGAGAAATGTAAAGTATTGCACTTGGGCAAAAAAAATGAGAGGCACAAATACAAGATGGGTGACACCTGGCTTGAGAGCAGTACATGTGAAAAGGATCTAGGAGTCTTGGTTGACCACAAACTTAACATGAGCCAACAGTGTGACGCGGCAGCTAAAAAAGCCAATGCAATTCTGGGCTGCATCAATAGGAGTATAGCATCTAGATCAAGGGAAGTTATAGTGCCACTGTATTCTGCTCTGGTCAGACCTCACCTGGAGTACTGTGTCCAGTTCTGGGCACCACAGTTCAAGGAGGACACTGACAAACTAGAACGTGTACAGAGGAGGGCAACCAAAATGGTCAAAGGCCTGGAAACAATGCCTTATGAGGATCGGCTAAGGGAGCTGGGCATGTTTAGCCTGGAGAAGAGGAGGTTAAGGGGTGATATGATAGCCATGTTCAAATATATAAAAGGATGTCACATAGAGGAGGGAGAAAGGTTGTTTTCTGCTGCTCCAGAGAAGCGGACACGGAGCAATGGATACAAACTACAAGAAAGAAGATTCCACCTAAACATTAGGAAGAACTTCCTGACAGTAAGAGCTGTTCGACAGTGGAATTTGCTGCCAAGGAGTGTGGTGGAGTCTCCTTCTTTGGAGGTCTTTAAGCAGAGGCTTGACAACCATATGTCAGGAGTGCTCTGATGGTGTTTCCTGCTTGGCAGGGGGTTGGACTAGATGACCCTTGTGGTCTCTTCCAACTCTATGATTCTATTCTATTCTATTCTATTCTATTCTACTATAAGAATTCTGCAAGATAAAACAAACTTTATCAGGAACATTTTAAGAAAATGTTTTGAGTTGATCTTTGTTCATGGCTCGTCTCTGTACTGCTGTTCATTTTCCCTGTCAGTGTGTTGAATACTATATAAACAATATATTTTAAACCACAGTATCAGTACAAGAAAACACCTTTCCATGTGGCAATAATCAATCATTTTGACTCTCACGGGCCAAATCTTCATCTCTGGTAACTTACTTAAGCCCATTTTGTCATATATGAGCAATCCTATTAAACAAAACTTTGATAAATTATCACAAAATCCAGCCAGACACCATTTCTCTCTCTAATACAAATTCTCCTTCTGCCACCTTCTGCTACAGACTAACCTTTTTGGATAGGACGGTGCTGTTTTTTTGTGTGTTAAAAGACATCCAGGCACTTCTCACTTATCCTAGTTTATTTCAGTATGATTTGTGATGCACCTTGTTCAGTTGTTTAATCACAATAATGTATAACCCGCTCCTCCACTGAGATCCTCCACTGAGATCACAGTGCTTAGGGCAGCCTACAATAATATAAAAAAGGTAAAGGTACCCCTGCTGTACGGGCCAGTCTTGACAGACTCTAGGGTTGTGCGCCCATCTCACTCAAAGAGGCCGAGGGCCAGCACTGTCCGAAGACACTTCCGGGTCACGTGGCCAGCGTGACATCGCTGCTCTGGCGAGCCAGAGCCGCACACAGAAACACCGTTTACCTTCCCGCTAGTAAGTGGTCCCTATTTATCTACTTGCACCCAGGGGTGTTTTGAACTGCTAGGTTGGCAGGCGCTGGGACCGAACAGCGGGAGCGCACCCCGCTGCGGGGATTTGAACCACTGACCTTTCGATCGGCAAGCCCTAGGCACTGAGGCTTTAACCCACAGCGCCACCCGCGTCCCTACAATAATATAAAAGAAAACAAAAAACGAACAATACCATATTGTGAACCTGGATAAAGGCAGGGTGTAGTGCAGAGTTTGCTAGCTTTTTTTGGCTAATGGACACATTCTGAATTTTGAGAGAGCAATGTGGGCATCAGTCACAACATGGGTGCCATGAGGAATCAGAATTGTAGAGTTGAAAGTCATCTATTCTAAATCCTGCAATGCAAGAATCCTGTCGCAGCAGTCCTTGGGTGGGCTTGAACCACCAACCTTCTGGTTAACAGTCAGACCCACTGAGCCATTGCACCACTAAATGGCATGACACAAAATTAAACAGACAACCACCCTCAACAACCTTATGTTTACCAAAGAAAGTGTCCCGAACACCTTGCTTACCTGGCAGCAAGTCAGTAGGCTAGGTTCTACTGTTCAAAGCCCAAGAGTCGATCCACACAAGCAAAGAATGCAGCCTAGAGTAAAACCTGAAGCACAGTCCCATGGAGGTCCAGGAGCATCCAAGTCAAGATCCATCAACATGGGCAGCTGAGTAGACACAGCACCTCAGCTCTGCTGCCCATTTAGACTTTACATGCTGATTGCAGCATCTGGGCTTGATGAGGCAATTAACCCTCACCTGTTCCAAGCCTACTCCAGCTGAGGAATCACACTCTGCCTCTCAGAGCTAATGAGCCCCACCTGGCCAGCTAGGGAGCTGGCTGTGGGCCCTTGCTTGCCTCAACCTCCTGGAGCACCCTGCCTGCTGCTCCCTATGCCTCAGAGCCCACCATGTCCATAGAGACAGGGACCTGCTGCTCTGGTTCCAGTGCCCTTACTCCCATCTCCTCCTCATCCTCTGTCAACCCTTGAGTACTTCCCACACCAACCTCTCCTTCCCCATCCCGAGCTTGCATCAGTGTGTCCCAGTCCCGGCTACACCCCTCGCCAGGATCCTCTTCCTCCTCTTTCTCCTTCCCATTGTCCTGCCAGTTTATGATACGTCCGCTATATCATGCTGGTCTTAATTATGGAAATCTCTCTCTCTCCCTCTGTGTGTGTGTGTGTGTTCACAGAGAGAGCTCCTGTTCCTGTCTAATAACAACAGGGAGCATTTATCAGCACCCAGGAAAATATACAAGGTAGCCATAATATTCCCATTTCACAGAAATCACTTAGAAAGTACTTGCACATTTTGCCCCAAGACCTCCTTTCCAGGATGGCTAGAGGGTTAACTTTAAAAATAAAATAAAAAGCTCAGAGTCTGGGGAATCTGCCCAAGGGCTCCACTGGAAGCCTTCAGGAGCATAATGGTGCCCATGGGTGCTGGGTTGGTGACCCCTGGTGAAGAATAATACCACAGAGTTAAACTTGGGCTTACCTCAGCCATTTCTTTATTGGGCAACTACACAAGTTTAACATCGCATTGGATGAGGACCCAACTTCTGGCTAATATTCTAGTACTGACCCAAATTCTGGGATTCAGCTTTAGGGGAGTGAACATGATTCATGAGTCCATCACTGAGTGAATAATGTCCATAGTGCCTTCAGGAAACCTGGGAGTGTGGTGACCTTGTAGCTAGTCAACACCCCCCCCCCCAGCTGGGGCTGTGGGCATACGGCAGCACCCAAGATCCCTTATGGGGATCCACCCCCTTGGGAAAGTGATGGGCCCATCCCCTGCTTAACCTGATTGTGGATCCTTCCCACCAGAAAGAAGTTGTGACAATGTCAAGCATATCTACTTCTCCCCTTTTGCTATGAGGAAGAACCCCGCCCCCACTGCAGAGCAAGGCCCAATTACGCCTGTGGTTAAAATCCCTACATAGCTCTGTCCATCAGTGGCTGACTACCATCCATAGCCCTGTACAATAGCAACTCCCAATTGGTAAAAAAGCAGATCTGATGAACAAAACAAAGGGGGCTAGGTAGGGAAGTCACCAACAAGACTGGACCAGCTGCATATTCCTGCATTGCAGGGGGTTGGACTAGATGATCCTCAGGGTCCCTTCCAACTCTACAGTGCTATGCTATGCTAAGACTGCAACCATTTTGGTTTTTAGAATTGTGAACCATTTGAGAAGCCCAGACTAAAAAGCTAAGAAGTGGGCTATAATAATAATGCTCCAAGATCTGTGTTCAGTATTTGAACCTTAGATTTAATATTTAATAAAGTTGGTACACAGAACTGTCTGGTACTGATATACATGCTAATAGGAAAGTCGTACAAAACAGCCATTTTCTTTTCCACTGTCATCTTATACAACATTGCTTTACGGGGTTCAGTTGAGGCTTCAACTGGAAGCAGTACAATGCCACTTAAAAGACTGTTCCCATTTGGGTTTTGACTTCGCCAGAATTGGGAAATGCTGGAATTCTCACATGTCTCATTTTTCTAATAATTTCAAACTGAGTAAGTAGGCAAATGAAGTTCTGGAAGGCTGTCCACATTTTTCTATTGTTCAGACCAAACCTCTGGGCCTAAAATTTGGCTCTGGCTCCTCCAGCATAAAAATGCCATTATTTCCATTCATAAAATTCCCAGCTTTTACTGGTAATTGGCAGAGATGGTATCTGAGAGAAAAAAAGGGGGTTAATATCCTCTTCCCCCAAATTTTCTGTTATGGAATGTCACCAAGATGTTTTTGACAAACCACTTTGCTGTTTTTTTATGCTCCAGGAGAGAGTTGGGAAAAACATGAAAGCAATATTGTACTACTTACGTGTAGTTAATCTGATGCACACATGGTACTGTTTCTGAGCCTTAGTTGAAAAAGGATGCAGACATTTTCAGGACAAATATTTACATCATTCAAAGTTGTTTGTACAAATGAAAACTCACTCAAGCCATCAGAAAGTTGCTTTCATTAATCATAGTCAAGCTGTAATCCTCAAGGGTTTATGGAAAACAAACAGTTCAAAAACAATTAAATGTATATGTGACAATTGACGCGAGGGACTTGCTTGGCATGAAACTGCTCTGGATGAGTACAGGGAAGAAAGGTGTTACAGGGCAAGACTAGATGAGGCTCAATTCAAGCAACAAGCAATTGTGTAAACAGCTGCTGAAAAGTAAATCACAGCTATTGGGCTCCAATCTGTAGCAGGGCCTTGGCAGGGTGTGTGTGTGTGTGTGTGTGTGTGTGTGTGTATATAAAGAGAGTTAACCCTTTGTCCACTGCAGCCATCTCAGTCTGGCCGAGGGCCCCTATGCCTGCTATTTGCATTGGGGAAGAAAAACTTACATTCACTCCAGTTGTGTTGACTGAGAAGTGGATGCCATTTACTGCCTACTGAAAATGTAGCTTAATAAATTTAGGTAGGGATATCTTTCTGTAACTTTGCCATAATGTTAGCATCCATTTGTATAGAGAGACAATGGAAGAGTGTGCCATCGGTGGGCCACTCCCCACCTTAAAGCCATCTCTGCTTGCTTACAGGAGGCCTTGTTCAAGGTCATCCTCCGCTGGTATTAGATGCCAGTCAAAAATTAATCCCTCCCTTTTCTCTATGTTGGAAGGGTTGTGGAAAGCTTGGTTAATTTAATTATGTTTGGTGGGAATGCCCCCGTGTTAAAAACTTTTGAAATAGAGTATTCTCCATTATATCCACAATCACAAGCCAACCTCTTTCTCCAAATCCTGCCTCTTTGGATAGACTTGGGCTCCACTCTGCACCACACAGAAGTAACCAGACCCTTATATATAGTGGGGTGGTGTTGACTGTCGTCAACAGTTGTCAACAGGTTTACCATACCCATTGAGTCAATCATCCATCTCCTACTACCCTTCTGAAAAAAACCCCACCCCACCCTCCCACTATATAGAAGGGTCTGGTGACTTCTGTTTCAGTGTATCTGAAGAAGTGTGCATGTACATGGAAGCTTATACCCAGAACAAACTTAGTTGGCCTCTAAGGTGCCACTGGACAATTTTTTAATTTATTTCGACTGCATCAGACCAACATGGCTACCTACCTGAATCAGGAATGAGGCTGTCAAGGATCACAAGGTACTCTCTGCATTACATTATGAGAGACTTATAGAAGTGGAAAGTACCTTGAAAATCTTAGGAAGTCAAGTATATGAGAAGTGAACAATGCAGACTCCAGTTTGGCACACCAGTTTCTGATTTCCTAATGCACATTGAGCAGTGTCGTACAGAGCCAAGATGTGCTACACAGCCATTCTACCACAAGCTCATTTTTTGACCACAGAATAAAAATAAACAGTACTAAGTGGACTTTGCATGAACACAAGTGTGATATGATCTGACCCCGAGTGTGCCTCTAGTGCTACAACATAGAGAGCCTGCTGCTTTTTTGTTTAAGATGAAGTCAGGAGGTCTGTGTTTCAGTCCCTCTGTATGTCAGCCAAGTGCGCAGCTGCCATACACATTCTTACTCAAATTAGCTTGCATGGTTGGCCTTTAACATTACCTCTCAATTCTGCAAAGCTCTATTCTGAAAGTTTGCTTCTCCGTGTTATCCTAAAGGCTCAAAGAAAAGCTTTGAGCAGCAGCTGAGACAAAATTGTGCCATAATTTCTTAACACTACAGCGTGTGACACCTGCTGCTTATGACGAACCGCGAAAAGAGAGATGTGCCAGTAATTTAAACTGTTTACCAACATATGGATATTGCACTGCTTGTTTCTAGGACTCCAACTCGCTTTCAGAAGAGTGTGCCAACAGAATAGTTTACAAAGACATTCAAGACAGACACTAACCAGATCCACTATGGATTGATGTTAAGGATAAATGAGTTACACTCTCCTCTTTAGAATCATATCCAACAAGGTATCCATTTATAACTTGCCTGAGAAGTTATTATATTAACAGTGAAAATGAAGAGTCAAGCCAGCTTGGAAACACATTCACATTACTAGCAGTTTAAAAAGCCCAACAGTAATACAAGGCCTTACCCAATCAATGGATTTCCATTTTTATCTATCATCTATCTATCTGTCTATCTATCTATCTACTGATCGATCTATCTCCAAAGTCATTGAAGGGACATGGGACATATTTTGTACGAAAAATAAGAGCAAAAGAAATCATGTATATAGCAATGGATATACAATTCAAGCTCATTCTCACACTCAGAAAGAGCAGGCGAGGCTACTATACTAAAAGATGAAGCATCTAATGTCTCTTTTTACACAACAGGAAAATGATGTCACCACAATTCTGGAACTAGCTTGTGCCACGACAATTACAGCTATTAAACAGAATTAAATCATGCCTTTCAGATTTTCTACTTTTCCAACTAAGAACTCTGAAATCTTCCTGGCACACAGTGAAACAAACACTGTGCTCACATAGCATGGTTTTCCTGGAACATTCCTTGCTTGTTTTGAAAAACTCTTTTAAGCTCACATGCTAAATGATTCTTAATGGGAGTATTTGCCATACCAACATATGTATTCAGACCAAAACACCTCCACCCATGATTTATGATGAACAATTCCCACTTCATTCTCACCTAAAAAGGCCTTGTGAGAGCTACAGTTAAAGAAATACTATGTTGGACTTCTAAGGTAGGGTTTCCAGACATTCCCATTTCCCGGGGTCAGTCCCTGGATTTGCGAATAAGTCCCTGGACAAATTCCATCCCTGGAATGTCCCCGGATTTCATCTAATGTCACCAGGAAATGCAGCAGCAGCAGCCTCAGCAGCCCGGAGCAGTTGGCTCTGGCTGGCTTCAGGAGCTGCTAGGAATTCCCATATGATGGTGGTGCAGGGGCTCCAAGATGCAGCTTCTAGGCTGCCTCCACTTTCCCTGACCCCAGCAACTAAGCTGTGAAGGGAGGCTTCCCGTTGCCTATCGGAGGGGGCAGGGATCTCTCAGTTAGGCAACGGGAAGCCTCCCTTCCCAGCTACGGGATCCCCGTCCCCTCCTGTTTGCACACAAGTAGGAATGGGGTTGGGGTTGCTCCAATGGGAAGAGAGGCATCGCGCTGCCCGAGCCTTGCCGTCACCGCTCTCGGCCCTCCTTCTCCGCCTTCCATGCCTGACCCACCCTGCACCACTTCTCCACCACCACCACCAAAGAACCAACAACTCAGGGGCTGCACAGGCTCATGGAGAAAGGAGATAGAAGCCTCGGATGAAGGGGAAATGTGGCGGTTGAGGTCAAGGCAGCGGCTGCCCCTATGCCACCACCTTTGATATCGCTGCAGCATCAATGTCCCAAACGTGTAGTATTTATGTATGTATTTGTTTGTTTATTGGAAGTGTCACCGGATTCATTGGGGAAAAAATCTGGTAGAAAGCACAATGCTTCCCCCATACCAAAGCCACGTCCACACTAGGACATTAATGCATATTTGAGTCAATGTTTCTGCGTACGCATTTGTACACCTACTGTCATGGTCTGGTCTATGAGTGATCAAAGTCCCGGCTGAGGACGTCAGGACAGGGGGCAAGATGGCAGGGTGGGAGCAGGAACGAGAGTCCAGAAGCCAGGGGTCTGAGGGTCAGGAAGCAGGGAGTCACGAAGTCAAGGGTCTGAGGATCAGAAAGCAAGAAGCCAAACGCAGCAAGGCAGGAAACGTGTTGCTGTGGCAAAGAGCTAAAGGGAAATGCTGGCCTTATATCCCTTCCTGGCTCTAGCCACCAGATGCAGTGAGTTACCAAGCGGCCTCACCTGTGTGACCGTGCCTTGCCTCTCCAGAACAAACTTAGGAAGACCCCAGTCCTGCGAAACCCTACTGGTCATAGGGCCCAGCTCCTGCACACACTCCTGACAGGAAGAGGATGGATCTAGACACATCAAAAAAGTAATTCAGTTAAACGTGTTGTAAGCTTCTTAAAGGGAAATTCTGTTGGTGAAAGATGGGACTCCACAGCGCCATCTGGTGTCACAGTGTTATTATGCATATAAAGCGCTTTTTTGTTTACTAATGTAGCTGAGTCTGGACACACACATAAGCAGCTTCAAATCCACAATAAACTCTGGTGTGAACAAGCCCCAAGAAATATCACTTCATAGTGGCCATAATTTCATTTAAAATATTCAAGCTATTTACAGCGAAATGCATAAAACCATAGAATCAAAACCTTTAAAAAGTTAAAAACAGACAGCAATTACCCATTGAGGAAAGATGTGTTCTTAACAGCTTGTGTAGGCCTGGCAGAATAAAAAAGATTTCAGCAGGCATTTAAAAGGTGAAACAGAAAGTGCTGGATTAATCTCTATTGGTACATTATATTATTGTTTGACTATTTGAAAAATATGATACTGTAGGTAGATTGTGGAAATTGTGTTAGATTTACTATCTGTGCCATATATGTCTATTGCTAAAGTCCAGAAGAAAAAGTATTGCTTCCTTAATTTCAGAATGGTTTGAGAAAATTTGGGCTATAGTAATTATGACAAAGCTGCCACATTATAGAAAACAAGCAATGTTCAAGCTAACAGATTATTAAGAAAACTGGTCTTCATTTGTTATATTTTGGAACGATAAATTTCAGAATATCCATCTACAAGTATGTTATGCAGTGATTTTCATCTGTTGTAAAAAGGGAACATTTGTGTGTATGTCATTTTTATCAGAGCAGCTAAAGGTGGAAGCCGAAATGTTTTGCCACATAAATAAAAAATACTGTTTTGTTACTGGCTAACACACATATTGTATTTATATATTAATTAATTAAAATAACAGTAATAAAAAAGGAAGAAAGAAAATAAGATCAAGCAGATGAGCATTTCATAAGGGATCTGCAATATATGTTTCCTTGGAAGTAATTCCCAATCAATTCAGTCAAATTTATTTCCCAGAAAGCATCTGCATAATTTTAGCCTTAAAGTCTAGTAACAAGCTTGCTGATAAGAGGTCTAACTAATTCAGTCTCTAGAATTGATCAAATATTAGGCTGAAAGATATCTTGGTATGTTATGCATAGCTCTTAACATAGAATAGTCATCTGACAGGAGCAGCTCCTTCCAAGCAAAATGGAATTCAGCAACTGGAAGTTAATCTGAGACCAATTCAGCCTCAAAATAAAACATTGTGTAGCAGTAATGGTAATTAAAGACTAGTATTTGTCTCAGGAGACCTGGTAGACCCACTTTAGGTTAGATATTTCAAGTCACACTTCTGATCTTAAGGCACCGCCCATCAGATGCTGAAGGAGGCTGCTGTGTACAAGAATCTCCACCTATTGCAGAGGGGGAAACAGGAGTCTCTGGAACTGATGCGATTAAATATTGCCACTTATCTGGAAAACTGGGGCAATGGATATGGGGCAGGAAGCACTGTATCTAACCCTCAATGTAGTCAGGGTGAGGCAAATGGTGGCACCCCTGCCCCAAAGCTGTGCTTTACCACCAGTCATGATTATTATTATTTTTAAAAATGTATTTTTAATTTGTGACATGTCATACAATGGCAGCCTCCATTTAAAGAATGACAGCTTGTTTTAAGAACAGAAGCAATTTGGGAATCGAACCCTCTGAAAAATTCAGTGACTAAGGCAGGGAGAGCACACAACGAAAGCCACACCTGCAAGAGTCTCCAAAAGTCTGCTCACTCAATCTGATTTGAGAGTGGAATTTTCATCATCACAATCACCGGATAATTGACATGACCCTTGAAGAGTAAAATACCAGTACTTTGTAGTATGTGCTAGAGTTAGACTCCACCCCTTGGACTTTCCATTGCTATGATTTTCAGTTTCAGCTGTGTTCTCCACCCAGCCAGTAATAAAGAAGCATACTTGTTTTTCCTGCAATAAGAAGCAAAAGTTTGCTTATTCTGCAGTTGTTTTGATGAGCACAGCAGGGTTTGATGCTTATTAAAATAAAGAGTTACCAAAAAGTGATCTGAAAAAGTATCTTTCCTCTTCTAAAGCACTCCCTATACTATACCCTCCAACATTTCTCCGATGAAAATAGGGACGTCCCATTCTATAATGATAACTTTGCTATTTATACCCCACACATCTTACTGGGTTGCCCCAGCCACTCTGGACAGCTTCCAACATATATAAAACATAATAAATCATTATTATTATTTTTTTAAAAAACCCTTCCCTATACAGTATTGCCTTCTGACAGCTCCGGGGTCAGATAACGCCATACCCTCCAACATTTCTCCGATGAAAACAGGGACATCCTAAGGAAAAGCAGGACATTCTGGAATCAAATCAGAAACCAAAATGGCTTCTCTAAATCAGGGGTGTCCCTGGAAAACAAGGACACTTTGAGGGTCTGCTATACAGACAAACACAGTGGTTATTTTTTTTTCCTTGAGTATATGATGGCAAATAATAAAAACAGTCCTAGAGGAACAGAAACATTGTGATGCACAGAACAGTTAGTGTGGCTGGCCACCTAGGCTATAACTCAGGCCTAATTTCTGATTTTCCCAAATTCTAAGTTCCATGGGCAAGTGTCTATATGCAGCCTACAATATACAGCCAACCCTGTGTTAATTCTCTCACTGGTTCTGGAAACAGTAAGTTGCTGTGAAGCTGGGCAACAGAGAAACCTCTGGATCTGTTTTGAAGTTAACAGAAAAGTCCTAGCACATGGTCAAGACATGGAATGCGACAGAATACAAAATGCTTGGGCCAAAAACACACTTATCAGACTACTCACACACCCACTGCAGGTGTGGGAATGTGCGTTTGACTGCCTCTGTACATAATCCCTGTTCACGCAAAATTTGTATTTCAGAGAGAAGGATTCTAGCCCTGCTTCATTATATTTCTCAGAACATTGGATATACCAAAGTAGAGATTAACATGTCAGATATGTATGTTATCTTTCTGACACAGTTATATTTAAATACATAAATGAAAACTGAAAATTATTCCTTCAACACTTGACGGATGTGGTGCAACAGTCATGAATGCTAAAATAAAAGCTAAGTCTATGGTCCTTCTTATTAGCTTCATTGTTTTCAATCCTTGGTTTAAATTTTCATTGGCCTCCACGGTGTCTATGAACTTACTGTAACATCATCCATAAAGAAAGTTGTGTATCAAGAGGGTTGGAGGGGGGAGTTGTGACACAGGTGGGAGCTAGTTCTGGTTAAACTGGCAAAGTTTGAGAAGGAAGGAGGGGAGAGGTGGTTTTTTTTTAGGACTTTATAAACTATGACATATTTTTAAAACAAATGTGCATTGCAATTCTTGGGAGCCTAACAAATCACACTCTGAAGAACCTTCCAAGCTGCTATGTCTCCCTTGTAAGTCCCACTAATGCCACAGTTGGCCCAAAGGATGTTAACAGGCCCCTTGCCTACTAATAATAGGCCTAACTTACAAACAGAGCAAAATAATTGGCCCCGCTCCTGAACAAATTTAACTCATACGACTTAAAAATAGAATTTAGGAGAATGATAAAACGTGGAAAGAGAATGAAAGACGCCAAAAGACAGCAACACACTGCCCTGCCCTGCCTGAGGTGTGCAGCACTTGTAAACTACCAAAAGCGGCATTTCAGATGTTTTCCATAACACGGCAGAGGCAACTGTTGGCTGCTTCGCAGTGCTATATATCCACGTACCCAAGAGAGCTGTGCACAGCAGGGGTGCCAGGTTATAAAATGGCACAATTCCACTGGGAGGCAAAGCAGAATGGCACTCTCTTAGCACAGGAGCAGCTGCTCGAGGAAAACCATGTCAAACCAAGCAGCTGCTTCGTGTCTGTCATTTAAAATCAGCCTGGAGAACGGTGTACAAATTCTCTCATAGTTGCTAAATCAAGATAGCTTGGAGTTGTTTTGTAATGGGTTAATTTGAGCTAGGGGTCCTCAGGCTGAGCTCTGTTACCTGTTTTCATTGCTTTGGAAAAAAATGTATTAATAATTTCAAAAAGCTGTTAACATGTGCAGAGTGCTTTCCCCTCATAATCCATACATCTTGGATTATGGGTAATCTGTGATAATGACTCCCAGTTGGTGTTGTTGTTTTTTTAACAGGCAGGAAGGAATTTCTACATCTTGTTTTAGAAACTATACCCTGCATTTTTAATATACAAGATTTGATATGGAGTGAAATTCTTCCCCAACCAAAATCCAGGCTGGAAGTCTGGCTTCTAGGTGGAACTGAAGTATTTCCAGAGTGGCATTAAAGACCTGCTTCTTTGGGTGCTGTTGTCAGGTCGTATAGTC
Source organism: Podarcis tiliguerta (assembly GCF_965153285.1). Classification (NCBI taxonomy): domain Eukaryota; kingdom Metazoa; phylum Chordata; class Lepidosauria; order Squamata; family Lacertidae; genus Podarcis; species Podarcis tiliguerta. Next base: position 33,229,721 of record NC_139537.1, read on the forward strand.
CAGGGGCAGGAAATTGACTGTTTCCGGCAGGCCAGATTTTTACCTCACCCGCCCACCCTGCAGGCCAAGTTTCACAGGTGGGGTCACAATGACATCATGTATGCTGTTTTCGCCCACACAGGTTGAAAGCAAACCACACAGGCTGATTGTTGGGGTTTGCCAAGTCCAGTGTCCAATGCTCTGTGGGCACCACTGATTCAATTCCCTTATGACTCAGTTGCATCTTTACCTGCCCCACACTGGACATAACATATGACATCAGGTCTAGTACAGGAGTTTTGGCATGGCCAAATGGCCTTGATGGCCAAATTAGGAGCTGTGGCATAGCCTGCCTCTGTTTTCAGCTTCTCCTCCCCCCTTTCAGAAAATAAACTCTTCTTTCTAGGTCAGAGACACAGCAAGAGCTGTTGGGAAATATAGTTCTGGGGCTCCACTGTTATGTACTGAAGTTCTCACCCTGGGCCAGCAGGGGGATACTGTAGATAGTTTTCACTCAGGTCCACATATGCAAATAAGGAACTGAAAGTGACGTTCAGTGATTGGATAAGTTACAGAAAGTTGTTACTGTTGCTTTGTAGTTGAGCTCTATATAAGCAGGTTGCCTGAACTCTTCAGTCCTGTTTTGTTCTGGGCCTGTGAATAAACAAGAGCTGTTTGAAGAATCGCTGTGTCGTCTGATATGTTCACCCACAACTTAACATCCACAGTCTCCATGCAATACTAATCATGTTCTGGAAGCTCATTAACAGAGCTTTATAAAGCTCTGTTAAGTAAGTATGGCTAGCCCCTATCGATGGTGGACTTTGGGCTCTCATATTTCAGGGGTGCCTTATGCAACGCTAAAATATTGTGCCCACCAAAACTTGCACTCCATTATACAGCATTGTTGTGGTCACGGCACCCTGAAACTGCCTCTGCCCACATCACATTCTCCGAATGGTCAGATTAACAAAAAGAATGTACATGGTAGCTGTTTGTGTTAGCAAATGTATTTCTCTTTTCCTGGAAATAACGATTGGCATCTTTGTCAATAGCAAACATATCACATTCTCCAAAGGCAGATAAATAGAGAGATTAACAAAAAAAAGAACATGCATATATTAGCCAAAGGTATTTCTCTTTCCTGGAATAAACTATCAGATCTTTGTCATCAATTAATATTTTCCCTTTTAGACAAAACAATCACCTTTCAGACTAAACAGTTCTCATCCAGCCTGTTACAGGCAGTATTCACAATTAACAAAACAAAAGGGCTTGCTATCTCCATACTTTATTCAAAGCCATTATCTCAGCTTGGAGTGCATGCTGTGGTGATAGGAGTGCTTTAAAGCATCCCAGCGTTCTTTATCGCTGGTCTCAAACACAAGTCAGAGTTCTTTCGCATGGACAGTACTTTTCCATTAGTCAGTATTTAGCCAATTTGTTAATATATTTATTTATATTTCATAAAATGCATGCTTGATTAAACAGAAAAAGAAACAACCCTCAAAGCAGTTTACAAAGAGAATGTTCCCTACTTCCAACACCATCATCGCATCAACACATTGGGACCACAAAGCTGCTCCTGTCTAACTGGCCCTGCAAATGGAAGAGATAGCATTTCAGAAAAAGCTACCTTGGAGGTCCTGGCTTTCAACATCCTACCTAGCAACCTACATCTGGCTTCCAGGACCTCATAGCTACATTATCTCATATCACTGATGCCAACACGAACCATGATCACTGACTCCTCCCCAGCATTAACTCTCAAGCTATCTAGGCAACTGGCAACATCCACAGTCTTCATGCCAGGTAGGCAATTCACCCTGTTGTCTGTATGCCCATTGCACACCCAACCTTCTATGTACCTAATGATCAAATCACCCAGTACTCTGATCCTGCCACCCACTGGAGAAATGTCCTTGGTATGAGAGAATAAATGTTCATCCCCCCAGAATTGGTATCTTCTGAGGAAGGTCGAGGTTTTACATGGCTTACTGAACACAAACCTTTGCATCACTTTCAAAGGAACAGCTTTAACATTTCAGGGGACAGCAGACCAAGGAATAGGTAAGGTCTCTATTGCCTGGTTGCCTGTTAATGAAGAAGCAGTGAGCTTAACTCTCATAGCATGGAATTCTCAATCTTAACCATGGCTCCTGATCTCCTTCCTTTCATTCAAATGCAGGATTACTCTAATGAGAAGCTGAGAAAAGTACAGCTTTGCTCCTCTTCCTATTAATGTTACAGAATCATAGAATTGTAGAGTTGGAAGGTATCCCAAGGATCATCGTCCAACTCCCTGTAATGCAAGAATCTCATCTGAAGCATCCGTGAAAGATGGTCATCCAGCCTCTGCTTGAAAGCCTCTAAGGAAGGAGAGTCCACCACCTTCTGAGGGAGTCTGTTCCACGGTCAAACATCTCTTACCATCAGAAAGTTCTTCCTGAAGTTTAGTTGGAATCTCCTTTCTTGTAACTTGATTCCATTGGTTCGAGTCCTACCCCTCTTTGTATATTATAGTAAATGCATTCTTCTTGTGAGTGTCTAAAGAAGCCTTTGGTGTGGTATGAATAAACGGTTGGAACACATTTTATAAACAAGCGTCAGGTCTGATTCCTGCAATAGTTCCCACCTCTCATAAGTATGGATTAGGGTCACATGTGGGATGCATGTGTAATAACAGAGGCTGGATCTAGACATGCCAAAGAAGCATTTCAGTTAAACACATTGTAAATTTAAACAGGGAAAACAGGTAGAGAAAAATGGGACTCCACGGCGCCTTCAGGTGGCACAGTGTTATATCGCATATACAACACATATTAATCACTTTTTCTTTACCAGTCTAGCTAAAACACTAAAGAGAAGGACTTACAGGAGAAATTATCATGCTCTACCAACTGAGCTACACACAAAAATTGGGAAGCTGTCTTCATCAGATGAAATTCTTTGTTCATCTAACCACTAAATTCTAGCCATTGGTAGCTCTCCAGGGTCTCAGACAGAGACCTTTTGGTTGGATATATGAGGACTTGAATTTGCACACGCAAAGGCCTGAGCTACAGCTCCTTTTCCTTTGCATTCTGACCATTTGCTGTCTTACTAGAGGCTTAAAATTTTAGCTACCCTATTTAATTCAAGAATTACTATGCTATAAACAGCAGATGATTACCATTTAAGTCTGGCACCGCTTTGTCAGAAGTTTGAAAAGGCTGGCAAGAAACCTTTGTTTGTAAGCAATGGAATAGTTTAAAAGAGCCTTTTTATTATGGAGCAGGTTTCTTCATATCCTCCCACACATTTCAAATTTATTGTTGATTGTTCCATGCTTGGATAGGAAAGTGCTGAATATGGCAAACCCACAACTATGTAAAGAGTGGGACACACAAAATAAAGGAGAGATTTATGTCAGGTTCATAAATTCAGACTTTTATATGATGCTTTTATTCAAGCACATGATATCAAATATAAGCCTATAAGCCTTGAATTCAATGTGCCCGAAATCAGAAGGGGTCTACAAGTTTTGGCTGATCTTGCTAGCCAGCCATTGCTTGTAGTCAATTTCTCTCTGGGAGAGGGATTGGGTCAGACTTTCACTTGTCACAGGACTTTGGAGGTATATAGAAACAGCAATATAATTTCTGCTTGTAAGGGTCAAAGTATACACGACATGGAAGGTCTATGATGAGATTTCCTGATATCTTCCTTAGTGACGACAGGAGCCATTGATTTGGATCAGGGCTGCCATGCAGGGGAAAGCAGGTTAACCCCCACACCTTGCTGATCTTCCCATTGTGAACCATTCCTCTGGAACCAAGCTACAGAAAGGGAAACATGCATGTACGCATATACGAATAATTTTTAATAGTGCAAGGAAACCAGTAATTAAACCCAGTATAAAGGAACTGAAACTGACATTGGAGCAATAGAACGAGGATCTTCAAGGGGTGATTAAGAAGCTATGCATTAGGAATCCCCAAGCATGAAGGAAGACCTGCAAACAAGAAATGTTTAATTCGCTCTGGTGAGGATTTTGTGGGCCATTACAGAAGATCGTGGACAACGACACTACTGGGGAATCCAGATTAAGTGTTCCATGGAACCGCCAATTTTGGGCTCCATGGTATTGTGTGAGGTCGTGATCCCACACATTTTGCCCAAAAACGTATGTTTTGAGGCTCCCTGATCCTGTGCAGGTGACAGGACCCATGTGGGAGTGGAGCTATGTCCCGGATTCTAATGTAAAAATGTTGGAGGCTATGAAATATCCGTCTTCCAAGTTCATTCGTAACAATGAACGGATGCTAACTACAGATACAATATCAGGCAGGTGTGGCAGTTTCCAAAGGTTTTTGCTTTGTTCACAAAATGCAAATAAAAGAAACACGCTAAAATAAATCACTGTCTAGGGTATCACAGATTTTCAGTTCATGAAAAATAAATAAAAATCTGAAGCAAATTTGCAACTCAACATTTTCCAGAGGATCCTAATCCCTGCCTGGAGGTTATGTTGATGGCAAAGACTCATGCTGATGGCTTGGTTGCAATGGGTGCCATGATCTGTTAAGTCGTAGGCCCTGTTACAAGCATGTGCATCAGGATATATGTGCATCCATGGGAACCATGAAAAGATTAGTTCCCAAAGTGCAGGGTCACCAATGTGGCCATGTGCGCCCACAGAGGCCTTTTCTGGTGCTCACACTGAAATTAGGCTTGAAATAAACATTCTATTGTAACCTGTAGAACAGACTGCAGTGTGTGCTAGATTGGGGAAGAGGGGGGCAGTTGTCCATGATAGTTTCTCCACTTTGAAATATGCCCATGGGCCCCCCAAAAGTTGCTGACCCCTGCCGTAGTGCCTATTGTCCCTGGGGTATTTTATTCAGATATATGTTGAATGTGTTCCTAAGGAACCAGTTTTACATCAATATACTTGGTTATGGCTCGAAATACAGTGCACAGAGTGAAAAAGTGTGTGACAGTTTTACAGTTTTAGCATTTAAAAACCTCAATTATATGAATTATATAAAATTAAATGAATGACGTTGCTTCATCTGTGTAAGAGACAATGTGGAGAACCTGGGAGCCTTGTGGTTTACCCAGTTTTGGAGCAACTTTAAATCCCATTTTAAAGTCTCATATTGAAATGTTTAGCCATTGTAAAATTCTCTTTATTCTTTGTTCTTCTGTGCCAGTGGATGTGCTCTGTTCACAATCAATTCAGATTAGGAGATGCCCCTTTTCTACCGCATTTTTCCTAGTCTGTGCCCTGATTTATCACTGACTTGATTATTCCACCGCCTGCCATATAGCTATGCTAGCTATTATTCCCACCAAGAGAACATGTGTTGATGTGCAGCCATAAAAATCTAGTAATAAATTCCATTATCTACTGAATGGATGCTGCCAGACAATATGTATGGTTTAGTTTTGACTTATAGTTTTGATATCAGTAGAGACACAACAGTAACTGAGGCTGCAGCTCCTAAAATCACATCTGTGTGTCCAACAGCAGATAACACTTATCTAAGCACCCAGCAGGTAAGTTGCCAGGGGCAAGGTTGGCGCAGTGTGGTGCAAACACACCAGCCAAGTGAATCCTGTGCTCTTGCTGGAGTGTTTGCATTGCACTGGCCTTGCTGCTGCCCCCACATCCTGGTAAGCAGCAATGACTCACCTGCCATGAGTGCTAGTAGGCACCTTCACCCCAGTCTGCTACTGTATGTGTTTCAATGCTGGCACAACTTGCTCCCTCTTGTTGGACCTGAATCCACCATAAGTGATGGCTCAGTCAACAGCACTATTACTGGCGTTGTGCCACCAGCCCAGCCCAGATGTGACTCCATGAGGACTGACTTTTCTAGAGTGGAGTAGAACAGAGAGTCATTTATGTAGCATAGGGATGGGAAACTTGCATCTCTACAGGCGCTGTTGGATTCTTTGGTGCCATCAGCCCCAGACAGTGTTGTTTGTAACTACACTGTGATATTTCTCAAGTATGACAACAGGAGACCCAGTAGAAAGGTCACTTACAAGGTGTTTCTCCCACTCCACCCCTGCCCAGTAATTTATGAGGTAGGTCCTCCACAGTCTGGAGGATGCTGTCGACTACTGGAGTCTTGAGAGCACCAGGCTGTTATTTGACACATGGCTGTTGCAGTGAGACCCCTAGTGCTAGTCCTTGAGGCATTTGGAGCAGCAGCCAGCAGTATCCTTCAAAAAAACTGCTCATTTCCTCCACTGACAAGGCAATGCAAAGGCCTCTGATCCGCCTGCTCCTTGTGTAACGGATATTCAGTGTTGCAGTAACAAAGACATGGATGAGTGAAGCCTTGAAAATGTCCTGGCTTTTGTCACAGACCTATTATACTCTACTAAAAACAATTGTGTTTTGTTCTTGCACAAGTGAATGCAGATGAAAGCGACTATAATGAATAGATTAACATCGCAGAGAAGAAAACAACAGAAGTCTCCAGATGCATTTATGAAAAATTAAAAGTATTGACGTAAAAATGTTTCTCTTTAACTAAGGTTAAGATTTAAAGCAATTGGAATTTTTCTCTCTCTTAAATGAATTTAAGAGAGAATTCATGTGCATTCTTATTTTCTTCTCAAATATATTTATTACTCTGGTGCCTGTTTCTGTATCACTTGAGCCACAGCGCCATGGTGTTTTAATGCTCTTTCTGTAGCAGTTATGTGCCTCCATGAGCACTGTTTTCTAGTAAAGTGAATGTGCTAGGGCTGGCATAAAAGAAGAACATAGACAAGCAAACCAGGATGTAAAATGACTGCATGTGTCAACACATAAACAAATAAAGTTTCTCACTCTTCCTCTCATCACCTATATTTAGAGGAAAATGCTTTTGCTTAATAATTTCATAACAGCCCTTAATACTATCTCGAAAGACAGCTTTTGGGGGGGGGGGGGAAGGAAAAGCAGTAAGCAATGAAAATGAATATAAGGGCTACAGAAACTTATCTTGGCAACAGAATTCTGTTAGGGTCATCTCATAAGTAAACGATTTATAATAGTGCTGTCTTTCAAAGCTTTCCCAGTCAGTGTTGTTTCAGCTGCTGCACTTGGGCTCCCTTTGCTCCCTCAGTACCTTTAATAATTATTGCTTGTTTCATGCACTATCACTTTGTCCTGTCAGGCTAAACCAAATTGATTTCCTCCCCAACCACAAAACGTCTCACTTCAGAGCCTAGATAGCAACAACAACAACAACAACAACAACAAAGCAGGTCATGTATTAATATTATATGCCTAGAACCCTTTTTTAATATTTAGAATTTTTGAGTGAATCTTTTCCCACCCAACATCATTTTTGGGAAAATTCAACATCTCCTGGAGAAGAGTCATACACTGTTTTGAAACCCCTCAAATTGAAGTTTTTTTGTTAATGTGGGCAGAGGTAAATTGTATAGAAGAGAAGGCCTGCTCAGGGCTGGGTCCATGGGTAAAGTAAGTTTATATATGTGAAGATGATCAGAGATGGTCTCAAGTTCTTCTGAACATCTATTCAATAAAAAAAACCTGTGTGCACATTTGTAAGTCTTCATTATTAAAAAATTAGATATTCTCCTGCCTATTGATACTTTTTTCTTTGTTCTCCACAACTAACTCAAGTGTTAATCCTATGTACAAATAGTGAACTCATTTGCTGAGCACTGAATCTGATCCTTATATAGCCAAAATCTACACAGAAGTGGGGTGTTTAGCAGACTTAGGAGAGCTCCAAGGTTTGCCAAAGGGCTCAGAAAATGAAAGAAAGACTGGGGTAAAACACCTAAGGAGGGGAAATATCCAATACAACCCAGTGATGACTGAGAACATTCAGTAGCCACAGAATGGTGACTGTTGGGGAGGGGGAAAACGGAAAAGAGGAGGGGTGGAATGGAGCATGCTGGGAGAGGATGTGGCTGTCAGGAACCCTGAACAGGAGCACTGCACACTGTAATCACGTTAATGTTGATGACAACAACAACCATCCTTTCTTTAAAAGGAGAATTCCGAGCCTGAAAAAAACATATTCTGGGATTCCACATCTGGAAAACATCCCACAAGCTGAAGACAGAGTAGCGTTAACATGTCAGCTTCTGAATCCACATCAAGCTTACAGAATAAAATATTAGCATATGGAGAAAATACCATTTTCAAACCTCAAATTTTATGCACTAATGTTCTTTAGGCTTTAGCTGTTTTCAGAGAAGTATTAAAATGACTTTGTACCCAGTTGTTTTGATGTGCGTTTCAGTAAGTAAAATGGTTTGGCAAATTTATAGTGGGAGGTATCATAGACCAAATCCTGGTATCTGTATCTTTGAGTTTAGACAACATGCTTACTTCAATTTCTGTTGAATGTTGACATGGCTGGCTACCTGCAGTCAACAAAGATTGGGTTTGGACATCTAATTGCAACTGACAATGCTTAGAGTCACTGTCAGGGCTTGAGTATAAACCTGATACAGGAGTAGAACTCTGAAGTAAATATATTACCCAAGAGGCTCCCTGCTTGTGCTAGGATGGGAAAGTTGTTGTCCGCCAGGTGTTGTTAGACTCCAGCCTAAGTCAGCATGGCACAGGTTCCCCATCCTTGGTCTTGAGATTAAGCCTATTTCTTGTTTGGTACCCCTCTGAAATTCCCATGTTTTTCAAAACATTGTGTCTATTCTGTTACCTTGTAAATAGGAGGACAGTTCCCATTTTCCCAGTTTGGGGAAAACGTTAGGACTGTAGGAAGTTGTCTTACACCAATGCAGACCATTGGTCCATATATTGTCTACACCTACTAGCAGCTTCTCTTCAGGGGTTGAGACAGGGGCCTCTCCCAACCCTATCTAGATTGAAGATTGAACCTGGCAGCTTCTGCATGAAGAGCAGATGCTCTACCAGTGATCTGTGGCACTTCCCGGGGTTAAACACAGGTAACCTAGAGGACAGAACTTACTTGATGCCAAGAGCCATATAATGGAGAATCAGAGTTGTACTAGGATTTCTGGTTCAACCTCATAGGAGTCACTGCATTACAAAGGCTATGAATACTCTGGGAATCTTTGCCACATACTGAACAATGTAGTTTAGCTTAAACTTCAGAAATCCATTATGGAGTCCATTTATCCACACTTTATCTGTAAAAATTAGCAAGCACTTGCAGAGGCGGCTGTCAGGCAGCCATTACAAAAGGGCTATCGGATGTCACTTAACTAAATCCCTGAGCTTATTCTAAGGAGCAACTACAGTGGTAACTCAGGTTACAGATGCTTCAGGTTACAAACACTTCAGGTTACAGACTCCACTAACCCAGAAATAGTACCTGGGATTAAGAACTTTGCTTCAGGATGAGAACACAAATCGTGTGGCAGCGGCGTGGCAACAGCAGGAGGCCCCATTAGCTAAAGTGGTTCTTCGGGTTAAGAACAGTTTCAGGTTAAGAATGGACCTCTGGAACAATTAAGTTCTTAACCCGAGGTACCACTATAGTCCACAACATCTTGTGGGATTCTCTTACAGCAAGGGTCAGCTAGCTAAACCCAAGTTAGAAAGACCAGTATTACTAGGGACTCAGCTATACAGCTGCAAATGAAACATTTTAAGTGTGTTTTAAGTGCAATATACAATGTGATACTAGATGCCGATGGTGAGCCTTATGGAAAAATCAATGTATTTTTTTAAACCCTTTTTTTAAAAAAGCATTTTCAGAATTTTTTTTTATATGTGTGTAGATTCCACCTTGGCCTCTGCAAATAGATCAAATAAACGTTTGCCATATGATAGGTCTGCAAAGAATGAAACCACCCTTGGGGCAAATCCTTTTAGGTTTCATTCCTACACATACAGCTGGGAATTACATAGTTGAAGGGAACAGAAGTTTGAGTGTACATACTGGATCACACTTTGGATGGTCGAGTGCCCACAGGAAGTGTGAAGAACTGTACAGCGCACAGCACTTAGAAGTTCCCTCTCCATCCATAGTGTTTGCCCTTTTAAAAATGAAAATCTCAACTAACTATGCCACAGCATTAAAAAAGCAACAACCCCAAAACTAATTAGCCGTCAGTGAGCTTGACATTGTCCAGGATACCTATATCAAGAAGATGGTTTAACAATCAGCTTCTTATATTAAAAATGGGTCATAAAAGACTGAGCTGGTTGCAACAGAAAGAGGGAAAAGTTGGCCATCACAGTGGTATTTGGAAAGCTGTCTTACAGTAAATGTCACCAGCAATGGGCCAAGTCTATAAATGAGCATCACAGCTGGTATGGTATTACAGAAAGGCAGCACACTTTGTCTTTTTCTACTTAAGTTGTACTTCTTGTGATGCTAAATGTTGGACAGTAAATTTGTAAAGATTTGCAGTATTGGCAAAAGTGCTCAGAATGGGCAAGAGAGTGGAGATTTACTGAACTGTCCTATTTCTCTGTATTGTATTGTATATGTAATATCATGATGCCTTTTCTCTCTTCATTCCCATCTATTATGATGCCTGCAATCCTATGAAATCCCACCTAGATCCTATTTAAATCAGCAGAATTACTTTGTTCCAAGTCAACATACTTGTAATTGGACTGTCATTTTTTTGGTTTCGAGGGTCAATAAGAATACATCACTTGCTTATTCCCCATACTTTATTCTCAGCTTTAGACAACAATTACAATAAATTATACAAATCAAAAGTGGTAATGGTTATTATTTAAGTCTACTATGATCAAACTCTTCCAGGATGGATAGCAAAAACTCATTAAAGTAGCAATCCCTTATGAGAAAGAATTAATTTGTCAATTTCTGATCTGCGTGACTTTTGCATGCTTTTACCTACAATTCTATTCCACCCCTACATTAATTTTTGAATTTTAAAAAACCCTCAATATACCATTTAAATACATTTGTTACTATATATTTAAATGCGTATTTTCTCTCAAAATGCATACTGTATTCATATATGTAGTTCTCTCAAAATAATACATGTAAGTCCCACTATCCGACCACAATGTGCACAAATTGTACACATATAATTATACCTAATGGACGCGGGTGGCGCTGTGGGTTAAAGCCTCAGTGCCTAGGGCTTGCTGATCGAAAGGTCGGCGGTTCGAATCCCCGCGGCGGGGTGCACTCCCGCTGTTCGGTCCCAGCGCCTGCCAACCTAGCAGTTCAAAAGCACCCCTGGGTGCAAGTAGATAAATAGGGACCGCTTATTAGCGGGAAGGTAAACGGCGTTTCCGTGTGCGGCTCTGGCTCGCCAGAGCAGTGATGTCACACTGGCCACGTGACCCGGAAGTGTCTTCGGACAGCGCTGGCCCTTGGCCTCTTTGAGTGAGATGGGCGCACAACCCTAGAGTCTGTCAAGACTGGCCCGTACGGGCAGGGGTACCTTTACCTTAATTATACCTAAACTTCATTATATGCATGACTCATTCAGATATCACAGCAGCCAGAGTTTGATCAGATTCCTTGCATGTTTGTCCTTAGCTGATTGGTGGCTGCCATTTAGGGGCAGAAACCATGCAGGGAGGGAGGGAAGGAGGGAGATCTGACAAAGTTTTTACTTGGTTTCTCTTTTGCGAGTGGGCTGCACCTATTTTTGGAAGAAACCATTGTTGGAGTACAATGTTTACATAGGAGATAATGGAAATTGTCAGCCTGTTATGCAAAGACTTGCCTAAAGAATGATTTCCTGGGAATGGATTGTGTTTGGTAAGTGGGAGTTACATGTATATAAATGTATATTATGATCCATTTATTAGGTATGCACACAGGCCCCAAGACTCATTTTGTATCATGACTTTTTAAAATTCTGATTTGTTTCTGAGTCACTTGGTGCACTCTGTGCTGAATCTGAAGGGGGATGGTACACAGACTAACTGAATGTGGATGCTTATTATGCACTGTATTACAGTATAGCACAGTGATTATAGAAGTATCTGCTTCAGTATACGTTTTCATCACGTGTAAAACTCATAAGGAATAAACAAATAGTTCTATATTGTGAGCAAGTAACTCCTAGAACAAAATTGTAAGTTTTAGCTTCAGAAAACCAAACTGTTTCCAGTTGCTTCTAGCCAACATCCTGTTGCCAATGTAGCTAAAATTTTAGCACTTCTGATTGTTAGTTGATAACAGTGAAGTATGACAAGAGATTGGTAGGATGCTCTCCTACAGATTTCCAAAACTGTTGTACTACAGACACAGCCAGGACATTCCAGAACAATTCTATCTGATACTGTAAATGTCAGGTTTCAGTTTCACTCTAGCTAGAAAGAACTGGTACATATGCAACATGTTCTAGAAGATTGCCAAAAGTGAACTCTTGGCCAAAGCGTTATCCACTTCAGTGAAGTGTTATTTCTCACAAAACTAGCAATTTGTTTTCTAACTATACATGTTCCCTATTATGGTTAAAGCATTGAAATTATGCAATTCCAACTGTTGAGTTTAAAGGCTTACTAGATCCTAAGACTAAGAATGAAATCATTACAGTATTGTACTTCCTCTTTACAATTTTGCCCACAGCTGCCCTGCTCACTGGGAGAACAGGAAATGGATCCGGAACACTTCAAAGCAGTACCATTGCTCCCAGGTGTCATCCTGTTTGGGCTGCCATTTTGTTAAAGCTGTGGTCTTGCTCTTGTAGTTGATCTGGGAGAAAAAAGGCAGGTTCCCCAGGAAGAAATAATTCCTGCATGAGGTGTTATGGAATGATACATTTGGTTGCCTAATAATCTCAAAAGGGGGGTGGGTCTGGGAAGGGGTGCCTCTGTCCTGGAGACCAAGCAGGGGCTAAGTGGTGGCCCTGTTGGGTTCATCCCAATTAGATGTTTGCCATAGTGTGACTCCACTATGGAGTCAGCTAGCGGAGCTAGCTGCTCCGGCACCCGGAGTAGCACACATGCTGTGCACCCAGGGGTGGGGCTAGCTGTCCATGGGGAGGCGAGCGTCCCAGGGCGCTCTGCCCACAGCAAGCGTCCCAGGGGGACGGGGCAGCGATCTGCCCAGGGGGGATTTTGTCATCCCCCTCATGGATGACACCTGGGGTGGACCGCCCCCACCACACACCCCGCAACTGAGTGACGCTTTTTACAGGGTTGACCCAACCTCTTATCAACCTGCAGGTGGGCTGCCTGATACCTGATGCAGACCCAATGCTTTTGCCAAAGCCTACTTACATCTGCAATCAATAAAATTTGTGGCCTAATTCAACCCAATACTGATGTCCTGAGTCTTATTTTCACTTGAGGTGGCCCCGCATACTTTACTTTACTTCTTCCTTGCCCTTATTTGTTCTTCTGGTATCATCACCCTATTTCAGCCGTCATTGAAATGCTTTTTTGAAATAAAATAAAAATCCCTGGATTTACACTCTAAAGAAATGTGTTGCAGATGCCCATGGAAGGAGACATACAAAGAAAAAGGGAAGAGTGAATGGTTATGAACAGAGTTCAACATAATGTTTTGTTCCCCTTGTTTGCATCCATTCTAATTTTCCCTTTACTTGAGTTAGGGTCCTTTTTTATCTTTTTGCAGATATGTACATCACAAGCTAGTCTGCAGCTACACACACACAAGATGGGTGATAAATTGGATCTGAAGCTTGATAGGACACTTTTTCATTAAAAAGTATGATAATTTAAATGACTGAATCATTTCTGCTTTGCAGGATATTACCCCCTTTTTTGTTCAACCCTATACTTATCAATATGGTTTCAATAAAATGCATTCAAGTAATCATGCTAACAGCCACACTAAGAAAAAAGGAAATTCTTATGTAATTTCCTCTGAGGCAGTATCTTACTCACAAAGAAGATAATCATGAGATTAATTCAAGTCAGATTTTCCTTTGAAGAGGCAGGCAGAATTTGATGAACATTGGACTAGTTATGAATATGAAATACTGGACAAGAATGGAATGACAGTGTGAAGCCAATCTGAACCTACCAACATACTTATGGAAGTGTTTTCATTGCTATCTATGATCTGTGTGAATTGCACTTAGAAACTGCAGATAAATATAAAAATTAGGTTGGGTTTTTGCTTTTTAGGGGGGCGGTTTGCCTTCCTAGAAAGATTATTTATGCAACTAGTAAATCTTACAGACAGCACAGATATGTTGAGTCTCTGTCTACAATACTTCCAAAGTACTCACTTCTAAAGTAATCCATTACTACCTGAATCGTATAACAATCGACAAGTCCCACGAGTTCAATGGGACCTCCCCCCCCCCATTTATCATTTTGGTTGCTTTCCCCTGCACAAATTCCAGATTGTCAAAATCCTTCTCAAACTGTGATGTCCAGAACTGGACACAGTTCTCCAGATGGGGTCTGACCAAAACAGAATAGATACAGTCCATCATAGAGTCCGTCAATGGGTTACCAAGAATGCCCCCCTGTGTGTGGTGATATTCTAAGGTGATTTGGTGCCAAACCATGATTGGGTAGACTTGCTATTGATGTACCGAGTGAAAGAGAAACAGAAAGATAGGTACAAGATAGACTTCTGCTTAACAGATAGCTAACATCTGGGCTGGACACAGACTAACAATTTTAAGAGAGTTGAAAATGCAATGAGAGAGGCTTCATTGCCCATAGTCTACATACATTTCTTTGGCCGCACTGTCATTTCTGCTCAAAGAGACTTGCAGGTATGTGAATTCCTGTCATGCCTGCTTAGCATAGGAGAAAGTGGCTAATAATAACTATGTCACTTCACCTGCAGCGTGCTGTAAACCAACAACCATCTGTCTCAAGCCCTAAAGGCTTTCAGGCAGAATGCAGTATGATGTTATATTCCATGTTTTGTGAGTCCTTTGGGCAAGATGCCTTCAGATGACCCGCCTCCTGAGTAGCCGCACCTCCTCGCTTCCATTGGTGCCCATTCAATTGCCTTGCTCTACTGGGCCCAATCCCAGAGGGAGAGAGCATGGCAAGTGGAAGCTCCTCCTCCTCCTCCTTGCTCTTGTTCCTTGCTCCTCATTCACTTAAAGGGGAACAGGCAGCAACAGCAAGAAATACAAATAGCAGGTCAGAGGGCTCAGGTGATTGTTTTAATTTTTTTTTTTATTTAAGGCATTTATCTACCGCTTAATCATTAGCATTTCTAAGTGGTGTGCATTAAAAAATGACCATAAAGAGAATGAAAATAGAATGAAAATTCATCATGAAACCAAGCAGAAACCCAAACACGCCTGCTGGAATAAGAAAGGGCCTGAACAAATCTCTTGCTGGAAAGGCTATCCTGGCAGATGTTTTCCCTTGTGGGCTATGCACACTGCAATCAGAATTGCCGATAGTCACAAATAATTGAAAAGGCAAGTGGACCAAAGTATTAGCCAAGTGACGAAGTCCTAAACTTTGGACGGTTCATTGGAAATAAGTATGGCATTGTATTTGTAACTGATGGAAGATACAGCTTGGAACCAACTGTGTTGAGGATAGATTTAAGGCAAGTGATCTAGGCATGTAGGCAGGCAGGGATTCCATCCACTCTGTATTTTCTGCTTCCCCCCTTTTCACCTGTTTGGATACTGCATGGGAGTTGTTTTAATCATCTGTAGCAGCTGCTTTATATATAAGCACTTATGGGCAAGACTGGAGTTTAGCTTTAGGCCACTAGTTTTAGAAAGTGTGAAGCTTTAAATTCTGTTAAATAAAATACGTTGATTGGTTTGAAATGTTTTTGACTGTTTTATTGATAATTTTAATATTTATTGCAAACCTCTTGGATGTTTTAGTACAATCATGTTTTATATATGGAAAGAGGCACAGGGACCAGACCCCGCAGCAGACTCAGATACCCACTCTGTCTCCATGCTTAATCCTGAAAGATTATTACAGGATACAATAATGTCATCTGCAACATCAGGGATTCATTCAACTGCTCATCTTTTGGTGGGATCTATGCCAAAATCTCCCAACAATGCCCTTCTGCATTCTCCCTCAGGCAAACAGGCCAGTCTCTACCCAAAAGAATGAATGGACATGTATCTGACATCAAAAATGAGAATATGCAAAAACTAGTAGGGGAATTTTTAAAACCCCTAGTACATTCTGTAAAGGACCTCAAAACCACCAATTCTTGAACAAAGGAACTTCAAAGGGAGACTGGAAAGTAGAACTGCACAATTACAATTTATCAAGAGGTTCAGTGCTATCAGGTGTGGACTGATTCAGTACAAATCAGTGCTATTAACCATCTTTATAATTATGCTTGCCACACCACATGTGTTAACTGGCTTATCAATGTTAGCATGTCTGTTTCATCAACAATTTGTGTGCTTTAAAATTCAGCATTGCCAATGTAATTATCACAGTACTTTCTACATTTCCTTTGCTTCTGACCAGAGTATTTACAGCCCCCCTTTTCAACCACATGACTCAGGATAACACTTCATTTGTCTAATGAGGCGGGCTGGAGTCCATAAAACTTGATGTCATAGTAAATATGTTCGTCCTCAAAATGCTGCAAGGCTTGTTGTTGTTTCCTTCCCCTTGTGCGTCTTTACTGGGCCGGAATGCAATGCATAGTTCCCTCCACTGTCAGTGAAACAGGAAACTGTTTCTGCTTCAGTGGATTTCCTTATAGGAGGAGCTCAAATTGTGCTGTAGATCCCCCTTCATCAATAAAGGGCCTGTGGGCAACATCGGTATTTGAATATCTTCTCCACCTGGCCTTCCCTTCGCTGACATTGTCCCCATATCTTTCTCTACTGCTCCCAGTACCCACTGCTGTGCCATTCTCAGCCCTTTTATTTCCTTACATCAGTAGCTTTCAAGCAGTGTGCCGTGGCACCCTGAGGTGCCTTGAATGATGGTCAGGGGTGCCACAGGCAACACTGGCCTCTGTCCCTCTTTCCTTCCCTCCCTCCTCTCAAGTCTCTGCCTCCCAAAGGCTTGCACAGCTGTTTGTTGTGTCAGCCCTGGCTATAAGATCCACAGGCGAATGGTGCCTATGTGAGGCATCTATCTTTGGCATGAGGTGGGGTGGGGGGCAGCAGCTCAGAGACCAGGGGCTGCAGCAGCGGCTGCCCAGAGGACACCCAAGGAAAGGGGAGAGGAGGCTGAGGGAATACTGCCCAAGGGAGGGTGTTTGAAAAGGGGTGAGGGGCTGCCAGCTCTGCAGGCAAGGGGTGATATAACTGGGTATCTGAGCCCCACAAGGGAGCTGCAGCAAGAATGTAGTTGGTTAAGGGAGCAGAGACTCAGAAAGGTTGAAAACCTTGCATAGTTGATGCAAAAGATTCAGCTCCATTTGGAAAAGAGAGGCTTATTCTGGAATGCACATTCCTCTATGTACTTCCCCACAAGTAACAAATTCAAAATTCCGTATCATCTTGCTAGGCGCTTGAGAACTGCAAAGTGTGAAGTCATAAAACTCTTTGCCAGGATATATTGGAACAACCAGAGAATGTGTCGTGATTAAAATGAGACTTGAGCGAGACTTTTTTTCATTCACCCATCGTATCTGAATGGAAAGAAACATTACATATAAGTAAGGTATTTAGAGCAGTTTCTTTTTATTTTCTTGTTCTTTTTTAGCCTGGAGACTTAACTTGTTAACATTCCCATAATAGCATGATTATATTAAAACGTGGGGCGGGGGGGGGGGGGCGGAGACCCAGAACTCTTATATAGCACAAGCTGAGACAAAGTATAAAATGTCCTGATGTGCCCTTTGCAAATATGTACAGATGTTACCACATTGCGCAAAAATAAAATGAGCTTGATTAAAAGGGTTTGACAGCACTAGCACTTTTCCTCCTTTTCATCCCCAAGTCCTCAACAGTACTCGTTGCCATATCCTTACGCAAGCTGTGATGATAACAATACTCCGACCCTCAGAGGCTGAGAGGTTCCCAGCAGCGAACTTGTTTTGTCTGTTGAAAATTGACAATGGAATACAAGCTTCTCCAATAAGTTAGTAATTTCACAGGTTTATTAACAGCTCGCTAGCTGGGCTCCTAACACAGACCTGCAGCAGGGATTCCCCTAGGAGAAAAGAGCAGTAGCAGGAAACAGGCAGCTGAGTTTTTGTTCGAAAAGGAGCCATATTTTGCTGATAAAGTCTTTGTTTACCTTGTATCAAGATTCATCATAGACTTTCCAGTTTTGAGGGAGAGTCCATAGCTTCTATTTTCATCAAATGGTTGAGTTGCCTGATGAAATTGTGGCTTGTGGTGGTTGGTTATGTATTGACTCCATGTCTAAGCCAGGGACCCCGTGTTTTTGCAGCCTGTTGGTGTTATCATGCGTGTGTGTGTATTTACATGCTGCTTCATCATCAAAAGCTCAAAGCAGTTTACATAAAGTACAGTGGTACCTCGGGTTAAGTACTTAATTCATTCTGGAGGTCCGTACTTAACCTGAAACTGTTCTTAACCTGAAGCACCACTTTAGCTAATGGGACCTCCTGCTGCTGCCGCACTGCCGGAGCACAATTTCTGTTCTCATCCTGAAACAAAGTTCTTAACCTGAAGCACTATTTCTGGGTTAGCAGAGTCTGTAACCTGAAGCGTATGTTACCTGAAGCGTATGTAACCCGAGGTACCACTGTATTTCATTAAAATTACTAATAAGTTAGCTTAAATTTAAACATTGACCAGGTGCCTTTGAGTATGCGCACAATGTTCCATCCTGACCAATCAGCTATGAAGGTCAAGATGGAACATTGCTGTGCGCATACTCACATGGTAGCCAGAAGAGCATGGCTGGTGGGTCCAGTGAACATGTCTTTGTGTGAAGGGATGGAGCCTTCCGCCTTGAAGGAGGCAGTGCTGTGGCCATTCCTGGGGTAAGGGGTACCATTCTGGCTCTGACAGGACTTAACAATCCAATTGCAAAAACCTCCTTTTGGGGCAAAGTACTGGAGATGGTTGTGGCAATGCAGTTCCAGTTGTAGGTCTTGTATGAGGAAACACATTATCTGGGTTCAGGATAGAAATAGCTGGTGACATTTATTTACAAGTTAAAAAGCACTGGTCCCAATACCAATCTTTGGGAGACTCTACTTTCCACATCCTCCATTGAGAGATCTGCCCATTTATTTTTACTCTGTTTCCTTTTTCTGAATCAGTTACTGATCCATACTAAGGATACATTTAATCTAACACTTTTGCATATCTCTTGATTTGAGTGTTCAAGATGATATAATACTGTGAACTTCTACTGCCCTCTAGTGAGATGCTGTAAATAAAGGACAGACGTTTGAAGGGAGCAAAATGTTAAACGTTATTGTGTTAAAAGAATGTATTCAAAAGCGAACATATGCCAAAAAGAATTAATATAAAACCCCAACAACGCTGTGATTTTCAGAAAAGTCTTATGTGTACATAGAACATTAAACATGTGGACACTGCAAAATAATATTTATAAGGCACAGCAATAAGAGCATTCAGAAATATATTTAACAGCTGCAGTCAGTTTGGACTGGGACTAAGGGTGCTTCCTGACTGTCACTGTTTTGCAGAATGGAATCAAATGCATATCAGGAAATATAATTCTGCCCAATTAAAATAGATTTAAGCACTCAGCTGCCCTAGCACAACCAGCATGCTTTTTAAAAAGTGGAGATTTACTGATCCATTCTGAGTACCAAATGCATAATTATTTTTTGTCCTTGCTCTGTCAGCTTTCTCACCACAAAATGAGATTTGATAAGATTGTACAGTTTCTAGGCAAACTGAAGTAGAAGCAAACTTCATCTTCCACTGGTGAAGGTCCTCACAACACAAGCATATTTCTGCCTTTATTCCTGATCTAGAATTATAGACCTTCAGGTGCCTTTCAGATGCCACTTTTATTGTGCATTCATGATTATTAGTGCTCATGATGGTACCAGGACACTTATACACAATCCCTTTCAATGCTGTTCTTGCCTGCAAAAGTTTCAGAGCAGACATTGTGCTTTGTTTCCCATCAGTGCATGTTCCCTAGGTTCCTGGTGAAAGCTTGTAACTTTTTGTACCACAAATGTTCCAGTTTATTTGTTTTTGTCCTGCATTTGTTGGGCTGTAGTGAAAGAATTCCATTCTTAAGAAAATAAGCGTGCTCACTGGAAGGACAGATCCTGAAGCTGAGGCTCCAATACTTTGGCCACCTCATGAGAAGAGAAGACTCCCTCGAAAAGATCCTGATGTTGGGAAAGATGGAGGGCACTAGGAGAAGGGGACGACAGAGGACGAGATGGTTGGACAGTGTTCTCAAAGCTACCAGCATGAGTCTGACCAAACTGCGGGAGGCAGTGGAAGACAGGAGTGCCTGGCGTGCTCTGGTCCATGGGGTCACGAAGAGTCGGACACAACTAGACGACTAAACAACAACAAGTGAAAGAATACCCTCCAGACAGTGATAATGCAGTAACATTTAAGTCTACCACTAATACACTATTATTGCATCAATATCATGCTACAGAATACATCTCCCAAAAAAAAACCCCACCACTAGTCTGAAGGGACCTTTTATCAGCTACATTATCCGTGGCTTCCAAGATGTGTAAGCAGTAACAGAATTAATTGTCCTCCTTCTTAAGTAGCTCTCAGTATTGTACAACTATCTTAACTAAGACTAGGCAATACAATTCCTTTAGTCCCATCAGCACGCAAGTTGTAATCTAGTTTGATTGCAAGAGCTCCCTAAATAGGATCAGTGGACCTTTGCTGACTTCCAAGCAGAAACAGCATATGGAAAAGCAGCAGGTTTTTCAGCGACAAAAGGGGCTGAACCAGCAGTGGCCGATAAATTCACCTGCATTCTAGTCTCTTTCAACTTTAACAGCGAGGTTTTGTTCATGCATTTATTCTTATAGAACACATGGAAGGGAAAGAAATGTGACAGTGTTTTCATTATAGATAAATCGGTGTTGGTGGAGATGGGAGAACTGTACTACAGTTTCTAAGGAACCTTTTTACCAACTGAATTCAGGATCCCTGAACTGCTTCCAAAAGCCCGGTGGCATCTCTGGTACTTATAACAGGACAGGAACAAAAAAGGCAAATGCCACTTAAATTGCATCTCATTTTCAAGACAGGGATTCTGCCAATCTCTTGTGCCAATCTGCCACCTGGAGCGGCTTCCTGACAAGTGCTCCTTTTTAAAAAAGACAATGCAGTTGGAAAGTTCCCAGTAATTGTTGTGTTACAATGGAAAACTGGAAGATGTTAGTAAATGGCAAGCTGGCATGTTCAGAAATCTGTGGTTTTTAAAAGAAAAAGCAGGTTCCTCTAAGCCACTTGTTTTTCTTCCAGCTGTAATAGTTTGTCCTGTTTCCAGTGGCTGGAGCAAGAAAACAAGCCAAAGTCCAGGGCCAGCCAGCTCGTGAGGCCATGTGAGGCGACTACCTTGGGAGGCAAGGTCTGCCACCCACTCCTCTCTTCTTCTGGCCTTGCCTTCCAGCTTGGCTTTGGATGCAGCTTCTGCCTCCTTTTTGCCCAGAGACCCCCACGCAGCAAGTCTGCCTTCTTTTTGCTGAGTTAGGAGAAGAGTGGCAGCTGGAGGAGGAGGAGAAGCCGAAGTCGTCGCTTTACCAATGTTGATCTTCCCTCCCTGCTTCTTCCCCACATTGATCTAACCACTACACCACACTGGCTCTCTACTTCCAACCAGGATTACTCCAAGTATTAATTGTGGGTCAGACTGCGAATTTGATTTAATCATGATGATATGAAAGACACCAATGGAGGAATGTGATCACTGAAGGTCTTCAAAAGATCTGTATGGGGTCTGTGTCCTTCAACAGGCTCAACCTAGACATTCTGTTAACTAAGAATTTGTCACTCAAAATGGCAGCCGTGCTTCTCATTCCCCCTCTTCTCACTGTAATATCTAATTAGAGACATATGGCATGACACCCACCCACATTTCTCTAACCTGGCTGCACAATATTGGCTGGCTGATCTTAGTTTTCAATGTAAATTGAACACATTTTAGCAAGTACTTAAATCTTGAATTCTTGATCCCTCCTGTATTGATATTTGTGTTAATATTCATTGCATTTTCTGTACATTTTGAATATATATATATATATATATATATATATATATATATATATATAATTTCCTGAAATGGCAAGGCTATAAATTATTAGAATAATTTGCATATATGCCATACCAGTGGACTGAGTCTTGGGTCTATGCAGCCTAGTGGATTGCATAGACCTAGTTTAAGAGGTCCAATGGGAAGTAGAAAACTCTCAAACACACTTGATTAGCATAGGATGCTGCTGTAGCTGAAATTTTAAAAAGCCTCTATTACTGATGTAGAAATCAGAGTTGAAGCATAGGACTAGGCTACTGGGCAACTACTTAGCTTATGGACCATGACTACTGGGCTTCAGTATATACTTTAGTATAACTTTAGTATACAGTGGTACCTCGGGTTAAGAACTTAATTCGTTCCAGAGGTCCGTTCTTAACCTGAAACTGTTCTTAACCTGAAGCACCGCTTTAGTTAATGGGGCCTCCTGCTGCTGCCGTGCCGCTAGAGCACAATTTCTGTTCTCATCCTGAAGCAAAGTTCTTAACCCAAGGTACTATTTCTGGGTTAGTGGAGTCTGTAACCTGAAGAGTATGTAACCTGAAGCGTAAGTAACCTGAGGTACCACTGTACTTTAGTATATACTTTAGTATAAACAGCAAACATTTGTAGCTTTCTGTTCTTCTGTGAGTCTCAAACCATAAGTGAATTTAGATTGTTCTCTATCAGACAGTTCCCATAATCCCAGTTTACTTTCGACCATGCTACCATACATAAACCATTGTGGGAGTTGGATGGAATTCCTTCTTGGCAGGGGACCTGAGAGACAAAAAGGGAGCCCGTGGTCACACAAGGTAAGCAGGCCTGTCTGTGAGCTCATGATTTAGCCCTTCCCACACAGTCTGACTTTAGCACGTTGCATCAGCAACAGATGTCCAGAAACCTGCAGTTAACTCCTTCTAGAAAAGGAATCTCCCCCTGGTGTTGGCATCCATTTGGTTCGGGCGGAAATGGAAGTGTGTGCCTTTGGGGGTGAAGCCAAACCACTGGAGAGTTATAGCGCCTGCTGTGGCTGTAGAAACCTATTTGGAAGAGACATGGTTTGTTGCAGCTGAGGCAGATGAAGGTGCCCAGTTGTGCTGGTGCAGGTATATAAATATCAACCATTAATGCTTAACAGTTTGCAATCATCCTAAGTGTGGTTTATATAAAACCACAGCCAAATAGAAATGTCCCACAGTTGAGGGGGGAAAAACCCATAAGCTCATATCTAAATAAGCCCTCACACTTTTAGGCAATTTTCACACACCCAATGCTTCCTCTCCTCTTTCAATTGTCTATTTATTTATTGTTTAATGTTATCAGTTGTAGTGGGATGAGATATTCAGGATTTGAAGCCCTTTGTTCTTGTGTTTGTTGAGTTGAGGTACATTTCTGTCATGACTTATCACTGCTGAGATCGCAGCATCTGATTAATGTTTGGATCAATCAATTTGTGGCAAACGCCTATTGAATTTCATGCTTGATTAGTTAGATAGCTGCTGGCGTGGCAATAGCCTATATTTAACCTAGCATTTGCCATCAGCTGAGATAAAGGAGCTCATCTGACTTATGGGAAATCATACAGCATACATTTTCCCAGCCTCAGGATGGGAGAGGAAGGGACAGAGCCTGTCAGCTTAACAGAGATTTTATTCCACAGTTACCATGGCAACTGGGTATGTTTTTTTAATCTCTTCCAACGGAACTTTAAATTCCTTTCAACTAAAGGAAGTGTGGTGTTCCTTCCCCCAGTTGCCTTTTGCATGCATTTTCTCTCTCTTAAATCTAGCACTGTGGTGTGGTTGTTTGGTTTCAAGCCAAAGACCATTAATGACTCCACTATCCAGGACACCTGGCTTTGACATCACTCTTAATAAGGTATAGTTGAGGTAAAATGCCTAGGCGTAAAGGTGAACAGCAAAGGTGAAAAGCAAATACTCTGCTGTGGCTGAGGAAATAGCACGGTGCAGCAGGTGGGCGAACTTAAATTGAAAGATTTTTCACATGGCTTCCCATGCAAACACTTCCGGTTATTGTGAAGTGTTTTCAGAAACACTTTCCTCTCATAATTATTGTTGACTTCACGTGCGAAGGAAGCCTTGGAGGGAAGGACGGTCCTCCTGAGGTTATCCCAGTCAATCCAGGGGTCAGGTGGACAACATGGTGTTAGATTTTTATACAGCAAAGTCTGGAGTGAGGACAGGCAGCCTTGCTTTGATGCCCCAT
The DNA here is from genome assembly GCF_965153285.1 of Podarcis tiliguerta. Lineage (NCBI taxonomy): Eukaryota > Metazoa > Chordata > Lepidosauria > Squamata > Lacertidae > Podarcis > Podarcis tiliguerta. Next base: position 33,253,938 of record NC_139537.1, read on the forward strand.
GTAAACAATTGAATTGTGCTTTGTGCTGATCACACAAAACCAAATAAGTGCTTCTTTTTCTTCTTTTGAAATTTTAGCTTATTTCGGAAACTCCTGCTTGAACAATAGCCGAAAGTCAATTTTCACAATATGAGCTCCCCACTTCAACTCAGCCCAAGTCCTAACTATTCAGATTCACTCTGTTTTCCATACAATACCATGTCTGTGTTTAGTATTATTTAGCACAGACTTCTGATAATATAAAGATTTTGGCCATTCTTCAAATCATTTGGGGGCAAAAGCATTAAGGAGACACAAGTACTAAATTTGGAGATGAAGAACAGAGCTTAATAGATTTGTGAGGCAACTTTTTCCTTCAGTGGAAAATGTCTATTTAGTTGGAAAAACGCATTGGAAAATGCCTCTCAGGAGAAAGCGAAATGTAATTAAGGAAAAGTCCTCCTGGCTGAGGTGGTCAGTTTTGGCTGCCCACAAGCAAGTTGAGCCAGATCTCCACGTTAATGACTGCAGAGTTGAGCTGTCATTATGACCACCTGTCCATTCTAAACTGGATTGAGAACCCCAGTTAACTTCTCTGGGGTAATAAATTAACAGATGGTAACAAAAACAGATGGTAAATGCTGATCTAGCTGGATTTGAGCCGGTAATTGGGAAGAGAAAGGAACCATATGCTGATGTTAATCTCCGGAAGCACCAGGACCCTTAGCACACCTTTTTTCCCCATCATGAATTTATCCTTCTATTCTCTCTTACTAGCAATACTGTTTTTCTAGAAAAAGAGGGGCCGGAACTCATACGAATGCCTCCCTTATTCTCTTATAATGGCAATGGCGCCCATCTGAGAGGTGCCAGAACTGAGTTCCAGCAAATTCTGGCTGAAAAAAGCCCTGCTTACTAATCTATGTACTCATGGGCCTTGCCACTGAATTATAGTTTGTGAATACGGGGCGGGGGGGGAGGACCTAGGCCATCCAGGTAAGAGGCATTGATGCCACTGCAAAGGGGGCTGCTCCATGGCACTATCCCACCAAAAGAGCCTCTCCTGACTCTGCCTTGTACTTGGTAGATACTACATAGAATAACGTCTCAAGGTGTCCCCTGGCTGACAAGGGAGCCAAGTGCATCATCTTAAGGAATGATGGCATTCAGGTTTTCCCTGAACATAGAGGAAAAGGCTATTCATGGCTACTAAGTGTGATGGCTCCCAGTACGTTTCTGAGCACAATTCAAAGTGTTGGTGCTGACCTTTAAAGCCCTAAATGGCCTGGGCCCAGTATACCTGAAGGAGCATCTCCACCCCCATCGTGCAGCCTCATCACTGAGGTCCAGCTCTGAGGGTCTTCTGGTGGTTCCCTCACTGCGAGAAGTGAAGTTACAGGGAACCAAGCAGAGGGCCTTCTCGGGAGTGGTGCCCACCCTGTGGAACGCCCTCCCATCAGATGTCGAGGAAATAAACAACTATTTGAGTTTTAGAAGACATCTGAAGGCAGCCTTGTTCAGGGAAGTTTTTAATGTTCGATTTTTTTTATCGTGTTTTTAATATTCTGTTGGGAGCCACCCAGAGAGTCTGGGGAAACCCAGCTAGATGGGTGGGGTATTATAATAATTATAATTATAATTAATTATAATTATTTTCTACCTTCACTTCTGGATGCAAAGAAGTGTGACTAGCCCAAGGTCACCCAGCAGCTGCATGTGGAAGAGCAGGGACGCGAACCCAGTTCAGCAGATTACGAGTCCACCACTCTTAACCTCTACACCATACTGGCTCTCAGGGGAGAGTGCTATTGTACTCAGGCTCTGTTTGAGGGCTTCCCATAAGCATCTGGTTGGCCACTGTGAGAATAGGATGCTAGATGGGATGGGCCTTTGGCCTGATTCAGAAGGGCTGTTTCTTATGTTCTCATGGCAGAAGCAATCTGGGAATCAGCAAGGAGGAACGATCGCAGTAGAACTGATGATTCTGAAACACGAATGGGAAATTAGGACCGAAGCTTCAACAAGGCTGAAATTAGAGTCACATGCCTTTAAATTCCCGAATTTATGTTATAGGCACATAAACGGGCTGTATCAGCTTTGAAAATCTATATTGCTGCTGATATTGTGGCAACGTTTTAAAGTTAAGTAAGACCGTTTGAAATGTATCAGCTTAAGAATTCTAAGCAACCAGTCAACACATGAACTCAAAAGTAAGAAGAAAAATTTGAACTATGGAAAAATCTTTTCAAGCCTGCTGAGCCGAAAAGGAGGCATACTGAAATAACAAGCATATGGTATACAGCTTAACGTTATGGAGTAAAGATCCTTACCATCTGTTCCTGAGCTATATTGTGCTAAGAAACCAAAAACCTTCCTTGCAAGACTTCTACCATGAGAAATGTATTTATTTGGGCATTCATTACTTTTTATCATTGAGCTTGTACTTATGGTCCTGTTAGCATTCTGGACAATTCCTAAAATTCTTAGTCTTCAAGAATTAGTGCAATACTATGTCAGTATTTAGTCACCCTTACAAGTATTATATTGGAAGTAGAACTTAACACTTCAAATGTCATCTAGTTCTGTCTGTGCCTGAAATGTCTCCCTCAGTTTAGCTAGTTTTGGACTCTTCACAACTTTGGAAGATTGAAATGATCAAAGGGGAAGCTGATTCAGGCAGTTTTTTATCCCACAAGATGTGTTTAGACTATGCTTCAGAAAAGGTTTGAGTTGCTGATAACTCAGTATTTTAAAGTGGAAGTTGGCAATGAAACTTATCTAAATCTCCCTCTCTCTAAATGCAGACATTTCTGATGTAGGGAGCTTGGACCCTCTACATCAGTTTTATGAAATACGAAATGGGCTTGAAATGATACAAATGTTTTGCACTGGTATTCTTTTTAAAGTTAATAGTGTATTTTTGTTGTCACTTGTGTTATTTTGTATCTAGTGTTTTATATACAGAAAAAGTAGAAATTGGCAGCTAGTGGGCCCAGAACCAGAACAAGGCTCCAATAAAGCCATCAGAGATCCCACTTATGACTAGAAAACACACTCTGCTTCACCATGCACCTGACAATTCCTCACAACCACGCTACTAGCACTTAATACTGCATATTGCTGTAATTTTAAATATTTAACATTACAATACATTCACATTTATTGCATGTTATAAAAAAATACATGAAGGGAGTGGCAACAGTAACGAGAGAATTTGTGGCCCATTTATGGACTATCTGGCTTAATGCTGTGCAAAATACACTCTCTGTTATTACAAAACCCTATACATAACACCGTATATTTCCTTTAATAACACAGGCAATTGCAAAACTGTTCCATGTTGGCAGGTAAATTAATCGTGGTTCCAACATTTGTCCATGTTCAACATGCTGGTCATAAACTCTGTAGAAAGAATGCTGACCTATTTACAGTCCATTGGAAAAAGCAATTGACTCCTGTTGCTGATGTCCCCAAACTGCAAAATGATGCAGAACTAATTTCACTAGGCAGCACCATTGAATCATCTCTCTCTCTCTCTCTCTCTCTCTCTCTCTCTCTCTCTCATTCACAGTGGAGGCACAGACACAAAACAAACTTCTCTAGGAAATGTTCATGCACGTGTCCAAGTGAAATAAATAGGAGCTCAGCATCTACTGCACTTTTGTTCAATTATGGCTTCTCTGAAAGAACTTCCTGGTTGGAATGGAGAGGAAACTCAATTCACTTCACATTTACAGATGAACCTCCTTAAGTCACACTTTGGGAACCAATATGTGGACTGAAACACTGCTATCCATTGAAATTCGCATTTCTCTGAATTTTACGTTGCAATTTTCCAGCCAGGTAATGTGTACAAAAATGCCTACACTGGGGTAACATGTGCATATTAGTGAAAATAACATCTGGAAATGCGTTATATTGGGGGAAATTGCTTTGTAAAATATGTGAGGCAGGCAAAATTGCGTATTAGAAGAGGTTTGCACTAAAATCCAGTGAGGACTTTAAAACATAATACTTCACAAACTTATGTGGGAGACCTAAACTTAAAATTGGGGAAAAGGAGAAACTGAGAAAAAAGCGAAACTGAAAAATTCATGCACTCCTGATAGATTATGTTAATCATGTTCTCCATTGGATCTTGGGGTGTAAACTTCTAAAGACATATAACATATTTTTAATGGAAGTAATATTACTGGTCACAGCATGACCTTTGAATGTATGCATATAGGTGTTGGTGCGATCAGATTTTCTCAACTTTAGTCCATAGAATAGTCTTTTTATTTTTAGGTGTGATAGCTTTGATGTCTTGAGTGTACTTTGGAGTTATATATAAACATTCCTGTTTAGTCATATAAACCTATTAGCGTTATCTCTCTTTCTGGAAAGAGCAGAATGGAAGAATGGAGGTGCTCACTTCCTCAACAAATGATTATAGATGGATGCAATGTGTAGCAGGAAACCACTACCTGCAGGTCAAACAAGGAAAAGCCCCTTCATTTAGTCCTTCGGGAGGCTTGAGCTGCCTCAGGAAGTGCTCTGTGGTGCCCTCTTTCTCTGCAAGACGCCACTAATCTTTTGCAATATTCTTTCAGCTAATCCTCTTTCATCCAAGCTGAGAGAGCTCTTTTGTAACTGCCTCTGCGAGACTGTGCTGCTGTAAGACTGCAGGACCTTTAACATGGACTGGGCATTTGTCCATATTGAGCACATTCCGCAGTCCCCTTTTCACAGTCATATTCCCCCAGTTTTACACATAGTTTAACTAGCTGCTGCTGCCTCGGTGCATTTAGCTCAGAATACCACACTTGGTTTACTATAATCTGTCTTTCAAACAATGCATCAAGCTGAACAAGTATTTGACTCACGTGATTTGGACTATTTTTTTCCTTTTTAAAAATTAATTGCAGCCATGGAGAATGGGGGGCAGGTATCCTGATCAGTGCCTAAACAGGGGTGAGTGGGTGAGTTAACCCCTTCCTCCCACTGCCAGAGGAAGGGGGATGCAATGGGTTCAGTCCGCCCCAGGTGGGATGCTCGCCCTGCCACCATGAGCAGCTATCCCCACCCCTGGGTGCACAGCATGTGACCCCTCCAGGTGCTGGAGCAGCTAGCTCCGCTTCTGTTTCCTCCCATACTGTTTTCCTGCTGAAAATTCCCTCTCCTAAGCCACTGACAGCAGCAAATAGCAGCTTCATCCTGTCCAAGCTCTATACCCATATAAATAACACAGCTCAAATGCCAACTGGCTGGAAATTGAACATCATCATGCCAATTTATAGATGTGGCAATATGTGCCATACAGGCAGGGGCTCCTAGATTTTGCTGCATGCTAGTAACACTTATTAGCTGACCCCAAGTTATACCTGGTCAACACCCCCTCCCCCAATTCTGTCCAAATTAGATGGACTCCACTTGCAGTGCTGGATCCAACACTGTCGTTGGAAGCTCAAGTGGCCTCAGCGGCACAGAGTGTCTTCTACCAGCTTTGACTGGTTGCCCAGCTTCAACCCTAACTGGATGGGGAAAGCATAGCTTCAGTTGGCTAGACTACTCCAATGCACTGCACATGGGGCTGTCTTTCATGATAGTTCAGAAACAAAAATGAGTGCAGAATGTGATGGCTTGATTAACTGGGACAAGAAGACATGAACATGTAGCACTGGTTCTGGCCTGACTGCACTGGCTACCAAATTGTTTCCAGGACAATTTCCAAGTCCTGTTTTTGACTTTTCAAGCCTTACATAGTTCAGGAACCCTAAACCTAAAGGAGCAGCGCCCCATATGAACCTGCCCAGACCCTGAGACCCTTCACTGGGTGCCATCTGTGAGAGAGGTTTGGAGGGCTGTGGTGAAAGAATGAGCCTTTTCTGTGATAGCTCCCCCTCTATAGAATGCTCTCCTGAGAAAGGCTCATCTTTTGTTAGCTTTGTCATCATTTTGATGCCAGGCAAAGGTATCTTTGTTTCCCCCAACATTTGAATAGCACTTGTTGGATGTTAGATATTGGATGTTTTTACTCTGGTTACATTTTTAATATGTGCTTGTATTTTCAACTGTATTTTTTTGTATTTTATTTTTGTAAATCACTTCGGAACTCTCTGTTGTGTTCAGAGATTCAGAAATTCAGAAATTCAGTCAGCTAAATTAACTAACCTACAAGCCTTTAGGGCTTCTCAACAATTATACTGTTGCATCATTGCTATATAAATGATAAATAATAATCTTGGGAATTCTTGAAACAACAAAAAAGTTTTATTGCAGTGAAAAATAAACAGATAATATTATGTACAATAAGAAAAACATTTCCTGTATACACAATGAAATATTCATTTTTAGCATGACCAGAACCTCTTCAAGGCTAGCATTCAAGAAATCAGAAGCTGTTGTTGAAGGATGTGCACAGAGCCACATCACACAGAGTTTGCCTACATGCTAGAGAATTTTCTCTCAGACTACATGATATATTACTTGTCAATCTCTAATGATAACTAAAATATTATTTATTTCTATAACAGAAGCTGTGTCTGCGCTGCCGATTAGTTTGCTTGCTTTCGTTTTCATTGCTTTAGGCACATTTGCCTATGCAGTATCTCTTTTCCTGTGAACCCATTAATTAAATTTCCTTTCTCCACATGTTTTCATTAATTATATTGTGTTGTAACTGAGCTGTGTTTTAATACTGGAGGATTATCGCAAGGATTTCTTCACAAGCGCACACATAGCAATAGCAAAAGTCATATGAAAAGCTGCTAATTAAACAAAAGTGTGCACTCAGCTCCACCCAACTGTGACAACCTTGACGACAGTGTTTTGTTCAGCTGTATCTTCAGATGACGTAATATGGCCCCTTTTTATATTGGGATGATTTTTAAGTAAGATTAACTAGTGCCTCAACTCCAGCTGTGCTCCCTGCAGAAGCCGCAGGGAAAAGGCACTTCGGATTCACCCCAAGAGAACATTTGTGTGCAGCAAAGCAGCAGTGCAGACCAGCCCTAAATGGCAAATTATTGGTAGAGTATGAAGGCAGGAAAGAAGCATGAAGAGGTTGGTTCCTCTTGCACCATGTTACACAGCAATGCATTTCAGAGCTAGATCCTAGGATGTACCTCCAGCTGCAAAGAAATGGAAGCTGGAGGATCAGTCCTTTCACTTATTGGACCTCTGCTCCTCAAATGGATTGCAATGGCCTTGGGAATCCCAAACTTTGCATAAATTGCATGGAGGAATGTTAAGGCTGCAGGGTAGCATTGTACATGTGGAGAGAATGATCACAGTTAAAACAGGCTACTTCTGCGAGAGAGGGCAAGCATATGGATTGGAGTTACAGTATTGGATTTGCCTTGATCCTCCATAAGGAACAGAATTACTAGAATCAACAGTATGATTCAAACTAGAGCAGTAACAAGGTGTGCTGGATTTGAGCCAGCATTGTCTTTAGCACAGCCCCCCCCCCCAATAATTCTGGGGTCATCAACTCTAAACCATGCCAAACTGCATCAAAACTGCGAGTATCTATGACTAAAAAAAGCTAAGCACCAGAGAGACACACAAATTGTGTATGTGAATTCACATGAGAAATATTTATCCCCTATTGGTATTTATTAAGAGTTACCTAAACAAAGTCATGCAGTTACATTCCAGGAATTACCTACTACCCAAAAGTATTCATACTCGCCTTGTTGAGGGGCAAGACAAAAATTATTCTTCAGTTCAGAATGATCTCAACCAAGAAGAGACAGTACGCAGATACAGCCAAGAAATAGTGAGGAGGGCAAATCCATAGCAATTCCAAAGAATTAAGAACTTGACTGGTATCTCTCTAGTGGGATATTTGAACCCAGTACAAATCATAGCATACAAAAACATTATCATGAATCCATTAATGAGAAAAAAACAATATGCACAGAAAATACACTAAATTAAAACAAAACATTTTTTTAATTAAAAAAAATCAGCAACAACAACCATACACTTAATCAAACTTCTGACAAAGGGGAACCCCTATTAGTTTAAAAAATCCTTTATTTAACTGTAGTCCTTCTTGCCTTCAGTAACATGTGCCTGTGATATATGTAAAAAAACTGAGTACACAGCCACTTGTATTTCTTTTGGTGGAGAGATAACTTCCTAGATGATTCAGGCCATCTTATCTAATAAGTATAGCATGAAAGCCAACAGCCAGGACAACTTCAAAAATATGAGGAAACTTGCAGTCTGAAATTCTTCATTTAGTATGTTCCTAATAATAGATTTTCTTCTAATTTTATATTGGACAAGAAAGGCTAAATATGCCTTACGTGCAAAACAGCTAAATAACTAACTTCTCTTTTACCTTGTTCCTGTCAATGGACCAAATAGTTCCTTTTTTAAAAAAAATTGCTTGTGCAGAAACAGTCGTTACCTATAAACCTGTCACATGCAACACAGCATTTTTCTCCCTACTAACACTTTTTCAACAGCAAAAATTAGCCCTCCAAAGCAGGGAAGACCATCACTTTATTTTATTTTTTATTTATATAGCCCCTCCCCACCAAAAAGAAGATGTGAGAAAAAAGATTTACAAAACAAGAAAAGAATCATGTGTACAGTGGCCAGTAGCCCATTTAATTAAAACTCGCCCCTTTTTGCAAATAAATCAAACTAACTTTCATGATTGTTACAGCTTTGAGTCATCTTCAGTGATTGCGTTTGAAAATCCAAGGAAAAAGAACCTTTCTTACATTTTTTTCATTCATTTCAAGGTCAAAGGAATCCATTCATGAACCATTAATATCCATATGCGTCACTGAAAAGACTATAAGAAATTCTGAAGCCGCATCAGTGCCTCGTTCCTGTAGCAACACCATCCATCTTCATCTTATGTGATTCTTGTACTGGATCCACTTTTAAGAGCAAAATTCCTGAAAAGAAAAAAGAGAAGTCTGCCATAATAATAATAATAATAATAAATTTTATTTATATCCCGCCCTCCCCAGCCGAAGCCGGGCTCAGGGCGGCTAACAACAATTAAATAATCAAACAATCAAATAATCAAACATTCTAAAAACATTCCATTATAAAAATTAATTAAAGTCAAATTAATGGCAACCGTTGAGCAAAATTCTGTGCAGGTTGCCAGAGGAGGGAGTCAGGCTGGGACCTGACCAAAGGCCTGGTGGAACAACTCTGTCTTGCAGGCTCTGCGGAAAGATGTCAGGTCCCGCAGGGCCCTAGTCTCTTGTGACAGAGCATTCCACCAGATTGGAGCCGCAGCCGAGAAAGCCCTGGCTCTAGTTGAGGTCAGCCTAACCTCTCTGAGGCCTGGGACCTTCAGGATGTTTTTATTTGACGAGCGTAGGTTTCTCTGTGGGGCATACCAGGAGAGGCGGTCCCGTAGGTACGAGGGTCCTAGGCCGTATAGGGCTTTAAAGGTTAAAACCAGCACCTTAAACCTGATCCTGTACTCCACCGGGAGCCAGTGCAGCTGGTATAGCACCGGATGAATGTGATCTCGCAGTGAAGACCCTGTAAGGAGTCTCGCTGCGGCATTCTGCACCCTCTGGAGTTTCTGGGTCAGTCTCAAGGGCAGCCCCACGTAGAGCGAGTTACAATAATCCAGTCTGGAGGTGACCGTCGCATGGATCACAGTGGCTAGGTCAGGGCGAGAGAGGTAAGGAGCCAACTGCTTAGCTTGGCGGAGGTGAAAAAATGCCGCCTTTGTTATAGCTGCAATCTGCGCCTCCATGGAGAGGGAGGTGTCGAAGATTACACCCAAACTCTTAACGGATGGTGCTGGCACTAATTGCACCCCCGCTAGAGATGGGAGTTGCCCCCTCAATCCCATATCGTCCCGTCCCAGCCAGAGGACCTCTGTCTTCGAAGGATTTAACTTCAACCGGCTCCCACGTAACCATCCAGCCACAGCTTCCAAGCATCTGGTCAGTGTGTCTGGGGCCGAGTCAGGGTGGCCATCCATCAACAGATAGAGTTGGGTGTCATCAGCATACTGATGGCAGCCCAGCCCAAAACTCCGGACAAGCTGGGCGAGGGGGCGCATAAAGATGTTAAAGAGCATCGGGGAGAGTATCGCACCCTGGGGCACTCCACACACCAAGGAGTGGCGGGATGACAATTCCCCCCCAAGCGCCACCCTCTGTCCCCGACCGGAGAGAAACGAGCGCAGCCATTGAAGGACTGTGCCCTGAATCCCCACGTCGGCAAGGCGGTGGTCTAGGAGTTCGTGATCGACCATGTCGAAGGCTGCTGACAGGTCTAGAAGAATCAGCAGCCCCGACCCGCCTTGATCCAGCTGCCTACGGAGATCATCTGTTAGGGCGACCAGAGCCGTCTCGGTCCCATGACCAGCGCGGAAGCCGGACTGGAATGGATCCAGAGCCGATGTTTCATCCAGAAACCTACCAAGCTGTTCAGCAACCGCTCTCTCAATCACCTTACCCAGGAATGGAAGGTTCGAAACCGGGCGGTAATTGGATAGATCTAAGGGATCTAATGATGTTTTCTTTAAGAGCGGGCGCACCACTGCCTCCTTCAGTTCCCCTGGGAATGTCCCGGTGCCAAGGGACAGATTGATGATATCCCCCAGGGGGGCCCGCACCTCGTCTGGACACGCTCTAATCAGCCAGGACGGGCACGGGTCGAGAGGACAAGTAGTGGGCTTTCCAGCTCGGAGGAGTCTGTCCACATCGGCTGGGGATATCCGGTCAAAGTGGTCCAATACTGGACCCGAGGACAGTCGAGGGGCCTCCAGTTCCTTTATTGTATCCAAATTGGCAGGGAGGTCATGGCGGAGCAACAGGACCTTCTCCGCAAAGAAGCTCGCAAATGCCTCACAGCTGTGTGTCAAATTATTATTTAAATTTGGCTGTCCTTCAAGGGATGTTAAAGACCGAATTATACTAAATAATTGCGCCGGGCGAGAGCTAGCGGATGCAATGGAGGACTTCTTAGCGGCCTTCACTGCCATCTCATAGGTTTTCATAAAAACCCTATAAGATGTTCTTGAAGCTCCGTCACGGGCACCCCGCCATACTCGCTCTAGCCGTCTGAGGTCCCGCTTCATTTTCCGGAGCTCCTCGGTAAACCAGGGAGCCCGGTTTCTGCGGGGTCGCAGAGGGCGCTTAGGTGCGATCTCATTGATGGCTGCCAGGAGCTGGGTATTCCAGCCCTCAACAAGCTCAGTCAATGAGTCGCCAGGGGGAGCAAGGTCCCGCAAGGCTTGGCGGAATCTATCAGGGTCCATCAGCCTCTGCGGGCGAGCCCAAATCGGCTCGCCACCTAAGCGGGGTACATAATTATGTAAGTTCTTATCAAAGGCTGTGTACAGATTGCAAAAACACCTGGAGCACAGGTTGCTCTTACTCATAGCACCAAATTCATGTTTTATGCCCTGCCATTTTAAAAAGTTTTTCAGGAAGCATCCTGGAATCTCATGGGGATGAGCCCCCAGAATAAAACAATGTTAACTACTGCAAAATTTCAATGTGATTGGAATGAGTCTCTGTTGGTTAGGAAACAACTCCAATAAAGACAAAGTAAATTTTTGGAGTAGTTTAAAACATATGTGTGTTCTTTTTCTTTTTTTTCTTTTAAAAAAACATTGTGTTTTAGTTGGGAAAAGGATGGTTGCATACACACATACATTCATGTAGGCCTGCACAATTTTTACAAAAGTTCGTTTTCCTTTTGGAAAAAAATTGACTAGACCAACCCCATAATTTCATCCGAATTAATGAAACTGTACAATGTGGCTACAATGAGAAACTAGGAAGACAAAGAGACTTCATCACTTGCAGAAGGGCTCTTCCTCTTCCATTCCTTTAGTTTAGTTATCATGGTTACTCGGTTGCTGAAGAATGGACACCTTGAATGTGCTCAGTAGAAATCTGTATTATTTCCCCCTAATGTTTCAGAAGCAATAAGGAGTCCCAAAGACTAATGCATTTATTATGGCATGATCTTCCATAGACTAGCATTCGCTCCATCAAATGCATTGATTATGATGGCTAAAGTATTTAAAATGATAGTCTTCAAAATGCTACAAGAACCCTTTCTGTTTCTGCTGAAAAAAACAGTCTAAGACTTCTGGCATTAATAACATGTTCTGGGACAGAGCAACAGTACACAGCACCTGTGAAACATCATCCTAAACTGAGGAAACACATGAGCTGTATCCATTCCAAATAAATAAAATATTTATTTCTTGTAAATAAAAATGTTTTATGTAACAAAATCTTCCTTGTGTATGACATTCATGTCTTAACTCCAAGAACTTTGCGGCTTATGTTAGAGAAAGGCATTTAAAATAAAATAAGCACTGTGGATTTTCGGTTGCTGCCTTTTGCTAAATACTAGCCTAGAATAGATTTGAATGCTACAGTTTACCTTGCCCTGCTAGATATGCCAATAGATGTCATGACGACTGACCATATACTCAGTTAAATTATCTACCCAATTTGGCTTCTTCAAGATGAGAGCAGCAATAGACAATTAATGTTTTGGCAATACGTTGCACTTTAATGTGCCTCCTAGTAATAGCAAAATAGTCTGAGCAACTCAGAAAGTTTGCAGACAAAATCTTACGGTCTAATATAATAGAACAATCAGAATCAATTCTACATAAGCTTTGTAATGACATAACTTAGCATGACAAGTTTGCAGTCTCATAGAACCCACAGTAGCAGACATTACCAGTGGCGTAGCGTGGGGGGGTGCAGGGGGGGCCGGCCGCACCGGGCGCAACATCTGGGGGTTAGGGTTAGGGGGCGCAAATCCACGGGTTAGGGGGTGCAAATTACTTGCCTTGCCCCGGGTGCTGACAACCCACGCTACGCCACTGGACATTACATTCTACTAATAACTACATATTCTTAGTCATTACCTTGTTGAATGTGTAGAACTCAGGACTAACTTGTAGTAGGATTTGTGCTTCTGACAGCTTTCAAACTCCTATTTTAAAGGGGAAGAGACTATTGAATATTATCTAGTCTTAAACAAAAATACGGAAAATAATCTCTCTCTCATATCCATTTGATTCTGCTTAACCTTAAGCTTTTCAGCAGCGAATAATGGTTCTAGACTGGCTCATTTTTACTACCTCCTAAACATTTAACTGCTTTTGTAATATGTTGAGATATAATTTGAAGTTGCAATGGCACTAAAATTGCAGTTGTCCTTACAATATGGGATTTAGAGTTTCAGTATTAATTTTCCACCATGAAATATAAATAACTGGGGAACAGCGAGGAATTCAATTTTAATAATTAGGGAAATAAGTGCTATTGACCTAAGGCTAATAATTAGCTCTTTTGAACAGTTTTATACTTTCAATATGCTATATAATCATGAAGGTTTTGTATCTACTTTCTTCCTTGCACCCTACAGTATGATAATTTAGCTGATCACTGAATGAATCACCTGTTGCGTAGAACACAATGAGTAGGTTCAATGAAAAAAAAAACCTACAGAAGTAGTTAAGAAACATTTAACTCACATTTGATGCTGCCTTACAAATTCCGCGAACTGCCGATCTTTGGCATAGAGTTCCAGGATCCTAATTCTGTCTTGAATTTCCTGGAACGTTAGAAAATAATACATTACACTATTGTCCTATATAAAACACAACAGTTCCAAACGGTGTTCTGTACTTAGTACAATACAGAGCAGCATAATGTACAAATCTTACATTTTCAGTACTTTTGACTATGCTTTCGTCAAATTAGTCTTCCATATTTAGCACTGAAATTGCACACTGATGTGCTATTAGCAAGTCATTCTGATGCGATAGAGGTCACATCAAAACAAGTAAAGTTACCCACCTCCTTAGTTAGCTCGCTGTGTTCATAAATGTGCCTGATTTCTTCACTGCTGTACTCAGTGGATGTCTCATTGCTTGTTGAACTATAGGAAGTAAGCTGTGGATATCTCCGATAATAGTGGCTGTGTCCAGTAGCGTCACTTTCATACATTGGGTTGTATTTCACTGCATTTTCAATAGATGAAAGGCTGTCCCCTTGCCTGTAAAGAAAGTAAAAAAGAACTTATGTCAAACACAGGAGTCTTCTCCTTGCAAAATATTTTCCAAAGCTTAACTGACAATGTTGTCTGACATTCCAAGGAATAAGCTAGACGAAAACTAATGTTCATGCTGCAAAGTGGAGCGACATCTCAAACAGGTAACTGACAGTTGTGCTCTTCCAGAAGCTGTGTTCAACTCTTATTGGGGATACTTGTCTAACATGAATAGAGCTTCCATGTCTGAACCGCCTGAGGGGGTTGACTTTAAAGGTAAAGGGACCCCTGACCATTAGGTCCAGTCATGGCCGACTCTGGGGTTGCGGTGCTCATCTTGCTTTATTGGCCGAGGGAGCCGGCGTACAACTTCCGGGTCATGTGGCCAGCATGACTAAGCAGCTTCTGACAAACCAGAGCAGCGCACGGAAACGCCGTTAACCTTCCTGCCGGAGCAGTACCTATTTATCTACTTGCACTTTGATGTGCTTTCAAACTGCTAGATTGGTGTGAGCTCACCCCGTCATGGGGATTCGAACCGCCAAACTTCTCATCAGCAAGTCCTAGGCTCTGTGGTTTAACCCACAGAGCCACCCGTGTCCCTGGGGTTGACTTTAGATCTTTTCAATAGGCTAGCACTTTGCAGCAGTCACAATGTATATGCCCATTCCACTTCAGGCTCGTATGCTTCCCTCCCATGACCAGGTTGATATTGCCTATTGCTACTCCCAGCTCCCACTTATCAAGCTAAGGTTACCCACTAGGTTTTTTTGGCATTTAGTCCTAACAAGAAGCAAACTGAAAGTCAATTCAAAAAAGAACTGGATTTAAGATTGGAAAAATGAGATACTGAGAGAAACCACAAATCAACAGATTTGTTCATCTCTAGTATTTGTCTGTTATCTGGCTCCCCTTCAATACTAATGGAGTCTCCAAGATTAAATAACCTACAAGTTATAGTTACCCTAACGAGTCTTCAATTTCGCTCTTTGTGTACTGATCACGAAGAGTTCTAGCCAGGAAGAAAATAACAGCAGATGCTACGAGAAGGAAGCCAGCTACCGAAGCAATTGCGATACCCACGACTAATGGCTCCGAGACGTACTCTTCGCAGTGCTCTCCTCTGTACCACCAGTTCTCACCCACACGACATCTGTGATCCACCCATGTCAAAAGGGAAGTGATAAAGAAAATAGTTATTCTATTGTCAAAATGAAATGACTGAAGCTCGTATTGCATGCTAATCTTCACCCGTCTAAGATAGCAGCTGAGTGAAATGCTAAAATATTCTGCAATGGGTAAAATTGAATTATGTGAGAAGAGGCATGGAAGAAGCTAATAGGGAGGTTTAAGGCACAAAGTTTGAGCAGGGGGGGGGGGGGAATTGTATAGCTGCACCTCTTCCTGATCTTGGGAGGGTCACCCTTCAGGGAAGTATTCTGGATTTCTTTTGTTTTGAAACCAGATTCAATGTTTAAACTGGATTATCACATAAATAGGCCTATGTCTCTGATCTTCTGCATTTGAAATATTGCACAAATGTTCACTTACCTGCATATTGCCCCTTGCCCTGGGATTATATCACATTTGCCATCATTTTGACAGAAGTCAGGCTGTAGATCACATATGCTATTACAAGGCAATCCTTCAATGCTTAGATAGCCAGGATAACAGACACATTCCGCCTCTCCACTCCACTGGTTCACAAGGCATTCAGAGAACTCATTGCATGCCTGGAACTTGCAAGGATCAGCTTGATCTCCTGGAGGCACCAGCAAAAAGAGAACTTTTACTGCAGTGGCACCAGCATTTTGGGAAACTATTCCTATTGAATTCAGACAGACACCCGGAGTTTGTATATTTCTTCCCCTCCTGAAAACATTTTTGTTTCACCAAGCATTTTTAGAGAATGAATTTGATTCAATGGCAGTCATTTGTTTGGCATTTGCTCAATCTCCTGGGCACAGGAATCACCTAAACTCACTGCCTCCATCTTCCCAGGGTTCAAATACCGTTTATCTGGATTCATCCAGTTCACTATTGTGCCCAGACAATGATCCAGAACTTGCACGGCCCCTTCCGCCATCAATATTATGGAGAAATAGAGATATGGAGAAACGGAGCTGTGTGTCTTGCTGGATGAGGCCCAAGGCCTTCTGTTATCACAGTGGCCAACCAGATTAGCAGGACAGGATTGCAACAGCACTCTCCCCACTTGTGATTCCTAGCAGTGGAGGCACAGCTTATTTACTATGGCTAGCAGCCATGGGTAGTCATATCCTCCATGAATTTCTCTAATCCTTTACCAAAAGCCATTTAAGTTGGTGGCCATTACTGCATCTTGCAAGAGCAAATTCCATGGTTTAACTATGTGCTTTGTGAAGAAGTGCTGTATTTTGTCTGTCTCAAATCTTCCAACATTATGTTCAACTGGCCATGAGCAGTAGTAGCTCACTGGGTGAGACAGTCACTATTTTCCCCATAGATGGCTCATTTTTGCTTACACCAGCGGAGAGGAGGAGGGGGAAGATAGAGGGGAGGCTCCACAGTGCAAACACACAACTGGAAACAGCCAAGTGCTCCTACTACTAAATTTGTACTATGCTGACCTTGCCCTCTATCCCCCCAATAAACAGCAACTCATCTGCCTGGAAACAAACATAGCAGCTCTGCCCCCCACCTAGTGAGCCACTTCCAGCTACAAGAAAAACGTATCCCTATCCACTCTCTTCACACCAAGCATAATTGTACATGGGTGGCGCTGTGGTCTAAACCATAGAGCCTAGGGCTTGCCGATCAGAAGGTCGGCGGTTTGAATCCCCGTGATGGGGTTAGCTCCCGTTGCTCGGTCCCTGCTCCTGCCAACCTAGCAGTTCAAAAGCACATCAAAGTGCAAGTAGATAAATAGGTACCACTCCAGCGGGAAGGTAAACGGCATTTCCATGTGCTGCTCTGATTTGCCAGAAGTGGCTTAGTCATGCTGGCCACATGACCCAGAAGCTGTATACCGGCTCCCTCAACCAATAAAGCGAGATGAGTGCTGCAACCCCAGAGTCATTCACGACTGGACTTAATGGTCAGGGGTCCCTTTACCATTACCTTCTTTGTGTGTGTGTAGCCTTCAAAATGATTCTGGGTGTTTTAGCTTGTGAAATTAACTGACTTGTCACTTCAGTGAGAATAAGGCTTTACTCCTAACCAAGCAGCAAATACTCCTTCCTTATCATACCTGATTCCACATCGAGGGAGTACTTGTCGATAGCCAGGTTCATGGTCTGGTAGGCAGTGTTGCAAAAGTCTTCGAGAATCATGTATACAGCATTAGTAACATTGCGAGGCACAGGTCTTGCAAACTTCATTCGGCTGTTCACCACAATGCTACCATTTCTGAAGTTCAGAATTTCCAAATTCTGGAAGCCAGTTAGATTGGACTGTAGATAAGGAACCAGCTACAAAACAGGAGAAATAATATAACAAGATTACATCTATTTTTCTCTGTGTTTGTGTGTCTATCCATCTATATGTCTGCACTTGTATGCACATAAACCTAGTTGGTTTAATTTAGTTGGGTTTAATTCTGAGTAAACAGGCCTAAGATATGTGATGTTAATTCTGTTGGACTCATTTGAACCTGAAGTATGAATTTTCCCGTGTATGCCTTAATATTTAGTTAGCATGCAAGCTGAATGAAGCTTGTATACTTTGCCATTAGTATGGGCAGGAATAAGTATTCTTAACAATTTCATTTGATATTTTGTTTTGCCACATAGGTGTAGTCTAAAAGAGGAAATAATAAATCTGAATAGAAGTATCTGAATGTGAACTATCACAGCAGATCAAGGTGCATTTTAGTCACTGTAGTAAACAAAAACCTAATGTGATGTGACTGGCTTGTAATCATTTGTGCAAATGGTGTTTCGAACCACCCTGTGCCTCTGGGTTGCTGCTCACATGCTAAATGCGCCCTGGCAAAAAAACTCAGTTCAAGACTATATCTTACCAGCTCTAAGAATCTCTGTTCCAGGGCTTTATATTCAGGGGAATTTTTATTAAACAAGTCCTCTGAAAACATCATGTTGGTAACTCGAAGACTAAAGAATACCACTAATGCGCGTGCAGGGACAGTAACATTGCTGAGGTTTTCATGAGTTGCCCCAGCTACACTGGCCATCTCTGTGGAATGGGCACTTGTAGAAAGCTCCACATGACTTTCAGTCATATGTCTTCCTTGGTCCTGTTCTGTAACTTCCAGATCTTTTGCGATCAAATCTTTTTCCAATTCTGCTAGGATAACTGTGGATTGAACTACAGTTGGCTGTGTGGTGGGCTTGTCAGAGGGGGCATGGACAGAATACTCTGTAAGAGTCAGAGTTGAGGAAGAGCTTACTTCACTGTCAAAACTGCTAGGAGGAGTATTAGTGATTAGGATTGTACCAAACTCTCCAGTGAAGTCACTGGGGCCAGTTGTCATGTCTTTTAAATAAGGTACCAAGGTTGAAATTTCAAAATCAGCTGATGCTATTGAACTTGTGACTTCAGCTGCAGGCCAATGGGTAGAACTTTCAGCAGAAGGAGTAACAACAGGCTTCAGAGCAATTGATCCAGAGGCCTCTTGAGCCGTTGTGTCAGGGATCTGCTGTTCTACTATAAAATTATCCAACACTGGGCTTTCCCCAGAAGGTTTTGCTGTTAAAATTATTTCTGGTTTATCTAGCGCACTCCATGGAGAGAAGCTATCAGGTGGGGTTATTGTAATGGTTATAGGTGGATAGTCTGTTGGTGACAGTTCTGTTATGATTTGGTCTTGAATTCCAGTTGTTTCAGAAATGATTTCACGATCCTCACTGGAATCTTCCAGTTGTATTATGCTGTAGGTCTCAGTCAATGTTGCCATAACACTTTCTACTGTAGGGCCTTCTATTTCAAGAGATGACAGAGATACAACTTCATCTGGGAGGTCTTTAGATGTGTAGTCCTTTAGGGAAGGCAATATATAATCTGTTTCCTTGTAGTCATATACACCCGATCCCTCTGTCTCCAATGTAGGTCTATACCAAGGCCATATGCTTGTTTGTGGTTCTTGTCCTGAACCAGAAGCATAGTCATCTACATGGTCTTCTATATATACAGTGGGTTGCAGAGTTTCCTTTTCTAGAATTGTTGGTAATGGTTCTTTAGTGCTAGGCTCTATGGCTGATACAGAGGCCACTGGTGATAGAGGAGCAAGAGGAGTCACAGAATCACTTGTGGGTGGGATGTCACTTGGCACAATGTGAGGGGCAGGACTTGAAGGCAAAAGGAGCTCTTCCAACTCTTTAGAATCCTCAAGCCCTACAAATAAACATATGCAAAGTTAAGTAGTTCTTATAAATTCAGCTTATTGGATTTTATTTACTCAAATTCTCTCCCCCACCCCACCCTGGCAGATTATTTTTATATTCTTTCTCCAGTAAATGCCATCATCTCTTCAGGTTACAATGACTCTTGCTTACACAGGGAGGGGGCCCTGGAAAGGAAGTAACTCCCCAAGCTTTCTAAGATCAGACATGTAACTCTGCTGCTACCAAGCAAGACAAAATAACATACCATCTTCTAATGAAGACAAATCAGAAATGCTTTCTAAGTCCACAAGTGAGTCAATCTCTAATGCTGTTGGCGTGACAGGATGCAATTTCTGCTTTTCATCCACAAAGAGCAGATCGTCTGGGGGAATGGTGATATCAGATTTTGAGAGGAAAGTATCTTTTGGTGTTGAACTGAAGTTGCCCAGAAATCCATCTGGTCTTAACCAGATTTCATTGCCATTGAACTGCTCGATATCAAAGATGAAACCTGGCTTGGTAAAATCAAGTGGCAAGATGTTGCTTACAGTTGACTCATCCGCAGAGGGCCATTCAGATACCACAACACGATCCTAAAATTCAGATCCATAATGGTTATAAGCCATTATGATTGCCCATATTACCTTACAAATCACAGTGCATAAACCCCAAGGCTTACTCCCACATTCCACCACATCAATAAGCTACACACCAAGATCATAAGTGACCTATGAAGTTTACCACACAATAATTTCAAAATTACTGATCAGAAGTTGTATCTAGCATTAGTCTTACTCGGAGTAGACTCACTGAAATTAATGGACACGACTAATTTATATCCATTAACATCAATGGGTCTAGTCTAGGCATGTAGCCACCATCTATAAATTTGTATTGTCCCATCTGGAGAATCAGGTGTGGTGGGGGGGATTCTCTGTACCACTTTATAGGCAACTGATTAGATGCACACTATGTCTAATTACCATTCTGTTCATTTATATTCATCCATCTTCATGTAGCCATTAGTTGAATGCCATTGAGCATTGTTGATGCAGTACTAGAAGGAGAAAGGGCTAGATTCTCTGGCCACCAAGCTTAGAAATGGGAGCAGAATATACTTCTGATCAGGGGTGGAGGAAAGGGGGCAGTGGGGACGGGACGCCTTGCGTGTCATCACTGAGGGGGGTGACATTCGGTGTGCTGCCTGCCCGCGACTCCCAAGCCTACCCTGAGGTGTCAGGGGAAAGGGGGGAGCGCGCCGCTTTGCCGGTGGCCTTCCCCCCTTCGTTTTCACAGCTTGGGGGAGGCTTGGGAGTTGCGGGTAGGCAGCGTGCTGATGTCCCCTGCTCCCAGGCTGCTTCTGGGGGGGAGCCTCCCCCAAGCTGTCAAATGGGAGAGGGAAGGGAGGAAGGCTGCTGGCAAAGCAGCATAGCTCCCTCCCCCCACCCATGAAGCAGCCCGTCATGGGCAGCTCGCTCCACCCCCCCCTCCAGGTGGCTCACTCCGCCCCCCATGGGTGTCTTGCCCCCGGGACACTTGCCACGGCGCCCCCTAGCCCCCTCCCTGTGTGCACAGCATGTGTGCCACTCCGGGTGCTGGAGCAGATAGCTCCACCTCTGCTTCTGATGTGCATGTAGTTAAATCAATCTCCTATTTTCAACAACCTGTGCTGTCTTAGTGGCAGAGATGTTACACAGTAATCAGACAAAGCTCCAACAGCTCTTTTTGTAAAGTGCTCTCCAGAAGCAACCACAGCGTGCAGAGAAGTTACAGGAAGTTGCTTAACCCTTTCCCTACCCACAATTGCTCCAGTTCAAATCGCTCATTTTCCATGATTAGAAAAAGTGTATAGATGCATGTTGACCTTCAATCCTGCACCTGGAGCTCTGTGGGGTGGGAAAGCAGCTGGGGAATTCAGAGAATAAAATAGCCATTGGGGAAAAGGTTCAGCACCTACACACACTCCTCCACTCAGAACTTCCCAATCATATCACTGCTCTTCATTGAAAAAGCTGTGGGGCTTCACTGTAGAAGACAGAAGATGATCTGTCCTAATGCCTGACTCCCACCCTTCTCCCAATCTTCATTGGCTGTCATAACTAACATTTTAAAGGAATGTGAGCAAAACCATGAAAAGATAATACTATGTAACCTAGAGAAATGTACACAAGTAGCAAAATAAACACAAAGACTGGGAGCAATTACTTTTCAATAGAAACATTTGGAGCATTTGCATATGTCTGCCAGGAATTACACTTCATCACTTACTTAAATTCAGAGAGATGTTCCTGTGGCATCTAATATTATTCAACAATTCTCAGAATGGTACACTACATTAAGAAATGCAATATGATGCTGGCAAGTTTGGATTTTTATGCACAAGCTATTTGAAGAATCTACAAAATACGATAGAAATACCACTCTGCAAAAACAAATTATTTTCCAAAGCTTTCTGCCAGCAAGACAGCATATTCAGTCTAAGATTGTACCTGTTTCGTGGATATATCCAAAATAATTTAAATGACTAAGAAAGGACTAAACCCTGTATGAAGTACTTATTGTTACATGAAGGATTTGAGAATATTTTGATTCCCCCCCCCCAAAGAAAATATTTGAGTTTTACCTTATTGTACTTGAATTATTCAGTTAACTTCATAAGTGGCTAAAGGGCAAAGAACTGCTAGAACAAAAATGGCTTAGTGTGAATGGCTGAGCCTCTTCGCTTTCTGAAGAGAGATTGTGCCTCCTTTGACCCTCCCCAGTTATTTTGCTGCTGCACCACACTGAGCTTAGCCATAGTTTGGTCCAGCATATCAACCAAATTCCTGGTCATGCTTTAACTGTTTACAGATGAACCACGAGTTGTAATCAAGGTTCGTCCTATGGTTTATGTCATGTGGTTTTTACAGGAGAGTTAAACCATGAGCTCAGGTTTAAACTAACTGCTAGGCCAAACTACAGATTAGCTCAGCGCAGGCTGCAGCAAAGTGACTGGGGAAGAGCAAAGGGGATGTGGTCTCCTCTTCGGCAGCCAGCACGCTTGTATGTTTGCACGAAGCCAAGGTTTGGCTTAGCATGATGTTTGAACCAGGCCAATACAAGAAAATGAACTTACATCATCAATGGGCCTAGCAGTAATTCGAGTCGGGTCTTCTGTTACAGAAGAGAACACTTCCTTTACTGTGAAGACAAGTGAAAAGAAAGACAGTCATGTACCTTATACAGAGTTCTAAATTGCTTGTGATCTTAAGTGCACTGATTTCCTTTCCTATCTCACTGAAGAAACACGCATGCTTCTAAGCAACAATACAGTGGTACCTTGGGTTACATACGCTTCAGGTTACATATGCTTCAGTTTTACTTTTCTTGAGATTGTGGTCTCCTCTGGCAAAGGATTAGGTTATTTTCAGAACAGAAGTTCTGAATATTTCCTAAGACTTATGTGTAGTACTTTCTTAATAGGGTATATTAAACACACACAGACAGACACACACACACACACACACAGACACCCTGCTTAGTCCTATGGGAGCCAGAAATGCAAGAGTAATGCCCAAGTTGTGACTGGAGCAAACAGAATAGATACATCCACAGGCATGAAGAGACTGAGGAAAGCAGCCACAGGATGCAAATTAGCTTATCTCCCAGGATCCACTGTGGTTTCAAAGTATAATAGAACACGTTTGGTTTATTTGCATCTTGCACTAGAATGAGTTGCCTAAGAGCCAAACTAGAAGTGATGTTAAATGTGTATTTGCATCTAAAGTGTGTTTCTATGTGTGTGTCAACTTAGGGATCCATCAACTGAGAGGACTGATTAATTTCAGGATGTTTGCATTTTTAAAAACCTGGAAATGGAAAGAAACATCTAATGTCATATACAGATTTGTTCTAAGGGCAGTGGCTGCAGAGAAAAGCAAGACGTGTTAGGCTCCTCTGCAGTGCTGTAGAAGATTCTTTGATGATTCACTTTGCTTGCATCCTGAATTAATTTCCCTTCCTCAGTTTTTTACTCTGGAGCCCCCTTCTCAGCCACCCATCCTCATAATCTATGGACTGCATTGTAATGGGGACGTGGGCAAGTACTACTTGGCCATAAATTCAAATACACGAGGCTTTTAGAGGTTTGATCTAGAGAGACAAAATAGTGGCTTTGGTTTAAGAACTTGAAAAGGAAACCCATAACAAGTCACAATCTATTAAATTCCTGGGGGCAGACGTTGCACATTTTTAAAGTAGACAGAAATGACATTTCTTATTTAATACACACCATTAATGAGCTGGAGAGAATCAGGATCCAAGTTCAAGGAGGCATTCTCAAGTAAAGCATTCTTATGAAGGATTTCAGCAATATAATTTCTGAAGTCACTGACAGTGTAAACAACGGTGGGATTATCTTCCATCTCTAGAAAGGCGTTGTCTTCCACTTTGTTGGACTGGAGGTTAATCAGGTCCCAGGTGGCATTGCTGATGGCTTCCCCATCAAAAACCACGGTGTACAGAACCTCCACAGCACTAAATGTTTAAGAAAGGAGCTGTTAGAGAGAAGGATGAATGGTACTACTGTTCTATTCTTTCAAAGATTCCATACCCAAGACACAAATTATATTTCATTCTGATCTTTCTCTCCAAATCTGATAATAGCTAAATACTTGGGAATTGAACTTTCACAGGCTAGTGGATTTATTCACATGAACAAACATAAAGAACCTTGAAATGCATTGATCTCAACATTTTTCAAACAATAACCTGCTGCTATAGTTTGGCTCCATCTTTTCACTGGAAAGGGATGCTACTGCATATAAGGCAGGAAATTAATTAGCTATCACACAAGTAAGCATTTGAAGGTTTTGTGTACCTTTCATCCTGAGAAGATCTAAAAGTGAGGGGAGAAGGGAAGGCAAGAAGTTAAAATGAAGTGAGGACGGGAAAAATATTTCATATGTAAGCATTACCATCCAGTGCACCTCCCTAGCCCCTGATAAGCTAAAGAACACATATTTGAAAATATTTGTTCATGGTTCATCATTATTCTACTTCCATACTGCAGCAAACCTGAATTAAAATACACCTCAGTTCATTTTTATTGATTTATATGAAGTCAGAATTATGCCCTTGCCCACAATATGTTGTGGTATACAGAACATTTTTAATTTAGACTGTGTACAGTACGCTCAGTGCAGCCCTGAAACTCTCAGCGTGGTGTTTGGATACCTCCCAAACTAACAAGCTGATTGTGGAGAAGGCACAACCTCATACAAATGTGAATTATTATTACTATATTCCCCCCTTCACCAGAAGATTCCAGGCCACGTCACAGCAGTGTAAAATAAAACATTAAAAACAGTTTACAATCACAACCAGTCCGAAAAACAATGTAACACAGTATCAAAGGCCAGAGTAATCGATCATGAGAATGATTCGTTCTGCTGTAGACAGAATTATGTCATCCACTAACATTGTTATAATTTTTAGAAGGAGGAGAGAGAAATAAAGCAAAGAACTTGCATGATTTAAAGCACATGACTTTTCTCAAAGAATTCTGGGAACTATTGGTTGTTAAGGGTGTAATATAGCTCTGAGAGGGGTAAGCTACTGTTGCGTGTCGAGGTCCCCAGGGCCACCCCAATAACTCACACATCACACAGAATTTTTTGTTTAAGATTTTTGGCGTAAGTTTGGCCACAACTTTATTGAAAAACAAATTTGTGAGTGGTTGCTTAGGCATTGGTTGCTACTATCTGCCCCCACCATGGGGGACAGACTGACATTCCGCACTATGCGAAAGTCAGAATAGGGGAATACACTTGGGGGTTACGCGGAGCAGGGAACCTGCCCTTACCCCAAATGCAACCAGGAGCTCATTGCTATGGCCGAGCCCCCTTGACAGAGTGGACAAGCAATAGTTAGCCCCCAATTCCTTTAACGGAATCCCTTGCAGCAGCAGCATTAGAGGGGCAGGCACTCAACCTACCAAGGGCGGGCACTCAACCACTTCCCCTCAACCAACCAAACCATAAACCAATGCCTAACCGCAACCTTACAAGTTGTGACGATTTGCTATGCAGTAGGCAAAAACCAAATGGCCCCAGCCAATCAGCCAGATGGACAAAATTCCTACCAGGCCCCTGCCCCAAGAGCAGACGACCCCATGACAGGCATAGCAAGGTCAAAGCGAACAACCCTAATTCTAGGGAGGGGGGGACGGGCAATCCGATGCACGGTCGAAAAGAGGAAGGCCTAGCCTTGTGCAAGGAGTTTTAGCATTTCTGGCTGTCAATCAACAAATGGCAGCATTAACTTCTTCCCAACAAAAAGGGAAGCCCCAATCGCATCAGTGGCCAACGAACAATTAGCCCGCCCCCAACTTTGGAGTGTCCTGGTGGCCCCCACCGCAACACGTGCTCTCCATGAAGGAGAACACGCTTTCCCAGAATTCCTTGAGGGAAGTCATGTGCTTTAAACACATGATGTGCATGCAGCCTATTTTTGGTCCACTTAAGTGCATTTAGGTCCACGTAATGCTGTGCTCAATAGTGGCCAGTGGAGGATTGTGTAAATAATTAGAATTACTGTTCTGAAATCTGTACTAGTCTGAAGAAAGGGAACATTTCCCTCGTAAAAAAATTGTGATTTTTTTGAAATGACATAAATGGGGCGTCACTTTTCTACACGTTGGAAAATGTAACATATGAAGACACCCTCAGTCTAACAAAGGAAACCAAACTAACTCAAAACACAAAACAAATGAGTAAGTCAGCAGCAGCAGTATAAGTGTGAAGTTTTGTACCAGCAACATTAATAGAATAAAAATGTTTTTATATTACAGGATATCATACCTGAACTCAGTTACATGGATATTCTTGTATCCAGGCAGCCCTTCATATGCATTTTGAATCTATTTGAAAGACAAGAGGGAGATTATAGATCCTTTCCACTGCCCAAACCCTTTGTTGTTCCATCTAAACATTCACTTATTGCTCATTGTAGTGCAGGTTCTGGAGGCTAAGTCTCTAGGAATAGTTGCATGAAAGATATAGCATTTTCCCTTTTGCAGTGTGCTCTCCTTTATGTGAGGGCTGAAGTATACATCTGCCCCCTTTTTTCCTTTCCTTTTTAAGCAGCAAATGACTATAACCTCTGCAATAAAGGATAATATATAAACTGTATGAAGGGATATCAAGCCATCAGTTGGTCTTCAGTACGCTAAAATACTGGGATGTATTCAATGTAGTGCAACCAAACAATTCCCCCCTCTCCTCCCCCCATGAGCCCCCCAAATGTGTT
Organism: Podarcis tiliguerta; assembly: GCF_965153285.1. NCBI lineage: Eukaryota > Metazoa > Chordata > Lepidosauria > Squamata > Lacertidae > Podarcis > Podarcis tiliguerta. Next base: position 33,280,532 of record NC_139537.1, read on the forward strand.
CCAGGGACTCCCCAACTCTCCAGAGCGGATTTAGAGGGGGTACAGGATATGCATGGGGGTGCACAGGGGGAGGAGAGGGAGAAATTCCCTTGCACTAATCCTTGTGCTAGTGCAAAAATGCCGTTTAATACTACCCAATGCTATTTCTTCCCTATGTACATAGTGTTGTAAGTTTGCAGAGGGCGGGTAGGCTGATTCCCTTCTAATTGCTAAATCCAACAAGAATTCAATGTTGGAGTAGCCAGGCAAGTTTCTTGGTAATAGGCTAAGTATGGGTCGTCAAAGTAACAAAGGAAGTGTCTCTGTGCCAGAGGAAAAATGGGTGGGGCCTGCTCTGTCAAGTGTCAGTTGGAAAGACAAAAGGCAAAGCTGAGGTGTGTGAGCTAGAAGCAGGAAGCAGGCTGGGCAGCTGAGAGGCAGAGCCAATACCTGATTCCTGCTGAGATCCAAGGTCATGGCCATGGCCATGGGAGAAGTAAAAGCTTCTTGGGGTGTTAATGCTGAGAGCCCCTCCATTGTAGGTTTGGGTTGTATATATGTGCAAATGAACAATATCTCATAAGACACCACAGTCTCCGCTGCCCCTCATTCTGAGGAAACCGAACCCTGGAAATCCTGCACCACTAGATTTGAGAGGTGTGCAACAATATAGTACAGTTTAGAAAAAAGGCAGGTTTGCTTAAATAGAATGTAGGTTATGCACAGCTATGAATCCTAAAAGCAAAGTCTGCTAAGGTTTAGAAACGAAAAGCAAAGGAAGTGTAGAAATGCATCCCACACCTCGAAGAACAAGGAAAAAAGGCTGCTTCATGTGCATTCACAATAAAGCAGAAAAGCAATTTGATCCTTCATCTCAACAGAATAATTCCTTTCCATTTTTTTAAAAAATCTTCTTTTTAAACACACTTTGCCCAGAATCAAAACCATCCAAGTGCTGCAAAATAGGAAGGGTGTCTTTGTCCAAGCACAGAAAGAACTAGGCAAAGGATGAAAGGGCCATTCAGATGCCAAGTGGCCTTTGTCCGATCAGACATTTCTTTCGTTTATAGTATGGCACCGTTACTTGGCCACGTACGTAGGAAAATTAAGACGTCTCTCCTAATCTGGCCATGTATAACAGTTGCAGTGGCTGTGGGATAGAATTTATCTATTCCCCATATGATACCGTATCTGTCAGAAGATGAGTCCCAGTATATCGAATTCAAAAGGGTTTGCCAAGGCATGATCCAGGTGAGCTGGGGGGGGGGTGTACTGTAATTGTTACTGTTATTTCACAGATCTCACAATAACAGCTGGGCCAAGGTTGTTAGAGAGGCAGTGGTGATCAAAAGCACTACTGGCAATTTAAGGCAGGTCCAAGCTAAAGAGACATTTGGAAGCTGGCCAGTCGTGCATGTGAGCGCCTTAAAATGATCCTGTCACCCAGACCAACATGCTTTTATAAGGAGGGAAAGATCAAAACCGATCCTTCATGTCGCTTATAATATAAACAGATGTTAGGTTATGAGAAAGGGCAACAATTGTGAGATGAGGAAGGTTTGGTTACAGTAATAATATGAGGTCACAAAGAACACACCTGCATCTGTGAGCTCAGATCCTGTGAGAGCAGGGGAAGTCAGGAAGGTTTCCAGATTCCAGAAGGTTTGTTTTCCTCCAGTGCCAGCCTCTCTCAGCAAGGATGCCAGATGCAGAGAAAAACAAGTCTCCGCTCACAGAACTTCCTTCACCAGAAGGTAGAAGGAAGGGATGAGAGACCTTTCTGTGGTTGGTGTGTGAATGGGTATGACAGAGAAAGAGTGGGGCAAAGCTCAGGGACAGAGCGTCTCCTTTGTAGGCACAAGGTCTCAGGTTAAATCCCCAGCATCTCCAGGAAGAGACAATTGCCTGAAATCCTTGGGAGCTACTGCCAGTGTAGACAGTACAGATCAAGATGCACCAATGGTCTCACTCAATATAAGGCAGCTTTCTATGTTACTAAAGGTTTCAGTACTGAAGAGCTGGAAGGATTAGTCTGCTCCTGGTGCATGCCACATTCCTAAGTCCCCTTTCCACTCTATTTCCTCATGAATACAAAAAATCGTAAACATGTACATACATACATACATACATATTTACAGATATCAGTGCATTCATTTCTAAATGTATTTCATTGTAATATATTATACATTTTAGTACTTTTCTGAGTTTAGAATTATACTGCAAAATCTTTGAGAAGTGCAGTCTGTGGTGTTTTTATATTTCAGTCCATATATTGGACTATGTACACACTAAGCCCGTGGTTCCCAACGTGGGGCACACGCCCCACAGGGGGGCAATTTGATTTTTCAGGAGGGCAATTTGAGAATGAGTTATTTACAGTTAATGGCCTTTTAGGCTTCCTCCACGTGAATAGGAGTTTAATTTCTGAATAATAAAAATTAGGTGGGGCATGGCCAAAAAAGGGTTAGGGACCACTGTACTAAACCATTAAAGCACATTGAAAGCACATTTCCCTTCTCAAAGAATTATAGGCATATACAGCATATCAAAAAAGTAATGCAATTACTTCAGAAATAAACTGCAGTGAGAGTTGCTGGGATTCTTCAGTAAAGGGGTCGCTCAGCTCAGTGGTGTATTTCTCCTCAGGAAGAAGAATGCTGAACTCAACCATCTGTTCATGAGCTGGGGTCACCAGTTTCTCATCTCTCTTTATCTCATTATTGATCTGATGAAAAAGAAATTAATTTTACTTAGCGAATTGTGGTTAGAAACCATCCTTTCACCACTACAGGTTAAACACCAACTTAAATTAGTAGGAAGGGGGCTATTCCTCCATTATACATGCAAAAGGTTGCTCATGTGATTACTGGGCAGCAAGGCTGAATTGCTGGCTCCGCCTTCAAGGCTGGGTGGCTTCCACCAGCTCTAGCCCCAACTTGCCATGTTAGGCTTTTCACCTGCATACAGTTACAGCTATGTGCATAGATCTCTATGCAAGTAGGCTTCACAAGGAGCTGAACCCCTAGGAAACCGGGATTCAAGTTCCTGGGGAAGCCTACTTACATAGACAGTCAGTCAACAGAGGTCCCCACCTATTTCAGCGATGTTAGTGGAGAGAAAGTCATGTGATCTTGGGGGTGGAGCCAGCAGGGCAGTAATTAAGTGAGGACCCTTTCACATAGAAAGGCGCTATTATGCCACTTGTTTCTGGTGCAATGCTTTACAAATTTCTACCTCTTAGGCATAGGAATGTGTTTGAAGATGAGACTCAATTTCCACTGCACCTCAACTAGAAACAAAACAATAATTTCTTTAAAAGAGTCAAAGGTGCTATGGAAGTGTCATAGTCTCCTATAATGCACTTACTCATTTATTTCATTCAGCTGTCACTGCTAGTCAAACACTTCTTATAAGGTTTTGAAACAATGCAAAATCCTGCAAAACCTGCTTACCAGAACAGAAAGTGAGGCAAGGAAGATATTGGGGAGTGGTGATGTCAGGACATATTTGGGAGTAGGAATCAGGAGAGATGGGGCTAAATCAAGGGAGGGAGGTGGGGTTAGGGGAGAAGAAAGAAAAGGTATTTGCATCTCTTATTTGTAGGCATAAGGACCAACCAATTTGGATGACTTTTGTCTCCCTTCTAGACTTTTAAGCCTATGAAATACTATCAAACCCTGAATAGAAATAGAATTCTTTCTAAATAAAGTGCTGGATTTTCAAAAGTGTCAGCCTTCAAGGATTTAGAGATAAAAACATATGTTACATGTCATCTTGGTTACACTTCTGTCATCATCATTGTGATCCCACCTTTCCCTCCCCCCAACTGAGACTCAAGGTTACAAACTAAAATAGAAACAGCTTAGAAACATATAAAAAGCAACCACTCCTACACACACACACACACACACACACACACACGTAATGATCACATAAGATAATTACAATAAAATCACCACAGCACCAACTCTTGCCTTAAAAGCAGTCAGTTCCCAAAAGCCTGTTGGAACAAGGAAGTCTTCACCTGCCACAACAAGGAGCCAGTCTTACTCCTCTAGGTAGGGAGGAAGTTCCAAATTATGGGAGCAGCCACCAAGAAAGCCCTCTCCCAGGTCCCTACCAAGTGTGCCTGTGAGGGTGGTGGGATACAGAAAAGAACCTCCCCGAAGGTCTCAGAGCCCAGACAGGTTTGTATGAGGCAATACAGTCTTTCAGATAGCCTAGACCTAAGCCATATAGGGCTCCATAGGTCATAACCAGCACTTTGAATTGTGCTTGGAAACAGACTGATAGCCATTGGAGCAGTTGTAACAGGGGAGTCATATGCTCACTGTAATTTCTAGAGCAGGCTTCCTCAACCTTGGCCCTCCAGATGTTTTGAGACTACAATTCCCATCATCCCTTACCAATGGTCCTGGTAGCTAGGGATTATGGGAGTTGTGGGCCAAAAATACCGGGGGGGGGGGGCGAGGTTGAGGAAGCCTGTTCTAGAGAGTGCCTTAAACATGAAAGACATTTTTACTAAGAAGCATTTTTATTAGTTGGAGTTATTTACTTATTTGTTTTGTTATTTCAGTTTGTGTGCTGTTCTTCCACATAAACTGCTTGACAAATCTAGAAAGGAAAAGTGAATGAAAAGTGAATACAGTTTCTTATCTCCAAAACCAGTCTAACAAGGAGCTCATTACACATACTTCTGTGTCTTCAATTTTGTCAGTGGTACTCTCTGAAGGACTCTCAACTGAGACCACATCAGGTGGTGGAACATTGGCAGCTGCATCTAAGGTGGAAAACATGCAATATATGCCCTTAGTCAATTAATTCATTGCTAGACGGTATAAACAAAGTTGAAAAAAATGAAATCTGCCAACCTGGGGGGGGGGGGGGAGTCTTGAAATGTTCGCAAAATTTTAAAATGGTGTTCACTGTGATTCAGTAAAGCTACATCAGACTGGTTTGCTTCATGGCAATGTGGCAGGAATAACACTGACTCGAACCTGAGCCACAACAACACAAATACTGACTTGCCCTTAATCATAGCTTTCTGGATACACACAAAATATGCCCCTTCTAATTTCTGATATGGCTAGAGCAGCTCGGTGTCAACCTCCATGTACCCATAAGACACCAAAGAAAGGAAAGTGATGAGACCCTGAAATCCTATGAATAAGGATATCCATCACTAATTGAAAGCCTCAAGTCTTCTTACTCATTTACTGCAAAATTAACATATAAATAAATGAGAACAGACCTCTCAATGTGGTAGCATCCCCAGTCGGAGAAGGTGTTGGCAGCCCAAAACTGAGAACCAAAGACAACAAAAGGATTAAGTGCAAAAATTGGATTAAAGTTTTCTTTCAAAAATAATTTTGCCCTTAACATATGTAAGCCTCGGGGACCTTTTAACAAGCTGAGGAGAACTGCTGAATAAAATCCTTATAAAACTTTGCTGGTTCAGGTTGTGTGTGGGAGTATATGTGCATCACTGGTAGGTTGTATTCAGTGGACCCCATAAAACACGAGAGATGGGTGCAGATAAAATATGAGGAGTGCTGAGTTTGGTGATCTCCCACAATGTTTCTGGTACTTTTCCAGCCTCAAAACTTAGTGTGAAAGAGGCAGTGGTCTCTCACTATCCTAGTGTAATAATATCTCACCAGCCACCATTCCATGGTGAGGTGTACTCTGCAACTTGTTCTTGACATAATAATAATAATAATAATAATAATAATAATAATAATAATGCATTAGTGGTGGATTTATTCTGCTTGAATTGGTTATGTGATGCTTCCCCAATGCTACCCACATTATTACTGCCCAGAGAGGATATCATACAACATAAACAGGTCAAAAATGAACCAGAACATCTATGTTATGAAAAGTTATGGGATTTCAGCAGGGAGTTACAGGATATGAACTGGAAGGAAATGAAGCAATATGACTGTCCCAAAACTTTTGTAGGTGCAAACTTTATTGACAGCAAGACCGCACATGACCACTCTGGCAGCATGTGAATAGGGACTAACAACCAGACGTCTGGAGGGGTCCATAGTTTAATTCAAAGAACTATTCAATCATAAGAAAGAATTCACTAGCAACAGAAACCCAGTTAAGATTCTCACATTGGGACTATAAATCCCACCTCTTTGTAAGATCCTTTTCCCACGCTGAACACCACACGTACAGAATAACATGATGCATTTTGTCCATGCAATAAATATGCTTGATAAAGATGGTTGCCACAATATTTCCCTCTAGCAACAGGAATTGACCATATTGTCTCCTGACATCTTTAAGTCTACATTACAGTTCTGCATATATATTGTCATGGCCAATCCCACTTAGTGCAAATGATGGTTAGATTTGACAACATGTAAGCCAACTCCAGGAATAAATTTATGGAATGTCATGTATAGTCATCATGGAATTTTGGACTTGGAGGAAACTGTTTGAATTTAGGAATCCAGTACTAAAACCACTCCCCATAAATGTTTACCTGGCACCTTCTTCCAGCAAATACCGTACATTGCACAACTCCAAGAACAAAGGAAGCTGTGTCGTATTATTTGTCCATCTAGTCCAATACTCTCTGACTGCCAGTGACTCTCTAACATCTCAGGCAAATGTCATTTCTGCTGCCTGATCATCTTTTAACTGGTGGTTTCAGGAACTGAACCTGAGATTTTATACAACATATTCTTTACCACTGAACTGTGATCCTTCCCTCTTTAAGGGAACTTTTCTGTTGTTGTATTCCGAATAGAAATAGGACCTATATCCATATTATTAGATTAAATCTAAACAGCCATAATTTAAGCACATTTATTTCATGAGTTTTTAAAATAGCATAATAATATAATAGGTGTGAAGACAGGAGTGCCTGGCGTGCTCTGGTCCATGGGGTCACGAAGAGTCGGACACGACTAAACGACTAAACAACAGCAACAAATAATAGTTGTTGGGCCATTTCTTAATGGCAGCCCTGTAATTCTTTTTTCTTTGTCAGCAATAAATTAAGCAAAAATTCAACCAATTCCTAGAAGGAGAATTAAGAAATATAGCAAACTAATCCAGTCTTGTTTGTGGTTTATCCAGGTTGGATGCTAAAGAACAGCTTTGCGGCAAGATGCACAAATTTAGGACATGTTGATACATGAGACAGTATGATACAGCATATGGGAACACCTAGATAGGTTAAGTGAGATGTGCTTTCTCCAAATAAAGGAACACCTTTCACATTTTACTGTGGGGAGAGATGAGTGGTTTTTACTTCATACATTATAAAGGAATGCAAAGGGGAAATGCAAGGGATCAGTGCTTCCTCTGTCTCTCCTAAAACCAACCAAGGCACTGCTGATTGAGCCGTGATTTTGAATGGTGTTGTTCTTGTCTAAATCAAACACTATCTTCATCGCTGCACCACACTATATCTGGTTCAAGCAGAACCAGAACAGGCTAAAAGACAAGAAGACACAGCTATTACAAAATTCACAGGCTGTCATTTTGCTGCTGTTTATACATTATCTTTGATTATTATATCATTACAAAACCTAATCATTTATTCTAGCAACCTATTTTCTATTTAAAGAATAGTTTTGATCAAATTACAGCTTTCTCTCTCTTAGCAATTTCATTATTAGTTATATAGATGAATCTTGGATAGGAAAAGATTATGACAGCAATTGTAGACTCATTAATACTTTGGAAAAGCTTTTTCTAGAAGAAATGGTAAAATACCCTCTAAATACAGGAGCTTTAATTTCCCATATAATCATGCCTACACCTACTAAATAATAAAGTATAATTTCCAGTGTGTCAGAGTAGGGCCAGCCATTAGGCAGAAAGAGATAGACCAGTTCAGAGTTTGGAGAACCACTAAAAGGCAGCAAATTGTCACTTGTTATATTTTTACTACCATGGAAGCCATTTCGATTTTCAAATCTAGATAGAAATTTTGAACTAATTTCACCATGCCTCTGACCCAAGAGTATTCTTCATATTTTTGGACATATTTTTCTTTCTTCCACATGTTTATAGCCTTGTGGTTAAAAAAAAAAACCCACGCCACCACTTTCTCAGAGAGAAAAACCACAAGTCACCACGAGCTAAATCTCATCTTTAAATGATGGTATAAGAAGCTGTGTATGGTTCTTGAAAGAATGATAATAGCTACATGACTAGGAACTTTTTCGATGCAGCATTCAAGCTGGAAGAGTAGTAGCCTTAGTTAGGATGTCATTGCATAAATAGTAACCTTTTTTGAGGGAGGAAATACCGTAGTTACGTTCGCACAAAATGAACCACCACAGTGTGCATTCTCTCCTGACATTTGTTTCCTGCTTTCCCAAAGTTTCAAATTTATGGAGGTTTTAGAGTATCCCCAGCTTGCTAAGACCCCTAGATGCACGAGCTGGATCCATGATGCAGAGAGGGAAGACCAAAAAAGGTGAATACTGGGCAGAGAGGGGAGAAGGGAAACAGCAACCCTACCAAGGAAGTAGGTTCACCCAGTCAGCCATCTTTCGTTGGCAGAGGGAGTGAGACTCTCTCACTAAGAGGCCTAAAATTATTCTCCTGGTCTCCTCATGAGTAGTGGCCTGCTTGTGATTGAAGTAATAAAGACAGGAAATTGACATGACAGACACATATAAAATAAAAAGGAAGGGGAAAGCATAGAAGGAACACCCTCCATGTCGCCTCATGGCCAGAGAGGGAACCAGGAATCTCAGAGAAGAAACTGAGTGATGATAACTTCCCTGCTACTGAAGCAAATAGGGCCTAAGCCTTGTTCTACACTTCCTTTTCTCACAATATGTAAAAGACAAATTATATAAAATAAAATCCAGGCGGTAACTTATGCTAAGGGCATTTTCTGAACTCTTGCTAAAAAGGTCTTTTAATGTTGATGAAATATTTTAAATATTTCTATCCCACCTTTCCAAATAAAATTTCCAAGGTGGCTTTCAACATAGTTTTAAACAAGTAACAATTTCATAGAATCATAGAATCATAGAGTTGGAAGAGACCACAAGGGCCATCGAGTCCAACCCCCTGCCAAGCAGGAAATAATTTATTACAACTGCAGCTGCTGAAGGAACACTACCACCTTTTCCCAATAGCAAGGATCCCACATAAACCATTTAACAACCACCAAATCACTGAAAGCCACTGAAACCATAGGAAAACACTTTTTTTAACCTGCTGCCCCCACCCCACATCATTAAAGGTGTTACTATGCAAACTGATTGGTACAACTAAGGTACCAGCACTGAGAAGACCTGATTAGCCATCCCATCTCTCCACAGAAAATAATATAGAAAAACAAATGTTTACAGTCAAATAGTCTTGTTTGTTTTAATTCACAATGAAGGAGAAGAGAGCTGTAGGGTTTTAAAAAATCAACAACAAAATAACAACTAGAAGTGTTTATGTAACTTTTAGTATTACGCAATGTAATGTTGTTATATTTAAAGTAAAAAAAAAATGTTAAGGGGGAAATCACATGGAATGTAAGAGGTAACAAATTTATCCCTAAATGCATCCTGAAGCCAATGATGTAACTTCTGGACAAAACCTGGTCTATTTAATTGCTTAATTTTTCTCTTTAGAGTTCAACCATATTACAAAATTAAACAGTGGTGCTTTATTGGTTCAGAAGGGACATAACACACCACAAACTTTTATTTCTCTTGCAGAATGGGAATTATTGTGAAAGCTCAGATCAAGGTATAGGAGTCCGCAGATATTGAAAATAAAATATCTACTACCTGTTTAAATTAAAATATGGATCAACATATATTTTCTTTTCCTTTGTTCTACCCTTGCTGCAGAACACAAAACTGATGAGGTGGATTTTACCTTCAGTTATGCTTGTCCAACCCAACAACTTCGGTGAGAAAAATTTGGTCCATGGAGTTCCTATCATAACTTACTTATAGATAAAATGATACATAACAATACTATAATATCTATTGCCTACCTGCATAAATGAAGCTCTGGATCAGCTTGGCTGAGTATTAAGCAAAATATTAAAAATGTATTAAATGTATAAGCAGATTTTTGTAAACAATAGAGACCTAAGTACAGAGAACAGAGAACTTCAGTCACCTAGGCTTATGCAACACTGTTAAGGATTGGAGCTCAGGCAACCTCACCAATAGACAAATTCCATAATAAGTGTAGCCATGTTTCTACTGAAAACCAGAGGGAATCTGCATGTTAATTTTTACAGCGATTTCCAGTTATGAGGTAAAAATATTCTCTGCAAAAAGGAAACAGGCAAACTGTCCTGCAATGTCATTGTACCCCTTTTACTTTACCAAGGGTGAAACAACTCGGGTAAATGCATAGTTTGAACTATTAGCATGCTTAATATTTCTATTTTACATACCACCTTGAGGGGAACTAAATGGGATGGGACCTTCATGAGGGCAGAGTGGTCTTCTAACACTTCAACCCCATAGCAAAATCCTGACAAATATCCCGCCCCCAATAGCTGCTATTTGTGTCGGCAGCTTCCCTCACAACACAAAAAGCAGCTTTTGGGAAGGGATTTTCATTAGGATCGGATCGTGAAGGTAAAGGTTTTTGTTCTGTTTTTTTAAAATCCCCTTCATCATGACTCCATCTTGATTTTTCTCCTGCTGCTATTTAAAGTAGAGAAATTTAGCATGGAAGTTATACTCTGCTCTACAGTTATTTTCAGAGTATATTTTTATGATAGGCCAGTCAGGTCAGCAAGGGCTGTTTCCCACACTGGCCCCAATTCATCCAAAACTAGGCTGCAATCCTAAGAACACATGTGCTTGGGAGTAAGTTCCATTGAACTCAGTGGGACTTACTTCTGAGTAAGATGCACACAAGATTGCTCGGTCAGTCTGAAATTTTGCTTGCCACTGATTGTCAACTGTTGAGATTCCTGCATTGCAGGGAGTTGAACTACATTGTCCTCAGGATCCCATCCAACTCTACAGTTCTGTGATTCTAATAGGGGAATGTACTGTACCATGAAAAAACAGAAGTATTTAAGCTAGAAGCATATTTTAGATCTGTACTGAAGTGTCCTGGGGTAAACACTGTAAGATTAAACACATGCCGGAGGTTGTGATAGAACTTCAAGGTTCTAACTTTAGGTGGATCAGAGCCACAGTGTAATATTTCCGAGAAGCCACAGAAAGGCTTCACACCTTTGTTTTCTAGAAAGGCATTTCTAGGCTGTTTCTAGATTCTCATGGAGGAAACAGATGTCAAAAGCATAGGGGAAGGGCCAGGGCTCAGTGGTACAGCACCTGCTCTGCATGTAGAAGGTTCCAGATTCAATCCCTGGCATTGCCAAATAGGCTGGGGAAAAGCCCTGCCTGAAATCCTGGACAATCGTTGCCACTCAGTGTAAAGCAGATTCCTATATTCTTTAGCTCCCACACTGCTGGAAAATCTAAATTCAGTTGGTTCAGTGCTGCAGGGTTACTAATTGCTCCGGATTGCTGGCATTGTCGGGGTTACTGACAATGTGTGATGCACATTGTCAGACAGAAGACATGGGATCATTATTGAATCCCACCCTATAAGCAGAAGGCCAGTGCAAGGACTCCCACTTGCGCCACAGGGCTTTTCCCACTCTCCTTCCCCTGTACCCCCAAAATTGCTTGGGTGTGTGTCTGGAGACCCCTCAGAACAAGGAGGAGGCAAGCTGAGGGGGATTGTTTCATTGGGCAACCTGCAATGCTTGTGCAGACGAAGCATTCATCATAGCCCAATGTTTAATTTTACCTTTAGCCTTTGTATTTCCTATTATCAAAAAGTGGTAAGATACTCTGAATTTGCCATATAAGGTACATTCCAGGTTGCCATATTTCAAAAAAAAAACTGGCTTGCCATACATCTGGATTTCCCCAGACATTTTTTTGGCAATCGGACACTGCTTCCGACTACAATATTCTGAGTATGTCCAGGAAATTCCAGACATATGGCAACCCTTAAAGCACCTGATATCCTTTGTAATTAAATGAATGGGAAATAACTCATTTTTGCATTGGGCTGATCAACTATTAAACATTACCTTTATCTGAGTTATAAATGAAAGAGCTCCCAGCCACTCTTTTAAGATTAGACAATACTTCTCTTAAGTTTACATTCAATTATAATGAGGGATATCCAGTGTTAGTTAGGATTTAGGTCTGAGTATGACTAACTCTGGATTCCACACACATATTCCATGTTTAATCCAATGAATTTACAAGGTGGATTGCAGTCAAAGAAAACAATTATAAAACAATGAAAGAACATACAACAAAACACCAAATAAAACAACAGCAGAAGCAGTATATTCATTAAAATCTGACGTGAATAAAGCCGTTTTAGGCTTGCCAAAACCTCAAAACAGTGGGCACTAGTCGGGCCATGCTACAGTTTCTATTGTTCTGGTAACGTATCTTGTGTGCTGTTTTGGTTATGCGTTGCATGTGGGGCTGCCCTTGAATACAGTTCAGAAACTAGAGTTAGCAGTTAGCACACAACTCCTAAATTAATAACCAAGGCCAGATGTACAGAGCACATCTAGCCAGACTTGGAACAACTGTTCTAGCTCCTAATCTTTTCCCAGGCCTAAATTAAGGTGCTAGTTTTTATCTTTAAAAGGACAATACAATATGAACTGCCCTTCCCCCACATGATTCTGCCAAATAATGGATTTCTTCTGCAGAGACATTTCTTCAGTTTCCCCCACCTACTGTGGTAAGAAGGTTGGTGCAAGCTGCTCTCCTCATTTACCCAATCTTTTATTGCTGTGGAGTCTTGCATTGTTTCAATATTATTCTTGCCTTCTGTTTTTTTACCTCTACTGCTATTGGTTTTTATGCCGGTTTATATTGTTTTTATGTATTTATTGTAATATTTTGTTTTTTGATTTTGTTAGCTGCCCTGAAAAACTGACCTAGAAATAGTACAAAAATAGTACAAAAATTTAACCCTTGTAGAAGCCAGACATTTTATTATCTGCTTAAATTCTATGATATAATCATAAGGTCAAATTTTGAAAAAGCTATGTGTTAGAGCATAAAATCAAAAATACCTCAGCATATACACATTAAACACACATCAACAACAACAATAGATGGAAATCCTCAACTGATATTTCAAGATCACCAAGAAAATCGTAGGCTGCAAACAGTAAGTTAAGGAACTATTTGTCATTTGCAAGTAAGCCAATAGTACTGTAAGTTACTTCAAAGGGAAACAGGCATAGCTCAATGGTAGAGCAAATTCTTAGAATGCAGAAAATTGTTGGTTCAACCCCTGACATATACATGAAGGGCAGAGAAAGATGCCTGTCTGAAACCCCAGTGAGTTGGTTGGGATGTAGATAATATAGTGGTACTTCAGGTTACATACGCTTCGGGTTACAGATTCCGCTAACCCAGAAATAGTACCTCGGGTTAAGAACTTTGCTTCAGGATGAGAACAGAAATCGTGCAGCGGTGGCAGCGGGAGGCCCCATTAGCTAAAGTGGTGCTTCAGGTTAAGAACAGTTTCAGGTTAAGAACAGACCTCCAGAACAAATTAAGTTCTTAACCCGAGGTACCACTGTACTGAACTAGGTCTGGACCACTGGTCTGAGTCAGTATAAGGCAACTTCCTATGTTTTGCAAATCAGGAAAGAGTGAACGTTTGTTAATGTTTGTTTGGCTTATGTGGTGTGAGAACCAGGACATTGAATTGTCCAAGGGAATGCCCAATTTTAACCTTCGCCTCCCAAAGTTTCATAGTATTTGTTCTGAAACAAATGTACCCTCCTAGCATTTATTACCCATACATAACATTCTAAAATCCCACACCTGATTTTTCTAATTATAATTGCGGAGGGTGGGGTTGAATTTAATCGAATTCTTCCATTCTGGCCGCAATCACAATTTTGCGACATTTAGAGGGCTAACAACCAATGTTTCCCACGCTTTGCAAATGCTGCATAGATCTGTGTTTTAAATGCTGTGGCGGCTGTTTTGGTTAAATAAAGAGTCAAGAGCTATATGCCTTTCTGAATTTAGGCAGTCAGCTGTTTTTTGTTTTGTAGTTCCTTATATAAGTGGGACTTTGGGGTTAATTGGCATTCCCCAATTATTTCCCAACGACATCTACAATCATCCATAGTGCAAATCCATTTCAGAACAAAGAAGTCATAATCAGCTGCCCATGTTGTTATTTATTTAAGCATCTTCAATGTGCATGGTGTTTCATGCAGTATAAAAGGGCAGGTCCCTGCCCCAAGGAGCTTATAACAAGAAATGTAAGAGCAGTCTTGCTGGATTAGACCAAAGTTCCATCTAGTTGGTGATCACAGTGGCTAACCAAATGCCTGCAGGAAACCCACAGGAAGACATGAGCTAAATAGCACTCTTCATCTAAAATTCAACACAGAGTAAACAACAAAGGAGGAAAGGGGAGGCTGGACCTTCCTAGGTAGGGCATTCTAGGTGGAATGTGCCACTGCAGAGAAAACCCTGCTCTTCATCACAGATAACAGCAGAGATGATCTGAGGATCTTAACTGAAGAGGAAGCAGGTTTTCTTTCAAGAAGGGCTAGACCAAGACATTTTGGTGCTTGAGGCAAAGCACAAAATGGTCCTCCTTTCCCACTAGGGAAGAAGGGGGGAGTGAAGAGATACATCAGGAACAAGGGGGGGAGAGAGAAAAATCTCCATTGGGATCTGCTGCCCCTGTGGATTTTGCTGCCTGAGGTAGTAGCCTCACCTTGCTTCACAGGTGGGCCGGCCCTGCCTTCAAGTATCTCAGGACCAGATCAGTTAGAAGCTAGACAACCATCTTATGAGTCAGCACTCTTGATCTTTGGAGTAAAAACTAAAATTAAGTCAATTGCTTCCCATTCCCCACAAGAATCCACAGGTGCTTATTTGATTTCAATAACAATTTCGAGCTTTCATTATGACATAGATTATACATCAAGGTATGAAGGCAAAGTTTATGATTTGGTGTGCAGTACTGAAAATATATATTGCCATTTTTTCTTTTAAGTTTAAGGCTTTTTTACCCTGAACACCATTTCCCATTTAAATTATACATGTGTATAGAAGGATACAAAACCTAATTTAAAAAAATAATCAATACTGATTTAAGGACTTGGTCTTCTACAACTTTTAAAGAGCCAAGTCTCTTTCTACATTCGTGAAACATCAGTTATATTGGAACATACTTTCATCCTAGTGTTGCATAATAGTCAGTAAAACCAACTGAGCTATTCCTGGAAGTAAGTTATGCAATAAAAACAAAACATTTTCATTTTCTAGCTACTCCAAAACTATCCAGTACACAATAATTAGCTGAAATCACCTATGCACAACTATTTTCCCAAGTCCGGGTGAGATTTTATGAGGTGCTAAGGAAGACATAGCCAAAGCTGTAGTTTTATAACATTGTGCCAGACTTTTTTTTGTAGAACAACTGTTTTAAGACTATGAAAACAAGGCGAAAACAAAGGCTGCCAACAAAGCATTTTAAGTTGATTTGCCACCTTAATTTATATGTCCTTTAAGTTTGAACCCTTCCCTTTGATCTCTAGAAATTAAATATTTGAGTGGCAGGTTGGGTACCTCTCAACTCTCATGCACAAGGCAAAGTGAAGTGGCTACCTTAAACAGGAGACACTGGTGTGTGGGGTGTGGCAGCAAGGAGTTGGAGGACAAATCTGTGAGTGCCCCACACAACCTGAAACTGCACCTTCTAACCCTTACCATGGCTCTCAGGTACAGAGGAGGATGCTGTCTGGCCACCAGTGTTGAACTAAAATTCAACTGCCATTGAAAGGGTGTGTGTGCACCATCTTGTCCTTTGAATCGGGCATAAAAATATCTTGGGCCTGCCCTGCTCATGCATGTATGTCATGGCTGGGCAACCTTTTTGAAATTGAGGACTGCATCGTGTCAGGGGGAAGTCATTGGGGCCATTTATAAATGGTGAGCAGAGCCCAAAGTGCATGTGAATAACTGATTTCTCACATTCCCACTATCACCCCTTCTCTCTTTCCCTCCTTATCTCCCTCTCACACATCACCCACCCATTCAGAGAGACACAAAAGCACACAAGCAAGACCCATCCATTCAGGCACATAAACCATTCATCCATTCTCTCTCTCACACACACAGCCTCCAGGCCGGGGTGGGGTGGGGGCAGCCAGTTACATTTGCCCCAGGCCTTGGAGGGCTAAGCTGGCTGGGGGTGGGCACCAGGAGCCTGCCAGACTTACACTATCATGCAAAGAACACCTTGGGCCTTCCAGCTGACTGGGGACATCTGCCTCGGGCCTCAGACAAGCTCTGCAGAAGCCTGTCCTCATCCCTTCACAGAAACACAAAACACCAAGCCAACTTGCCCATGCACCAGATCCTCACTTTCCAAATCTGAAGCCAGCCTGAGAGCTCTGCCACTATATTTTAGGTCACTAGTCCAACCACCATGTTGCCACTGGAGAAAGAGAAGAGCAGGCAGGTAATGGAGGACCTCTTCCCTTTGTCCTCTCCATAGTCTGCCCTCTGAGAGTGGTAAGGGAGCAATCAGTCTTGGAATGTTCATAGTATTTAAGAGTGCAGTTGGCCATCTCTGCTCTGTGGTCGGCATTCTTGAGCATGGCTGTTGGGGCATCTCTTTGGCACCTACTCTCAAAGGGCAGAAAAAGGAGTGTGCACAATAACGGGACACCTTCTCTTTGTAACCCCCATATTTTAGTTAAACCTTCTCATTGGAGAACTTCTAAATGCATTCACGTGGACATAAAATGCCAGTGAACTGCTTCCTTTCCATTCCATCTCCCCAATGGCCTATCCACATAGGATTGTATCCAATGGTATCACTGTTGACAATAAGAGTCAGCAGAACAGGGGGGTGAATAAATTTCCAGCTCTTCTGTTTTCCCCAAGCTTCCCCAAATGTGCTCTTCAGGGTCCTCCAGCCATCTAGAACAGATTCAGGGGTGTGAGGGATCTTCAATGGGGAGGGGTATCTCAAAAAATGGCCTCTTTCCCCATTCTGCTGACAGAACTCCTACTGTCAGCTGAGCAACACTGTTGGATACACCCTAAATTCTTGTGGAAATTGCATCAGTTGTGAAATTATAAATATTCTTAAGGGGTTCCTTGCCCCAAAGGAAACAGTTATAGTCAGTGTGTTTACAAACTGCTTCAAAAGCCACTGCAGGACAGGCTACTGTTGAGTTAATACATGAGAGTAAGTTAAGACAGGAAATGAAGCTTTTTGTGAAAATAGATGTGTTACAAGCACACCAAGTGCGTCTCTGTTTTCTTCAATGAAATGTTGGAGAGTATGGTAGCCACATTTGGCACCTGCCTAGCATCTGGTGTAAGAAGTGAAAACAACACACCTGCTAACACTTGGAGATGCATGCATCCCCTTCACACTTGGTGCATGTTGGACACATAATACAGCTGCCACACAGCATGTGAATCTACTGCGATCTCAATTATTGGAATGGCAACAATACTGAAGTTAATTCTACTCCAGACATATTTGTTTTCTTCTCTTAGCTGCTCTTTGAAAAAGAGCAGCTTTTCCTGTCATGTTTAATAGAAAGCAGCATGATTTCTTGACATCTAAACGCAGTTCTGATTCCTTAGTTACAATGCCAGTTTATTGCTCCATGGAATGTCTGGGCTTGGAAGCCATCCCTGGCTGCCTCCTGATTTTCAGGGGGTGGGGATGGACCACGTATTGGAATTTCAGCCTTGCAAACAGAATCCAACCTCTCAGCACTTGAGTACACATGTCCCAGTACTTCAAAAAATAATGACACTATAAAAATTCCTTTAAGAATTAGTTGAAGTTGTTTCTCACACAAGAAAAATAGCTGGTTTCAAACAACTCCGTGTTTGAAGAGCTCTTGTTCTCTCCAGGACAGGCCTCAACTTAGACAGATCTTTTGTGGTCAAGATTTAAAAGCACATCCAAAGACACACCATGTTTATATAAAACAACGCAGTGTCGAAACGCACAGTGCAGAAAATTCTGTTCAGAATTAAAGAGACTAGTGCCATATAGAATCAGAAGAAATCTAAAATAAAGGAGTTTTGGATCTCAAAACTTGATATGTCCAAACTTGAACTTGGAGACAGATCTTGCATGCAACTGTAATTACTCTTCCAGAAAAAAACACACAAACCCAGATTTTGTTCATGGGGAATTCCACAACTGTGGTCAAACCCCAGCCTTGCTATTTAAACTTTTTACATGGACAGCATAGTCAAGAAGGTATCTCAGTAGTTGTGGTTATTTGAAAAAAAAGAAAGAAAGTAAATGGTCCCTGGATATTTAAATACCAAAAACATTATAGGTAATAAAGCACACAGCACTTATATCTATGGCCTTTTGAATGTTGTTGGACCACAACTGCCACAGTCCCCTAACACTGGCCATGCTGGCTAGGACTGATGGGAGTCCAATAACCACTGAAGGACCACAGGTTTACTATCCCTGGTTTAGAACCTAAACTAGTCAAACTCTTAGAATGTCATTTTTTTTAAAAAAGTGCTATTGTAGTTATGAAGTCATTTTATAAGAGCATTTATATTCTGTTTAAGAGTATTTTATGTTATCTTTCCAGTGAGTGCATTGCTTACATATGCATTCCCAAATCTACCTGCAGAATTTATTTGCAATGGTGGCCAACGGCAGCCACAGTTAGTTCTAGCCCTTATACACACTATATAGACAGGAAGCCAAATAGTTTCTTAGGCCCGCCTAGCCCAGGAGGGTTTTTAAAATGCTTTTCTTCGAATAGCAGGCCTCCATACCACATCACAAGCTGCTTTTGAAAATCGCCTGCACTTTTGTCACGTGGGATGAGCGGCTGCTATTCCAAAAGCACAACTGCAAAACTCCCTTGAGTGTGAGGAAGCAGTTGCACACAGTTCTTTGATTAACAAATTGAATCATTCGTTATCTTATCATTTGGAACCCTGGTTATCAGAAAAGTACTTTAGGGTTTGAATGTCAACCCTTAATAGGTATGAAATTGCTAGGCTACAAGCCAATGTCAACAAGTTCATTTCTAGCTATTCTAATTAACACATACATTTTCATGTGGCAGCATGAAGACTGGCGTAAAGTCTGAGAAGGCAAATATATATATATATATATATATATTTGCTTTCGTAGATTTTCACGGGTACAGGAATGCAGGTTTTGGTGTCCTCGGGTGTCTTCCCGTGTAAAAGTTGGGGTGTCTAGGCAACGTCGCCTAGACACCCCAACTTTTACACGGGAAGACACCCGAGGACACCAAAACCTGCATATATATATATATATATATATATATGAGAAAGACACATGCCAAAGGTGCATTGGGTTGTGAGTCTGCTTTGAGGTTTACACATGGGACCTTCAGTCTGTTTAAGCCTCTAGTGCCACTTTTTGATATTTATATGAAGCATATTCTTACGATGCTTTCATAAAACTGAACACCAGGCAGAGCGGGAAAGGGAGTAGACTAAAGCTTTAAAATTGTATAAGTGACTTACCCACACGCCCAATCGCTGCAGGGACTGACAAGAAACCAAAATTTTAAAAGAAGCACAAATGGTTGAAATGCTACTTCATATGTCTAACGATATACACTATTTGTAAAATGCAGGGTCATGTTGATACTCACCCACCCATTGCGTCTTTAGCATAGGACAGCTTCTAGAAAAATAGAAAATTAAATTCCGGGTAAGTACTTGCATTTTGCAAATTTAAAAGTTATATTTTTGCACCCTCTGCGATCCCACTCCCATTCTTGTCTAGCACAGGTGAGCCTACAGAGAGAAAGCCCTTTGCAAAGATCTTTGGCTACATCTATTCAGGTGAACAGGAAAACTTCAGATGGATTACTCAAATCAAATGACCACATTGCTAGGTTTTTTTGTTTCTATTAAATGGTGGTTTACCACATTGCCTACTGTATATTATATTCAGAAAATTCAAGGGGGGAGGGGAAAGGTTAAATAGAAATCCACTTTCTTTATGTCGCTTCGGAAAACTTATGTGGTCTTGTTAATGTGACCAAACTCCATTCAAGCTTTCTGAGAACCACCAGCAAAACTGAACGCAAACAACTGGAGGAATCTGATTTGTTTAACTGTTGGACAGCTATGCAGAAAGCCACCCACAATTAGTGTGGCATTCATCACTACAGTTCTCTAGAACTATTATATTACAGGCAAATTCAGAAGAATAGAATGACAGATTTTGGTTGTTCTCTCTCTCTCTCTGTGTGTGTGTGTGTGTGTGTGCACAAGCAGTATCATATAAGGGACAGCATAAAGGCAAGCTATCAAGGGACTTTGTACAAGTGTACTTTTATCATAGGCATGTGTACAGACTAAAAAAAGTACCAATTTTTTAATTTTGTGCCTCATTTTTTAAGTTTTTATTTTTAAAGTAACATAGTTGGAAATTTGTTTAGTTAAGTTTTAGTTTCTTTGTTTGATGAACAAAAATTAATGTCCTTTTTAATTATGTGTTCAATGTTCAATGTTCACTTTTAATGTTCATGAAATTTTGCGCAAACGCCTATGACTTTGCTAATAAAATCCAATAAAAGGTTAAAATCAGGAATATTCCTTGAATGAAGGACACTTTGAAAGTGTTTGTCTGACTTCATAACACCTTAGTCCTATGACTCTGGATGACCAGAGAATATTATTACAATAAATTGCTGCATTCTGGACACCTTTCTAAAACCACCAATAAAGCAAAGCATCAGTAGTCCATATGCTCCCTGAATAACAACCAGGAATTATCCTTTTTCCCACTCCATGGCCATACAATTCCTCTAAGTAGTAAACTTGAATAAGGAAAATAACTATTTCCCCAAAACGCATCTCTCTCTAAATTGCTTAGGCAGATGACCCGGTCAAGACCAGCAGGCTTAAAATAACACTTACCAGAAGTGTTTCGGTTTGATGGCACATGTAAGCGTGCTGTCACCCTGGATATTGTGGGATTAGGCACTCACTCCTGCTGTCTGGGCTTAGGACTCTGGGCAGGTGGCTTTGAAAGAATGCACGAAACACACTGCACGGGATCAGAAATACTGGTGCTCCTCCCCTGGCTTTATTTTATTCTATTTATTAAATTTATGTCCTACCCACAGGAGCCCAAGGTGGCAAACATCAAAATGTTAAAACAATACAATTTAAAATAAGAACAACGGCAGACAACTGCTGTGTCTGGAGACAGGCAGTCAGGTTGCGTACTCACAGCAGCCACCAGAGGAGGAATAACCATTGAGAAGAGCACAGAGAGAAGAAATACTGTGGTGCCTCTGTAGCAGCACAACTGGACACCTTCATCTGCCCCAGCTGCAACAAAACATGTCTCTCCCGCATCACTCTCTACAGCCACAGCAAGTGCTGCAACCTTCCAACCGTTTGCCTTCACCCCCTAAGTCTCACTCCTCCACTGTCTCCCGAGATGGTCGGATGCCAAGAGCATACCAGTTAGAAATGAATTGTATTATGCCTGCCTTCCAAAAGTTTCCTTCAAGTCGAGCAATTTTCATTGCTCCCTCAGTGCATGAGTTTCAGGCAAACTCGGGATTTCGTATCTAAGGGCATTTCCCCAGCACAGTAACAAGATGCTTTGTGCTCCCTTCCTTGGCCCAAGATGCGCAGAGAGCTTCCTTGCCTGCAAGGAATTCCCAATTCAGTGGTGGGAGCAGATGCATGCAAAGGCTTATGTGTGTGTGGAGGACCTGCTCTGCCTTTAGGCTGAGTGAGGCAGCTGCCTTAGGCAGTGTGAGAGCATGGAATATTAGTGAGGTGTTGGAGAAGAAAGCTTGTGGCCTTGCCCCTATACCCTCTAAGCTAGCCTGTTGTCCTCAAGCGCAGTCAAGGATGGTGTTCTGCTGCCGTATTTAGATTAAAACTCAATTGCCAGTCTGATTGGTTTCTGGGTGTGGGTGTGTAATGGGGTAAATGTAAAGGGACCCCTGACCATTAGGTCCAGTCGTGGCCGACTCTGGGGTTGCGGTGCTCATCTCGCTTTATTGGCTGAGGGAGCCAGCGTACAGCTTCTGGGTCATGTGGCCAGCATGATTAAGCCGCTTCTGGCGAACCAGAGCAGCGCACAGAAATGCCATTTACCTTCCCGCCAGAGTGGTACCTATTTATCTACTTGCACTTTGAGGTGCTTTCGAACTGCTAGGTTGGCAGGAGCAGGGAATGGGCAATGGGAGCTCACCCTGTTGTGGGGATTCGAACCACCGACCTTCTGATCAGCAAGCCCTAGGCTCAGTGATTTAACCCACAGCGCCACCTGCGTCCCTTGCAATGGAGTAGGGGTGACTAATTCTCTCTTGTCTAAGGCAATCCTATGTCTCTGTGTGTGAAGCTTCCTTTTCCACTGAAAAGATTCCGGTTGGCTGAGTTCTTAGTGCGCTTCTCAGTGGCTCTGAATCGGCAACGAGAATACTAAAGTAACCTTGCAACTACTTCATTGGACCTGCCAGTGCCTTGTGTCTAATTCCATAAAATATACAGGGTCACAGTCTAAACAGGCCTGCTAAAATCATAATCAATCCCTCTTCACAGGGAACTGCTATCATTCCTGTATTGCAGAGGGCTGGGCTAGACAATCCAAGGGGTGCCTTCCAACTCTCCAACACATATAAAAACCATTCTGAAAATGCTTTAAATTTTTTTTAAAAAAATACATTGGATTTTCCATATGGTTCACCATCACTATCTAGTGTCACATTGTGTATTGCATTTAAAACACACTTAAAATGTTTTATTTGCAGCTGTATAGCTGAGTCCTATGACTCCCCTAAAAGAAAGGGAAGGCTGTCTATGCTTTTTAATATTAAAAAAACCAAGTAACATAAAGTGCTTCACTAATAAACAAGTAACAGATAATGCTACATGATTATAAGCATGCAGTAAGTACATACACTAATATGTTTCAACCATAAGCTGTAACAAAATTGGACAGTGTTTACTAGTAAAAGTGAAAAAGACATATCTAGAAAACCTGTGTCTGCATAATATAGTACTAAGTGCCTGGCTGAAAACTAGAGTTCCAAGTTGAGGCAAATTAAGCTGCTTGGGTTGATGAATCCCAAGTAAATATAACTGTGAATAAACATCAAGACATCTGCACATGTTGTTAGTTAAAAAGAGGGAAAGGATAAAGTGGTGCTTGTTCATATCTAACTTGAGCCTTGGCATACTTGTCTGAAAGTCTTTGCCAAAGACTTCCAAAAGAAGCCACTTGCAATACTAATGTGATAACAAGCTCAAAGTTATAGGGAAATGTCTGGAAAATCTTGGGCCTCTGCTCCAAAGTCTGGAATTAAAGATAATCTTGAAGTGCACACAAATGTGCCTTAAAAACAGGGATAATTGTTTTTCTCTCTCCCACAGAGCAAAGCACCACTTCTCCCCTCCATTTTACAATGTTTTTTTTTGACAGAGGTAGTAGCCACTATGCTTCAGGCTACTTCTGTTTTTTAAAGAATTGCTTGTATATTTGCTCATTTGTTCATCTGGTGCCTTCTTTGTTTACTTTTAGGACACACGCACACAAAATTGAAAAAACTGTTCCCAGGGTGATGGGAAGATGGGTTTGTGACATCATGAGCCTCCAACCAATCAGCACTGTGCTCTGCCAGTTTCTGACCCAATTAAACATAGTTTTCTCTGAGTTTGATCCTGGGGCAGAAGATTCTGGGTGCAGGGACTGGAGTACTTTAGAGACATTTCCTGACAATAAACATTAGGGAGAGAGTTTAGAGATGATCCCTTTCGAATGGTGTGAAGGTGGATTTGAAGAAACTCCAGCAGAAAACTGGCTGTTGTTTTCTGCTAATTAATAAAACCACCATGTTAATTCTTGTCTCAGGATATTGAACCCAAACTTATTGTACTGTGTATGAATAAAATGCAGTGAGTGTGCATCACTAGGCAGAGAGTGGGCAAGCCAGGAAACCAAACACAATATAGTTCAAGAACACACATTCTTTAAGGAGGCACAATAAAACCCAAGATACCATATGGAATGGAGAAGAAAAGCTATTTTGTTTGATTATTTCAAGTTCTGGTGGAACTGTACGTAACTAAGGATAGAACTATACATTACAAAAAAATGAAAAACCGCCACTGCCAATTCTACATTGCATTCTCCGCATCTCTGTTTGAAATGTCTAATTCAATGTACCGTATACCCTGACATCACTACAATGTTTGTTTCTCTTCCCCCAGTTTTCTCCATAGGCTTCTGTAGGGACACACTCAGCATAATGATACCAGACCATAAGGGAAATTGAACTCAATATTAGGTAGGCAAAGGAGGGAACAAGAAACAGGGCTGCCATTTCCTACAGCAGTCATGTGGGTAATACCCGTACCGGGACTACATATTAATAATCAAGGGTTAAATTCCAAACACTAACATTAATTTAGTTTGATCTTTACTTAAAACTGCCACACCAAAGAGGTGTGGAATTAGAAGGGACCCTGAGGGCCTTCCGCAATGCAGGAATATCAGCTAAATCATCCATGATGGCCATCCAGCCTCTGCTTCAAAACCTCCAGTGAAGGAGAGTCCACCACCTTCCAAGCTTGCTGCATCTTCCTGGCGACAGACCTTTAGATGTTTGAAGATGACTATCATACCCCCTCCCAGTCTCCTCTTTTCCAGGTGAAACATACCCAACTCCCTCAACTGTTCCCTAGAAAGCTTGGTTTCCAGAACCTTGCAGAACCATATTGGTTGCTCTCCTCTGCACACGTTCCAGCTTGTTGATATCCTTCTTAAAGATGTTGAACAACAAGGGCCCCAGGACAGAACCCTGCAGCACCCCACTTGTCACTTTTTCCCAGGATGATGAGGAACCATTAGTGAGAACACTTTGGGTTTGGGCCAGTCAACTAGCTACAAATCCACTTAACAGGTAACTCGTCCATTCCACATTTTACCAGTTCATCTGCAAGAATATCATGGGGGACTTTGTCAAAAGCCTTAATGAAATTAAGATATACTACATCCACAGTATTCCCCTGATTCCCTCATCCTCCAAAGCTTGTAACTCTATTAAAAATAATAAAGAAAGAAATGAGATTCATTTTGCATTACTTGTTTTTGAGAAATCCATGCTGGGTCTTAATAACCATAGCATCCTTTTCGAAGAGCTCACCATCCATTAAATTATCTGTTCTAGGTCCTTTCCTGGTATGGACATCAAGCTGACCACTCAGGAGTTACCTGGGTCTTCTTTTTTCTCCTTTTTGAAGATGGGCACAACATTTGCCTGCCTCCGGTTTGCAGGGACCTCACCTGTTCTCCAAGAATTCTCAAAGATTATAGAGGCTTTGAGATTACATCCACAAGCTCCTTTAGTATCCTTGGGTGCAGCTCATCAGGCCCTGGAGATTTGAATTAATTTAACGTAGCTAAGTGTTCCTTTACTACCCACATTTCCTATATTGGGCTGCAGTACCAACAGGTTGGGCACTGTTTTCTTATTGGGTGAAGACAGAGGCAAAGTAGGTGTTGAGCAATTCCACCTTCTCTCTGTCACCCAATAGCATTTCTCTGTCTTCTCTATACAGAGAACCTATCACCTGCTTGTTCTTTCTCTTGCTTTGAAAATAACCAAATAAACCTTTTAAAATTATTTTTAACCTCTCTTGCATGTCTGAGCTCCTTCTCAGCTTTGGTTCACCTGACCTTCTCCCTATAACTGTTGGCAACTTGTCATTGTCTTCCTTTGTGATTTCCCCTTTCTTCCATTTCTTTTACATGCCCTTCCTAAATCTCAGCT
This sequence comes from Podarcis tiliguerta, assembly GCF_965153285.1. Classification (NCBI taxonomy): domain Eukaryota; kingdom Metazoa; phylum Chordata; class Lepidosauria; order Squamata; family Lacertidae; genus Podarcis; species Podarcis tiliguerta. The sequence goes on from NC_139537.1 coordinate 33,306,333, forward strand.
CATCTGTAAGCTCTTTAGGCAGTCACACTGGCTTCTTTAGATGCCTCCCACTTTTCTTTATTGTTGGAATATTCTGCCTTCGTAGCTACAATATTACACCTTTAAGAAATTCCCATCTATCTTATACTCCTTCCTCTTTGAGTACAGTGGTACCTCGGTTTAAGAACAGCCCTGTTTACGAATGATTCGATTTACGAACTCTGCAAAATCGGAAATAGTGTCCCAGTTTTCAAACTTTACCTCGGTATAAGAACAGAAGCTGAATGGTGGAAGGGCACCGGCGGCAGCAGGCCTCATTAGGGAAAGTGCACCTTGGTTTAAGAATGGTTTCAGTTTAAGAACGGACTTCCAGAACGGATTAAGTTCGTAAACCGAGGTACCACTTTATTTCTGACCATCACCCAGTAGTTCCTTAAGCTTTTTGAAATCAGCCTTATTAAAGTCCAGAGTGCATGTCTGACTACACTCAACTTTCCCTTGCCTCTGTATCATGAAGCCCAAGAGTACATAATCACTTCCTCCCAAGTTTCCCAGTACTTCCACTTCATCGATCAGTTCCTCCCTGTTGGTGAGGATAGATAGATAATGCCCTTGTTGGTTCTTCTACCTTCTGGGAAATGAAATTGTCAGCCAGGCAGTAGGGTGTCACCTACCACCACATTTCTCTTCCTTCTAGGGAAGTAGCAGGAATCATTCTGTACATTGTACCTTCCACAGCCACCTGGGTATATTCTGAGGTCTACAACCACTGTCCTTGCTCCATTGGCCCAGAATCAGTGTCTGGGGTGAGAGCATGAAATTGATTCTGCAGCTCCAGTAAACATGGCTCCTGACAGTCCTGCATCGGTGTGCCACATTCCTCCAAGGATTTATCTCCTGCAATGGATGATCTCCCTCCTCCCTAGGGGCACCCCACGTGCATCGCAGTCCACTCTGCTCTATCACTAATTTCCTCGTCTTGCCCAGCAGCTCAAAGTGTGGGTAGATGGACCTCAAGTTGCTGTACTTTCTCTTCCAAGAAGGCTTGCACTTACTGCAGGTGTGGATTTGCGTACTCTCACGCAGGAAGACAAATATGGTACAGATGTTACAAGTCACTGCAGCTGCTCCCTTGCCATCAATGTCTCTTGGTCCTAGGTACAACATGAGACAGCACTCTGGGCCTCCCCTTCAAAACACCCCTATTTACAGGCCCTGGTCACAAGCTCCCGGAGGCTGCAATCAGCTAAATAGAACTGCTGGCTGCTAACTCCTCCTGCAATATGTTCTTTGACAATAAATCCTCTAAGGATTAGGGAATCCCCTTTCTGATCCCGTATTACTTTAATCTTGTGCATCTGAACATTGAAGATACGTGATTAAATATTTCTATGAGCTACAAATATCCAAGGAGCTGTAATATACATACCGATCATGCTATTGAAAATATTAACTGTTTTCAAAATGCAAAAGAAAAATAATTCTTCAGTAGTTAGTGATGTGTTATCATAATAATGAATATTTCTATTTAGTATAATGCCCGCATGCTCATATCTTAGTTTGGTGCTGAGATCTTTGGCTAGGTAGCCCTCTACCCCTCCCTACCCAGTTTCATTCCTGGGCTCTGGGCTAGCACAAAATGATTGGGTGGTGGATAGAAGCAAGTTTTGCATTGGCTGATGAGAAAGTGGGCTGGTTAGTATAGCCCTTTGGAAGAACTTCAAATCACTGCCAAATATTACTAATTCTTTGGTTAGGCATTTGGAAACATGCAAAAATTGATTTTAAAAATATCCCCCTTTGCATGCCATGCTATCACTTTGCAAATCCGGATAATGTCATAACATTATTTTTCTTACAAATGTAGCTGACTGGAAGGTAAGCTGTACCTTTTCTTTACTTCCTTGCCACACAAGGCACTTAAAATTATTGTTTTTTGAGCACTAAGAAGAAAGTGGAAAAACTTAGTGGAATAACAGAAGCATGGAATCAGAGTTGGAAGCAACCACAAAACCTGTTAAGTTTGAACCTTTGTCTAAATGCCAGGACCAACAATACCTAAACCAATTTGTCTCTATTCCCCATAGATCAACCCAAGCATGCTATGCCAGAAAACAAGAATAGCTTATTGTCTGAAGGTGCCTGAAAGGCAAATTAGGTACAGATGATTCAAACCAGCTTGGATTATTTATCCCCACCCAGGTTCACACATAGTGCTAAGCCAGTACGTTTCCAAGCACAATTCAAAGTGTTGGTGTTGACCTTTAAAGCCCTAAACGGCCTTGGCCCAGTATACCTGAAGGAGCGTCTCCACCCCCATCATTCTGCCTGGACACTGAGGTCCAGCACCAAGGGCCTTCTGGTGGTTCCCTCACTGTAAGAAGCAAATCTACAGGCAACCAGGCAGAGGGCCTTTTTGGTAGCGGCGTCCGCCCTGTGGAACACCCTCCCATCAGATGTCAAAGAGATAAACAACTACCTGACATTTAGAAGACATCTGAAGGCAGCCCTGTTCAGGCAAGTTTTTTAAAGTTTTTAATCTTTGTTAGAAGCTGCCCAGAGTGGCAAACAAATCATTGGACTGACTGTGAACATCACTCAGGTGGTCCCCTGCATGGCTGAAGATGGTTGAAGATGGGAGCACATCCATTGCATTAAATACTCATATTGATTTTAATTGCACTTCATTGCTTTTACTTCTTATGCTGTATGACAATGTGAATTCTATGGAATTCAAATTGTAATGCAATAAAATACAATATACAAGTAACATTGAATTCTACTCAGTATCTCCAAAATCTTCATTAGATGGCTTGGGCTCCTTCACCCCCATAATTGGGGATCTTCTCCTTTGCTTTGGTTATGTATCTTTTGGCAACAATAATTTTTAATACATAAATCAATATTGAAACAGCACAAAAATAACAAAAATCAATATAAAAACATTGGGGAATGGAAACAGACCAGTTTGCGGATTGTTAGTCCTGGCATTTGTGAAGCCAGTTTTTTTTGGGGGGGGGGGGTTTGTGTATAGGGAGGTATACTACTACTACTACTACTAATAATAATAATAATAAGCAATAAGCTAAAGAGGAAAGACATCTTTGTAAAATTTCAGAAAGCTAAGCAAGCGTTACTGGAATTTAATTGTGTAAACTACTTCCATTTCAAGGCATTAAATAAAAGTCGAACCAGCAAAATAACATTTTGGTCTTTCTTACTAGTCAAAGGCTTCCGGCTGAGAGATTTTTAATCTCTTCCCTTACCTACCTTCATTATGAGGCTTTGATGCTCCTCAGACTGGCTGAAGTTGGTGCCCATCTCAAATATACTCATAGTTTCTTCTTCACAGAGATGCAGCCAATTTTGGTACTCTTCGTGTCCTGGGAGCCTATCCCAGAATGTTTTGAAGACTTCCCATACCGCTTCCTGGCACACTGCAAAAGAAAAAATTAAAAGTATTATTATTGTGCGCTACCATCACAGGTTGTCATGCAGACAATGAAACAGACTTGAACTTGGTTGCTCTGGGAGGCAAGAATAGCCCCAATGAGCAGAAACTGCGAGGAAACAGTTCACCCAAACGTTAGGAGAAAGTTCCTAATGGTAAAAACTGTTCAGCAATGAAACAGACAGCCTTGAGAGGTAGTGATCACTCGTTCACTGGAGGTATTTAAGCAGATGCTGGGCAACCATCTCTCAGGGATAATGTAAGTCCCATAATGCATTGCAGATCCTGCACTGAGCAGGGAGGGCTGGACAAGAAGACGTCTAAGATTTCTCCCAACTCCCAATTCTATGATTGATCTGCTTGATCAGACCACTCATCTAGTCTCACATCCTGTTTTCAGCTGGGGGGGGGATGTCCAGGGATAAAATCCATTGTCTTTTACTGCAAGAAGTGGAAAAGCAGACACTGCTGTGCAATATATGTTTGTTGTGCAAGCAGAAGTAGCATAACAGTACAAAACAGTGCATGATCGGTTAAAACAGCACAACACTTCAGCTGGCCCAAGCTGCCTGTTGGATCCAGCTATAGCCCTATAGGACATGGGTGGCGCTGTAGTCTAAATCACTGAGCCTCTTGGGCTTGCCGATCAGGAGGTCGGTGATTTGAATCCGCATGACAGCGTGAGCTCCCATTGCTCTGTCCCAGCTCCTGCCAACCTAGCAGTTCGAAAGCACGCCAATGCAAGTAGATAAATAGGTACCGCTGTGGCGGGAATTTCTGTGCGCTCTGGTTTCTATCACAGTGTTCCGTTACACCAGAAGTGGTTTAGTCATGCTGGCCACATGAGCTGGAAAGCTGTCTGTGGACAAACGCCAGATCCCTCAGCCTGAAAGCGAGATGAGCGCTGCAACCCCATACTCGCCTTTGACTGGACTTAACCATCCAGGGGTCCTTTACCTTTTTTATTTTATTGCCCTGTGCTAGAACAGGGCTCTTCCTAGCAGTGTAGCTGCTGCGCTGGTGGGTTGCCACAGTTGAATCCCACTCCAGGTCTTACACCTCTTCATTCATTGAATTGTTGACTTTTATTATAAAAAATTCATTTCGGAGCAGCAGTATACTGCCTCTGAGCATAGAGACCATGTTTCAAATCCAATGGTGAGTTGGATCACTTTTGTGAGGGGGTAAACCTGGTTTTTAGTGGTTCCACCTTCCTGATACAGCCTCACTACTACTTCCTGCCATTCTAATCTAGAAGGTCGCTCAGCCCCTGGAAACAGGGGGCTGCAAAGTTGTTTTCTCACGTTAACAACTGCTAGCATCAGGACCTATATTCAGTGTGCGGGATTTGGATCGGGGAGCACAGATCGTCTAATTCAGAGCTTGGGCCAGTCCACCACATTTCTGCCTAACTTACCTAGTAGAACTGTTGCAAGGATAAAAAGGGGTGGCCCCCATGAATGCTTCCTACATGCCTTTCTGGGGAGGGAGGACAGAATTACTCTAGAGATTCCAGGTACAGCCATTGAAATATTCTTCTCAGCAGAATGGATCAGAGTTGTCCAGTGGCTACAGGAGCGTAGTGAGAAGGGAATGAAACTGCAGCAGCACTCAGCACTGAAATGCTCTCTTAGCAGGCTCTTGTGAGCTCTGCAGTTTGTAACTGCAAAGCTCTCTCTCCCCCACCTCTACCTACCCCTCCCGCCATTCATCTGAGCACATTATAGTTGGTCGCATTATGCTCTGCAACCTAAGATTAAAAAAAGAAAGAGGAAGGTTCTTTCTTGTTGCTTAGGGGAAAGAGGGGGAGAAATTGGAAGGGCGGGGAGAATGAAGAGGATTTAGCCTACAAAAATCAAGTACAGTGGTACCCCGGGTTACAGACGCTTCAGGTACAGACTCTGCTAACCCAGAAATAGTACCTCGGGTTAAGAACTTTGCTTCAGGATGAGAACAGAAATCACGCGGTGGCAGTGGGAGGCCCTGTTAGCTAAAGTGGTACCTCAGGTTAAGAAGTTTCAGGTTAAGAACGGACCTCCAGAACGAATTAAGTTCTTAACCCGAGGTACCACTGTACCAACATTCCAGCATGCTAGCCACAACCTTGTTCCGAGGTTACACACAGAAGGGAGGGCAAGTGGGATGGGGTTTGTTTCAGTGAAAGTCTTAAGAGGCAGAAGCAGGCCCTGGCAGAAAAGGATGACCTTGAACTAGTCTCAGGAAAGTGGTTTTCGTCAATCAGCTTAGAAAGGTGGGGGTTGGGACAACTCTATGCTTGATACTCCCTGGACTTAATTTCAAAGACAGTGCAAGCCTTTATAGTATCAACGACCATAAAACCCAAATTTTATTCAACACAAAAAAATATACCGCCTATATTTTTATGTTCATTTACATCAATTGTGCTTTTCCTTCCTATTTTCCCTAAAGATAAGGAGCTTTTGAAATTAGCTTATACCATTTTATTTTAAATAAACATAGACATTTACATTACATCTTTACTGTCTGCATCAAGTCAGTCATGTATTAGTAATTTATTATTGTTATTTCTGTAATCTTTGGTATGTGCTAAATGTAGCTCACAAAACGATGAGTCGATAAATGCCACACTCTTCTTCCTTATTAAGCAGTTATAAACAGACTGCTTTCATTAACTCGACCTCCAGACAGATAACTTGGGCCTGTTGTAGATGGGTTTGGCAACTGCAATAAATTTCCTGTAGGAGATTATAGATTGAAGTAGTGTTTGAAATAGGTGCTGTAAGGTATCTGCCTCTTTATATTGGCATTTGAGGAGGGACTGTGGCTTCCTATTTGAAAGCTATATTTTTGTCGCACTGAGACTGACACATCACGGGCAAATTTGAGTTGCAATAGCTGAAGAGTAGAACTGAAATACAACTTCAAAATCTGGCATTTCAGAAACTGGAGGTTTTTCATTTTAAACACTTATTTTAAAAAACTTGCTTTTGGGATTTAACTTCACGGGACACTGTTCAAAAATTACTCTTGTGGCTGAACTCTGTGGCAATATGAAACCACAGAAACCAAACCTTAATAAAATCATTATTACCCACCCCAATATATATATATCCCTCAAACCAACAATATTATTAATGGTAGAGGAGAAGACAAATGCAACAGTTTTCAAGTAACATGTTCAGGAACATTTTGATATTCTCTCAATTTTCTTTCAGCGCTAATGCTGATGTAATGATACCATCAGGGCCAGACTTTGGGGCTGAAGGCCAAGGAAGGGGAGAGCAAGCGACATAATGAGGCACCTCCTAAAATAATGTCATCCACTACACAAATCCTAAAAAGTACAGGGGCTCTGATCTGCTCACCTTCACAGCGGAAGTAGCACTACCTTCAAGAAATAGTCTTGCTCAACACCAGCACCTCCTTTCCAAGGTGTCTCATGTTTGGTTCTATGCTGAACAGCAGCAATTTTCAATCACTGCGGGGGGGGGGGAGTATGTTGTGACAATAATTAAAGAAAGACAGGTAGAGAACAGGGCTTCAGTGTGTGGGAATAGTCCACCAGACAAGTTTGGGAAACCAAGGCTTTAAACACACCCCTGTTTACTCTGCATCAAGTGCACTCTGACTTCTGTTTTGGGAAGCGATGTACGCATGACATTAGCCACAATCCACATCCATCTAATATCTATCCTCTTGCTTCTTATGAAATACTGCATTTTGATGGGCTTTCCCCCCAAACAGCTTTGATCCAAATTGAGAAAAAGAACAACAAAATGCATTTTACGGCAGTAATGTGCATGCAGCCCAAAGCTCATCTAACAAGAACAGAAATTACTACAGTATATGAGTGCTCACTGAGTGCTCACAGGAAGGACAGATCCTGAAACTGAGGCTCCAGTACTTTGGCCACCTCATGAGAAGAGAAGACTCCCTGGAAAAGACCCTGATGTTGGGAAAGATGGAGGGCACAAGGAGAAGGGAACGACAGAGGATGAGATGGTTGGATAGTGTTCTCGAAGCTACCAGCTTGAGTTTGACCAAACTGCGGGAGGCAGTGGAAGACAGGAGTGCCTGGCGTGCTCTGGTCCATGGGGTCATGAAGAGTCAGACACGACTAAACAACAACAACATGTCTTATATGGCTGTTTCTTTGTATATATTTTAATTTTTTTTGTATATGGATGCTTTAAGGTGGTTTATATCTGCAATGCCTAATAAAAGTTTGGAGAAAGAACAATATTTAGTAAGAACACTAAATAATATTTAGCTTCATTTGTTTACAATTCTAGCAAGTGATCCAGTTCATCTTCGCCGGGAGGGAGCTATATGGACACACAGGGCACTTAGTGGAGAAAAAAGGGAATGATACGGAGGTGAAGAGAAGACTGTGGTAAAGAACTGGTGTCTGCTTCTACTAAGTTTTCAAATGCCAACAGACAATGGTCTGGCTACTCTGACACTTGCAGTAATTGCAAATGTTAATTAATGGCAATTTTATTTAACACAGGCCAATTTTCTTGCTAAGGACCCCTGTTGTTTTCTTTAATAGTTTCATGGTCCTAGTCCTCTTGATTACGATGCCTCATCCCCTTTTAATTGAGGTTTCATTTAAAAAATGAATTAGGCAAGGCTACAGTATCTGAATGCAAGCTGTTCTTCCTTTTAACTGCCTCAATCAGCTCTTGCTAGCTTAGGGATTTAGTATCCATCCTTCCAGTTAGTTAGTGTGACAGCAGCCACCCCACTGAGTCCAGTCTCAAAAGCTCGGCACCATCTGTAGGTTCTTATTGCATTAGCCAAACATGAACTTAGAAAGGTATGTCCTCTCTGGTGGACAGAAGGGATAAAGCTTCAGGAAGTCAGTGCACCTTCTGCTGTGCCAGGGAAACCCACAAAAACCAGACTTACATGCTTCCACCACACGGGAAAACGAAACACGTTATCGATAGAAATTCTTATTGTGCACACTTAGCAATATTGAAATATGAAAGAGAATCTTATTACTCTAAGGATGTTTAAATCATTAGCATGGTTGAAAGAGGTTCAATTAGCCACTTGCCTGCTTACCAGCAGTCTGTGATTTTGCATACCACTGAACCCCACCTTAAAGAGAGTTGCGTGGTATCAGGAAAACCACAACCAGTTCAACACAGAAGCATATTTTGAACCTAAGCTGCTGAGTAAACTTCTGTAGCATTCTACTCGGGTGGTTGGTCTGTTCTTAATCTGAAACTGTTCTTAACCTGAAGCACCACTTTAGCTTATGGGGCCTCCCGCTGCCACCGCACCACTGGAGCACGATTTCTGTTCTCATCCTGAAGCAAAGTTCTTAAACGGAGGTAGTATTTCTGGGTTAGCGGAGTCTGTAACCTGAAGCATATGTAACCCGAGGTACCACTGTATATAGTCAACAAGAGGTAGGTATCAATCAGCACTATCAGCTGTTGAAATAAAACATACTGGTGCCTGAGTAGGGCCTCCAGGCCACAGAATGCATTTGAGTAGGTCTGAGGGGAAAACCAGTGGGTTTCAGTGGGTCAGGGGTTCAAGCCTACCTCATACTGTTTCTGTGCACCTAAAGCAGGGTTTGGGAGATTGCGACCCTCCAGATGTTGGTAGACTCCAGCTTCCATCACCCCTGTCCGCCGGCCATAGTGGCTGGGGTTGATGTGAGTTGGAGTCCAACAATATTTGGAGAGGCCTTGGATTCCTCATATCTGATGTAAATCTTGAAAAACAGCAGAGGAAGAAAAGGAGCTGGCTTTGCATCTTCCTCTGTCAGCAGCTGGTCCAAAAGCAACACCCACAACACCCACACATGCACAAACCCTGGACAGGATTAGTAAACCCTAAAGCTGATTTTGCAGCAACTTGTCTCACATACTGGCTAATAATGGATAGCTGGATCCCTTTGAACGGCCTAGATTTTCAATATTTATTAACAAATATTTGTTAACAATATTAACAATATTAACAACATTTATATACTGCTTGATTGTAATAAGACCTCAAAGCAGTTTACAAAAAAGTTAGCAATGCAAAAGCCAACATGTTGGTACAAGCTATATAAATTGACTTTGTTGGGCTGCAATAAATAGTCTAAAGTCTACTGTACATCTACAGTAGATGAGGACTTTCACACAGGAAATGTGAAGTTGTTCTTCATTGGCGTGACAAGCTTCTGTTTCAGATACTACTTTTGCCCGTTACTCAAACCTCAGTATAGTCAACAGGAAAATATGATTCTTTCCCCAGCAATTAAGGCAATAAAAAATTGAAGTACTATTTGAAATACGTTTCTGCAAGAATCACAAGCACCTATTGGACAGTGCCCATGACACTCACCAAGGATGTATATAATACAACTCCCTCTCATCAATCCTGAACCCTTCTGTGACCTGTTCCTTTTCATCTTTACATCTATGAGTACCTTGAGAATAGTTTTCTGTTATAAACATTGTTGTTTCTACCAAATGCTTTTATTACATTCTCTTTCTGAAATTGTACAACTGAAAAATTCTCACAAGACTCTGTTTCTTACAAGAGGCATGATTCTTTTCAGGAAGCGCTCGTTTGACATGGGTTTTATTGTTCCAAGAGCTATTTATCTTTCCCAGCAGTAAGAGTGATTTAGCCTATTACGTCTCATTCTATAGAAAGGGATTTGCTAGGTTAACTGGAGGGACAGCACATGACCGGTATGGGATGCTTACAAAGGGGGTGGCGTAGCTTGCTTGGTCATTTGTGTAAATGAGCGGTGCTCAGATGTAATCCAGCCATAATCCCATTTGTACTTCTTAAGGGTTGAATCATGTACAGCAACTAGTAGTATATTGACTCAGGCAAACTATCTTCTTTTAAAACCGCACAGACAAATGTGCAATTGTTGGTTACTCAAGAGGGTAGTGAAAAAATTAATGTGGGATGCCTCTACAATTGCCAGCTTTAAGGGGGTTGGTTGCTTAAATTAGAAATTTTAAACCAATAAGTTTAACTTTTCTGGCAGCACATATGAATCCTTCAGCTCTTGACTGCGTGTGTGGGTGGATGTTGAAGAATGCTGGGAACTGTAACTCTGTGAGGGGTAGACAACAGTGCCTGGAATTCTTTGAGGGAAAGAATGAGAGATACTTTAAAGGTACAGAGTGTACGCAGAAAAAAGAAGGGGATGGAATAATTCACCTAAGATGAAAAGTTAAGGTAAGAGGAGTGCACAAACAGTTTTTCCTCCTTCTTAGTTCTAGAACATGAGGGCATCGAGTGAAGCTGAATGCTGTAAGATTTCAGGCAGACAAAATAAAGCACTGCGTCATACAGCGCAAAACTAGAACTATGGAATTTGCTCCCATAAAGTGGTAGTGCCAGCCACCAACTAGGATGGCTTTAAAAGAGGACTAGGCGAATTAATGGAGGGTACGGTTGTCAATGGCTGCTATCCATATTGGCTACATTCTACCTCCAATATGAGATGCAGTACCAGTTGCCTGGTACTCACAAGTGAGGAGAATGCTGCTCTGCTCAGGTCTTGCTTGCAGGCTTCCCACAGTCATCTCGATTGGTCACTGTGAGAACAAGATGCTGGACTAAATGGGCTTTTGGCCTGATGGAGAAAGGCTCTTAAAGGAGCCTCCCTCTAACCTTCCCTACCCATAGCAAAGCATTCCTCTACGCAAGAAAGGAAAACCTTGTCAGCATCCTTAAGCTTATCTAATAGTAGTGGCAGAGAAAGAGGACTGATAGGAGGTGAAAGGTGCATAGTTCAAATGCTAGACTATACAATCCTCCTCTGATTAAAAACCCAATGTTGAGTGAGGAACTTTGTTCAATATACTTTCCTACAGTCATAACGATCCCTTGTGGTTTTGTTTATGTTACTCTACCTATTTTGAATGCATTCCCCACAAAATATGCATTTTTAACATGAATTTTGAAGCACATTTTTGTATGCTTTTTGTGTCAAGAACTGCATTGCGAAATCTAGAGAAGCATGGGATCTCATGAATGCATCCCAATGTATGAGGGCAGGAGGTTTAGATCTTGCCATTTCATACTAGAATTTTGCAAAGAACACATTTCTTAAACATGCTAATCGTAAGTACATGGGAGTGTCCTTAATTTAATGTCCAAAATGTTAGAGGGAAATAACCCTGCAAATAGGGGCTCTTGACAAATAATGTTATTTGGCTTGAAATTCAAGGGCAAAGGGAATCCCCCCCCCCCCGCCGCCGCTCCTCTCTAAATGGTACTCCTGCTGTGTGTTGTCCAGTGCTCTGCTTCTGTGGGGAGACTGACAAGAGATTTGCAAATTGGTTCCAGCTGTGAGGATACCAGGGAACAAACATTTAGAGCATAGGCCAATTTCACACAGGCAGGCGCAGAAGACCAATTGTCACTGAGATGTGAGCTAAAATAAAGCTTGTTGAGGTCTGCTCTCATATTTCATTGTGTACTCAATTGCATTTTACCCTCTCAACAGCTGGCAGTGCATTCTGGGTTGCCTCTGAAACTTCTCTGATCTGTACAAGTGACATATTGGGCGGCATGGTGAGGGGTTTGATTTTAGCAAAGGGAACTTCAAAAGTGCTCTTGCATGCCCGACGTTTGCCACGTAAATACAGCTTACTTAGTCTTGCAAAGGCCTTTCACAGTGAACCCTGATATTTTGTACACTTTACAGCAACAGTATGATCACAAACCACCTCCAAACTGGTTACATCTCTAGCCATAGCAAACATGTTAACCTTAAACACCCACATACTCATAAAGACTTTGAGCCTAGCCTGAACATTTCCAATGCTTGTACAGTTTCTATCTGTATCTACGATCTTTTCTATCGTCTTCTTGCAGGGATGGGTCTAAACTCACTATCTTTACATATTTTAGGACATCATTTCCTTGATAAGCATGCACGGGCCTCTTTCAGTAAGCTCACAATTCTCGGAGACAAACAGGTTTGCACATGTATCTAATTGATCAGAAGTCTCAATAAACTTCTTGAAACTTTTAATTCAGTTTTTTTGATCAGTTATTCACCAGACATCTAGGGTTCGCCTCCCTACTAAATGCACTGATTTGCAAGAAAGTTGGTCTCAGCCTTACAACACTCACTTACCTCTGAGTTTGAAGTATTTCAGATGGTTAGCAATAGCCTGCTCAATAGACTCATCTGGACACACTTTAACTCCAGTAGGAAAGAAAATTGATCTCTTTCTTCGCAACAAGCGTCTGCTGAATTTCTCAGATTCCCTGAAATCAAGAAGATGCTTAGAATCTGGAAACTGGGGAAAGCTTCTAACTGATCGCCAGCCATTTGGTGGAAGATCTGATGTAGACTCCTTGGCTTCTATGTCCTCAGTAGCTGAATAGGTTTCTTCTGCAAAATTACATCACAAACAAATCTCTTTAAGTAGCTGCACACATATTGCACAATACCACTGAGTTTCAGTTAAATAAATAGATGCAGAGATGGATCTAGACTAAAGTTTTTAATCGTACTCAAGAGCAGACCCATTGAGATTAATGGGTCTACTCTGAGTATGATGAACATTGGACATCATCCTCAATAAGTTGAACTAAAGTCCCATTGAAATTAATGGCACAAATCAATCCTGACTCAGCTTAAGCCCCAATAATTTAAATGGACGTAAGTTCAATTAACTTTGTATGGATCCGATCCATAACATTTAACCAAACTAATTTGTTTTGTGTATGCTTATTTCTGTATTCATTCAGGTAACATAGGTGCTAATAGAGACAGAAGGTTCTGCCTTTCCTGTTTGGTGCTATATTTTAATAACTATCCAACATGCACCATTATTCTTTTGTTCTTACTATGTCACTCTAAGGTGGTTGCAAATAAAAAGCAAATCTTCAGTATAAGCCTAGCTAAAGAAATCTAACTAGTTCATTATTGTTTTTGCTTAACACACCAATATAATGGACAACACCAAATAATGGTCTATATTTCAAAGGAGGCTATCTTCATTAAGTTTGTTTTCTACATTTCCCCCAAATATATTTTAAGGTTATATTGGTTGTATTGAGTGAATGCTAAGGAAAACAAGGATTTCTGCTTGCACAAGGTCCAGGAAGACATAAATGCAACTGCTTTACCCTATTGCAAAGACATTATATCGTTGCTTAGGTGTAGATACATCATGTTCTGCCAAGTCCTTTCTCACAGAGACATGGACTAGTGCAGTAGTCGTCAACTTTTACAGACCCAGAAGGACCCACCTTTAATACAAACATGCATTTGATGGGCCATTTCCTGTTTCTTTCTTTTTTCTTTATTATATATTATATATATTATATATCAGCTGTTGTGACCTATCTTAGATCAGGCTGTGACTCTGAAGTGGGTCCCAACCCAACAGTTGAAGACCAGTGATCAAGTGTCACATCTCACACATTGTAAGACACAATTACTCCATGTTACAGGGCTTGCAGCAATTTATTTTAAACCCGTTTACAACATCCTGCGACTAGCAGAAGACAAAAACACATTAAACCTGCCACAATTTATGTATCTAATTTCCTAAAGGAAATTTATGTATCTAATTTCCTAAAGGAGTTATTGTCAAGTGGACGGCTGATGTGTTCAAGTCATGTTGTATTAAATTTTGTATCTGGGAACCAATCACATTTTTTTCCTTTCATGTGATGCACCTCAAATGACTTGCTTCTACAAGTGGAGGAATAATCATTTTAACTTGGAAAATTAGGTAGGGGGAGATATCTAAACAGTTGAACAGTCCAGTAAATGAAAGACGGCAACTACAGCCAATATCAAAGTGTTATGTGATATCAAACTGAACAGATAACTGTAACTGCTTAAAAGACTATATAGCAGCCTTGTGGGTGAAAATCTATAGGCAGATGGTATGGGAGATGGGAAACATTATTAATTGTAGAGTGAAGCCCTATTGCGACAATAGTTGCTACATTAACATTAATGCAAAACAGATACTCAGTTTTTCAATTACCTCAGCATGTATATATTTCAGTGAAATATACTAGATGTGGACATTACTAATTTCCAGCTACAAACCTTGTTGAAATTGGTCTGACTCTGTATACATGTAACCCTATTTTCTCTCACTCTAAAACATATATATATATATATATATATATATATATATATATATATATGTAAACATAAGATTCAAAGACAGTTCAGAGGATGGCAGAAAACAGGAGTATTTTCTTACCTGCAAATGCTTGAAATTCCCCTTCAATCAATATGAATATCCAGACTCCTAAGTAGATCTTCCAAGAAAAGTCACACATATTTCTTTCGGAATTTTTTTTTAAAGGCAAAGGGAAAATAACCAAGTTCCTTTTTAGCAGTGCTAGCTGACCTGAACGTGTTAACCATCCAGTAACAGTCTGTTCTTAGAGAAGGTCTGGTGTCACTGGTAATTGTCTTGGATTAAAAAAAGGATTGATTTCTGCAACAAAAGTGAGTCCCAAATGTCTACAATTGTTTTGTTAAAAGAAATTATTCCATTTTCGTTTTGGGAATCACAAGAGGCGGCGAAGAAGAAGCTCCTTGATGTTAGCCAATAGACCAGAGAGATAATTTTTCAGTTTTAAGCTGGCCAGCTAAGCCAGATTTACCAGAGCTTGTCATGTCGTTAACTGGCAGTCCACACAAGGACAGTACCTTTCACACTTAATTAAGAACAATTTTCATTGACTGTCTTAAAAGAAAAGCAGCAGCAGCTTGCTGTCCAAACAATAACTTATCTTAGCATCATGGTCATTGCTTGGAGATTCTCTTTCAAGGGTGCTTTTGCTATTGTCATAAGAGACCACAACTGATCCATTTTAGCCGTGTGACAACCCTCAGGTATGCTGATGCAAGGTCCTGTCTATTGTTCTTCCTGGCAATTTCTCCACCCCTACCCGTTTTGAGGAGACAGGGCAAAAAGAATACACCCTCCCATCAGGTGTCAAACAGATAAACAACTATATGACTTAGAAGACATTTGAAGGCAGCCCTGTACTGGGAAGTTTTTAATGTTTGAGGTTTTGTTGAGTTTTTATGATTTTGTTGGGAGCCGCCCAGAGTGGCTGGGGAAACCCAGTCAGATGGCCAACATATAAATAATAAAATTATTGTTGCTGTATTGGGTAGCAGAAACAGTGATTCTCATCCTTTCCGTTTTGCATAATCGCACTAAACAAAAACATGTATTTTATACATGCACATATTGTGCATACAAGCGGCAACTATTTGGCGGGGGGTTCCATGGGTCAGCAGAGTGCATATAAGCATGGCCTGCCCCACTTCTGTTGTGCCCTCTTCCGGGTCCCAAAAGGCCTGCATATCAATTGGATGTGCCTAAAATGGTTGCTGCCTATACTGGAAATGAAAACTAACTAGAACACAGAATACACAGCATACTAAATTGCACAATACTAGGGATAGACAATGTAATGCTTATGGGCCCAACTGAATCCAGCTAGAATAGTAGCCAACATGGTGCATTTTAGATGGGGTTGGAATCCCAGCTCCCATCAGCCTCAGCCAAAATTGTCAGTGGTCACGGATGATAGGAGTCAATAGTCCAACATTAGGAAAGCACTGTGTTGGCTATTCTTGACCTAGAATAACTCCCACCAAACTCATACCCTGGAACTACCAGCACAAAAGACATCACAGGTTGGAGAGAAATCCCAGCCTTTATATTGCCCAACCTCTGCATTTTGTTACAGGAAAGGCATTGGCACAGCTCTCTAGCACTGGTTAGCCATGAAGGCAGAGGCTGAGTGGTGTAGTGGTTCAGAGCGGTGGACACATAATCTGGTGAACAGGGTTCGCTTCCCTGCTCCTCCACATGCAGCTGCTGGGTGACCTTGGGCTAGTCACACTTCTTTGAAGTCTCTCAGCCCCACTCACCTCACAGACTGTTTGTTGTGGGGAAGGGAAAGGATAATGTTAGCCGCTTTGAGACTCCTTGGGGTAGTGATAAAGCGGGATATCAAATCCAAACTCTTCCTTCTTCTTCTTGTAACAAAAACAACTGTACAACCGAATAGCAAATAAAAGTCTATATTCTGCACAGGAAACACCTATTTAATATACTCTCCACAAGGGCTCCTAAACTAGTGGCTGTACACTTCTTACCATCAGCTTGTAGCCTTTAGGACACTGAATGATTTTGGGGAAGGGACATGATTTGCATGGAAGAGATCCCCAGTTCATATCCCCTGACATTTCCAGGTATGGCTAGGAAAGATTCCCACCTTAACTCTGGAGAGCTACTGCTTGTCCATACAATCCTTCTAGACCAGGGGTCAGCAACCTGCGGTTCCGGAGCCGCATGTGGCTCTTTTACACCTTTGCTGCGGCTCCGGGGCGGATACTAGCAAGGGGAGGAGGTGCACTGTGCACCCCGACACTCCCCACTATGGCGGGCGCTGTACTGGCTGTGATGCCGCATGGGGGCGGTGCGTGCGTTAGTCACGCACTGTCCCGACGTCACCTTCCCGCCCGCCCGCTACATTGTAAGGGGCATGTACGCTGGTCACTGCATTGAAAGGGGGCATGTACGCTGGTCACAGTTTTGAAGAGGAGTGAAGAACACACACACACAAAAAGGTAACTTGTTAATTTAACGTTTATTTCTATGAGGAGGAGTAACTCTGAGGGGTCAAACAAAGAAATAATTTTAAAAAGTGACAAAAAAGTTATTTTTATAATGACGAGTTTTGCGGCTCCCAGTTTTTTTTCCTTCGGAAACGGGTCCAAGCGGCTCTTTTTGTCTTAAAGGTTGCAGACCCCTGTTCTAGACAATTGCATGCAGAACTTTAAAGTTTGCATACTGATGTGGAAAATGGGGCAAACTGAACTTAAAACTGAAAAAAACCCTTAACTGTATGCATGTAAGATATGTGGCCAATATGGTATAATGTCTTGGTAGACATGCATCAGAACAACCACATGCCTTCATCTACCCCAGCTGTAACATAGCATGCCTCTCTTGTACTGGTCTCAACAGCCACAGCAGGCGCTGTAACTCTCCAACAGTTTGTCTTCATCCCTGAAGGCACGCTCTTCCATTGTCTCACGAGACAAACAACTGGACAGCCAGGGACACCAAAGTTTAGTCATGTGAAGCTGGCCAAATTATTACCTCTCAGGATTGTTGTGAAGATAAGAGAGGAGGTAGGAAACCCGGTATATGATCCTGAGCGAATGGAAGGGTAAAAAAAATGCAACAAACAATTATGTTCTAACAAAGTTGCTGCTTCTTTTAATTTGAAAAAAAAAAAAACATACAAATGAACTCAAGATCCAAAATAGGCAGGTAATTTTATAGAAGAAACTTAAAACAGACATTACAATTTATAAGAATTAAACACCCATCCACTCCAATATGCCATTCAATATAAACAATGTGACCATTCTTAATTAATAAATAAGTTTGGAGGCATTTATTGCTGCTGGGTTCTTACTGAGATACTTTAGATTCTGGGGGAAGACAGCCCTGCAAGCTTTATCACCTTGTACTCTATATATACTAGGGCTGAGATAGTTCTTCTTTCCTCTGGTATTCTCATCGATATGAAGCAAGTCAATAATACATGAGAGAAAGAGTGTGGAGCTCATATGAGAAAGAATGGAGATCTGGCTGAACACGAAACATGTAAGCCCCATGAAAGTTACACCAAGACGATTCACATTTGAATGGCAAAGGACATTGGAGTATTTTCAACAGAAATGTGAGCAGAAAATCCAATTAAACAGCCATAGGCCAAGAAATATATGTGTCAAGTGCCCCTGCTAGGTACCACTGGCTGTAGTGAAAATACTTAGCAAAGTAATTTCTAAGCAACTTTTTCTTCTTTCTGTGACACTTGTTTTGGCTCAGTGCCACACTTCACACATACTTAAAAATAAGGGGGGGAAAGATAGTTACTATGTGCATACAGAAAATGTACATTTGAGGGCAACATCAAATGTCTATTTTGCTGTGATTCCAGATATTTTGAAACAAAATTTCCAATACATGTAATCAGAGCAAAATACACAATCTTACCATGTTCACAACTGGCAGTGTATGTAGTCTCTCCCCCGCCCCCCTTATCTCATGCAGGAAAAAGGGTATGCGACGCGAGTCTTCAAAAGTATTTGTACTTGATAGCCATTACAATTTCAGTAGTCAATGCAAAGAAACAAGTATTTCTGTGCTTAAAAGGAATTTTCACTTCAAGTTTCCGGGCTTTGTCTTGTTTGTCCCAAGTCATTAGTGGTGGTTCTAGTTTATAATATAGGAGTTCTGGGTCTATGTTGTTTGAAACACAATTTTCAAACACAGTAATGATATACAACCCCTTCTCTAACAAGTCTCTTATTCCTTCTGTTATGAATTATGGCAGAAGCATGTCCGTGAGAAAACTCACATCTTTCTGAAAAAAGGAACTATATTTATTCAGTCAGTGCTTGTAGCTTATCAAATACATGATCAATCCAGATTTAAATATTTGACAATGTAACACAAATGATTTTTACTTCAGCTGAACCTCCTGCATGATTAGCTCTTCCTACAAGTATAGGTACTTGGGGGAATCACAAGCATTCAGCTTTTCAAAGTATATTATGTCTCTGAAATAACTGAGTCAGTGCCTGTTTTAAAACCAGCAGTTTTCCCTTCCATAGAATTTGGTTACATTATTCACAACGTAACCCTGCGCATGCTTACCTGGTTCTAAGTCCCATTGTGTTCTGTGGGACTTAACTTGCAGGTAAGGGTGACAACCAATGGTGCCCACCTGATTGTGCAATGGAAATGCAGCGGGGCTTCCGGTTTCTCTTCTCCTTCAGTTCCTGCCACCCACATACCACAAATTCTGCCACAGAGTCCCAGAGTGGGCGGCTTGGGAAGCAGAAGAGAGAGAAGCCCCTTTGCACAAGCAAATGCCTGCTCATGCTACATGGGCTTCACCCTAAGTGAAAACAGGATTTTAGCCCAAGTGATTAACAATCACATTTCTCTCCCCACTCCCCACAAACAAATACAATTACTGAAACACGAAAACAACTCTTGCCAGGGTGATGCCCTGTCAGATGTAAGCTACAACTGTATCCAGTACAGCGAAGACCATATGGCCTTATATATATATAGTGAAATACATAGTATTCATAGCATTCGTTTAACTGCTGCACAGCAGAGAACGATTACAGCTCTGAATCTGGTTTAAGTGATCAAGTCAGACACAGAAAGGAAAAAAAAGAACATCTCTTTCTAAATTTCAGGAATGGTTTTACATTCCACTCTTGAATTCCAAAAATGCAAGGTTTTAGGCATGTCAACTTCTAAGAAAGAGCAAGGTATGTCAGAATAAAAAAAACACACAAAAACACTGAGACCAGTAGCATTTGTGACCTATTCAAAGCAACCAGAATAAACATCTGTTCAACAATACCATTTTTGACATGGGAGAGATGTCTGCAAGAGCACACACTATGACTTTAAGACATCACATGGGAAGAATCCCTACCTAAAATGGGTTGTTAATGTCTCCCTTTCGTGTAGTTTCACACAGTTCCAGATGTATCTGGAAACTAGGAATGAACCCTTTAGGGCTAAAATGTTTTCTCATCTCTGCAGCACATTCCAGTTATGCTGCTTCTATATTCCAAATAAAATTGGTCGATGTCACAAATATTTACTTTAAGTTACATAATTGCTATTTTGTAGTTCCATTTTCTCACAATGACCTACAGATCAACTTGGATATAAAATGCACACAATTTTATCTGCAGTTTTTCTTCTCTGCAAGAATAGAAGCACAAACGCTGCCGATCGGATTTCCAGTACGCTTGGGACAAAGTTCTTTTGCAAAATCGGAAGGAAATTCAGGCTAGCTTTTGGTGCCACTCTGCTGCTGCAAGTGAAGCTGCAAGACTAAGTCTCTAATTTCTTCCCGCTTGTTTCTCACCATCTGGCGAGGGAACCACCGCTCCAGGTGCATTGGAAGTTCAAAGTTAACAATAGGATTCTGGTGATTAAAAAAGAGAGAGAAAAGGGTAGCGTTACATTAATTTAAAAAGGCACAAAGACACAAAATATCCTGCTCTCCTGGCAAAAAATCCCACAGTTCACTTCGTATTAAACAAACTATAATTAAGACAAGCATACGTTGTCAATGAGTTGGAGCAAAAAATGGGAGGGGGGTGCGTGGAATGAGTTTGTGCATTGTTGCTCTTCCGAGAACTGTTGCACAATGCTGGATAGAACTGCACTTTCAGGAGCTGCCTAGAACAGGCATAGGCAAACTCGGCCCTCCAGATGTTTTGGCACTACAAATCCCATCATCCCTGACCACTGGTCCTGTTAGCTAGGGATGATGGGAGTTGTTGTCCCAAAACATATGGAGGGCCGAGTTTGCCTATGCCTGGCCTAGAACAAGTGCAAGCCCATATTGGTAGGTCATGGGGTGAGATGTCCACACCCATCCAACTACTACTAAACATTATGGATACTTAATGTTGTTTATGCTCTGCCTCTTAAGATTCCCCAAGCCTTGTCCTCTTATTATAATATGAAGCTAATAAAAACCTGGGTGCAAACGCCTGTGTTGATTATTTCCTTGATTTCCTTTCGTTGTTGTTTTAGTGTTATGACACTAAAATATGATAATTTCTATTACTGTTCTTTTTTTTATTCTTAAGCCTCTTTGGATCCTTTTGGAATCTATATCCATATCCATACAGATAAGCATTTAAAGTAAGATGAATAAATGAAAAGGGTTGCTCGCTCAGAGTTTTCTCATAGAATGCCAGAACTGCAGACCAGGAAGGGGATTCAGAATAATCAGAGTCCCCTGCAAAGAGACAAGAAATCACAAAACCCCACACATATCCAGAAGCAGTAACAAAAATAAAATGGTGTCCCACAAGACGAATGCCTCGCAAGACGGAAAACCCGCTAGATGAAAGGGTTTTCCGTTTTGGAGGTGCTTCGCAAAACGAATTTCCTATGGGCTTGCTTCGCAAGACGAAAATGTATTGCGAGTTCCTGCAATTTTTTTTCGCTCCCCACCCCCTTTTTCTAAGGCACTAAGCTGCTAATAGCCTTTTAGCAGCTAATCCGCTAATCCCTTAAGCCTTTAATAGCCACTAATAGCCGCTAAACCGCTAACAGCGCTAATCCGCTAATGGGGTTGCTTCGCAAGACGAAAAAACCGCTAGACGAAGAGACTCGCGGAACAGATTCTTTTCGTCTTGCGAGGCACCACTGTACCTAAGAATGAAAATACCACACACACACACACACACACACACACCCTCCCCAAGCAGACACTGGAAGCCATCAAATCTGCCTTCCCATTCCTCAAGTTGCCTATGGAAGGAAGGATTTGAAAGTTCTATCCAGATTTAAAACAGCATCCCAAAGGACCACTGAAATGCTTTGCACCTGGAAGAAGGTTTCCACGTATTGGAGTAAATATACTCCACAGTCGCTATTGTTATGCTGCTTGGGGACTCTCGGACAGAAATCCACCATTGTTGATTTGTCGAACACACGAAATGTGCGTTTTGCTTCACACTCTGCTTCTAGATATCTGAAATAAAAACAGAGAAAGACACGGTGGGTGGATGCAGGTTAAGACTGCAATCCTAAACATGTCTACGCTAAAGTAAGCCCTAAAGGTTCCAACGGGGATTACTTCCTGGTAAGTTGTAACCTAAGTTAGCTGAATTTATATACTCTTGTCAATGTGGAAAGCTAACCATCATTAATTTGAGTTACACTGATTTTAATATTAGGGCAGTATCTTTATTAAAGGTAAAGGGACCCCTGACCATTAGGTCCAGTCGTGACTGACTCTGGGGTTGAGGCGCTCATCTCGCTTTTTTGGCCAAGGGAGCCGGCATACAGCTGCCGGGTCATGTGGCCAGCATGACTAAGCCGCTTCTGGCGAATCAGAGCAGCGCACGGAAACGCCGTTTGCCTTCCCGCCGGAGCGGTACCTATTTATCTACTTCCACTTTGACATGCTTTCAAACTGCTAGGTTGGCAGGAGCAGGGACCGAGCAACAGGAGCTCACCCCGTTGCGTGGATTCGAACCGCCGACCTTCTGATCGGCAAGTCCTAGGCTCTGTGGTTTAACCCACAGCGCCACCCTGGTCCCCAGTATCTTTATTAGGTCTAACTAAATACAGTATCACAAAACTATTGTACAAGCTATTGAGTTCTCCAGAACTCTTCTTTAGGTTAGATGGCAAACAGAGCTACGTAGGGGGCAGACAGGGGAAAAAACCTGATTGAAGTTGAAGCCATGTGGTCTACATCTGGCCATGGTCTTAAGATGGATCCTATTTGTTATCAGACTCCATGAGCTTCCCACCCACCTTTCCACCTGGCTTGATGGAACGTGAAAGCTAGCACGCTATTTATTATGTGATATTCTGGGGGGTTTTCCAGGTCTCTGGGTCTACTCAATGTTGGTTCTGGAGCAGATTGTGTTGGCTGTCCACTGCTGCTTATTGGCAATGTAATTTTCAGTTGAAATATGCAACTTAAAATGTTCAAAACATGCAGTCTCTCGTCTTGATTTACAAAGCAAAATTACATGCAAGCATTTATTGATTCGGTTGCAGGGATCTATAAGAGTAGGGCTATAAGAAATATAAATGAACATACTAAAATATTACAGCAACACTCGATATTAATAGCATATCATTCCTTCAAAATACAAGAGCTCCAGGTTGCTCACAGTGTATACAATAAAAACAGACTTAGATCAATATCACTTCAAACACAATTATCCGTTAAAAAGCAGAATCAAATGAAACACAGCTTTACTCACTCTCTCAAGACCTGAACTGTATTCTGCACAGAACTTGCCTTTAGGGAATCTAAGATGAGGATACATGGCCTATACAAAAGAAAAATTATGTTCATTTTCCATTATGCAAAGGATCACTGCTTGTTTTAAGAGTTTCAGGAGAAATTTCAATAGAATAGTTTCGTACCACTAGGAAAAACTAATGACTATTATTAGTATGTGTAGAAAAAGTGAATATGGCCCCATATTGTAGTATTATTACAAATGTAAATGCCCACCTTTTGCAAATTTTCTTCATTTTAGAAGTGCTTGAGGAGCTCTGAAAAACACATTCACAAACTATGATCAGAAGAAGCAAGACCAAATAAGCAAATATGACCCTTACTCAATATATTAGCAGTTAAACAAAAGCACTTCTTGTTCAGTTTAATTAATGTATATCCTGCCTTTCCAAATCAGACTTCACTGTAAACTTCCTGCTTTCACTGGTCACATTGCCAAGAAAGGAGGGGGCTGCAGGTGTGAGCAAAAGGCTCATTTACATCACAGCTTGTTAAGCTGAGATATGATCATCCAAACATGGCCAAAGTCACTTACTTTGAGAGCTTTGTGATCCAATCCTGGTGACACAGTTGCTTGCGGAACATTATCTAATATGCCAAAGACAACAGAATATAGTTTAAAATAACAATGACATTGGAGGAGGGGGGTTTATACTGAAAATGTGTGGCATGCAAAAGCCCTGGTCATAAACTGAAGCAAATCTTCTGCAGCAAGGTAATTCTCAGTGACGGAATAATAATAATAATAATAATAATAATAATAATAATAATAATAATAATAATAAATTTTATTTATATCCCACCCTCCCCAGCCGAAGCCGGGCTCAGGGCGGCTAACAACACTAAAATAGTGCAACATTATAAAAACATTATAAAAATTAATTAAAACCAAATTCAAAATTGATGGCAACCATAAACTAAAGTTTTGTAAAGATTGCCAAAGGAGGGAGTCAGGCTACGGCCTGACCAAAGGCCTGGTGGAACAGCTCTGTCTTGCAGGCCCTGACAGAGCGTTCCACCAGGTTGGAGCTGCAGCCGAAAAAGCCCTGGCTCTAGTTGAGGCCAGCCTAACCTCTCTGTGGCCTGGGACCTTCAAGATGTTTTTATTTGAAGACCGTAAGTTCCTCTGTGGGGCATACCAGGAGAGGCGGTCCCGTAGGTACGAGGGTCCTAGGCCGTATAGGGCTTTGAAGGTTAAAACCAGCACCTTAAACCTGATCCTGTATTATTTCATCTTTGCCAGCTGGTTACCAACACTTCCACTGCATTAACTCAAGCGCTCGGTTAAAATGAAACATTTTTTCAGAGCTACTTCTATTATTGCAGCATTGATGAGCAAATGCTGAGACTGTACGCCTTGTGTTGACATTCAGAGATAATTTTATCAGTGAGCGATTCATAGAACACTGGTGTACTCTTAAGTCAACAAACTGATTCTTACATGGGTAAGTAGTCTACAAATTGTTCTCTGGAGCCAATTAGCTTACCTGCAAATTCATTCGTCCAAGAGGTTTGTATATAACTGTATTTCTAAACCATATATCATCATCTAGCATATGTTCTTAAAACATTACCTTTGGGCTGTAGGTTGCTATTTAAGTCTTGCTGCTCTTTATCACTCGTGGTATCATTAAAGACCAAAACTGACTCTGTTCTAATAGAGCCATGTTTAATTTCTGGCTGACGTGGAGATTGCTGGGAGCATGACTGCAGTGAACCTTGATCTGGACAATCCTCATATACAACTTCTTCCAGCCAAGGGAAGCAAATAACTGCAATGTACCAATGAGACCTGGAAAGGAAGAGAAAGTCAGTGTCTGATACTTTAAAAAAAGAAAGAAGGGGGGGGGGATTGGAACTACGATTGCCTTTTCCCACTGTGAAATCCATTAAGATCTGATAACAACTATGCTCAATACAATCAAAAAAGTGCTTCCCTCTTTCTGCATTGCGCCTAACTAAAAATTAAATTACAATAAAGGATGCATGCAGACATTAAACAATTTCAGGCTTTATACTCACTTTTAGAAACACCTACCCAAGCTCTAGATATCAACTGCACATACACCAAGTACGTAGACCATTTCTATTTTAAATCTGTAAGCAACATTATAATTCCTCCTAATAGCAAACTTGGGCAACTGAGTGCTTATCAGTTTGGAAACTAAACAGATATAGGCTTCTATATACACAGGCAACTCTTTGAGTGTGCAGTGTATAAATACAAGCTAAATGTTCTGCAACTGAAGTTGCAAGTTGAGAAAAGACTTAGATTTCAATTAATGCAGCAAACTTACTCTTCATTCACAGGCACAAAAATGTAGTCTTTACTAAAAATGTTTACATGTCGAGTCCATCTTTTTACTCTTCCGTGTCTTCTTTGTGCTAACCTGTGTGGATAACAAACCAGTTAATTCTGTCTGTCAGAACCAGAAGAAGCATTTTCTTCAGTCCCTCCACATCCAGCAAAGGAGGATATAAATTGTTCATATTGATCCTTAATATGCAAAATAGGCAAATCCATTATAGAGTATTAGCTGGCCCACGCCAGGTATTAGGAAACTCCTTTTTCCAGAAGGATGTGACTGCAAGGCAGACCAGAAAACACTGAAAGATAACTTACGAAAGATTTGGGTTTTCTTCAGTGCTTGCCTCTGTCCTTGTCAGGCACTTATAGAAGAAGCTGCTAAATATATGGGACCGCTCAGCAAGTTCTTTGGGGGCTTTTTCCAACAACAGATACCTACCAAAAATGCAAAAGATGTGCAAATATTATGCATGTGGAAATTTATCTTGTATTCATTCATGTACAAAGGCAAGGGTGAAAATGAGTCTCCCCACGGGCGTTAGCACCACGTAACCAGAGTGGAACATATTATATTCTTTACTTATTTTACTCTACTACACTTACTTAAGGTAAAAGTCAATGATCACATCATTGAGGAATTCTCCATACTCTAAACACTCCAAATCTTCTCTTGTGACACCCAGTCCCCCTTTGGCAGGTGGGGGAGGGTAAACGATCAAGCTGGAAAGCAAAAGAGACATTAAATACCTTCTGATAATTCAATGAAAAGCAGATCAAGTTCTTATTAAGTTATAACGAATGACAGGAGAGTACAACAAGCTGTTTGATCATTTATCTATAAAGGTGGACAAGAGATAAATGGCTCTGTTCACAAGTAACACCAAGCTAAGCCATAACATAGCATGTGCTAAGCCATAGAACAAATCTTGGCTATACCTCATGCTTTGTCTGGGGATAAAACCATGAACAAAGGTTTGGACGACACAGCTTAGCTCACAGCAGCACCACGGCAACAGGCCACAGGAGCAAAGCAGCCACAATCACCTCTCTGGGAGCCCATGTATTCATGCTAAGCCACTGCTGACTCAACATTCCATGCTAACCAAAAATCAAACAAACTGCATTAAGACCATCATTTATCTCCCGCTTTGTCAACAATGCTTTCCTGGTTTGGAGCTAGAATGACGAATGAAGAAACACATCTTCATCAACAACTTTCTATTTCTGCAATGTATTTCATTTCAGTCTTTCGACAGCTAATGAAGCCAGTGGGTGTTTCCCTATATAATTTCCTTCTGGACATGTCAGTATCATGTAACCAACCATACATACTTCCGAACGGGTCCAGTCGCTCGCAACTCTTTCCACTCGTTCTTCTGCACGGAAGTGATGGAAAAGGAATAATGACCATTATTTGGCTTCTGCAGTAGCATGTAACTGGGCTTGTTGAGGCTTGGTTTTGATTCCTGCCAGAGAGAAAGGCAAAACCATCCAATAAGGATAAGAAAGTTGCAAGTAGGTCAGCTGAAACTTGAAAGTTGGCTTCAAGAAATCACATATGGCGACTTAAAATACACTTTCCCCCCCTCACTAAATCTGTTATTTGCCATGTAAGATATAGGAAATCGTCAATTCAGAATAGAAATCTCCTTAGAAAACTGTTTCTCCTGCGTATAGGGACAACTTCTACTCCTTCAGCACCTTGAAATGTTACCCTATTCCTACTGAAGTATATTCAACATAGAATTATTACAAGAGCAATATCAGACAGACTTAGAATATGTTCCATTAAATACATATTCAAGGGACGGGTTCTAAACTAATGGCTGCTTTCTAAGTGCCTACTTGTTACATAAAAGCTGATTCCAGTCAAACAAATTTTTTACACAAAGACTGAGAAACCCCATAAGGATATAGTTTCTTGCCTTTACATGGCACTTCCTCTTGGGAATGTTTTATAAAGGTTGCTGCCTTGACCAGCCACCCAATGGAGATGGTTATCATCATCAATTTACAGAAAATGGAACAGAGGTGCACAAGGATGAACTGCCAAGTGTTTGGGCCCCAAACAGCTTGCATAGAAGCTGTGGGTACTTCGTACCACGGAAAACCTGGCCTCTAGAGACATGCCTGGGGACAAAGAGTCCGTGTTAGAGATAAAAGCACAGTTGGGAGTTCCTAGTGCCCAGCATCACGTTCAAATAAAACCAATGTCCAGATATCTCATTGACTGGAATATGCCACCCCTAAACAAATGATAGGGACGCGGGTGGCGCTGTGGGTTAAAGCCTCAGTGCCTAGGGCTTGCCGATCGAAAGGTCGGCGGTTCGAATCCCCGCGGCGGGGTGCGCTCCCGCTGTTTGGTCCCAGCGCCTGCCAACCTAGCAGTTCGAAAGCACCCCTGGGTGCAAGTAGATAAATAGGGACAGCTTACTAGCGGGAAGGTAAACGGCATTTCCGTGTGCGGCTCTGGCTCGCCAGAGCAGCGATGTCACGCTGGCCACGTGACCCGGAAGTGTCTTCGGACAGCGCTGGCCCCCGGCCTCTTTGAGTGAGATGAGCGCACAACCCTAGAGTCTGTCAAGACTGGCCCGTACGGGCAGGGGTACCTTTACCTTTACCTTAAACAAATGATATAATCCATAAAAATACTTTTATTGCATACATTTCTCTCAATAATATATTGGGACCAGTTAATTATGTGAGTACACCACACCAAGTTACACTAACTTCCCTTGTTCCTGGTCAATGTGAAATTTTATTTGGCTGCTGCAGTGACCAGCTGAGAAATCTAACCCCTGCTCCCTCTCTCCTAATACAGGAAACAGAAGCTGGTCTGCAACAGGGAGGCAGGGCGGATGATATAGGTATTGGTCTCTAGGAGCTGACGTCAAGGGAGCGAGCTATGGGTGTTTATCTCACTTTGATTATGATGAACTCCACATAGGGAAACCCCTGAATTGCCAACAAGCAAGAATGAGGGCTCTCTCTTCAAATCAGCTCTAGACCCAGGAACTAATCCTATAACTCTGAAAAATATGAATGCCCCAAGGCCAGTGAGACCCTCACATTTTGCACAATATAGAAGTGAATGGTAAAATAGAGCAGGGAAGTGGCCATTGCCCATATAGGGAGTTGCTGGAGATGAGAAGAACACACAAACGCAAAGCTTGGCAACCCAGAAGTGCGGAAGTGGCTTAGAACATACCCTAGTAGCTGGAAGATAAAACAGCGGCTGGTGGCAAAGGAGGTGCTGGTGGCGTCCTGGACAGGAAAGGGAGGGAGAGAGCATCCAGGAAGGACTAACAAGAGTAAGGGAGTGAATGAAAGAAGCTCTCCAAGCAAGCATCAGAGTTGGCGAGAGGAAAAGAAGCCTGGCACTATAGGAGAGAAGGTTGGCGTGCGAATGCTTGAGAGAATAAGGCTGGGGAAATGACAGAGCAAATGGAGGGGGAGGACAGGACAAATGAGTGGGGGGAGTAGAGGAAAGACGAAGGATGCAATGAAGCACCTGCAGCTCAAAGGAATGGCTAATGAGAAAGTTTGGTAGATTCTGCCTAGAAGGAAATCTGTAGAGAGGTAACACAGTCAGGTCTGTTGTTTTGTCTCACCGGTGGCAAGTCAAGGGAACATCAACAAAACAGTGCAATTACGGAAGAACGTACAGGGTATGCTGGATGGCAACACCCCTGACTCTAAGCTGATTAATGTGTCTGATCATAGTAAGAGCTCTGAACTGGTGCTCTGACGATATATGGGTGCCTGGGTATAGAAGGCAGGGGAGGGTTAAAGGTTTTGTAGCAATAGTAAAGGCTTCATAATATGTAATAATATATGACAATTCTATATGGTCTAGTGGAGATTCCTGCAGGCCCGTGCAAAAGGTGGGGGGTGGCAGTCAGGTACACTTGCCCCGGGCCTCTGAGGGATCAGCCAGCTGGGCGGGGCGGCTCCACCAGGGACCGGCTGCTTTTTTGTTTGGGTTTATAACTTTAACAAGACTCCTACCCAAGGCCTCAGATGAGCTCTGTATGGGCCTGGATTCCTGCATTGCAGTGTGGTTCTAGAATCAGCGGTTCTCAACCTGTGGGTCCCCAGATGTTGTTGGACTACAACTCCCATCATCCCTGAGCTCTGGCCTTGCTAGCTAGGGATGATGGGAGTTGTAGTCCAACAACATCTGGGGACCCACAGGTTGAGAACCGCTGGACTAGATGATCCTGAGGGTCTCTTCCAACTCTACAATTCTGTCATTTGTGGGTGGGGGGCATGCATGAGGCTGCAGTGGGGAGGAGAGGATGATGAATTCTTCTCAAGCGTCTCTGGATTCCACTCTCAGTCTTTCAAGGTGTCGCAAGATTCTGTTGTTTCTACTGTAGAAGACTTAACACAGCTACACCTCTGGAAAATGTTAAAATTAATGGTAAAGGTTCTGAGTTTTAAATGCACAGTGTTCCCTCCAGGAAACTGTTATTTTCCTTCCCAGCTCTGGTAACTCCAAATAAATCATTTGAGAATAACTGATTTACCCGAGGGGGTGGTTCCATCAGAACTGAAGTGCTGTCCTTCTGTAAGTGCTGCTCGGATGCTTCATAGCACTGATCAAGGAAGGCATTTTCCTCACGTGGGATTTCTTTAATAAACTCAACAGCGTCCTCCCACAGTAAGTAGTCACAGAGGTCTGGAGAGGCATTCTTCTTGCTCACTTCCACAATTATTTTTTTCAGAATGACCTGATCATCTTCTGTGAGCAGCTGAGGCAGCTTAATAAAAATAAACTCAACACTCTTAGCTGTAAGAAATGAAAAAGCAATGTGTTAGCAGCGACTAACACTATGGAGGAAGCACTATGGAGTGGCAATTATTCACTTATCTATGCAATTCAGTCAGTAGCTTAGGCAGAAGGCAGAGCAGAAATAATACAAAACAAGTCTATGAGACAAAATCTAATTAATTTAAAGGTGTGCCCACTTTCCCTCTTCACAAAAATGAATCGATCAAAGCAGCTTACAAACAGAAGTGCAAACATGACAACAACATATTGCGATGTCTCTGTAAACTGTTATCTTCCACCGAAACAGTAGATTTAAAATATTTTCTTTCTTTGCTTATTCATCTGTTTAATACTGCTCTCAGTGTGGGGAAACAACAACAAAAATTAAGAAAAGAACAGAAAGTAGAAAACTGAAAATATACAAGTAGCAGAAGCAAACAGGACATAAAAGCATTGCTGGTGAAAAAGAAGAGCAACCAATTGATATTTAAGAAGTTCTGAGAGCATAAAAAGATATCAGCCTGATGCACAATGGTTACTGCTAGGAGGCCATCCACAAATAGGGCAGTACAGCTGGTTGCCATCAGTTGCCACCTACTGAACTTGGGCTCGGGGGTGGTGGTGATGGGGTTGCTCTCCCAACACTGTAGCTTAGACGGATGGGAAGTGGGAGTAGGGGCGTCAAGGTGGGGGCTGTGCACTTCAGCATGACTCTTTGCTCCCATGGAGGACCTGGTTCACACTGGAAGCTGCCTACAGGTGACCCCCCAATTATTTGGGGGTTACGTTCCGGTGCTCCGCAAGTGTTAAGGGAAAAGCACCCCCTAAGCACCATTTAAATGCTCTCTCTGCAGCTCTCCAATCCAGATCAAAAATACTGTACCAAAAATACCCACAACTGGAATAGAAGCTATGGGACCAGCCGGAGGCTGCACAGAGAAGCAATGGCAGTGGCTGCTGCGCCACCATGCACATCAGCTATTAGACGGGGAGCCTGAGCAGCCGAACAAAGCCTCACTGCACCTCCAGTCCCTTCTCCGCTCTCACCAACATCCTCACAAGCCACAACGACTCTCCAGCTCTCTCCCTCCATTTCTGGGTATGAGTCAAATTATTTAATTATTTCCCAACTACCTTGCTTGTTTAATATAAGCGTTCCAATTTGTTTTTCAATCTGTTCCACGTAATCTGATGACAGCCAAAGAAAAAAGGTATTGCAGTTCCTTGAAGTTGAAGAATCTTTATTCATCCACAGCCCGAACTTTCTTAAGTGCACAGAATCCACTGACAGTTCAATCTTCTTATGAGCCACTGCAGGGAACAGAATTTGAAATACACAAGATGATATACAGGATTGACTTGCACCAGCAACCACAGCTTCACATTACCGTTTCTCAAGGAAATAATCACTAAGCAAGATGCAAAACCATGATTCTCAAGAACATGAAATCATTTTATGAAAAATGTGAACAGTCATTCATTCAAAACTTGTCACGCTTCTGGTATATCAGATATCCTAAGCTTGACTCATTATCTCTAGCAGTCAACACTTCTTTCCAAAACAACCTATTATGTGAAATTGAAGGGAGACTGACTTATACCAGGTCAATTTCTTTGTCCATTTAATTCAGTACTGTCTATTCCGACTGGAAGCAGTTTACAAGGGTTTTTAAGGCAGAGCTCTTATAGTTGTTTGCTATCATCTTTTTAAAACTGGAGATGTCAGAGACTGAACCTGGGGTACTCTACTACTCTTTTTGATGGAATTGTGTGTTGTATTAAAAATTGCCATCCTGCCCCAATACATGTAAATATTAGACACTTCTGAAAAAGTTGAGGGGGTATTAGACATTATTATTATTATTATTAGAAATAGGCAATGCCCTGGCTCCTGCCCAAGACTAAACCACTGGTGTGTTTACTTGTAAGTAATAAAGTGAACATTTATTACAGCAGTCTAACAGTACAAATTCAGTGGTCAGCAAAGAGCAGAATCTAGTCCAGGTGTTTCTGCAAGGCAAAGGAATAGCAACAATAGAGGCCAACAGGAAGGGCCAAAGTTCAGGAGTCCAAGATTTTCATCAAGTTGCAAGACTGGATGGGAGCTGTGAAGTTGTTCCAACTAGTTCCTCTGCTGGCCTGCCTAGCTGTTAAGCAAAGCTTAACTACTTGCAAGAATCCCTATGTCTGTAGGAATTCCTGAACTGAAGCCAGGAACCTCTTCCAGGGGGACAAGACTCCAATCTTCTCTTGAAGCACCATCTCTCCGCAAGAGAGATCGCTGGGCAAGCCTCCTCCTCTGAACTCTCCCACTCTGTCCCAGCTTATTGTGCCTCTGAACCCTGTTCATCATCCACAGGCTGGGAAGGAGCAGCCCCTGGGACTCCCACCATGTCAGTTGGGGGTTAATTGGTGGCCGGGGGCATTATCAAGAAGGCTGTGCTGTACAGTCTCACTCCCCTTTCCTCATATTCCGAGCTCTTGTCCTCACTCCTAGTCTAGGAACCATGACAGGCAACACTGTAAAAACATAGCTTACTTCAATCTTCTAAACATAACTGTTATTTATATAAATGGCTGACCAAACTGCAATAAAATATCATAGAGCCTTACCTTCAAATGGGATCTGAATGTAGCTGACGGTAAACTTAAAAAGAAAAGAGAGAGAGAAAAAAAGTATTTTCAACAGTACTGTTTGGAAACACATTCTGCTAATACATTAGAAATTAAATAAGAGGAAAGTGAATAAGTGAGTGTTTTGACCAAACTTTATGTTGCAAATTTTGAATCTAAAATTAACACTTGCCTGGCAATCTGAAGTGCATTCACCTCACAGTATGTTCTACTCAAAAGGTGAACATTTAATAAACTTATTTTTAAGGTAAATAGCAGCATCCCCACTTCGTGCCACAAACACTTTTTTAAACTGAGGGACTTTCAAAATAAGATCGCATTAACATGCAATGAAGCAAGCTAATGTATAACACTTAGGCTGAAGTTTTTGCACCTTTTTTTCCAGCATGTCTACATCTCACTACATCTCAGCAGGATATTTATACTTGTAATTGAAGGCTGGATGCTGGCCAGACACAAAGCTCATGAGCCAAAGAGCTGCTTAGGCACACATTAGGGGCTACTATTGGAAGCTCAGTGGAATCTTTTCACTTTTTCCCCTTTGGATAGCAGACTCCAGTGCTATATTCAAAAAATTATTCTGATGCCTTCTGCCCCCAGTTTCTGGCTCAGAATGAGGGGAGGCTGTTGTTCAAGAAAGGCAAGTTCAAGAACTTTATGGAAAAGCTCCCGACCGCCATGGGTCAGTAGCAGCAAACTTACTCTGGCACAACCTGTTGCTTTTCCTTTATATTTTCCAATATAAATTATTTCAAAATTTATATCTAAGGCAAGACCCATCTGATCGCCGGAGGTGCTATGATCTGCAGAGGAGCACGGTTTAAGTGGTTCAGCTGAAACCTATAAAATAAACAACACACACATGTTGAGGCTGTCTCCTCTCCCCACTCCTCCAAATTTCAAACTTCTAAGAATGGTTTTTTTAAAAATAAATAAAGAGTTTTTAAAGTAGACATTCCATATCCCGTTTTACATGTGTCATGCGCAGATAATGATAACAATCAAGTTTCTACTGCTTGAAGCAAATGATAAGGTACCATACTGAATGTACCAGGCTGATAATGTACTGAATCCCCGGTAATCATTGTTTGCCACACGGTGGTGCCATTTATGCAGCTATTACCGAAGGAATAGAATTCACTGTGAGGCCGTAATTCTAAGAAGAACTTTGAGAAGTAAACTCCACTGAAAATTTGGTTAGAAGTGGTGTGCACTATCCTTTTGATATCTATGGGGGTGACCAGATCATACAGGAGTGATACATGATATGGCTTCTAGCATGATAAAGGTAAAGGTAAAGGTACCCCTGCCCGTATGGGCCAGTCTTGACAGACTCTAGGGTTGTGTGCCCATCTCACTCAAGAGGCCGGGGGCCAGCGCTGTCCGGAGACACTTCCGGGTCACGTGGCCAGCATGACATTGCTGCTCTGGCGAGCCAGAGCCGCACACGGAAACGCCGTTTACCTTCCCGCTAGTAAGGTATTTACTAGCAGGTTTCCCCACTCCTCAGCCCTGCTAGGTTGGCAGGCGCTGGGACCGAACAACAGGAGCGCACCCCACCGCGGGGATTCGAACCGCCGACCTTTCGATCGGCAAGCCCTAGGCGCTGAGGCTTTTACCCACAGCGCCACCCGCATCCCTTTATCTAGCATGATAAAGGGAGGGAAAAGCTCCTATAGAGCTGATTGTTTACCTGTTCTGTTTCACCTTCAGCTGCAACCTGTGATAGCTGCCCTTCTGACAAAGGTAACACAGCTTCTTGTTCCGTTTCCTTCTTCTCAAGTTTGAGGCTTTTCCCAGTCTGCAGGTCTCTCTCTGGATCTTCTGTCTCTGCGTGTCCCTCTTCTTCATCACTAGAAAGCACAACTAAAGCAAAATGAAAGTGGTGTAAGGCTCTAACTCCAAGTGACTGGAAACAAGGGAAGGGAATTACAGTTACATACTTGGTTCAGCCGAATCAGCCGACTTTTTATTCCTTTCAGATCTATTCAATGGCTCTTTGGGAGGTAGAGTTGTATTTGCTTTCTTCTTCTGAGCAGAGCTGAGGAGTGGGGAAACCTGCTCATCCTTGCTGGTGACAGAAGGGTGCTTTCTCTTGGGAGAAGAGTAGGACCATTTTCCCCCTGGACAGTGAGCAGCAGTGTTCTCATTACTGCTGGCAAATGCTTCACTGCAGTTCGTTTCCAATGGTTGGGGAATATTTTCCTGCTGAGGGCTGAGGAGTGGGGAAACCTGCTCATCCTTGCTGGTGACAGAAGGGTGCTTTCTCTTGGGAGAAGAGTAGGACCATTTTCCCCCTGGACAGTGAGCAGCAGTGTTCTCATTACTGCTGGCAAATGCTTCACTGCAGTTCGTTTCCAATGGTTGGGGAATATTTTCCTGCTGAGGGCTATGCGTACGACTCTGGCAATTCTCACCTGAGCTCCTGCAGCCAGGTGACTGAATTGGTTCTGTTCTCTGTTCTTTCTGCAAAATTAAAATGAAATGAAAAATTCAGGATGACTCTGGGCAGTAAAAGTGAAGTTTCTTCACACGTGGAAATTTACGAATAAGCTTTCAATTAAGCCCACTGCTGCGTGAACTCAAAGGAACAGTGGGAAGAACCCGATTAAGGTTAGGGGTGGGAAAAGTTGCACGGGAGCTCCTGAGCCTCAGATTGCCTCGAATGAGACCACGGAGACAGTTACTACTACAGGCCTCCCAGCTGTTCTCCTCCTCATAAAATTATGTATCTCCTTCCTGCAAAACCTGCCACTCTCATGCAGTAAACCCGGACCGCTATGGGAGGAACACGAGCTCCACCAGAGGTGGGAAGCTCAGAAACCTCTAGATCTCAACATGGCCTTGAGCCTAGAGACCTCTGGGAAATCTAGATTCTTCTAAACCTTTTCAGCCCCATTTTTGAGTGCAAAGCTTTTCACATAAGACTCGAAAACAGATTGCCTTGCTTATGTATCTGAGCTTTTTTATTTTCAGAGTTTGGTACAAACACTATAGGGATTTATATCTTACTATATACTGACGTATGTATGCATTAAATGTAAAATGACTTATATGCCACTGGCACAATTTCTCAATCTTTACTGCTACCAAAACATGCAAAAGTTACTTACACTTGGTAGTGGTGATTTTGGTGAGGAATATATGTTCCATTGATTTGAGAAAACATCACTCCTTCTTTTTCTGCTCTCATTGTTTTGAAAGGTTGCTTCCCTCAAACCAGGACAGAAATTCTTGGAATCTTTTCTTGTTTTCTCCGGCCAATCTCTTTCTTTATTCTTTATGTTGCAGTCTTTTTTAAAAATAAAGGAATTAGCAAATGACTATACTCTTAGCCATGCATGCTTGTTTTACTGCTTTAGACATAAGTAGAAAACCTTACATTAAAGGGGATATTAACAGGGCAACCCTATGCATGTTGCTCAGAGATAAGACTTACTGTGTTTGCTAAGCCTTGATAAGACTGGAGTCCAAACTTTTTTGCAACCTCACATGTTCCAAGTTGAATTCTGACTCTGGAAACTATTCCTCCCTCTCTTCATATATATGTTCTATATGTTTCACAATCATGGTAAGAAATATTTAAAACTTGCCTTGTTCCTCTAAAAAAAAAGCCACTTTTATTCCTTATTGAAGAATCTAAGAATCTGAAATAATTGGCACCTTCTATATTCAGTTATTCAACATATTGGAACTACCACTCATTCATATATACAGGAAAAAGATATCCATGCTATATCATTCATTAACTGAATTTATGAAGGGGTAGTTTACTGTGCTAAACATTAGGGCAACCTTGAATTTCCAAGACCCTAACCCTAAACTCGTTACACAGAAATATGTTTCCTCACGTTTAATGGAATTAGCATCCTTACAAAATTTGCATTAAGGCACAAAACACATTTCATGCCCTGTAATCTGTCGAATTTATTTCAAGGCTGAAATGATCAAAGAGCGTGGATTTCTATTTTGTGGAGATAAGAAAACTTTCATAAACTGTACTGCATAAAGTTTCAGAGATGGAGAACCATGTCTTAGTTTGGATGAAGGAGAACCCTATCTCAGCAAACCCCATTAGTTCAAATGCCATATCCAAATATTAAAATTTATTACATAATTTCTAAAATACTAACCTTCTAGAATCACGTCACATCTTTTTAAAGGCAAAAAAGTGCTATGAGTTTCTGCATCTTTATATGGTTTCTGGTCATTTGGCCTTTGTTGAGATGTCCCATGCCTGTGGAAAAAAATACACCAAAATATTAATCACCCATATGTTTTCAAGAACAATGAGTACTGCTTAGGTATATTTCACGATGCTACAACTGCTTACCTGGTTTAAAACCTTCACAATGGTCACTAAAAATAAAACCAATTCATGCTCCTTCAAACAGATCTCAACAAGACTCATAGTCCATCTCTGACAAATAATCTTAGTCTAAGCCCTTTTGTCACGTCATATCTGTGACAACGTATGGTTTCAAGTTAGGCTCACTCTGTCCCTCCTTCCTTCTGTACTATAAGAAGGGAAGAAAAGGAAGGTTGGGGAAAAGAAACATGTTCTATTTCCCCTGATATATGTAATCAGAAATATGTTTACATACACAGGGGCTGCAATCCTACCTTCCTAAATGCACTTAATAGGAAGTAAGCCCTACTGCACACAATGGAACTTACTTCTGGGTAAAACCATGTACAAGATTGTGCTGTTATTAAACAAGTTAACTAGACTTATGTATCAAGTAATGGGTGTTACAAGCAGGCATATTAAGAAATACAAATGTAATAAATTGCTATTGATTTAGCATATCAATCAGAAAGAAGCAGACAATCTCACTATATTTTCACTGCTTTAGCAAATTAAAGGAATATAAATGAGATCTATCCATCTATCTATCTCCATCTTCTGTGATTATATTTCCATTAGCAGTAACAACTAGTTGGACATATCCAATCCTGCTTTTCCACTTGCACAGCAGACTTCTGCTTGCAGAATGGAACTTTCTCTTCTCCTCCTCCACAGCCCCTTGAACCCTCACAATCTGCTTCAGAGGGACCCCGCAGAGCAGATTCTGAGGGTGAGCAGGGAGAGAAGACATTCTGTTGTGTGAGTGTTAGACCCGCATGCACAGCGTTAGACACAGCCCACAGAAAAATAAATACAGAAATCAACAGACACTGTTCAAGGATAAAAATTTTACTATTAACATACCGTATTTTTCACTCCATAAGACACACTTTTTTCCTCTTAAAATCTAAGGGGAAATGTCTGTGTGTCTTATGGAGCGAATGTGTGGTCCCTGGGGCTGGGGGGGGGGACCCGGGCTTCCCCCGCCAGCCCCACAAGCTCGGGGAGCAGCAGGAAGGCTGGCGCAGGCTTTCCGCTGCTCCCCGACCTACTCTTTGGGGCTGGCGAGGGAAAGCCGGGCTTCCCCCCGCCAGCCCCAAAGAGCAGGTTGAAAGGAACCCGAAGCCTCCGGAGAGCAGCGGGAACTCTTAAAGTACTTTGAGACTTCCCTTTGACTGAGAAAGTAATGTATAGTCGTACCTCCGCTTACGTATCCCTCTGGATACATAAACTTCGGGATGTGAACGCAGCAAACCCAAAAGCATTTTTCCGGGTTTCACCGCCCCGCACGAATGCACAGAAGCACTAAACCGTGCCGCGTGTATGCACAGAAGTGGTCCTCCAGTTGCGAATTCCTTGGGATGCGGCCAGACCTCCAGAACGGATGCCGTTCAAGACCAGAGGTACCACTGTATTTATTTAGCAATACTCAGGAAAAGACTTCCAGTTTAGTATGAAATTATTATTTTTCCTTGTACCCATAAATGTCTGTTTGGCCGGTTAGAACAAAACCCCTCACCTTTCCTAACCATCCTTTTACAGATGGTGTTTTCTGTAACCTCCGTTCTTTAGCATACAGTGTTCTGTTGCTCAAGGCAGTGTACGTATTTCTTCCCCCTCGCCCCACAAGAACCCTGTCAGGTAGGTTAGCCTGAGAGGCAGTGACTGGCCCAAGATCACCCAGTGAGCTTTGTGGCCACCTGGGATTTTAAACCCAGGTCTCCCACCACACTACATTGGCTCTCATAGTCTTATGTCCAAACCTTATGCCAAGGAAATGAACTCACTGACAAACAACAGCACTTTGAAATGTGGGATATTTTCAGTGAAATAAAAGAAATAGGAAATAATCTGTTATGTTGATTCAACTCAAACACACTGAATTTTGAAAGTTAAACCAAGTGCAAGTATCAAAGACCCACATTTCCCCTCCATCATATCCAGTATCAGTCTTCACACATTTCGCAAGAGTGTAAAATGCAAAAACTACTGCTAAAGTAAATTTTGAAGTTGGTTACTTGTACAGTGGTACCTCGGGTTAAGAACTTAATTCATTCCAGAGATCCGTTCTTAACCTGAAACTGTTCTTAACCTGAAGCACCACTTTAGCTAATCGGGCCTTCCGCTGCCGCTGCACGATTTCTGTTCTCATCCTGAAGCAAAGTTCTTAACCCGAGGTACTTTTTCTGGGTTAGCGGAGTCTGTAACCTGAAGCGTCTGTAACCCGAGGTACCACTGTACTTACTCCCTATAAAGCTTAATCTGTTGGTTTTCAATACCCAGAAGTCCCCCATTTCAAGCAATCACATACAAATATTTCAAGCCCAAGTGCTATATACAGGCATACTTCGTTTTGCTGTGCTCTGCAGATATTGCTCCTCACGAGAATGCGGGTGCAGCTGCAGGCAGCCAAGCCCCCACTGCCCCTCTTCTGGCCACTGAAGTGGAGCTGGCTAGGGCTGCAGCTGGGTTTTCCCCCTCCTGCCCCTTCAGCCGGGGGGGGGGGGGGGGAGGCTGGCTTAATAGACCACATTATAGTGTAAACATAACTATATGCACTGGGAAACAGTATAAATGGCGTGACTCCCTTTATTGCGGCATTTGCTTGATTGCAGTGGTCTGGAACTGAACCCGGAATATCTCTGAGGTACGCCTGAATTCTGAAGACGCAATAACAAATACTGTCTGTTCCCTCTATTATTGTTTGTCCCCCCTTCTGTTTTCTAGTAAAAGAAATGAAGAAATGCCAAACAACCCATACTGAGTTTGAGTGTGTTTCTGCAAAGTAAACCATATTTGTCCTCCATCTTAAAATAACTGCTGGCCCGTTTGCATAGCACCGGCTTGTCACATACTATGTGACATACTATGTCATAAACTTATGGATTTCCAGTACCCCACCCTTCCATAGTCCAGATGGCTTACAAAAACCAAACGTACATTTAGTGTAACATTATTGAAATAAGCAAAGCAAAGCAGAATCGGAAGCAGCAGTAGCTGCAAATTAATCTAGTACCCCACAAAAAGTCTGCTGAAATAAGTGCGTCTTTGCCACCTGGGATGGAAGCTCCCTAGGAAAGTTGTCCTAAATTCTGAACACCACTACAGAGCAGACCGTCTGATGTACAAACTCATCACACATCTGACAACAGAGGAACCTGAAGAAAGGCCTCTTAAAGTGGCCCATATGAGCCGCCATCTTCTTTTGGAGGAGGGGAGAGAGGACTCTTAAGAAAACTGTTTACAACTTTCAAGGGCAAAGCTAGCACCTTGAATAAAGGTTGAAAACAGATAGCCAGCTTAGATAAAACATGATTGTGGTAATGTGCTCCAATTTGCCAGTTCCAGTCAGCATCCTAGCAGTCACATTTTGTACCAAATTCATTGCCACTTCAAAGGCATCCCACATAAAGTGAGGAGGCAAGTAATGGGATTGCAGTGACCCCATCATGTACATCCTTCTGCTGCCCAGCTAATAAGCACAAGGAATAGCTAGAGAGCCCCTCTCTGTTAGAAACTCAGATATATAAGCACCTGAAACCTAGGCTGCGATTGCCACAACCGATGGTCTAGTCGCTATTTCTTTTTTACAATGGAGCTTATTAACGTTATCATTATTCATTTCATTTTATGCCACTTTACATTTTAAAGGAAAAAATGGGCAAGTGGTTTACAACACATTAAAATACCAAGTCAAACAATCCAGAATAAAACAGCGACAAGACATCACGGATTGGCTGGCTGGCTGGCAGCAGTGTATTTTGTTGCTGGGGTGCATGCAGCAGCAGAAAACGCTGCTGCGTGCCAGCCAGGTGGTGGAGATGTCAGTCGCAAAAACTGGCAACAAGACATCTTCACTTGGTCACAGTTGGACTCGCGCCAATCCCAAAAGATGCCTGGGGAATTTTGAACACTATCTCTATGGCTAAACAGCTGGGCAGCAGAGGTGGGGCAAATCAGTTGGGAAGAGAGGTCTAAGGGCTGCCCAGAAGTTGACCACTGCTGGAAGTGGGCTGCCCAGATGCACAACGTCTGCACTAGCTTAACACAAAGGGACGAAATGAGTTGCAGGTCTTTAGTATGACAGCTCCAGCATATAGCTACAGTTTTATATTAAGTGCTATGATGGAAAGAGTTGA
Source organism: Podarcis tiliguerta (assembly GCF_965153285.1). NCBI lineage: Eukaryota > Metazoa > Chordata > Lepidosauria > Squamata > Lacertidae > Podarcis > Podarcis tiliguerta. Next base: position 33,347,817 of record NC_139537.1, read on the forward strand.
ATTCCAAATACACTATAGCTTCCATCATGCTTTAAAAAGAACCTCTAAGCTTCAAGTTTTATATTTTAGGTAGTATGTAGGGATATTATGCTGGCTTCTGATTTATTCCCATGTTGGCAGACTAAAAATTATGAAAAAATGCTTTCTTCCATAAAAGTCTTTTTGGAGGAATAGAGGTGAAAGGCATTATTCTACAGGTAGTGTTACCTCCATGGCAATCATTGCAAATCATGTCTATGAATGAAAACAAAACATAAGCTTGCACAAAAACAAAGGGTCAAAGTTATTCAAAATCCTACTGATTTCAATTAGTGAATTAAGCATGTGCGTAGCTCTCCAGCTGAAATCAATGGCATTTAAAAGTAATTAACTTTGACCAGATTGTGACCAATGGCGATTACGTACATTCCTGTATGTATTGTTTTCAACCAAATCATAGTTTTAGTGATAAATTAAGGACCAAAAAAATAAAAAAATAAAAATCAATAAATTGCTGAATGACGTACCTTTTAGGTAAAATACGGCTTTCTTGAGAGCTTATTTTTTGACATGACTCTAGGCTGGCAATGGTTGAGGAGGTCTGTTCATCTGATTGCAACTTGTTAGCATCAGATAGACTAGGATCAGCTAAAAGGTCCCTTTGAATGTATTTTCTTCCTGTTTTCGTCCTCAGAACATCTGTCAAGGTAACTTTGAGTTGCCTGCCATACATATAATAATTAGCATTCTGAAACCCATCAAATGAATGTTTGGTTGAATTACTGTATTGAAACTGTTTAAGTAATCCCGAGTTTTATTAAACATAACTATCAAGACGTTTACAATAAAAGTGAAGAAAAACAGATGATGGCAAATAAGTGAAGGGTCCCAAAGGACAGATTCAGATAAGGTCTATCAGAAGAAGTGTTACCGGTAATTTTAAGCTCCTGTTGGCATCTTGGCACTGTTTTATTAAATGTCATGCAAAAAATGTAAATCCAGAAGAAAAAATGATCAACTATAGCAGATCTTACTGTTTAAATAGCTATAAGCTGACAAACTACATATACAAAAATGAATGACAAAACCCTGATTAACTGTGGTCTTTTGCCATCATTTCAGAAGCCACTGGCTGATATTCTTGGATGTGCCAATCATATCTGCTGACACTGAAGAGAAGGAGCAGCAAAAATAGACCTAGAGACGGCTATCTGTTCAAAAGTACAAATTATTATTTTTCAACCAACTTTGTATGCATGAGTAATGGTGCAAACTATAAACATGCTACTGAATATGGCAGGCACTGCCTTCCTATGGTGATGATCCAGGCTAGATCTTTAAAACTTTATTACTTTATAGTTGATGGCTCCAATTTGTCTACTTTTTTATGTCACTGCATCTTATGTTATGGCCTGCATGCAGGCTTCTGATTTAAAATTCAATTCCTTCTGCATTCTAATGCATCTGTAGCAAATGAAGAGAAGGGAAAAGTGTAGCTTTGCTAATCATCAAGTAGACACTACAGTACTAGGTTTCTTGCTTATTTAAAATATTTGGCTCAAGCCAGGTTCTTACATCTTGCAAGTCACTGACACATAAGTCAACCAGAATACTATAATTCGGGGATGAATGCTTTTTTCTTGATGTTCAGTATAGCTGCACTGAACTATAGGTAAAGTTAAACTATTACCTCTCCATGTGCCTTATCTATCAATCAATTATTTTTCATGTCAAAGGGTATTTTCAATGCAAAACACAGTGTTTGGTTGGGAGGAGTATAAAAGTCCTATGGGAAAGCCAAGGGGCTCACAAAGGAATGGACAAGTTGCTATTGGTAACATAATTATGTTTTCATTGCAAAGAGAAGGACTGAGAAAATAGTCCAAAGAAGATTCAGCATGTGCAGGGGTGGGGTGGGGAGGGGAATAGAGGAAAAACTGCAACTCACTCTTTTCTGAGGGGGAGGAAGAGGCAAGAATGAAAATTCATGTCTCCTGCAGATGTTAATGATGCTAAACAAAAGTTAAGCATTACGAGAATAACTCACTATTGAATAATCCAAGTAGCCTAGCTAGAATTAGTCCCACTGTTAGAAAGCAACTTGCTGAAGTTTTACAAGAGACATATGTAGACATATTTAATCTCATTCTAAACAATCCCAAAATGGAAGTCACAAGGGTGCTTCATAATGATGCATTGAAAAGTGAGAAATGGCTAACGTAACAGGGAATACAATCGCATGCAATTTATTTTAATAATATGTAGGCAAAGCTGTATTATGTCTGAGACAGCCAGACTTAACAAAACATACCTTCTAGATATAAAAAGGTTTTGCTGAAGAAGACTTAATATTTCCCGTATCTCTACACTGTCAACAGATGGTGCGGTTTGTTGATCTGACTGCAACTGGACACCATGAGTTATATCAGTTATAAGCTCTGTCTTTATGTATTTTCTTCCTATTTCCGTCTTCAGGACATTCGTCAAGATAACTTTGGGTTGCCTGTCATACATATAATAATAATGATGATGATAAATAAGGTAACTAAAGTCTAAATAAGATACACGAGTTCAACTAAGATTCTTCAGAGGATGTAATAATCCCAACATTGTATTTTCATTTTAGATGCCCTCAGCCAAGAATGTATATTGTATTTTATTTTAGAGAGATGGAAGTAAATGTTCTTTCCACACCTAATCTTTTTACATATTCTTCATTGAAAAAGCTTTGCTTACTATATATTGTGCGCTTGGCCACTGAAGCCTTCTTTAAAGTGAACCTAGTGAATCATGCCTTAAAAGTTTACCAACGCTTGTTTCAGAGGCACCTGCAGTGCACTAATTTATGTCTTCAGAAGTGACAAATGAAAATTAGATGACTTCACTGAAAGATTATGAATGGCAATGTAAAACTCTGCAAAAGCCAAGGTTGGAAGTTTTCTGATACAGAATAATCCTAAGGAAGCCAGAGAAGTCAGGACTTCAACCTAGAAAGGAAATAGCTGTACTAGAAGAGAACCAGCCAATTCAAAATCCTGGCTAGAAGTGCCTCACAGCTGTGTAATGTCTTCCACTGGGTTCAGAGATGCCAGGAAATTGGAGCAGTCTCTTCTTGTTCCTTCCGAGGTCACTTCAGAAAATCAGCTGGAGTCCAGGACTGTTTAGCAGTGTTGAAATGTCTTTTTTTTTTAAAGAAACTTTAGAACTGTACAAACCAGCAGCTGCTACGCTGGCCAACCATAAACCAAAGAAGAGACATGAACGCTGCACAGAACAATAAAGAGGCTTCCCTGGAGGCTATCATGCCTTTATCGCAAACACAGCATGTAAACATGGCCTCAGAGAGATTATATATGGCTGCACCGGATTCAAGTCTGCACAGAGAAAACTGTCACATGCTAATGTATTCAAGATACTTCTTGGATATTTTCCACAAATGTGTGCTATATAAAATACAAGACCAAATAAAGGAAATTGCATTTACTTTAGTTTACTTAAAGTCACAGCTACTTGCATTTTTAAACAAATTGCATCTCCCATAGAACAGCTGCTAGTTCTGTTGCCTGAGAAACGCTAATAGTCACAGTGATGTAGACATGTATTCACTTCACATTTAAGAACCGGCCTGTTTCTTTTACTACTGCTGGCAACAGAGACAATGTTATCTATTTTATAAGATTATTGACTCAAGCCTAAAGTGAAAGTAAAATGAAAGCAGCGCAAGCTGGGCTACACAAAATAAAATCAGTACATTTATGGAAACATTCTTTGCTTTACCCAGTTATACCTATGATCTACATAACTGGCCATTAAAAATAATATCTGCTTTGTCACAGGCTTTGAAGGCTCCACTGTGCTGACGTAAAGTCAAGAAGCAGAACCCTGAGAGCCACCCAGCAGATCTTCAAGGGCCCCCAGTTACATACTGAAGGGGACAGGTTAGGTTACCCAAAAACCTGTGTAGTCACTCCCCCCTCCCAACCAGACCTCAAGACTTTTTAAATTACTTTCTCTGAGGATTCAGTAGCTATAAAAGCATTAGCTAGCATTAGCTTCGCTGTAACAAAAAGGCTGAGAAAACAATGCTTTTTGCTTCCCAGGCCTCCAGTGGCCTTGCCAGCGCGCATACAGCTTATCTTACCCAGGTGCAACTAATCTTGGACATGCTGACGCGCAGGCTTCTCAACCCCCTTTTCCTGGGAAGGACGCCAGGAGTCCCAAGACAGGAGTTTCTGTTCATGCTCAGGGAAACTCATGAGGCAGGGCTCCTGGGTCGGGGGGGGGGCCTGGAGGGAATATATGCTGTGTGCAATGGCTGTAAAAGTTGTACTTGCTTGTGAATTATCACGCAGGTTGCTTCTGCTACCCGGATGGCAGAATAAAAGCTCTTTCTCTGAATTAACCCCTCGGTGTCTGTACTGGCGCCTTCTTCCCTCCCCGGGAGCAATGCTCTTCCCACCCGTGGGCAAGGCCTGAAAGGCTACAATACAAGTCCTCTCCTCAGCTTACCCCTCATAATTCTAGGCATAGCACCAGCCAGGTAGAATAATTTCTATAACAACCAAGAAGCATCATTAAATAAGGATGAAGCACCAATGCCAACCTTTTTTAGCCTCTAAGAGTTGTTCCATGGGTGAAATGAGACAAATATATACTGTAAATATATGACAAATATATACTGTACTGAGTCCATGAGACACAGCAGGGAGGGAATCTAAAACAGCCCGGTCCTAAAACCCACTGCTCCAGCACATAATTGCTTGCCATGGGGCATATCAACAGTCAAACCAGTGCAATCCCAAAGAACGTTTGTTTGTCACCTTTTAGAGCTGGGGTGGGGAACTTGAGCTCCCCCCATCCCACACCAGAAACCTCTTTGAATTCTGTGGTTTTAAATATCAGGACATAATAACAATCATCTGTTCCTTAGCAGGTCTTAAAATTAGGTTAATACAACGTCAGATGAACAGAAACACATGACATATTACACTGTGTCATGTGAATGACAGAATTCAAATGAGGCTGTGCTTTCTTTTTCCCATGACTGTGTTTGTGTACACCTACACACCAAGAACAAAAATAATGGGGAATTAATAATAATAATAATAATAATAATAATAATAATAATAATAATAATAAAAGTAATAATAATAATAATTGTATTTATTTGTTTGTTTGTTTGTTTATACCCTGCTCATCTGGCTGGGTTCCCCCAGCCATTCTGGGCAGCTTCCAACAAAATATAAAAAATACAATAAAACTTCAAACATTAAAAACTTCCCTAAACAGGGCTGCCTTCAGATGTCATCTAAAAGTCAGATAGTTGTTTATTTCCTTGACATCTAATGGGAGGGTGTTCCACAGGGCGGGCACCACTACCGAGAAGGCCCTCTGCCTGGTTCCCTGTAACTTCGCTTCTCGCAGTGAGAGAACCGCCAGAAGGCCTCGGAGCTGGACCTCCAGTATCACAGTAGTGATGGGTGAACTGGTATGCTTGGCAAAACTGCTAGTATCTGCTGTGTTGTGATAAGAGATGGATCAGGGATTTCTTCCATTTCCTTCCTGCGCTGAGAGGCAGCAGTAGAGGTTAGAGTGCTGAAGCCAACATTCTACAGGGACATGATGGCTGGGGATATTGTTGGTCCTTATGATGTCAGCAACCTGAATCCATGATCTATCCAACATAGCAACAATACACTTTCACATCTCTTGACTGTGGCAGCATCACCACCCTCCACTGCTATGCAGTGTTGAAATGTAAAGGGCAAAGTTCCCCTCCACCTTCTGTTGCCACGAGGTTGACCACTGGTAGTTTTGCCTAGCATACAGTCTCACGGCTCACCACTTCATTCGAACTAATGGAAATCAAGGAGGTACCCACAATGAACTCTCTGAGGTGTCCAACCATCAGCCTGATTTTACTAAGAGAGACAAGAAATAGTCTTATAACAATATGTAAGAGAAATAACAGAAAATCTGGAATAATCCTTTAGCAAATAGCAGGACCAGGCATCTGCTTCCACCCATTATGGTCTAATAATTGGTATAAGATTTTCATTGCATTCTATATTATAATATGGAATAATCATTTTTACTGTCACATAAATTGTTACGGGTCTGTCTAAGCAATACATAGAACTTCTGGTTATATTTATGCTTAGACCATGTATATGTGGAAACTCACCTGAAAATCATTTGGATATCCATGTAAATATGCTTGATACTGAGGTTTTAGATGTGCAACAAACTATTAAAAGTTTATAACATTCAAGGTTGTGTGAATCGTTACAAACACAACTTACAAATAACTTGACTATGAATGTATGTCAGTATTAGTTATTGTAATAATCTATCTCCCATGAGTTTAATCTCATGTATGTTCTTATATAAATTAAAAGTCACCTCTTGCCTTGAGAGCAAACAGAGGAGCACTCTCAGTGGATTATTCAATGACATACAGTCATGGTATTCTCCTCTTGGAGATTCATCAAAGTGAGCCAGTAATTTCCCACAAGTATTGCAAGATTTGTTTCTTTGTACTGGCATTCAAACCCAAACTGGTGGAGATTAAACTTCTATGAATATTTTTGTTGTGGTATAGCCAGTTTTATATTTTGCTGGTTTCATTGCTTATTTTTAATACTGATCACCTCAAGATTGGTGAGGTCAGAAACCTAAATCCCCTAAAAATTCAACTTTGAAGACTATGGCTTCCTAGTCAGGCTGTCTTCTGATTAAAGATGCTTGAACAAGCATATCACTTGTAGGCTGCAATTCCACTTCCCTGGAAGTTAAGTCCCAATGACCTCCTCTGAGCAGACAGATACAGGATTCAACTACATTCTACTAGATTAAATCTGCATACATATGCATATGAATAAAAACTCTCTTTCTTTTTCTTTGTTTTTAGATCGTACACACAGTACCATAGCAGGAATCACCTTAGAAAATATACTCACTCCTATGTGAAAGAAAACAGAATTCTTCTAGGAAGGCACTTGCCATCTAGCGTTGATAATTTACAAAAAAATTAAAAACCTACTACCCGATTAATCAGGAGCACTATTTTAATTTTCTTCCTTAACTGATCAATCTAACTGTTTAATTAGCTAAACACTGCTGTCCTACATCATAAGTTTGCAGTACCCAAAATACTCAGCACTGTGGCCTTCAGTTCTGAAGCATCCTCCACTTACCCAAATGCTGGTCCTTCATCATCGATGTAACGCCTTTTTCTTCCCCACTTTGCATTAAATTTGTTATTTTTAGACCTTGATGTCCACTGAAGTTGAGGGTCAGGCGGCAGGGTGTTTGAACAAGGGGGGGGGAGGTGTGAAAAGAGGACAGAAAAAAATTAAGGAAAGCCACTGCCAGCAAGTATTGACAGTAATGGGCTAGATGGACCAATGGTTGGATGCAATATAAAGCAGATTCCCAAACAATTTCATTTATTTCAATTACAGTCTTGAGTCTGTGGTCCTTCTCACCCCTTAGACTTTACCCAAAGGGCGGCACAAGCATTCAGCAAATGAACCCAGTTTCACAGTGGATGGAACTCCTAACTCTCTTATCTCGCTATTATAACAAGTACCGTATTTTTCGCCCCATAGGACGCACTTTTTCCCCTCCAAAAATGAAGGGGAAATGTGTGTGCGTCCTATGGGGCGAATGCAGGCTTTCGCTGAAGCCTGGAGAGCGAGAGGCATCGGTGCGCACCGACCCCTCTTGCTCTCCAGGCTTCAGGAAGCTAGCCGCAAGCCTTGCAAGCCCTGTGGGAGTTCCCACGGGCTCACAAGGCTTGCTGGCAGCAGCCTGCCGCCCGAAGCACGGGGAGCCCTCCGGAGGACTCCCCGTGTTTTGGGCAAGTGTCCGCAAGCCTTGCGCGCCCGACAGGAGGTCCCGCCGAGCGCGCGAGGCTTGGGGCGGCAGCCTGTCGCCCAAAGCACGGGGAGCCCTCTGGAGGACTCCCCGTGCTTTGGGCGAGTGTCGGTAAGCCTTGCGCGCCTGGCGGGAGGTCCCGCCGAGCGCGCGAGGCTTGGGGCGGCAGCCTGTCGCCCAAAGCACGGGGAGCCCTCTGGAGGACTCCCCGTGCTTTGGGCGAGTGTCGGTAAGCCTTGCGCGCCTGGCGGGAGGTCCCGCCGAGCGCGCGAGGCTTGGGGCGGCAGCCTGTCGCCCAAAGCACGGGGAGCCCTCTGGAGGACTCCCCGTGCTTTGGGCGAGTGTCGGTAAGCCTTGCGCGCCTGGCGGGAGGTCCCGCCGAGCGCGCGAGGCTTGGGGCGGCAGCCTGTCGCCCAAAGCACGGGGAGCCCTCTGGAGGACTCCCCATGCTTTGGGCGAGTGTCGGTAAGCCTTGCGCGCCTGGCGGGAGGTCCCGCCGAGCGCGCGAGGCTTGGGGCGGCAGCCTGCCGCCCAAAGCACGGGGAGCCCTCTGGAGGACTCCCCGTGCCTTGGGTGAGTGTCCGCAAGCCTTGCGCACCCGACGGGAGGTCCCGCCGAGCGAGCGAGGCTTGGGGCGGCACCCTGCCGCCGGAAGCACGGGGAGCCCTCCGGAGGGCTCCTCTTGCTTCTGGTGGGTGTCCGCAAGGCTTGGGGCGGCAGCCGCAGCTGGGGGGGAGGAATAATTTTTTTTTATTCATTTCCCCCCCCCCCCAAAAAAAACGAGGTGCGTCCTATGGGCCGGTGCGCCCTATAGGACGAAAAATACGGTAATTCAATCTGCTCCATGTCCCACAAATCTATGGAAATTATGGAAATGGAATGCTATACAGGCAGACACCCCCACCTACACACTTTCAATATATGTGCGACCATGTAAACACAAATTGTTCCAAACCAGGAAGTGACACGGAATCATAATAAAGACATCACTGAAACGTGATGGAATTGCGGCAGGGGTGGAGAGGGGTATTTGCAAGTTTTTTCAATGGGTTCCAATTATGCACGATTTGGCATATTGCATCCCTGAAAACTAGAAATCTGCACGTGTAGCCAAAGGCTGTGATCTCAGACCTTGCATGCGTAGTGCAGGGCGCAGAATGATCTCTTTTAAGGATAGCCTCCCTTCTCCCACCAGGTCTCTGTGCTTAGTGCACCACCATTGAGCAAAAACACTGCGGAAGCTTGGCCAACCTGCCCTTCTCAATAAAGGATTGGAAAACTATGACCCTCCAGATATTGCTGGACTGTTAACTTCCATCACCTCTGACCACTGGTCATACTCTGTAGGGTTGATGGGAGCCCTGCAACTCTTCCCCACCTCTGCTCTAAGTGGAGGCCTCTCCTTATAGCAGTAGGTTCCTTAGTCAAGCCTTCAGTGCACAGATGCTCCCAGCAGAAGCAAAGTCATGCATGTGAGGAGGAGCAGCCTGCTGGATGCGCCATCCATGGGCTGGATGCAGCCAGCAGGCCTCTCCCCATGCCACCCCCTCTCTCAGGCCCCTTTTGTCCTGCTGGTTCCCTCTGATCAGCTGAGCTTGGCAGAGAGGGGGGACAAAAATGCAGGGTGGGGAGGTTTCCCCTGTACAATTTGCCACCACCCCAAGTAGGGAACAGCTCAGCAGCAGGGAAGAAGAAGCCTCCTTTCAGTACATAGCACAGAGACACTCTCTTTCTCCCTGGGCACTTGCTGCCTTATTGTCTGTGTCTGAGTGAGAGAGAAAGCGGTGTGCATGAGATATCTGTCTGTCTGTCTCTCTGCTTCAGACCTGCCCATTTAAATGGATGGGCTTGCTGAGATGCCGTGTCCTTGCAACAAGCACGTGGGGAAGAGAGGACATAAGTGCTTCTTATGAGAGACCCCTCCTCCGTATCTTGCTTTTATTGCACAGAAAACTGCAGTCAAAATGAACAAATGAAAGGTGTTAAATAGTTTCGTCCTTCATTTTTCATAAAGTGTCAGCTCAATGTGTTATTTATCATTTGCAGGCATAAAGTGCTAAACTAGATATTCAAATACAGTGGTACCTCGGGTTACATACGCTTCAGGTTACAGACTCCACTAACCCAGAAATAGTACCTCGGGTTAAGAACTTTGCTTCAGGATGAGAACAGAAATCGCGCGGCAGCAGCGGGAGGCCCCATTAGCTAAAGTGGTGCTTCAGGTTAAGAACAGTTTCAGGTTAAGAATGGACGTCCAGAATGAATTTAGTACTTAACCTGAGGTACCACTGTAGTACACAACATCTTGCGGGATACCACTGTAATTATAGAACATTTAATTTTCAAAACATGAATAATGCTTGCTCTAAAATAGCTCTTCTCAAGCCCTTCTCAGCACTGCAGAAAACAATAAACTTCTGTTTACCTCTTGCAATGTGCGATCCCACGGGTGGGAAAGTCTAGACAGTGGGGACTGAACATGGACATCATCTGACTGTGAGGATTTCTTCTTTGGTATTCGATACTGGAATGAAACATTGCATTTTTTGCAGCAAAAGAATGGAAAAGAAAACAACATTAAACTCCACACACAACCTTCAAGGAAAAAAGAGTTAAGGTACAGAAACTAGTAAATTATGATATTCGCATTTGGAACTCTGGGCACTGAACTTGTGAGACTTCCAGTGAAGATGGCAACAAGTAAGGCTACTTATCTGTGAACTCTGCAGACTGTTCTGGTTTTAGTTTACTTTTATTTTGAATACTGTTAAAGCATGCTCAGCAGCATTTAACAACAACAACAATTAAATTTGTATACCACCCTTCATCCAAAGATCACAGGGCGGTTCACGACATAAAAATATAAAATGAGAACACAAAATACATAATACAACAAAAACCAATAACCCTTCCCCCACAAACACATTTAACAGACCATAGAATGTTAATCAGGCCTACTCACATATTCACCTGGCGCCTAGATGGGTAGAGAAGGCACCAGGCAAGCATTCCACAAACGGGGAGACACTGCAGGAAAGGGCCACTCTTGTATTGCCACCCTCCTCATGGAGGAGACACAAGAAGAAGGGGCTCAGATGACAATCACAAGGTCCAGGTTGGTTCATACAAGAGCCATTTAAGGCTTTTTAAGTCTAAACCAACACTGTGAATTGGGCTGGGAAACTAACTGATAATCAGTGCAGTTGGACCAGGATCAGTGCAATATGTTGACACCATCTTGTCCAGGTGACAAACCTGACCACCAAATTATGCACTAGCTGAAGTTTCCAAACTGTCTTCAGATGCAGCCCCATGTATAATGCAGTAATAGTACAAACATATATCAACGTTACGTATATAAAAGCAATATTCATTAGACATAAGAGTTTTAATTTGCCAAATAGGTCAATCTTACGGTCGTTGTAGTTATGCTCATGTATTTTTCATTTCTAAGAATGTGGCATACATTTGTTTATTTACATGTAAATGTTATTCTGATCCATCCAAATGGTGACATTTTAGAAAGGCTACCAAATATTATGAGGTACACTCCCAAAATAATGGATGCAGATCAAGGACAACTTACTTTCGGCTGACTTGATGATGATTTTTTTCCATGTCCCTCCATAGTTGCTGCTGTACAAGGCAGACAGAAAGTAGCAGTATTGTGAATCATGTTATAATCAGCATTTCCAAAAGTAGCTAATTAAAGTATCATTAGGAGGCAATGCATATTTCCCAGATGTTAAAGGTAGGCACATCCCGGGTGAATAAAAATGTTTCTCTGGTGATTGCTTTCTCCAAAATCTGTGTACAGCTCCAAGGCAACTGCTGATCCCAAGGACTTCAAATCATAAGGAGGCGGCATTAACGACATGCCTATTGTTTTCATTTCTGCTACTGCCAAGGAAATTAACTGATAAAAAGCTGGTCTGTGCCGTTTGGCAAGTTCCAAGTTGATTGGGAAACAGAACATCTACCAATCCAGGAGCCTTTTCTATGCTAAGCGCTACTTTGAAAGAAAAAGGTCTAATTGGTACAGCATCTTCTGCATCACAGATTAAGACTATTAAAACAATTCTGACACAGGCCTTGTACAAATGTAATGGTACAATGGAGAGGAAACTGAAAATGCCCCATGGACTGGCATATTCCTCCCTCTTCTTCCTCTTCCGGGCATGTTCCTTCCTTTCCCCCTTTATTCTGCACCCCTTTCTGCACTAGCGATACTGAACATTATGTGTAAATGAGTCTAAATAGACCCATTGGGTTTAAATTTCTGAGTGGCTTTTGGCAGATTTGACTACAACATCAATAGCCCAGATCAAATAGGTACTGTGTTCTGTCTGGATTTTGAGTCGTGCTCCTCTTCATAATTGGTGCACACTCAGAGAGCCTGTAGTGGTTAAGAGCGTTAAATTCATAATCTGGGGAACCGGGTTCGTGTCTCCGCTCCTCCGCATGCAGCTGCTGGGTGACCTTGGGCTATTCACACTTATCTAAAGTCTCTCAGTCCCATTCACCTCACAGAGTGTTTCTTGTGGGGGAGGAAGGGAAAGGAGATTGTTAGCCGCTTTGAGACTCCTTCAGGTAGTGATAAAGCGGGATATCAAATCCAAACTCTTCTTCAGTGAATCACTAGTAATGTTAGCATATCTCCTTGTGGGTTGACATGTAGTGATCCATAAGGCTTGGTTTGGCAAGAGATGCTGGGAAAGTGGTAGTGTGAGACATTATCTACAGCAGGGTTGGGGAACCTATTTTTTAGCGTGAGAGCCACATTCCCTCCTGGGAAACCTTCAGAGAGGCCAGCGGTAGGCTGACCAGACAGAGCAACAAGTGTAAATGTTATGTCTGTAAAGGAAGCGAGTTCCTACACACATGCACATACCTCTCTGCCTGTCCTTCATCCAGTTAAGCAAGAGGCATTATCAGAGTTCAAGGGCACATCCCAACCAAGCAAAAATATGCAATGTGCAAAGCAGAACCAGCTGGAATGCAGCCTTGGAAGTGTTCTGAAGGCCAGTCAGTGATGCCTGGAAGGAGCCACATTTCACACACACCCACACCCACACCGCCCAAGTTAATGCTAGTTAACTATTAGTGTTGCATTTCTAATTGGGAGAGTAAAAATGATACACCTCCCCCATAACACATACATGTGTGTGAAATAGAGATATTAACCCACCACGACAGCAACAAGAACACAATACAATACAGTGGTACCTCGGGATGCGAACGGGATCCGTTCCAGAGCCTCATTCGCATCCCGAACAGAACATAAGACGCGACAGCGCGTCTGCGGATGTCACGTTTCGCCACTTCTGCACATGCGCGTGATGTCATTTTGACCATCTGCACATGCGCGAGTGGTGAAACCTGGAAGTAACACGCTCCGTTACTTCCAGGTTGCTGCGGAGCGCAACCCGAAAGTGCTCAACCTTAAGAGTGTATTTATCCAGAATTATGACTGTATCAATGAACAATTGGGGGGAAAACAAAAACCAAAAGCTGAATGTCACTGTAAAAAAAGTTGTTCTCTAAAAATCACCTGACAACAAGAGTCTCACTCTTCTTTCAACAAGACTTTTGTAATTAACAGCTAACTGCTTGACATGCCAAAATGCCACAGTCAAACCTTTTCTTGGTCTGGAGACAAAATAATAAGAAAAGCTTCATAGCTAAATCATTGTCTTTTTCTGAACTTGAACCTTGCAAAGAAACATCTGTACATCTAGACTGCATCTTTTGTATTGCCTCAATGTTTACAGTATTTTATCTATTCCTGTTATTATCAATGACTGGGTGAACCGGGGATAACACACCATGCATCTGATGAAATGGCCCGAGCCCCCAAGTGCTGATGGCATAAAAATCCGTTAATTTCCAAGGCAATAAAAGGCTCTCGGTTGTTTTCGCTGCTGCAGCAACAAGGACTCCTTTCTGTAAGACAGGTGGGCAAGGGCTTCGTTGTTGTTTAGGTTTAGGACACTTCGCGATACGCATAATACAACAAACCTGGGGATTTACAACCCCCTGTGTACGTTTAACTAGGACGTGGACGCCAACCGAAAGCAGCCCGGCTTCTTCCGAGCAAGCATGCACAGGGACTGAGACTGCAATCCTAAACGCGTTTACATGGGAGTAAGAAAGACCCACTGGCAAAAGGGCTGAGCCTTCAACCCCCAGCAAAAATCACAGATGATCCCCCCCGCTCGCCTCCGATGGGACAAACATCACATTATTTATGGCGCCTGGCAGTATTTAAAATGCAATCACGACCGCAGGACCAGCATCCCTCAGAAAGGAAGCGGATCCGGGCGTGTTCCGGGGAAAGGAAAACAAACCCGCGGTAGGTCCGGCCCCTTCACCACCCGCCCCTCTCTCCTCTCACCTGGCCGCGGGAACGCCGCGGCACCCCTCCGAGCGCGCTCGGCTTTGTTGATCCGGAGTGGCGCCGGGAGCCGCTTGCTCTGCCCTGCGCACTTCCGGCACAGGCGCCGCCCCGCCGCTTTCTCTTCGGTGGGGTAGCCGAGCCAGGCAGCCACGTGCTGGGCGTTGCGCATCAGCCTTCTCGGCTTTCGGGTCTCTCTCCGCCCCACTTTGCCTCTCCGGGTCTGGCTGAGGAGGCCCTCCCCTCGCATACATCCACGCCCCCCTCCCCGCCATCCCTTCATGGTCTTGTTTCGAAACCACAACGGGAAAACAAAGCTTTAAAAAAAAGTTAACGTGCGGTGGTTGCGTTGGTTCATTTAAACTCTTGAATGAGCTTTGCAGCGCGCTTGCCTGCCTTTTCACACAGTGAGGTGTTGCGCAAGCGAAGGGAGAAAAAGGTTACTGGGTTGCCCCTTGGAAAAAACGGAGTGCAGTATGAGAGATGAAGTGACGCCCTGCAAGATGTTTTTCTGGGCTGGGTTCCAGCCACTTGTTTCCTTTTGCTTGCCCTTTTGTGCTAATTAAGCATAGCTCTTAGCTGCTATCATATTTCCCTTTCATTTTCTCTTCCTAAAGATACACTCTCACCCATTTCAACTACAGTATTATTCATATGACTTGGCTTAAACTTTCTTTCTGCTTGGAGGTGTAGACACAGTTGTGCTCAATCCCAGCAATATTAAAATCTTCACTTCTGTCTCCAGAAACAGCTATCTATATACACACACACACTAATACCTCGGGTTACAGATGCTTCAGGCTGCGTTTCTTCGGGTTATGGACCTGCCGAAACCCGGAAGTACTGGAACGGGTTACTTCCAGGTTTTGGCGGTCGCACATGCACAGAAGCACTAAATCATGTATTGCGCACGTGCAGAAGCGGTGAATCGCAACCCGCGCGTGTGCAGACGCGCCGCTGCGGGTTGCGAACGTGCATCCAGCACGGCTCACATTTGCAACCCAAGCGTCCAAACTTTAATAAAGATCAGGCTTACTAGTTACTTCCGGGTTCCAGCAGTCGCGCATGCACAGAAGCGCTAAATCACACTTTGCGCAAAAGCGCCGAATCGCAACCCATGCGTGCACAGACGCAGCGCAACGGGTTGCAAATGCTGTGGGTTGTGAACATGCCTCCCGCACGGATCGTGTTTGCAACCCGAGCGTCCACTGTAATGCCATTTGCTTCTGTAAACGGAAATGCTTGCTGGAACAGATTGCCTGCTTTTTCATATGTGTCAAATGAAGTTAGTGGAAAGTTTTCAGATACCCTTTGAAGCTCCTCCTTGTTTTTGTATCCTGCAATCCATCAAGTGCTTGAAGTAATTCAGTCGCTGCTTTGTTTCGCCACTAATGGCCTTTTCTTTCTGTGCTCGCCAAAGGAATGTAACAGATAAGGGGCCTGAATTATAAGAAGGTGTGAAGGAGTTTCCCTATGTCTGGTTTTCTCAGGTCTTGATAATAGCCAGGAGTCTCCTGAGAAGGAAGGAGGAGGAGGAGGAGGAAAGATGGGAGGAGGAAAGGCAGGGACAGGGTTTACATTTATCTGGGAGTTCCATAAAATTGGAAACTTGAGTTTGCTGCTTCCTCTTCTGCGTGTGTGTATATGATTTTGGTTCTATCTTTCTGCATGTAATTTTCTTAGTATAAATAAATAAGGGTGCAGTCCTATAATGCTTCTTTGAAAATAACTTCTGTTGAATAGTAGAAATTGCGACGCACAAGTAGATGTTTAGATGTGTATTGTGGGCATATGTAGGTTTACAACCCCCTAGGTATCAAGGTTAGTTTCATACATCACATTCATAAGGAGTAGGCATACAATATTCTACACAGTGCACATTTCAAGTTGTGTGGATTGCATAGGTGTAATGTTGTGTGTGTTTTGGCCATATAGGGCACGTACGGCAGTTTTAACTTGGGAGCAATTTAAGAATTCAGTATGGTGTTTACAGAATTAAAAAACTGGATGAAATGCAAAGAACAAGGAAACCTCAATACAACAAAGATTAGGAAGCACTTTCCCACATTATCAATTTTCATGCCTATCTTTAGCATGTGGTGCACAACTGAGTTTGTAAATTGTTTGCCCTTAAGTTTGGCACCATAGCTATACTTGATTAGGAAACAATAAGCCCTGAACTACAACATCTTAATAGTTGACTCTGTTCGGACAGATCTCTGAAGCAAAATATCCAGAAGTATCTAGAAGCCTTTGCTGTTATTCTCAAGCAACATGAATGTAAGTATGTTCTGTATTTATGGGTGTCTTTGCAGGGGGCATAAGGGGAGAGGAGACTGAGGGAAAAGTGTGCTTCACAGCCAGAAGTCTTGGCACCAATAGCCTTGGCACTTCACTGGATACTGGCAAAAGTCAAGTAGAACTACACTAGAAATATATCCTGGGTTTAAGTTGACCTACTTTTTATCTGTTACTACTGGCTAAAATTACCCAGTTCAGAGAATGCTCTGAAGGTATCTACTAAAGTTTTACACTGAAGTATAGTGGGTTTGGGCCTCACCAGCACTTTAAAACATCTAATAAACCTCTCATCATTCTGTGCTACTTTGAAAATGGAACAGGATACAAATGCAACAAATAGAAATATTTGTCACTTTTTAAGTGATTTAAGTTAAAGTTATTTTTACTGCCGTCCCCACCTGAATAGTGATATTTTAAGATTTTCTACAATATTTTTACAAGAACTTGAATACAGATGTTTAAGAAATATATGGTTTTTTTGTTTATGTCATGATCTGTCTGTTTTATTTGTAGTGGTCACAGATGAATGAAGACTTGAGCTTCAGAAAACTAATAGATGGTTCAGAATGTCCAGAAACTCTCAAATATGACTTTAATAAAAATGGAGAGCTTAGGCATATGGATACCAATGAACCTTTTGTTTATGATTATCAAGATTCAGATAATGCTAATCACCGACATTATCAATTTCTTGGATACTTAATTACGCAGTATGTTTTCGAGCTCCTGGAAAAGACATGCAAACTGCAAAAGATTTACATCCCAACAGATGCTCCAGACAATGAACGTTGCAGTTTTTTTTTCATGAGTGAGAATGCATTAACTAATTGCTCAATTCTAGTCGTCCTCCTTCAAGACAAAGGACCTTTTCGTGCAGGTCAGTGGGGACGAAAAGTCATCGTTCATGAAGGTCTCCAACACGGATCTCAAATACCATTCATCATAAAGGCTCTGCAGTGTTCTTGGGGAGTGATTGTTTTAAATCCCAATGATAACTTCATTGAACTGAAGACAGAACAAGAATGCTTAAGCCTGTCTGAGAAAAAAGACTCCACATGTCCGCTACAGTTACCCTTGGCAGTCCCAAAGAGAGAGAGCAGTAGTCCTGAAGAGCATACAAGTTACGTTTGGGACCATTTCATTTCAAAGAGCAAAGCGGAAAAGGTGGCTTTCATTGCCCATGGCTATGGAGGTTTGGTTTTCATCGACCTCCTCATGCAGAGAACTTCAGAGGTAATGAACAAAGTAGGTGCAGTTGCACTTATTGACTCCACACATCACACACCGCACCAGACACAAGGCATTTCCCAGGTGCAGGCCTGGATATGGAAACATTGCCGGGAGTGGGTATCACACAGTGAACCTTTAGATAAGTCAATAGGCTTTATGGTGAAAGTGGATTGCCCTACAGTCTCCACAGGAACTGAAAATTATAGCCTGGCTCCTTCCTCTAGTCTACAGTCCATTTTCAATTATCTTAAGAGTGCACTGAAAGTCTTTACTAAACAACCATTCAATCGTTCACCTATTCTAACAAGGAGCAAATCAATGAAAACAAGTTAAGCATCTGTTATTCATACCCATTTTTTCTTCTAATAGAAGTTTTGTATTAGCTTTAATGATTAAGCTTAACATTGAGGTAAAAGTACTTTATCTAAATATGAAGCATACCATTACCAGTCTAATATTTGTTGTCCCATTTCCATTTCTGAAACTTTATGTGAATGTAAATGTAACAACTGTTCCTTGTTTCTGGAAAAACTTCCTTCCTTCCTTTGAAAAGTCTGGGGTTTAATCTGAATAAATCACTGGATACATTGCAATTTTGAGTGGAAACTTCAGTGCATAGCAAAAAGAATGAGAAAACTTTGCTTGAAAGATGGGTTTAACCCTTCATCCTTCCTACTGTATCATCATACTTTGACATAATACAGTTGAGTTTAGTTCTTAATATCATAAAATATTTATTTTTTAAATAAACCAATTTTAACATTTAAACTCCCACCCCCCATCCTTTTCCAAAAGAGAATTTCCCATTTTGGGTTGTGAAACTAGAAATACCTTATATTTCTGAAGATGTAGTGTTCAGCTGATGGCTGGGAAGTTAGAACAGATATTGGGAGTAGTTATAACATTTCAGAATAAAAACCCAGTCATTACTTTTACCTTTTCTTCAGGATGCTTCTACAGGACATGGCAGCTCTAGAATGATTCTTGTTAATTATATCCTTATATAGCCCGAAAGCATTTATTTAGAACCAGAACATATTATTCTACTGCAGCTTCTTTGACATATTAGAATTAAATAAGTTGCAGCCTAACCAATTCCAGTCAATTCCATTGAAAAATGAATTAATGAATGTCTGTCTCTGAGGCTGACCAATATGATCCTGTGTACAAAAGACCAGTCTTGGCTCCTTTCTTCCATTCGATTTCAAAATGCAATTGGCATATGTTTGCAGAAGACGTGGAATCATCAGCTTTAAGCAGTTCATATTCCACCTGTCCCTCCTCTCCCAGTGGGGCATTAAATGCCTTGATACAGAAGGTCATACTTGGGAATATTCTTTGGATCAATCGGGCTTCGTACGATTAGTTTTCCACGCATTGCTCCACGGTAAATCACCTCAATCAAATCGATGAAGTCTTGTTTTGTTTTGAAACTGCCCACAAATTTAGTGTGATCTGGAGATCTAAGTAGGAAAGCAAAAGGGAACAAAGTAAATGAAAGCTAGAACAACAACATACAAGCTTAAATTCTGAAATAGTCATAGCTCCCAACTCTGAACCCTAAAAAAACTCAAGCCACAAATCTTCTAGTCTTTAAAGCAGGGATGAGAAACCTCTGGCTTAGGGGCCAAATGTAGCTTTTTGAGACTCTACCTCAGGCTTTGAGACTCTTCTTCAAGTACCTTGGCCAGGCTGGAACATGTTCTTAACTGTGATGTTGCTTTTTGCTTACCTGGATGGAGAGATGCAAGCCACTTAACAGCAGGCTGGGGAACCCTATGGGCCCACTCCCATGGGCCAATTTTGACAGGTGGGCTGGATAGTTTTGCATGAAACAGCCCGGCTGACCAAATAAGGCCTGGTGGGCCAGAGGCTCCCTACCCCTGGCTTAGAGGCTTTGATGATTAAGAGGTATATATATCCTGTTAAATGTGGTATACAGTGGTACCTCGGGTTAAGAACTTAATTCGTTTTGGAGGTCTGTTCTTAACCTGAAACTGTTCTTAACCTGAGGTACCACTTTAGCTAATGGGGCCTCCTGCTGCCGCTGCGCCACGATTTCTGTTCTCATCCTGAAGCAAAGTTCTTAACCCAAGGTACTATTTCTGGGTTAGCAGAGTCTGTAACCTGAAGCGTATGTAACCCAAGGTACCACTGCAGAAACCTTTGGTTTTTGTGTGGTTGAAATGTAGCTTATTACACAAACGTAAGAGCTGCATCCTTCACTTCCACTTTTGCTTGTCCCTTCCCACGAGGTTGTCCAGGACAAACTGCAACCTTTCTGCTAAACAAAGTTCTCAGCTCCTGCTTTAAAGTGACAGAATGCATACATGAACCTTGCTGGATCAGATCAAAGATCAACGTAGTCCAGCATTCTGTTTTCCAGAGAGATGGTTCCAGGAAGCCCACAAGGAATTCAAGACAGCAGCTTCAAGGGCAGCTTCCTCTGAACATGGATGTTTTATCCAGCTGCAATTGTTTTCTCCTTGAACTTTGTCTCATCCCCCTTTAAAGCAACCTGAGCCTGTGGCTGTTACGTTCGCTGTGGCTCCTGCGGGTTGTATCCATTGTTAAAACAATATTCACACCAAACCCATTAATGGACATGAATAATTTAGGTCCATTGATTTCAATGAGTCTACTCTGAGTAAAATATAGTTGGATACATTTGGAATTAAGGAGCAAATCCTTTGCAACTCTAGATTTGATATGACTTCTGTGCACAGAAAGTCTTTACAGAGGGTGGTGATATCATGGGCTGTCCCCTGAGCCTGCTAGATGACATCGCAAGGGACCAATGCCTCAGGAGAGCGAGAAAAATTCTCAGGGACGATTCACACCCTGGCCAGCACCTCTTTAATCTTCTACCCTTGGGCAGGAGATATAGAAATATAATCAGTCGTACCAACAGGCTAAAAAGCAGTTTCTATCCGTGGGCTGTTAGGCTGCTGAACGGAAAATAATATAGTGCAACAAACTTTCGGGGTTGGTGTGTTGTGCGACAAGCACACAGAGTGCAATGAGATTGAGTGTTTTGGCGGGGGGAGGCTCGGTTAATTTCATTTTACATAGGTTGTACATTGACAATAAAGGTATTATTATGATTATGATTGGTTTTACCTCTCAGAATAGACACCTCTCAATGTCTTGTTGCCTCCAATATTAACAAATAGGTTCTAGAGACAAGATACCAAATTTGATTTTTATCCCATCTGGCTATATACGCACACATGTATGTCCATTTGTTTACATACGAATGCTCTGTGCTCCAGTGTGAAAGAAAACTAAGAATTAAAAGATGTTAGGCCTTTATTAGAGCCAGTGTGGTGTAGTGGTTAAGAGCGGTAGTCTCGTAATCTGGGGAACCGGGTTCGCGTCTCCGCTCCTCCACATGCAGCTGCTGGGTGACCTTGGGCCAGTCACACTGCTTTGAAGTCTCTCAGCCCCAGTCACCTCACAGAGTGTTTGTTATGGGGGAGGAAGGGAAAGGAGAATGTTAGCCGCTTTGAGACTCCTTAAAGGGAGTGAAAGGCGGGATATCAAATCCAAACTCCTCCTCCTCTTCTTCTTCTTCTATTATTGAGATCCTGATTCGTAGTAATAGGAATTTCCATAGTACACTTGATACATGCATTTAAAAATCTATGTTGCAATTAAGCAGCCACTCTCCTTAGTGTTAAATAACTACCTATATTGTTAAAAGATTTCTGTACCACTTTTCATTTACAAAAAAAATACCAATTATGTCCACAGTAATAAAACAAAACAATAGTCAGTAAAATATTTATCAATAAAATCAATTAATGACCAAGGACCTTGGAAGCCAGTATTAATAATATTAAGGGTTAGGGAAAGGCTATAGATGTTTAAAATTACCGGGGGGAAGTAGTGTCTTGTGGCACCCACACTAATTTCTACAGAAATGTAGAAGGATGGAGTAAAAATCAGAATATAAAATGAACATCATATTATGATAAATCTGACAATAATATTTATTAGGTCTTTTGTGCATTGTTGATGCTTGCTAACATCACAAATGGTCACAAACAAATATCATACCAAGAATAGCTTGTACTTTGGTTACATGCAAACCAACTTACCCATAATCCACTTTCATATGCTGCCCGTTGAAAAAGAAGACAGTTGATGGAATATAGCTGATGTCAAAATATTGGGTGTACACTGGCACTATGTTTACATCCACCAAGAAAATTGCAGCCATTTTACTTAAGTCATGAGATGTTTTTGCAAGCTGTAGAGAAAAGGTTATAAAAAGTTATACTGCCCAATATGATAGGGCAAGAAATAGTCTTGAATTAAATTTAACACATTTTGAGAACAGATTGATAATTGAAGCACCAGTGCATGTGGGTTGTTTTTTTTTTGCGGGGGTGTGAGTGGGTGGGAATGACATGAAGGAATAACTAAGGTCAGTTTACTTCTGGGGCCAACGCCAGCACAACTTTGCACTGTCAAAATATCAGTAGGGCTGAAGTGTTGGTAATCTGGGTTAGGACCAAGAAAACAACACCATCTCTTACCATACAGTTCTATGTAAAGTAAATGTTTTAAAGGGGAAAGTAAAATAAACCAGTAAAAATGAAATTTAAGAGTCTTCCAGAGTGGCTGATATTTTTACCCCCAGTCTCCTTTTCCCTCCCCTGCCCTCCTGAGTTCCCTTTCTACATTTTTATAGTTAAGCCTCTGCATGGGACCCCTTCTTTGTAAAGCACAACGTACGCAGATGCTGCTTTATTAATAAAACTTTTATTATTAAATTACTTCTTATTAACACGGAATACTTTCATATGAATTCTGGCAGTAAAATGTCCTCTTTTGTTTTGTTCACAGCGGTGTGTGTGTGGGGGGGAACTGTGTCTGACTTGGTTGCCCCAGACAACAAACTCCTACTGGGAGTGCGGGGGGAAAAATGCGATTGCAAGGAACAAAATTCGCCTGCTCACAATATCGTCCAGCTGCATGCAGACGAGATCTTCATCTCTGCCAAAGCGAAGGACCAGGACTTTCTCGGCCACGCTCTTGATTGCCTCATCCACCTCCTTTTTGCTCCCGAGCTTGGGAAGCAAGAAGCTCATGGCGACTGAGAGAGGTGGGAGGCTCAGACAAGCTGCTGCAGCGCGGCCACAGACCCATGCGGAGCGCATGCGCACAAGCTTCTTTCGCGCAGAAAGAGGGCAGTCGCGAAGCTCTTCTTGCAGCTCCCCGTGATTGGCTCGGAAACTGGCCAACCAGTGGCAACGATTGCTCAGCTCCTTCCGAAATAGATGAATGGCCTAGTGACGTTAGCGGAACTATTCAAGGGGGGGGGAGGGAGCATCCGCATACCCACTTCCGGCGGGAAGGTGATTGGAGCCGGACCGGGCATGTGCGGAGGAGTGGAGCGCGCGGAGCTTCAGTTTGAGGTGATTGTTTAGGATGCCGCCTAAAATATTTTCCGAGCGGGTGTAATGCTGGGATAGCAGAATGTGAACGGCATTACGAACCTTCAAATATATAGAGTTGCCTTGGCGCACGCTGGATTTCTGGGTGTACCTACTCAAAAGTAAGTACCCTGGATTCCAGCTAAGAGTTACTCCTAGGTAAGCCTGTATGCCAGGCATGGCTAAACGTGGCCCTCCAGATGTTTGGGGACTACAATTCCCATCATCCCTGACCACTGGTCCTGCTAGCAAGGGATGATGGGAGTTGTAGTCCGAAAACATCTGGAGGGCCAAGTTTGGCCATGCCTGCTGTATCCTATAGGTTTGTAGCCTCCATCTGGTTGAAACTAATGGGCTTAAGTGCACTTAGCTGTCTTTTACTGTGGCTGCTGTGAGGAAGACACTTGAACGAATGTGTGTGGAGCTGGAAGATGGGTGTTAAAAGTGCACAAGGCAGTGAATGTTGATTCCGTAGAGCAGCCTTTCTCAATCTGTGGGTCCTCAGATGTTGTTGATCTACAACTCCCACCACCCCTAGCTAGCAAGGCCACAGCTCAGGGATGATGCTAGTTGTAGTCTAACAACATCTGGGGACCCACAGGTTGAGAACCGCTGCCATGGAGAAACAGATAGCTCCCTCTTTTTCCTGCTTCTCCTTTTATAAAAAAGGCAACTGATTTCCTTGTCTGGAGTTAAAAGATCATAGGAAGCTGCTTTATACCAAGGTAGATCAGCGGTCCATCTGTTTTAGAATTTTCTGCAGCTCCCTTAGGGTTTCAAACAGGAAAGCCTACCTGGAGATTGAATCTGGGACAGTCTGCACAGTGCTCCACAACTGAACTATGGCTCTTCCGTTTCTCTTCCCCAGTGGTGTAGATGGCGAAAGGGAGGTGTCCTGATAAAGGACAACACAGGGGTGAGAAGACTGACCTGGGGGGGAAAAACCCTTAAAAGAGTTATCTGAAGTCTTCAAAAAAGTTCTATATGACATGTAGCTTTTGTGCAGCTTAGAGAACAATTCCATATGATGTTGTAGCTGATCATTGGTGGAGGAAAGTTGTCAAACTTCTTATTTCTTAAAGCACTTTAACTATGTGGAAACCAGTTTTAATATTCTCAAACCTATGATTTCTTCCAGAACCTGTGGGCTTCAAAGCATAGTAGCAAGTAACTGCATACTTGACAAAAGGAAAGGTAACTTAATATTTCTATAAAACCAATCTTCTTATTTCCTAGATATTTCTGGCCCGAGGCCCAATTGCTCCTAGTCCTCTTTTTAGGAATGCAAATTGTGTTTATTGAATTTGGCCACCAGCAATAAAATTAGTTATATATAAAGTTATTTTGAATCAAGGTGGTAATACAGATGGAGCTCATTTGAAAGCTTTACTGAAATTAGTGGCGCCCATGTACTGTAATTAAAGATGGGCATATCAAAAGGTTTTCTGGTCACAGAAAATTTCTGTGAGATTTCCACATGAGGTCATTTACAAGTCTTGTACATGCTGTTTCCACATTAATATTAATATTTTTAAAAATGCATTTTGAATGTATTTTCTCATATGAATTTCTAAACATTTTATTTCAAAATATTGAACTATTAAATGTCTGATGTAAAGTGCATAACCTATTTTCCCCAGTTAGGAAGACTTTTGCATTATGCTTTGAAATTGGATAATGACTTTGTTGCTGATGTAAGCGAAGGACCTATGAGGGTGAAAGGAGAAAAGGCTGATAATTCTATTGGTTCTTCAGTGTTATTTGTTGTTAAAATATCAATGCATGGAGCTATGATAGAGGGCAGGGTTATTGAACTGAGGAACTCTGATGCTCCTCCTTAAATCCATACACTGAGTTTTCCAATAAGTTCTGCATATGACACAAACTTATCCCTCCCTTTGAAGCATCCCACAGCTTTGTCCCACCCCAGCTCTTCCTTTTATGTCCAGCCTTTTATTTCTCAGTATCTATCACATTCATTTCTCCAACTGGCATTTTCAGTTGCCTAAAGTCTCTTAATTTTCACAGTACAATCCTATTCATCAGGCCTCGGGAGCTTGTTTTAGTTTTAGGGTTGCATTCCCTTATGAGGAGACTTCCAGGGGCTGTATGCAAATGGAGGGCAGAGTCAGGGGCAAAAGAGGGTGGAGCAGTGGATTGTAGCCACCCGAAAACCAGCCATTTCTACAATACCCCTCCTCCTCTTCTAGGAAGTAAATGACATTATTACAGTTCAGCGACACATTCCAGGTACACTCAAGCAGGGCATGAAGGAGGGCTAGTGAGGGGGTGTGGCATTGCATAGGAAGGGTCCTGTCGGTCAGAAGAAACACTCAGAAGCCTGCCTTTTGGCCATGGTTCCCCCACTCCTCATTTAAATCTTTACCCTGAAGAAAGTCCCATTGAGTTTACTTCTAGGTAAAGAGGTACAGAATGGCACCTTTAGACAGCTTCATCAATTCTCCCTTGCTCTATTACGAGACTAGAATGCATGTTTTTACTGACATACAAAGTGAGCAGTATACATATTAATGGTATTTTAAGATAGTTAAGATTAGGAGCAGCTTCAGCTTGCTAATACTGAATTACCTTCTGTTTTCTCTGTATAATTGCAGATAACAGCCGAACATCACATTTCCAATTACAAACTTCTAAAATATGCATCTATTTAATATTATTAGAAGATCTGTCTTCCAGTTAGCAGCATCAGATGGGACAAAAAGGAGATTATTTTTAATAATGCCCAGCAGAGTCATAACTTGTAGAACTTTGGTTTTGTCGGCTTGGTTAAACAAGGACTCCTCCCCGAGTGCTACTGAGAAACTAGATTTGGATGGATGGAAACATGTAATGCGGTCTGCGCAGCAAGAAGAAGCCACTGAAAGAACATCACAGAGTGAAGAAGATTCTCCTTTAGCGGTTACTAGGGAACTTATTGAGATGTGGAGACTATCGGGCAGACTTGTTCCAGAAAATATTAGCGAAGAAGATTTCAAGACTTTAAATGAATGTCCCACCAAGAGTTCCATAAGGAAGTACTTAAAATTCTTGGCTATAAAAGAAAGCAGGAAGAAAGCTGACAGAGAAAAGAAAGAAAAACGAAACGAAGCAAAGAAGGAACGAATGCTAAACACTCAGGAAAATGCTCGTGGTGAGCTACAAAATACATTTCTCCCTAAGTTTTGGACTAGGTCACAGGATGCCGTGTACAACTGGAGAGCAGCCCAGTCTATGATCTTTGGTCAGCCTCTGGTGTATGATATGAACTATGAAAATTATATGTCACGCAGAGAAATGGAGAATACAGTGAAACAGCTGATGGAATGTGAAGGGGCGAATCGTAGAGCTTTGGACCCATTTCACTTGCATTATTGTAATCTCAAAGCAGCTGGTCCGTATCACAAAGAATTTGTCAAACGTTACGGAGAAGCATGGGACAAGTTGTTTGTGACTGTGACAGAAAAGTCTTATGTTGAAGTCTTTCCAAAAGATCAACTTGTCTACTTAACTGCTGATTCTCCCAATGTGATGAAAACATTTGAGCATGATAAGATCTATATAATTGGATCAATAGTTGATAAATCAATGAAGACTGGACTCTCCCTTGCTAATGCAAAACGGCTTGGCTTGGCAACAGCACGCCTTCCTTTGGATAGGTGCTTGCAATGGGCGGAGGGTGCCAAAAATCTCACTCTGGATCAAATGATGCGCATCTTATTAACACTGAAAGATACTGGGAATTGGAAGGAAGCTCTGCAGTTTGTTCCGCAAAGAAAACACGAAGGCTTTGTGGATACGTCTTCCTGGTCAAAGCAGCAAATTGACACATGGAAGAAAACACAGTTGCATGAAAAAATGGCTGGTCAAAGAAAGGCACACAAGCAGTTTGCACAAAATTTCTCCAGGCGGCAAACACAGAAAAACTGGTGGGAAGATGTGTCTTAATAGCATGTTAGCCACCCAGTGTTTGACTGATTGTAATTTTGAATTAAATCAATATTTTAACTGCTTAAACTTTTCTCTAGCTCTTGAGTTGCATGGGTGTCAGCCAAAGTGACACAAGAACATGCTTTTCTACAGAAATGAATGTGACATATTTATTGCCTGTTATTCAATATTCAGTGATAAGTTCCAGAAGTTATTCAAGAGTCCAATAATATCAAAATTTGGCAGTGCATGTTGTAACCTTCACTACTCTATTCTAGTAAGGATATTGGCTTTCAAGCTGTGGATGCCAGATGAACTTCCCTCACAATACTTAACTATAAGATGAGGTCATGAAAGTTTATATCATTCACAAGCACCCTTGGCTTCAAAAGATCCACAGACACTTATGTCCAGGGTGTCAGTAGCCCATACTTGGTAAAGCAGAATAGATTTCTTCAGCTCCCACTGGCTAGAGTTAGAGCTGAAGCAACTGAGAGTTCAGCAGCATGCTAGGGCAGCACAATGAATTTTATCTGCTTTATAAAGTTGTTGGACAAGAAGGAATCTACATTTTCTGGTAAATTGCAAATATGGCCATTGTATTCAGGTATTACGTAGATGTATGTAAATACGAGCTTAGCTGTGGTAGTATTGAAAAATAAATGGAAATTTATTTGATTTATGTTAGTTATGTGGCTTTTTTTTACAAGGAAAAAGCTAGATATTGAATGTTGATAACAAATTAGATCCATCATCATTATTGTGGCTTATGTGGTGCTTTTTGGCCCAAGGGCTAGATGCTTTGGACTTTTATCCATCCGGAATGCGCTGCCAATTTCACTGGATGGCCTCGAGCTCTTGAGTCAAGGAGGCTCCTCCGCTCCCCCGCCCTAATTCCGCTCAGTCGGTAGAGCATGAGACTCTTTAACCTCAGGGCTTGAGCCCCGCAGAGGGCAAAAAAAGATTCCTGCATTGCAGGGGATTGGACTAGATGACCCTCGTGTTCCCTCCCAACGACGATTCTCTGAAAATGACAGCGCTCCTCAGCCCTGAACGATCGGGGGTGGCTGGGGGGGGGAGCGAAGCGCGAGGGACGACGTCACGACCAATCAGCAGGCTTTCGAGGAACACCAATCCCCTTGCGTCGACTGCTAGAAAAGAAGCGGCCGCTCCAAGCCAGAAGTTGCGACCACTTCCGCCAGGAAGCGGAGCGAGCCGAGAGAGCGCAGGAGCCTCTCTAGCCGCCGCTTCTCTGCTCCCGCTGACGGTGCGAGGCGTGGGCGGGCTGGAGCGTCGACGCTGCGCATAGTCTGTGGACGCAGCCGCGGGGAGGAGGAGGTGGGGCAAAATGGCGGACGGCAAAGGAGGCGACGTGAAGCTGAAGCGGCCGCTTCTTGACGGAGGTAAACACGCTGCGTTGCTATGCGAGGCTCTGGTCGGGAGTGTGTGGGGGGGGGCGCGCGCTTGGGGCTGGGTTTGGGCGGGAGAGGTTCGAGGGCTGGTTTCGGAGGGGGGAGCGGCGGCGGGCTCCAGATATCACCTCCTTCCCTCAAGAGCCCTTGAGACATTTGGCTGCTTACCGGAGGCGAGTTCGCTGCCTCTGACAGGAGCCAAGTCGCAGCCTCGCCTTTCGCGCGGCTTCTGATGCCCCGTGGCTTCTGTGGGTGGGTGAAGGTCGTTCTGCAGACTCACCAAAATCCCGTCCCCTCCCCCCCCCCCGCCCGGGCTGCCTGAATGCTGCATTTCCCGGTGCCTCGGCTTTCCAATCTGTATCCTTCACAATTCCGCTTCTTCCCCGTCGGGAGTGGGAACCCCTCGTGGAAGACGTCGTAGTGCCAAATATATATCCCGCCCTGTGTCAGGACAAGGATTGCAAAGAGCCGCTTGGCCTGAAACATTGCGCTGCTGAAGTGCAGCTGTTTCGTAAAGCAGATGGGCGCCCGTGTAAATAATCCCAGCCCCTTCAAAACTTAGCGCAACATTGGCCCAAGGCTGCAGTCCTCTATAGACGCCACACTAGACTCAGGGGCTTTCGTGTAGCTGGACATGTGCAGGGTTTGACTACAAACACACACTATTGCCTTACAGGGATAATGCTACAGTAGTTGCTTCCTTCTGAAATTTCGCCATGGCAATTTTTAGGAATAAAAGTTACGTTTCCAACTAAATGTGTTCAACCATATGCCCATATTCTCAATTTGGCATTACAGTTTTCATATCTACTTTTCACATATACTTTTCCAGTAATAGAAGTGGACGTGTCCATTATATTTGAAAGGACGAATGCTGCTTGCTAGTTTAATAACTAACAAATGGCTTGGATGCAACCTTTCAGTATTTTTAAGGATGTTTATTGACTTTCATATTTAAAAAAAATGTCAGAGGAGTGTACCATAAAATAAAAATGAATCCAGTAAAATTACGCAATGAACAGAGGCATGTTTGCATACAACTGATATCAATGTTCTGAAAAATGCCTGGGGAGACAGAACAGTGTTAAGCAGGTGTTAGAAACCATCTTTTCTATGTATCGTTATAACTTTTAATGTCTTAAGAACATAAAAGAGCCCTTCTGGATCAGTCCAAAGGCCTATCTGGTCCAGTATCCTAGTCTCTCAATGACTATCCAGATGCTTATGAGAAGACTGTAAGCAGGACCTGAATGCAACAGTGCTCTGACCACCTGCAATTCCCAGCAACTGATATTCAGAGGAATATTGCTTCCAAGTATTGCGGAAGAACATAGCCATTGTGGCTAGTAGCATTCATAACCTTCCATGAATTTGTCTAATCCTTTTCTAAGAATGTAGGAAGGTGCCCTGTTAATCTGTATAAAGTAGGCAGTGCACATGAAGAGCTGCAATATTGGTGCTACCCACCCGCAGTATTACACAATTCCCACTGTAGACTAGGCCAGGTAACATTTTGGGGATTAACTAAGTATAATGAATGAATTGAATAATAAGAGATGGACAGACTTCCCTTTTTTTGCTGGTTAAAACAACAACACAGTAGTATTCAAATATAATGCATGGTCAAAACCCTTATTGAGTACAGGCAACTCCCGATTTGTGCAGGGGCCCCATTCCTGGACATTGCTTGTGTTGGCGAAGTGCTCATAAGCCCCCTTCTGCCATCTTCTGGGTCTGAAAATGGCCTATACATGTTTGAAAAGGTACAGGGCTGTTTGTAGCTTATTTTTTCTTGAAAAATTAGCTGTATGAGGCAGAACAGTGTCAAAGACACTGGTTGTAATGTCAGCTCTGCTTTTTATCCTAAACAATTCTCTAATTTGAGTAGCAATCCCTGTAATTTGAGTACAGTTGCACACTGTTTATGAATTTGTCAAGGGCTGCAGCCATTTCCTTTTCTTTTTGCCTGCCCTCAGCATCAAAACTTAAGTCATGTGTCATTTTAGACTTTTTATGGTGGTCACATATTTTTAATCCTGATTTCCTTCTTTGAACCTACAAAGTGCTATATAAATACAAGTGCTATATTCTTAAAAGATGTCAAGCTTTTTTCACTGAACTTCTTAACGTCAAAGGATGGAATTCAGTTAGTGCCTTTGCACTTGCAGAAGGGCTTTTGTTCCAGCAGATGCCTCTGCAAATTAGAGGGGAGGCATTTCTTGCTGATTTCTTCCTGTACCACCTTCCTTGCTATTCAGCAGGACTCCCAATTCTCTGTGTCCAGTTTTTCTGGGCACTGTTGTAGGGGGAAACAATGGACACTGTTGTTCCTTAGCAGAGGCATCTGTGATCTGGTAGATCAAAAGCTGTTCCATGGGTGCAAATACACCAATTAGATTCCACCTTAAGAGCTTTATTGTGATGTAAGCATTTGTGCTTTAAATATCAATGTTACAACTATAATCTAAGATGGATACAGTAATGAGTATAAATGGGGGCTGTTCAAAGCAAGACCTCTAAAATTATTCAGTCAAGACGTGTGCTTTAATAACTTGCTAAACCTTGATCTGAATTGCCCTTGGCAGTAGTAATAGTGGTGCCCTGTGGCTTAAAAAACTTATTTTGATTTCTTTTTGTGTAACTGAAGAATTTTGTTCTGCATTAGTCACGTGATTGGAGCTCCCTTCACTATATGTCTATGTTCTTACAGTGTGCTCTGTATAAACAGTTGTGGAGGTGCTGACACTGTAAGTGCAAAAGTCTCCTCTGCATAACAGTGCTTTATGAGGTTGCTGCTCCCATCAGTCCACTCAGTAAAAATAGCTCATCTTGGTAAGTTGTTTCGACTTCACCAGGACCTGAAGAAGAGGCAGAAAAACCTGTGAAAACTAAGACTGTTTCTTCCAGTAATGGAGGGGAAAGTTCGAGTCACAGTGTGGAGAAGCCGGCAACTGATGAAGAAACTGACGACCCCGACACAAAGCCTGCTCCTGCCAAAATGTCCAAGTTTGGGTTTGCCATTGGCACACAGGTTGCAAAGAAACCACCTGCAATATCCATCAAGCTTGGAGCAAATGTACGTTATTGGAATGTTTTATTGTGAATTTTAAAGTTGCAGTGTCTTTTTTGTGGTAGCATGCTAGTTAAGTAGTAAAAAAACAAATTAAAGCTTTTTATTTCATTATTCATTGATCAATAAACATTTAAATATTGTAACTGTTACAAACTATGTATCTGAACCCACATGCATGTCCAGCATGCATGTGTATTCATACACACACTGCCAAGAGTTTTAGGATCTTTTGCTAGAGTTATGGTGTACATCTGTTATGACTATGTGTCTACACTTAATCTTATGCCCAAAGGAAGTTCTTACACAAAAGGATTAAAGAAAGCTTGGTTTATTATATGAAATGAAGGTGACAGAATATATATATAATATTATTTATAATATTTAATATTATAAATAATATAATATTAAATAATAATAATATTAATAATATTAATAATAATAATAATAATATAATATTAAATAAATAATAATATATAATATTATTTATAATATTTATATATATATAAATATATATATATACCCGAGGACACCAAAACCTGCATTCCTGTACCCGTGAAAATCTACGAAAGCATATATATTATTATTATATACAGGCAGCAAATCCTACAGTACCGACACACTTTAATCTAAAGAGTGAAAGAATCCCTAACTAGTCTCAAAAATCTACAGAAAGTGAGTGTCGCAATTTTGCCACAGAACCCACACTAGTAGCAAGTCAAGAAATGGAAGCAGGGTAGATTATGCCTGTCTAGGTATACACAATTAGAGCATGTGTTGGCTCTTTAAGAACGCTGAGTAAGTTATTGGTTGGGACTTCAAAAGCTAACTAACAATTGAAAATCTAGGGGTTTTGTATTAATTTTAGGCAATGAATTCTAATGAGGAGGAAGGTGGGCTTTGAGATAAGCGTTTCCTATAATTCCAATCATTCTAATGTGCTAATGAATTTATCCTAGTTTCCTGTCTATTTCCTATTTTGCTTATTGGCTTAATAATATTTTCATTAGATTTACATATGATGATCTTTACACAAGGAATTAGGAGCGCTGTATGTCTCCTAATGCTTTCCAGGACACATTTGAGATGAGGTTATGCTAACCTTCTTACGCATGCCATGATCAACAGTAATAAATTGTAGAAAAAGATCAGATTGACATACACCTATTCACAATTTCTTGTGAATTGTAAAGTTGTATAAAGGTGTTTTTTTGGGGTAGGATGCTAGTTAAGCATAAAAAATAATAAAGCTGTTTATTTCAATATTAATTGATCCATAAACATTTATAATAATACACTGCTGCAAGGGAATGAAATTCTGGAAGCTATTGGTGGGTGTGGTGTTTGCTTGAAAAAATTCTTTTGAAGTTGGTGATTTTTGTTCTGACTTAGGTGCTATGCAGTACTGAGTACATAGCAAAATACTGGTGGTATTGTTTAGTTACACTGGTAAAAGATAACTACACTAATATATTCTTATATCAATAAATATAATGCATGAGCCTTGATTAAAGGTACAAATATCCATTGACAAGCATCTAAAGAACTTAAGGGGCTTATTGTTGTTTTCTAAACTCTTCCACTTTTCAGTGGCTAATGGGGATTTCCAGGTAGATTTGGGAAATACCACAAGAACCACAAATACGTATAACAAAACAAAAAACCCTCACAACACAGGACAAAAAACAAGTGCTGTCTTTGTTCTCTTTCAGAAACCTAAAGAGCCTACTCCAACCCTAGCTCCAAAAACGCTTTCTGTAGCAGCAATCTTCAACGAAGATGAAGATGTAAGTACATATATTTTCTTAGAATAGAGAAGTATGGTGTTCTCTGACCAGGACAAGTATGGGTACAGGAAAGAGAAAGTATCATATACTTCTAGTCCAATACAACAAACACATGGGATTCTGCTAAAATCTGAAATCTGTAAATGCCCTTTGAAATTTGAATTTCAAATAATTTAAACACTTTGGCATGAGGTCCAATATTGTGTCAGTGGTTTCCCCTTCTTCTTGAAGCCCTGCCCCACCTCCTGTTTGCTCTGGAGGGGACACATTTTGGTACACAGCAGGGGCCTTGCAGAGAAGGGGCAAGCCCATTTGTGAGAGCAGAAGCCAGCTGTGCCAGCAGGCACCATAGTTGGGTATCACTCTTTGTTGCCAAGCTGTCTTGAAAATTTGACAGTTGACATTTCCCCCGTTTCTGCACAAGGCTGATATACGGTACAAATCTAAAGTATTTTTCCAGCCTTCGCTTTTTTCAGACTTGGAGTAGTTTTTTATTCCTGTGTTTCTAAAACACATTACTACTGCCCCCTGGTGTGTGAAATCAATCGTCCCTCTGACTTGAATTTGAGTCTATTATCTTTGCTTCTTAATAGAACTGGCAGTAGGCAGATGAGAGAAATGTAAATGCTATGTGTTCTTTGAGTGGGGAACTTTGATCTGTTTTAGTTTTTGTCTTTGGCAGTATTGGTGATAGAACCTTGAATTTTAATTTGAGAATAAAAAAAGGTTCAAGGAAGGGGGCATGTGTCAGAAAAGCGTGCATACTTCTCCCTGGCTCAGATCTGATCCCTCTAGATCTAGAGCTGCAACTGCCTGCTTTGTTCTGAATGTAAATATAAAGTTATTAAGTGTAAACATGAATTTAGAAGAGGCTTGTAATGTGTTCGTTATTTCATATGCCACAATTTTACTCCTACTGATTAGAATTTGTAACTGTTTTCTTATGTTCATCTTTTCTTTGAAAATAGAGTGAACCTGAAGAGATGCCACCAGAAGCTAAAATGCGCATGAAGAACATTGGAAGGTAGAGTTGCACTTGCTTGTTATTTTAGGAAAATGTGGGGTGACAGAAAGATGTTCTACATAGTAGCTTTTGTAGTTTTGCTTTCTGCAACAACATCATTTCAAAACCTTTCTCAGTTTTTCTTGTTATGGCCAAAACTATCTGAGATCTTCTCATCCCATCCTGTCTTGTCTCTTCTGTCTCATACCCGCTTTTCACCCCGCTCAGGTTATGTCTTTCAGTACAATATTTTTGAAAGTTATGTAATATCTCTGAATCATAATGACCCAAAACCTGAGAGTTTATGGGAGCTAATCTGGAAAAAGTATCTTAGCACACTGAACAGTCTGTGATTGTTCATTATGCAGATACAACTTTTATTATAAACTGACTCTAAGGTCATGGTCCATCTAGCTCTAGGCAGACAAGCAATATTAATATATTGGGGTTTTTAATATCCAACATATTCAAAGTGTGTGTGCGTGTGTGTACACACACTGCATAGTATTCCCAGGTTCAATATTGTGGGCATTGTCACTAACTGCTGCTTTGTAGCTGCATAGAAGACATTTCTGCACTATATTTTTTCCATTGTATGAGATTAGTTCTAGAGAGGCATCTTTCATTGCCTCACAATGAAAGATATGATGGTGTTAACTTTTCTGCACAGCAAACTTAAGAAGGTACCTACTGCATGTTAGCAGGTTAGCATGTGCACCTGGACTTCTAAACCATTAATATGAAACTGATAAAGTTGGCTACATGCTTTTTTTTCTGTTATCACAGGGATACTCCAACTTCAGCAGGACCAAATTCTTTCAACAAAGGAAAGCATGGGTTTTCTGACAACCAGAAGTTATGGGAACGGAACATGAAATCTCACCTTGGAAATGTCCGTGAACATGATGACTAGTTGTGTATTGAGATCTGAGTGTTGGGAGAAATGGGAGGGTATGATATTAAAGGAACAGTTTCCTTTTTTAGAGTGGTGTATGGCTATTTTGGGTGCCACTTTTAAAAGTTTCTAAGTGGTGCACAAAAAAACTGAGTTTAAAAGTAGAGGTAATTTATGTTTTGTATACAGATTTCAAAGCATTTGCTAATTTTGTAGCTTCGTGCAATTAATTTCACAAGGTTATGGAAAATAAAGACATTGGAAGTGGTACCTTTTTAAGAATTTTCTTTTACAACTATTCTTATATGAAGACAGAGGAAAGGTTACTGTCTCTTTAATCCATTTAAATTAAATGCTGCTGCGCTCAAGAATTCCAGCTCCTACTTTGTAATAGATTGCTTGTCTCCTTAAGGCTACTTTTATAGAAGGGGAGTAACTTGCTATACATTGAGTTTGATAGACTCTGGCTTTCTGGTCAGCATAGAACCTGAAAAGACTACTGCAAAAAGTCATTTAGTATTTTAAACATCCATAAACTCAGACTTCTGGCTGTGGTAGTTTAGCTCTATAGTCCTGTTTAGAAACTTTGTGTAATTTCTCTGTGGCCTGTTCCACTCTTAGACATCGGTCTTACATGTGTATAAATATTTGGAAAAAGGTAAATCAGTATTTTGATTGTTTTCTTAATCATGAGTCTTGACCAGTGCTTGTTAATGTTCCTTTGTCAATTTGAGACCGATAAAGAATATCAGCAGAAAAAGGCATTACCAAAATGATGATTGTGCTTTTATCCTGCTTTAGTTTTGTTTTCAATATTTCCCATAATCCCTTAAGAGGAAAAGAAAGCCACACACAAACCAACCGGTAGAAGCATGTATCCATATTTTGGTTTAAAGCTTTAAATGCTAGAAGACCTTCATCTTGTATTTTTAAGTAAGGGACACTCTTGGATTTTCAGACAGCATTTTAATCCACTTTAGTTTTGTCATTAAAGCAATCTGTACAACATAACTTTACACTTTTATCCCCAGCTGTTTTACATTTTGTATTGCTGGAACACTGTTGAGACATAATTTCTTTTAGCAATAGAGTTTCCTGTCAATTCTTATTTCCCTAATCTACCTGGACAAATACCTAAAACACTTGACGACTTTTCAGCAGGATTTAAGTTGTGTAAGTAGTCTGGGGTTAGGTAATATCAGCAGTCACAATTGACCGGCGTAGCTGAAATAGATAAAACACTTCAGAAGCAGTATATGGGTCTAAATTACTAGTTTTCATATGTAGTGTGAATATCATGATCATATTATAGATCACATACTGTATGTTAGTCACTCTCACTTCAGCACAATGAGATTATCTGGTGAGGGAAATAGGCATCCAAGTTTTCTTTTTACAATTTAGAAGAGCTTTGACCATGTAGACATCTGTGTGTAAGATCTAAGCAGTTTTGTATTTGTATGTGAATTTTTGTTTGCAGTTAAAAATCTGTAACGTATATTTTCTTTAAAGGCTTTGTTATAAACATAAGAGATGTAAACAAGTTATTTCTCTAGAGCTGCAGTTGTTGAATTACTTGTGAAAGTTCAAGACTTTAAAAAAAGATGATTTATCTTGGCTCCTTATTATTGAAGCCAATGGCACAATTAGCCCTTAACTAACCATTAATCAGGGAAAAGGAAAGATGGCACTTTTAACCATTTATGTACCTAAACTCACCACACACACGCACACACACACACAGCCCTTCAATTTATTAATTCATTTATAGCCTTTGGGTGACCAATGCTATGGTCAGCTTTAGCCCAATTCTAAATAATAATCTTAATGTGTGCTTGTTTTCAATACCCTCCCCACCATCAAAGCAATGAAAAAGTACACAAATCCTTTACCTCTGGCCTATGATATTCTAACCTCTTGAAGTTTCACAAGAACTCTTTGAAGGAGGAAGGAAAAGTCTGGAGTATTTGTCATGATTTATTTCCAAGTTGGGGAAGAAATGGTGGGAACCAAAAGCTGTAACTTATTCTTCTTTGAGCTTTGCTTGTGCTGATGCTGTATAATCTTTAGCCATGGACTCTAGCTGCTGAGGCTAGTGTTTTTAAGTATAAAAACTTGTCAAGTAAAACTAAATTCCATGTCAATTTCATGTATTATAAACAAAGGAAATGGTATATATGCTTAAATTTACCAAGGCAAGTATGAACGCAACCTTCTTTTTTTTACAAAAACCCTTGGCTAACGTCACTGTCTTATTTGTGTGTACACAAATTTTTCTCCCTGCTACATCTGACTAGCCAAACGTCTCGAAGTGGAGAATTTATTTAAGATAAAGAATACTTCCAGATCAAAGGAGCTTCTCAAG
Organism: Podarcis tiliguerta; assembly: GCF_965153285.1. Taxonomy (NCBI): domain Eukaryota; kingdom Metazoa; phylum Chordata; class Lepidosauria; order Squamata; family Lacertidae; genus Podarcis; species Podarcis tiliguerta. The sequence goes on from NC_139537.1 coordinate 33,385,499, forward strand.
GCCACCATGAATTTCAACAAATTATGAATCAGACTTGGAAACTATTTTGAAGAGAGCAATATATAAGATGTGCTTCAGTTAATAATTTACCATCCTTTAATGAAGCACCTGTAAGTAGTATGTTTAGCTTAAGCTATCAGCCCTTCATTTTTCTGATTTGGAATACTGACCACTGAAGTGACTGCATTACTTCTACAAAAGGCAGGAGTTGCTTTTTCAATTTGTTTTCTTATCACAGATTTCTTTTGGTGTAGAAAAGAATTTTTCAAAGTGGGTTCTCATGATTCCTAGGATTTCCCAGTGAGATCAGTAGTGACAAATGTACTTGGAAAAACTGCATGTTTTCTGTTGCTGATCTTTAGTCTGTGCAGCCATTGGAGAAGTCCGGGGGCACTTTCATTTCTGGTGATGATGCCCAACAGGCATGGCTACTACCCTCCATAAACTCGGTGTAAACCTTTTCCAGTCTCCTGCTGCTGCGAGTTCCATGAGGAGTTTGGACAGGGCTTTGTGAAGATCTGAAAGCCACTACTTTAGAGGATTTGATATGTTTGCATGCTAACCTCTCTGCAAACAAAATATTTGTCATTGCTTGTTTGTCAAATAGAGGTCAGGAATGGGTGTCTAGAGCATTAACCCTGTTTTTCAGGATGCTTTTTAAAAAAGCAGCTTGCTGTCAACTGCCTTTTTCAGGAATCTGTGTGCTATTCCTGCTCCTTTGCTTTGTCTGCTTATCTCCAGATCTGAACTGGGGTACATGCTGCCAGCTCAGCAGCCTTCACCTTGATTTATTACTTTTTAGCAGGCTGAATTTGGCAAAATTTCAAGTTATGGTAATAAAGCTGCACTCACAGAGGTTTCTGAATCTCCCCTAATAGTGAAATGGTATCTAGGCAGAATTAGTAATTGGAGAGAAGAATGTGGAATGTTTGTTTAACAGCTAACAAGTTGTTATAAACTTGCAGTTCAATTCCAGCAATTGGAACTAAATTAAAACTGCTGTGTTGCCAAAATGTTGGTCTGCTCTGCTTATACAGAAGTAAAATGTGAAATAAACAGCAGAGGGCCAGAACATTTGTGTGTACATATATAGAACTCAGTATAAAATATGAAGCATTACAAATAAGTGTATGACCAGGCTATTACTCTATAAATCTAGCACTATCATACTATAGTTGGCATTATACAATAAGGCTGGTATTGCCCCCAAAGTCAAATGACAGCCTCTTTTTGCTGAACTAAATAGTAATGAGTATTTCATCTTGGTGTTTACTGTTGTTTTATTGCTTGTGATACATGAACAAGAGTATTAAAATTGTACTTTTAAATGGGTGGCAAGAGGTTACCAAGCTGAGAAGGCTCCTGTATTTCTAAGAGCTGCTCAGAAAAGGATTTCACCTAAAGCTATCATTTCATGTACATGCAGTTGCAGTGACAAGAAATGGCTGTGCAGATGAAAATTTTGGTTTGAATGAACTTTAAAGGGATAGGAGCATCACTAAGAGCTGGACCTACCATCCCTACCAACAAAAAGAAAGCATACTGTTTTCTGCTACCCATCCCATTTCTGGTTTCATGAGATCACTTACAGTATTTAACTTAGCTCGACTGAAACTGAAGTACAAAACACAAATTCCTCACTACACGCAAATTGTGAGCATGTTCTACAATAGTCCCATATCCTGGCACAATATTTTTATGTGGCTCAAGATATGTAAAATTCCTAAGTGCCACTTGCTGGTTTCCAGGCATTGGAGCAGTTCCAGTTCATGCACCTGTGGCAAGCCAGTTAGAGGTACTTAAATTCTGTTGATTTTAATTAAAATGTGTCATCACAGGTGTAACGATTGGAGCGTAGCAACATGTTTATTACACTATTTAATCAAATTACAGGTAGTATTTCAAAATCGGGAGCAAGCTTAAGTTCCCTAGAACACACACTATCATACTTTCGCCACCTTTGCTTAATATCTGGCTTGCAAGAGTTCTGGGAAACTCAAAAGCTTGCATACTGTTTTGTGCCAGCACTATTGAATCCTAAAAAATGTTTTTTTTAAAAGTTCAATATTGTATACACATCTCAGAAGCTGTCAAAATGAATCAAATCAACTGCAAGAAATAAGAGCAGGTGCTGACTTTTAAGACATACCAGTGCATCTTTACAATTGTGGAGCTCCTGTTTCGGAGGACCCACATTGTGGTTTCAGGAAGAATGAAAATATATCAGGGAATCTGTTGCTGTTTAAGTTTTGTTGTCATTTGTATATTTATGTGCCACTAAGCTGGTTTGAAGCCTTTTGTTAGAATAGCAGTAAACCTATTTTAATGAATTATAGAAAAACGTGAGACGATGCAGCAATAAGTAAACCATTTTGAAAAAATAATGTAAAACAGGCACTGGGAAATTAGGAGTGCAGGGAACAATATTAGTCATTACTGCTTCTTTCTTGGTTCAAGAGAATGTCTTGTAATTGGGCATTCCAGGGTGACGAGTTTTGCTTACAGAGTGGGTTGTAAGGCATTGTGATATTTTCCAGAGCTACTTGGAGTATGGGCAACAGATCCTAGCTTCTAATACCCCACCACTACCACTGGGTACCAGTATGGGTGTCTGGGATGAGGTTTTTAACCCAGCAGAGGAAGACTACTGGCTGCAAGATTTCCGCTCTAGTCGAAACTCCCTATTAACTTCAGTAGCTGTCAAAGCCTATGATGAACCTGGGTTTGTCCAGTGGAAGATATCTGTCAGGCATGACAGCAATTGCTAGTGCTACTCTTGCCATTGTAAGTGGTATAGTTAAGAAGGGAGTACAGCTTCGGGACTGTTAGAGCAATAGTGATGTCATCTGCTGCAGCACCAGGGTAATGGATGGTTCCTCTTTGAGGAGTTAATATTTTGACAATACCTTAGCCTCCAATACTATACTGAAACCTTCCCCAACCCTTCAGATGTTCTGGACTGCAGCTCTCATCATGGCCAATGCTTAAGAGATTATGGGAGCTGTAGTCCAAAAATCTGAAGGGTACCTGCATGCAAGAAGGTTGCTTTTCTGTAACCAAGCCAGTTGCATATTCAAGCCTGTTTATCCTTCCATTTCTCTCTCCTTCTGCGTTGTTGGCATCTGTCTCGAGAGACAATGGAATGCACCTCCAGGGGTGAAGTCAAATCGCTGCTTTAGCAGCATTGAAGTGACCTCCTTCGGGCTCAAGTCTGGGCAGTGTGTATGGAGGTTCTGAGCTGTCTAGACATTAAAAGACCCCTTGCTGATGTGGTTCAAAGGAAAGCAGAGCTTGGCTGCAGGAGTTGCTGGAAGGAGGCATTCAGGGTGCCATCCAACCATCTTAGGGACTCCACTCTTGAGGGTTTACTCCTTAGCCTTCTACAGATATCCTACAGGGCAGCAGAGGTTTAAAATCAGTTTTCCTTCTCCTAGATGGGCTACCTTCCCAGGTTGACAAGCGCCATCTGCCCCTCATGTCTGTCCACAGCACGTGCAGAAACCACCACCTTGACTATTGGACCCACTATTGGTCTTGTCCACTAAATCTGCCAGAGCCTGTATTCACATGCAGAGGAAGCCCCAACCTTACTGAGGGTTTGAGACCCATCACCAACCCTCACTTGGTTTAGCTGGCCAGTTGAAGCCATTTCCAAGGGTATGGTCACTGTTTCAGGCTGACAGCTTCTAGTAGCCACTGGTGAGAGCTGAGTGCAGGGTGGGGACCAAAGGTGGACAAATTACTACAGAAAGAGCATAAGAGGTCCTACCCCTTCCAGTTCATTACCTACAATGTAACCACTTTGTGAAAGAATAGCCTCTCCTATCCTTTGAACAGAGAAATTACATCCCAGTAGCTCTTTTCTTTTTTTCTTGCTTGTAAGTCCCTTATATAGTACCATGTACATGCATACTAATATAACAGTACAGGAATACATTTCCAGTTTTAAACAAGCACTGGTTTGTTTTTACTATTAAAAATTGTGTTTAGATTTAAGGTCAAGACTAAAATACCTATACTGTAGATTGATATAATCCTGAGATTTTAAATTTCTGCAATAGTAGGGCTTCTTGCAGTCACTGGAGGAAGCAATGTTTCAAATACATCACGACTGAACAACAAACAACTTCACACCTTTTCTCACACCAACTAGCAACATAACACAACAGTATTCTTTAACTGGCTATCCTTTGTTTAATGAAAACAAAGTGAGACAGATGAAAACTTGGACCCCTGTAAGTTAACTACTGTTGCCAGGTATCAGAATTTCAACTGGAATTTCATGATTCTTTTAAGATAGGTGAAAGCCTGAACTAGTTATGTGTACAGTAAACAATTTAGAATGTTTAGAAGCAGACATCATTACTGACACTATAATATTTTAAACAACTTTTGAGATGAAGCCGCGTTGCCACTGACACAGATGTTGCCATACTGGATCCACATGGTTGTGCTTATACCCATTCAATCGCTGGCTTGACTGTATTTTTAAAGTAGCGGGGGGGACGGGACTAGAACCTGTAGCCAAGTCTGCTCCCATTACACGTCCCTTGCCTTCATGTTTCACATGGTTACATTTTGTTTTTTTAACAAGCATACTGAGTTCTATAGTCCTTGTGAATAGTTTTCTTGAATATATGACTAATCAAGGTATACATAATTTACAGACACTAAACAATTTTGCTTTCTGCTTCAGTAAATTGTTACTGGTAGCTTTACAAGAGACAATCACCACTTACAATCTGCAGAAAACAAAGACTCAATATCCCCATTATGGGAGGAGATGCTGTACTTCATATAAGGCATTGGTTCTGTTGGTCTGTTTTTACAGAGCTTAGCTCCTAATTGATTCAGAAATTAATTTCTTTACAAATACAAACTTCAAGCCTCTATAATACATAGTAATTGGCTTGATTAGAGTTTACCGACAGTAGCTCAATATCACTGCTATGGATATAGATTTCATCCGTTATGGTTTGATAAACAACTCAATTGGAACCCTATGGTGCTCTTTTGCATCTAACTCTTAATGGCTCAAGTTTTTCTTTTTAAAATTATTAATCTTGGCAACTAGGCTTTAATTCCTTACCTCTCAAAACTGCATATACAAAAGTTAGGTTTCATGGATGTTGAAATGTACAACAAAATAAAATAACCACTCTAGGCTTTCATATACACAGAACATTCCTTAGTTTTTCTTTGTTTACAGTGCTCTTAATGAAGCATAATTGCACCAGCATATATATATAAAGTATACAAATATGTTTGCTAGTTGTAGGACATGCAATCTTAAAAGTACTTTTACAGGTTATGCAAGAGACAAAACTGAAAAAGTGCAGGAATGTACAATGCAGCAGAGATTTGCCCCAACATACACACTGGAGTACAACTCACCACCTCAGTCCTTCCCATGATCAGAATATTCATCTATATCGATAACAGGTTCATAGGTAAACTTGCAGATCAACCTCCTATCTTGCTTTTCAGTGAACTTCAAACATAGCTGAGTTTTTAAGTGACTGGCACAACTCCGTAGCATACCAAACTGCCCAACAAAGCCAAAACAGGAGTATACAGTGGTACCTCTGGTTACAGACGCTTCAGGTTACAGACTCCGCTAACCCAGAAATAGTACCTCGGGTTAAGAACTTAGCCCCATTAGCTAAAGTGGACCTCCAGAATGAATTAAGTTCTTAACCCATGGTACCACTGTAAAAGCAAACTGCAGAGGGGAAAACAAAAACTACAACATACCTAACACTACCACACCAATGACTTTATTTTTGAGATTTTACTAAGTGATTACAACTGATCAGTAGTCTTAGTACATGTCCATGGCTTATATGGAAAGTCTTTGATTTTGCGTTTTATTACAGAGGTTGGTATTACACATTCAAGAAACTCTGAGCAGTGTTCTGCAGCTATTACTGTAAAAATCCAACCAGTACGATGGTTAATACTTTGATAATTGCATGCCGCTTCACCCAGGTCACCTTCCTTATTCGTGAACTTTTGTATTCAGTCTGGATCAGAAACATGTTCTACCTCCACTTCTACAGTTTGAATGGCTTCTGTGACCTCAGTCATTTTCTGTCCTTGTTGTGCCAACACATAATTGACGACCTGCATGATACTTTGGTCAGAAAGTGTGGAAACTGTTGTACAGTCTTCAGCAGTTGCACCTGTTTCCAGTGTTTCTTCAGTCACTACTACTGTTTCAATCTCTTCACTGCAAACCTCTGTTTCTTGTTCTGGCACATCAGATGTTAGAATGCTGATGGCATGTTCTACTTGGGTTCCCTGATTATGAAACTGAAGCGTGTCCTTTTCCAGCATAATTTTACAAGGTACATAATCCCTGTGGAACTTGGTCATGTGCTTCCTTAAGGTACGGGCATCTATGTAGGCTTCATTGCATACTGGACAAACGTAAGGCCTCTCTCCAGTGTGTGACCGTACGTGGCGCTTTAAAGAACGTGCATCAGCCCAAGCCACTCCACAGGTCAGACATTCGAAGGGTTTAACACCTATTTAACAAAATAAGAAAGAAAGGAGGTAACGTTTGAAAGGCTAAGGAAAACCTACTGGTTACCAAAAGGGTAATTAAGAAATACTCCTGTATCAATTAGCTCAGACCCCCAAATTACAATAGAGCACTCACTCTTTTTTCATCTGCCCATGTTACAATATATTGCTACCAGCCACTTGGAGCGTTTTCTGCATTTGAACCTTTGTTGAAATAGTGTTTTTATTAACATTACAATACTTTCCTTAACAATTTACTGCATGGGTGGACGATTGGATCTGACCAGTGGATCAAATGGTTACCCTCCCGTATTGTGGGCAAACTTTGGCACATGACACCCAATCACCTTTTGCCCCCAGGTGTCTTCAGGAGCCCCTTTCAAAGTGCTCTTGCACAATGCTGTGAAAGGTGCTGCTGAAGAGCCAACAATCAGCTGACTGATACCTTACTCAGTGCTTTGCTTAAGGCTTTCCATGCAACACTGATCATATGTTTAGTCTGCAAATGCCCTTTCAGCTGAGCCAGGTTTCTTCCTGCCCCACACCTGAAGACATTGGGCATGTCCAAAATGGCATTGCAGGCCCAATGGGGAGCCCTAGTGGGTCTAATCAGGTCCGTGGGCTGAAAAGTCACTGAAGTCCTCTACAAAGATGTATGTAGAAAAATTATACAGAGCTAAGAAAATCATGGCAGTCTGGCTACTGCATTATAGTCTCATTTGTTCATTAACTTTTCGTCATTTTATAAATGCACCATTTATTTATACCCAGTCCATTATTTTTAGCCCATCTCAAAGCAGTGCTGACTGGAACCATTTCCCCCTTAAATTTAATGTTTTCTAAGTCCCAATTTTTGTTCATTTATTGAAACATGGCATTATTCTTAAAATTAAACTTGTCAGATTTACCCTCATGGTTGTTCATGTGTCTTCTGTACTCCCGAAGCTGGGTGAATTTTCTCCCACAGTGCTCACAAATACGTTCCAAATTTTGCTTTGCTCTTCCTTTTTTCCCATGAGTTGCTTTCTTGACATGCCTTCTGTACAAAGCTTTCTCATAGAATTCTTTGCCACACACATTGCACCTAAAAAATGAGAGAAGACAATTAGAGCAGGATAGAAAAGTCGTAAAATCATTTATAACTCTTACAATAATAAGTGTTTGGGCTGGGAAGTCATTTTTATCCCAATCAGATTACTTGGTGAGTACAAAGCTGCCTTTTAACATATTAAGAAACTTTAAGGAGCTGTAGGAAGTCTAAGCTGAGGCGATAATCAAAATATTTTATATTAATCATTCCTGATGGCTATGACACAGAATTTTAAAATATGCATCCAAAAGTCATTCCATTATGCACAAGCAGAATTACGAAGTACACACTGACTTGGCTACAGGTCTTTATCATCTGAGTATTTATTCAAAGCTTAGACTAGTTTACTTGATTTACCTGTAAGGCTCAGTAACAGAATGGGACTTCACATGAGAATACCAATCTTTTTTCCAACTATAGCACTTTCCACAGGATTGGCACTGGAATGGTTTCACCCCAAGATGCTTGTTCATGTGCTGTCGGAGATCCCGGGGTTCATAGAAACTTTTCTCACATCTGAAACAGTACACAATTGTACACATTTGGTTAAAGGAACTTACTGGGAAAGGTATCTGAGGTACAGCTATAAGCTGCATGCCTAACTAGACTGTTATTTCATGTTAATGTAACTATGGGCTGGATCTGGAGAGTTGCTTATTATTATTTATTAGATTTCTGTCCTGCTTTTCCTCCCAAAGGAGCCCAGGGTGGCAGGTTAGAATAGATACACTGAAATTAATGTTAGTAAAAAAATTTAAACCTATAAAAATAATCCCCATTAACAGGCGTCTAATACTTCACAAAAGTATGGCCCAACTTGCTATGCTACAAAAGTCTGATGACGGGCTAATCCTCTACCCTTATAGAAAACAGTTTGATTCCCTCCCCCTCCCTTTTTATTTACTTTCTTTCTTTTTTTTCTTGACAAGCAAGCTTGTTTGATTTATAGTGGTCTTAGCTACAAAGTGTAATATAACATAAAAATTTTTGTAAAAAAGAAAAGAGTCTGATTTTGAAGCCCAAATTTTCTATTGAAAAATTGTTCCCATGCCTTTTAAAGACAAATCAACTTTCCTTCCCTTAGAAACCCACAGCCACTCACTCACCCCTATGCTATCACAAGCTACATTGTACTGGGTGAGTCTTTTAAAAGATGCCCCGTGGAACATGTGTACTCTGTATCCGCGGGGCCTCTTTTAAAGGACTCGCCCTGTACAAGTCATAAGAAATGAAGTGTGATAAGAGCAAAACTCTGCTTTCACATGAAACCACATATAATCTATACCAGGGGTGGAGAACAGTTTTGGCCAGGTGGGCCAGGTCTTCATCTCCCAACCACCACTGTAACCCACCTTGGACAGATGGGCAGGACCAACCACGTGTCTGAAATCAAAGTGGCTTTGAGCAATTGGCACCTGCAAAAGTTGGTCCACGGGGGAGAAGCAGTTTGAAGGGCTTGTTCAGCCTTGTGTGCCACCCTTCCCAAACACCTGACAACCAGCTAATTGTCAGATGTTTGGAAAGAGCTGCCTGCGCACAGCGAGCAAGCTTTGGAAGCCCGGCACTCAGTGCTTGGGAAGCGCCAAGCACAAGGTTTGCAAAGCACTCGGTGCAGCGCTTCCCAAATGCCTCACAGTGAGCTGGTTGTTGGGCACTTGAGAAGTGATGTGCAGAAAGCACTTGCAAAGTGCTTTGTATGGCACTTCTGATGCGCCCAACAGCCAGCTGGTTGCTATAGAATCGTTGAGTTGGAAAGGGACCACAAGGATTATATAGTCCAAACCCTCCTGCAATACAGGATCCACAACCCTGAGATTAAGAGTCTCATGCTCTACCAACTGAGATAATCTCAATGTCAGGTGTCTGGGAAGCAGGGAGCCAAGCCTCACCCTTATCTACCCCACACATGACATCATATTTTGTGGAGCAGGCATGGCTTGCCTGAAACAGCCTGGCAGATTTCTGTAAAAGTAACATGGGAATTCATTTTGATACCCACTGAAATTGGCAAAAATATACTTAAAACATTTAAAGGCTTGCAATTCTTTTCATACTTACTGAGTACACTGATATCCCCGAATTTCAGGTTTTGGCTGGTGTTTCTTTATATGCTTGCTAAGTCCTGAAGCTCTATGGAAAGACTTTCCACAGTGTGAGCAAAAGTATTTTGATTCTCCTGACAAAATAATAGCGGCAATGGCTTTAATAGATGCTATCGTATTCAACTTGAGGCAAAAAAAAATTATTTTTAACATTAAAAATGCTTTTGAAATGCATTTCCTTGCATGGTTTTGCCTAAAATACGAGAGAAGACAATGCGAGCAAATATAACAGAAAGGAGGTTAACTGAGGAAAATAGATACTTTGCTCTCAGAGGTAGTAGCAGCTAGAGACCATCCGGGGAAGAAGTGAGCTGTTCATCTGGCCCTCCTCCACAGCTGCTGGAATTCCTCCTCTTGAGGAAGCCAGCCTTTTTTTGCATCTTTGGTCCTCAGAAGGAATCCTTTCCCACTCCAGTCTCTGCTGACTGACTGACTGACTGACTGAGAGCCCAACTAGGCTCCATCTACCAGGGAGTGTAGGCTATAACAAGACTGGAGTTTTGGAGTCCATTGTCAGCAAAATGCTATGTTTTTTAATTATGTATTTTTTGTCCTTGTTTTGTTCTTTTATGCTGTGTACTGCACTGTGATCTTCAGGTGAAAGGTGGTATACATGTTTAACAAAGAAGAAAAAGAAGAATATTCACTAGGAAAGGGAGTAAAGGCAGCAAATGGGATGAAAGAAAGTTGAGAGTAGGTAGATATGTTGTTGACAATTACAGCACAGGGGCAGCTAAGGCATGTTGCACCACACTCCAGTCTTTTTACATATGTAGGAAAAATATTTAGGCATTGAATAATTGACTAACAATTCAATGGACCAATAATTCAAACATTCTTTAGAAGAAGCCAGCTAAGGCAGAAGAAAAGAAGGAGTACAACAGGGCCAAGAAGGCATCAGAATTGTAGAGAAATTTGTAGAGATATGGTTCTGTGGAAATGGAAGAAGCTCACAGGAGATGATGAACAGTTAGGCAGTGGCTACAGAAAAGAGACTGCGGGACTACAAAGAAGACAAAGGGAAAAGCCTCACCCTGTACTACAGACAAATGGGAGATAAGTTGTGGTAAGGGATGCGGAGAAAATAATTTCATTCCCCTTTTTTAGCTGATTCAACTGTTAACACCATGAATCAGCAACAATGTTCATAAAATAAGCAATTAATATAAAATAAAGCTGAATTTAATATACCGATTCAAAGCTGCCAGTTGAAAATTGAAACAGGAGAGCTCTAGTCTCTCAGCTCCCTCATCACTTATGGCTGGAATGCTGAACTGAACTGAAACCACTAGCTAAATATTTGTGGTTTGAGTGCATTCAGTTTATACACCCATGAAAGCATAGTGCAGGTGTTACTTTTTCCTTAATAAGAAAGGGTCTCTCTCATTTACCTGTGTGAATGCTTATATGCTCCTGAAGACTTCTTTTTGTGACAAAAGACTTATCACACAATTCACATTTAAACTGCTTCTGTGCCTCATGGAGCGCGAGGTGCATCTTTAAACCGTGTTTGTAAGTAAACGACTTTCCACAAATCTGCAAGAGATCAAATTGTCAGCAAATGTTACCATCCCGCCAAACAGACAGCAACTACCTACGATAAAGGAAGCATTAGATGGTCAAGTAAGAGTAGTTTTATGGCAAAACTAGGAGACAAGAAGACAAAGGGATTTAGTGTCCAACTAAACAGATCCACTAGTGCAACTACCTTTGACTGCTGAAGGGATTTCATCTCCCTCTCCTCTCCTCTTCCTGTGCCCCCTTAAATCTGTTCTGGGGGGCTTTTGGGGAGTGCGGAATGGACATGTGGGAGAAGAGAGGGTGGCAAACCTCCCATGTGAAAGCAGAAATCCTTGTGCTAGCAGATCTACTTAGTTGGATACAGCCCACAATTTGTACGTGCAGAAGTAGTTTAGCATTTCAGTGATGAAGAAAAAACTTATTCCAGTAAAACTCAAAGCTCCAGAGAGCACTTGAGAAATCTTTTTTAGGTAATGCATACCCTTTAATGACAGTGCAAACTGAGATAATAATTGATGAGCTTAGAAACCTAGCATGACCAATTCAAATTTCAATCTTGAAAATTGCAAAACAGAAAATAAACGTAGCAAGTCTGCCTACTAAACTCCCAACACCTATGGTACACCTGCAAATGTAATTAGATGTTTTTATAATCAATGAAATCAATCGCTACTGTTCTGCTCACATAATAGCTTTTGATCCAGTGGAGGCATCAGCTAAAGTAAGAAAAGGCGATTTTCTCCCATGTCCATTCCCTCTGCAGCCCTCACAACCCTCCAGTGGGTTGTTGGGAGGTCTTGAAGAACAGGTTGCTCAGAATATTTCAGGAGCGCAGAGACACCACTGCTGGATCAAAAGCTGTTCTGCCAGTGGAGGGGCAGCATTGGATTTCACCCAATACATATGAAAGCCAAAGTGGCTGGGTGATATCAACATTAGTCGCAGAGCAGACACAATGAAATCAATAGGCTTCAGTAACTTTCCTCAATTGATTTCAACTCTACTCTGCGAGTTCAAACTGAAATCTAGACCTTTAGGATTAAGTAAATGAAACATGGTGGCCATAGCATCCACCTTTTTGAAGTATTGCAGAATCAAGATTTTAACTATGGTTTATAATTCATGAAAGGTTTCACAGCCTAATACTGAGGTTTTTCAAGGCTACATTAAAACTTAACACAAAGTTCCCATCCACTTTTCCTTCATTTCAGCAGTATTCATTGTTATGAATTCTGTCACTTTCAGATAGCAATTGAACTTCATATAAGCTTTAAGCCACGTGGCTAAAATATCGCAAGAAATACATCAAAAATGTGAGACCATAAAGCATTACTTTTACCTTACATGCATGTGGCTTGACACCTGTATGTTTCAACATATGGATTCTCAGAGAGTAGAGTTTAGGCAAACTTCTTCCACATATATCACAGATAAACTCCCGTTTAGTTCTGCCCTTCATAGCTGCACCACTCTCCTCTATACTGGCAGTTGCAACAGTCACTTCGTTTTTTCGGGTATGGCGAACAAGGTGGGCTCGCAGCGAGGCACCATACTGAAACTCTTTTTTGCACAGCTGAGAAACATAAAATTGTTTTGATATGTCACTTGAAATCTTAACACTAAGAATCAGAGATCAACATTCATACCAGTTTTGTAGCTGGAAGAGTTCTATCCATCTTACTAGATAAGGGACTTACTTCCAGGTTTGCATACCTTACAGATAAAAGTAATGTATAAATAGCAATGCATAGACCTGACTAAGAGATCTGTGACAACTCAAATTCTAAAAGTCTGTTCCACTTTATACATATTACAAATTGCAGACAGGAATGGCGACAACATTTGTCTTGTAACACTCCAAGGTTTAGATTCATAGTCTCTACGCTATCTGACTGGAGAGCTGAAACATATTTAAGAGCAGTGATGGGAGTTTAAGTTGGAATTGTTATCTTTTGAGAAACCATGCTGGGAGATTATTGCAGTGTTAAATGCCAAATGGATTATCAAAGGGAAGTGGTAGGCTGTACACAACTCAATTAATCTAGCATTTAAAGAATAGAGAGATGTTAGACATGAAACAAGAACTGATGCATGGAAATGACTATGTACTCATTCCCTAGCCAGGCCAGTTTCAGCAAATTTAAAGGGAAATTTTAAAATTTAATAGCAATGGAATTTAAAACCATACACATTAAACCTGATTTATAGAAAAGGACAGGACAATTGCTGGAGCTGTGGGATGACACAGACAGATATTTTTGCACATATATTGGGAATTTCCTATCTTTCAGAACGTTTGTAATATAATCAGTTACAAAAACACTAGGGTACCCTAACCCTTGGTATCCTAAGATACTACTGGGGTTATCTAAAAAACACAGTTCCAGATGTCAGTTTGCTAGAAGCAACCAAACAATTTTAGCAAAAAACAACGGGGAAACAATGCTCCTCTAACAATACTGTATATTGGTTTGAGAAATTATGGTTTACTGTGAGACTGTTTAAATTAATATATTCTAGGACAACACAGATTAACAAAACCAACAGATTTATTGAAAGATTGTCTATATTTCTTAAGTTATTGAATGACAAATCTTAGGGAACGTTCAGTTGCAGGATGCTTTTAACTTATTGTTAACATTTACATAACACTTGAGCCGTTTTTAAACTCTGTATTAAATGGTAATTTGTACAATTAAAAAAAATTAAAGTTAAGTAATAAATGCATGAACAAGCATTGCTACAGAAGTGCCAGTTTAGAGTAATTTTAAGGGGAAACTTACCGGACATTTAAAATTCTTTGTCCTTTCATGCTTCAGAGTGTGCATTATAAGAGCATAACGCCTCTGAAAAACCATTCCACATTCACCACATTTGTGCTGAGTTTCTGTCTCACTGTGCTCTGAAGTGTCTCTCTTGGGCTGCTTCATCTTCTTGCCTCTTTGCACTAGCTTCATGGCAACCTAATTGAAAAGGATTGGTTACAATTAACATTACATGGGGGGAGGGAGGAACTGTAAAATCAACAAGCCGAGTGGAATAGCAACGGAAGTTTTCTTTTAAAATATCTCATCAATTTTAGCAAAGGGACATGAAGAAGATATATGTGATATTCCCCATAAAACCTACATGCTCGTATTAGCTCAATTCAACAACATGTGAGCCCTCTTCAGACATGTGAGCCCTCTCCACAGGAGCAAAAGCATCTCAGGTTATTCCAGCACCTGTTTTCTGTGTGTACAGCACCAATGTATGTTAACACCAAAGCGTTTCTGTGTACAGCTAGAATTCTACGTGATTGGGGACCTAGGTCACACTGAAGTCTTCACATGTACAGCTGTATGTCTGCCATATCCTTTGCTACAGATGTTCATGCTGTACATGTAGACTCCAAGGAGCGACGCTTTTTGGTGCATGCTCACCTCTATATAGAGCAACGTAGAAGCTGCAATGACCAAAGCGTTCAATAATGGAGCACAAATCTAATTTTGAATTCAGATGTCATGGTGAAGCTGTGATTACAGCTTTCTTACACATTACCAAACCACTCTACAAGTAGTTTACATATAGGCTGTGCTTACTCAAGGCTTCTACACATTAATTCATAGGTTCTCAAATGTTGCAATAAGCCTCCTGAAAGGAAGAAACAACTTAGGGCATATTCATAGTGAAATTATCATCATCACCACCACCATTTATTAAATTTGTCAGTCGCTTTATCTTGCCCAGGCCAAAGCAACTTCCAACCAAACAAATAGACGATAAACCCCACACAGATATATTTCAATGAAGAGGAAACAGATATATATTTAAAAAGCATCTCAACCACTTCTAAAAGGCCATAGATAGCTGAAGGCAAAGTCCTGGTTATAAAGGAAAGGTTTTGTTTGCTTGGTGCCTAAAGATATATAATGATGGCAACAGGCGAGCCTCCCTGGGGGGAGCATTCTATAAACAGGGAGTCACCAGAGAAAAGGCCTGTACTCAGGTTGCCCCCCTCTAGGCCTTGATATGGGGAAAAGCGGTCCTTGAATATCTCCTGCATATCTTTGTAGTGAATTCACATGCTCTGGCAAGGCCCTGTTATGTCTGCCCCTGATATTAAGGGTACAGCAGGAAGCAGCGAGATCGCAAATGGACAGTGGAACTGGAATTGTTTTCTTGTACTGTTGAATTTACTTTTGTTGACTGTTTTAATCATTACATCTGATGATGTTACGATTTTGTATACATCACATCTTTAAAAAATATTTTTTATTGTAAACCACCTTGGAAGCCTTGCTGGGATTGAAATGCAAGAAAGGGAAGCAAAGATATATCCTTATTACTATGAACAAACAAACAAGCAAACAAATAGCTCAGTGGACACAAAGAAAGTTTTTTGGACAGTAAGATTTTGAGAATACCTGCTGAATGGCTGATTTGGCTGCCGGCTTTCTATTTTGTAGTTTTTTCTCAATGCCCTTGTGCAACTTGATATAGCCTCCCTCACTCACAGAACGCTGACGTAGCTTGCTTTTGTAGGTGTCATCTTGACCGGAAACTGAGGTCTCTGACTGAGACTGAGGAGTGCTCTGCATTTTACATGGCCTGCCACGTTTGCGCTTAAGTCCTTCCCGATTATCTTCAGAGGCGGCATCTGCATTTGCTTCGCTGATCACGTTTTGTTCACTTCCATCGTTCTGATCGGTATCGCTTTCTGCCCGAGTGCTGATAATGACTTGTTCTGCTGCTGGAGGCTCTGACTGCACTACAGAAACAGTCTGACTTGCAGTACATTCTACGATTTGGGTTTTTTCTTCAGTTTCGGTCATTTCTACACAAGTAGATTGCACTAGAGGCTCTGGAGGATTGTCCACGAGAGGCTCTGAAGCAGTTTGCGGTGCAGCCTCAGGCGTAGCCATTTCTTCCACATCAGTACTCGAACATGTTCCATTCACAGTTGCTACAGCATCTTCTGTAGGTAAAGGCTGCTCCACGGTGTCCGCTGGGTTCAATGGGCTTTCGTTCTGCTCTGAAAGATTCTGAGCTCCCTCACTTTCATTCTGCTCTAAAAGAGTTTGCGCTACCTCGACTATCTGAACATCTCCTTTTTGGTACACTGTGATTTGTTTATCTTCCATTTGCTTGTGCACATTTTCACAGATTTCCAGGACTTCTGTCATGACGAGATGTTGGGCCAGCTCAGCTACTGCTGCCATATTGCAGAAATCAAACGTCAGCTCTGAGGTATAAGCAAATTCTAGCAAAGGGAGGAAGCTGGCCTTGCGAAAGCCTGCAACAAATAAGGAAGAAGGTGACAAAAGGGTTTTATAAGAGATGATCACTATTTAGAAATAAATTGCTGGTTCTGTTCATTACCAGCTAACTATAATAACAGCCTCAAACCATATGAACAAAGTCCTCAGGGATAATTTTTGATTTGTATGACCACATTCTTGGAGTTCTGAAGAGAAAATGAATACTGCCAGGAGAAATTATGCAACTTTGGGAGGAATACCTTAGAAGTGCAGCTGAAGGATTTTAGAAATAAGACAATGTGTGCCCTATCCATATGACAGTCCCAGAAGCCTCTCAAAGTAAAAGTTGCCTGCTCTGGTCTCTACTGAATAGGAACCCCTAACATATTTTCAGAAGAAACTATACAAGCAGAAAGAGAGATGTTCCATTTGTTTGAAACATGCTTAAGAGGCTTTTCTTTAGCAAAATGTAACACTAGTTTCTTTAAGTTCACTTTGTTTTAATGTCTTATGTTTCTGGCTGCGTGATTTCTAAATATGGGCAGTATAGCAGTATATTATTCCCTGTATTTGGGATCTAATGAAACTTCTCCCATACACTCTGGACAACCTCCTTACTCACATATCAACAGCAGTAGTTCTGTGTCCCTGGCACCTCCGTCCTCTACTACCACACCCTGTTAGCTCCTCCTGTTTCTGCATATGAAATGCCAGCAGAAACAAAGAAACTCTGGGACTTAGTTCTGGAGACAGCATAGCATACTGAATGGTATGCATGTCTTGAAGGGCAGCCCTGCTGGATCAGGCTATGTATATAGCCCTGCATCCTGCTCACAAACAGCTTTCTGGCCTTCCATCAAGGTTGACCATTCATACATATAATTTCTATACCACACTTCATCCAAAGATCACAGGGCGGTTTATAACATGGCAAGCATCAAACAGGCTCATTTCAGCAGTGACCCAACATCTTGTGGAATTTTCTCTGTAGGGAAGTATGTATGGCCTTGTTGCTATTGGCCTTTCAGCATATCTTTACAAACTTCTGTTTTGTTCAGAGTTTTATTAATTGTTAATGTGTGTCACTGCTCTCTGCTGCTTTTATCTGGTTATTTCAATATTTTTGATCTGTAATTAATATACTTAATAAAGAATTACTGTAAGCCTTGGGGGAGTTTCTTGTCCTGAAAGGGCAGGGTAAAGATCTATTAAATAAATAAACCAGCTGGGGAAATTTGTCTGACTAAATCAGCTACCTATCAATCTAAGCAGAGTATGCAAACAGACAAAATGAAATCATTCAGTCCTCTTTGATGGTGTTGGGGGTGGGGGGACGGGACAAGACACCCTACAGGTTTTCAACATCTTTTCTATTTAACCAAACAAATTCTGAATAGTCCCCCCCCCAAAAAAAACCCCATTATTTATGGGTTGTTGTTTTTGCTTAGATCAGTTTACCTGAAAGATCCACCACAGCTTCATGACTGGAAATAGCTCCTTTTTCGATGAAAAGTTCTCTGAAGTACTCACTGTTGGCTGCCAATATAGATTTGTGTGCTTTGTGCACTTCACCTTCAATAAGCAAAGTAACATCACAAAACTGACTGGAAAGCCGCTGCTGATTCAGTTGGTTTAAGACTGACAGAGAATGCTTTGGAGAAGTTTGTTTCACAAGACCTTTACTATCAACCTGGGATTTTTTTTAAAAAAGAAAAAGTAACAAGCAGTGTGTTTAAACTTTGTTTACTTGTAAATCCTAGCTTAAATCTTTTATTTACATCATTAAGTAATACAAATATAAAATAAACCTTGGTACCAGATTGTATAAAAAGTTACTTACAAAAACAAGCTCATGTTTGGCTATTGGCTTCTTTTTCACAGGTTTTGGCAAAGCTGCTGGAAGCGACGCTGAGTTACTTAATTCATCATCTGTTTCATTACTATCTTCGTGAGATATTGTGTCTAAACCTAATTCTTCCAGCATTTCAGAAGGATCAGACAAAGATCTGGAACGATCCAATTTTTCCTGGCATTTGCTACATTCCTTAATATAATCTTTAACTTGCTTCAGAATACCTAAAGAAAGGCATGCAAAAAACAAACAAACAAACAAAAAAACCCCATTATAAATATTGCTTCGTTGATGCAAAAAAGGATGTATTCACCTTTGCCCTTTCAGGTAATATTCAGCATGTAATTCTAGAAAATGACAACATTTGTCTTTCATTTTGATGATAATTCCACTCAGACTGTATGGAAACAGAATAATCAAGAATCAACAATTCCACCTTCTACCAGACCCCCTTGTGTGACTTAGTGCAAATCAGAGTTGCATGCATGAATTCAAGGCATCCACTCCTTCAAGCTGCATCTCAATGTTGCTTACTTGACCCTTCCTCCTGATCCATGTGCCAAATCATGATAATGATGCACTCGCTGAAAGCTGCACACATATCCATGCAACATGGGCCTGCCCACCGCTTTTTTTCTTTTGCAATCCCCACACTTTGGAACCAACAGCACAGGAAGTTCTTCAGCAGATATGTCTTTGTTAGATGGATTGCCAAGTCACATTCTTTGACCCTCTGAGAAATGCTCCTGGTTCACAAGCAAGCCTGTGCATAATGCTGCTAAAGGTGTTTTTCTGTCCTTTGCAGACAATGTTTAGAGTCTACAATCCCTACCAAGTTGGTCCTCTGCCTACACAGCAGTGAGTTGCTATATTTATATGCTTGAAGTTGCTGGTCTTCTTTCTGTGTGGTCCTCCCATTACAGGCTTTTAAAAACAAACCCCAAATAAGATGCTAGATATACAAGGAAAACCCCATATTTTGAATTAAAATATTCTTAATAATTGTTTTTAAACCATTAATGTCTCTGCAGGTCCACTGTATTAGATCTTCTTTGAAACAGTTATATTATCTAATGAACACATTAGCCCATTCCATACAGCTGACTATCCACTTAACCATGTTAATGTCTACTCTTGTTTTTGCTCTTTATAGTTATGCAAAAGAAAAAGAAAAAACCTTGCAAAAACAAAGTGTGCTTCCAAGATTTAAAAAAACAACTTGCAGTCAACTCGTTTACTCATTTTTTTCATCTGGAAATAGGAACTTACTTGAAGATCTGCTGAAATCAGCAGAACTTGTTTCCCATTGAGCACAGCTGAAACTAGACTTCCCATCTAGGCATGCTACTGACCACTTGACTATTATAATACTTAGTAAGATAGTGCTTGCCACACCGAGCCAAATCATGGCTTAGAACGAACACTAAGGCTCCTGGAGAGGAGACCCCAGCCACCATGCTGCTCCTAAATCATGGTTTAGGTCTCCCAGTCAAATCATGATATTGCTTGGTTACAGGATAAACCTTGGATAGAGCCAAACCGTGAGCCTTGGGTTTGGCCAACATGCTAAGCCAAACTATGGCTCAGCTCAACATGACAAATAGGAAAACAAACAGGGAGGACAAGTGGCTGGATTATCTTAGTTGGGAGTGAGAACCAGATCAGGGCAAAGCCCTCTGAACACAAGTGAGCTATGTAAAATGATAAACGTTAAAACAAAAAGGAGGCATCTACCTAAGTTTCAAAATGTATTGGGGGGACGGACACTGAGCTGAAGACACCTGAAAACCACGTTAGTGACTGATTCACCTTTTTCACTTTAAGACTCGGTGCCACAGGCAAAATCCACAAAGCAGCCCACCATCCTTCTTGTCAACATCGCCCACTGACTGCAAGGGATGCTGCACTGGGGCCGGACAGGCTACCTTAACCACAGGCGAGCACATGCTCACTCGGGTGCATTCGGTGGGGGATTGTGTGTGTGTGTGTGTGTTTAAGCGGAACCCCTCCTCCTCCGAGTTCGTCCTAGGACACAGCCAACCCCTCGCTCCCCTCCGACCCGTCTTGCAGCAGCTCCGAGGAGGCGGCGGCGAGCTCCGTCCGCCTAGACCAGGGGCGGCGCTCCTCGCTCCAAGCCCGGAGCAGGAGGTGTGGCGGGCGAGTGGCGCGCGTGTGGCTTGGCTCGCTCGGGCCCGGAGACCCGTCGCTTCCCCGCTCAACCCCCCCCCCCTTTCCCCGCTCACCTCGCCACCAGTAGCGCTTGGAGAGGCGCTGCCAGGTCTGCAGGCGCGTCCGGTGGGCGCCGTCGGGCTCCAGATGCGCCGCTCGGATGAGCCGGGCGCGTCGCTCGGCCTGCAGCACCACCTCGAGCTCGGCGAAGCGCTGCTGGTCCCGCTGCCGGCGCTGGTAGTAGAGGGTCCCGCCGCGCACCACGTAGCAGGCGGCCGCCTTGCGGATCTTGCGCTTGGCGTTGCCCTCGGTGCCCGGCGCGTAAGGCTCGCGCTCGTTGGTCAGGTAGCGCAGGATGGCCAGGTAGCTCTCCTCGCTCGACATGGCCGGGCGCGCGAGGGAGGGACGCCCGCCGGGACCTTGCCCTCCTCACTCGCTTTCCCTAGGCTCGCTTCTTTCTCTAGCCCCCACGGAGGCGGCGGGAGGATCGGGACAGGGGTGCGCACTTGGGGTCCCTCGGAGGCGAAGGGGGACGGGGAGGCTGGGGTGGGGGAAGCGTCTCCTGTCACAGGTTGCCACGAAGGAGACGGGACCGGGGTGGCTGGGTGGGAAAAGCAAGAACGGGGAGCAGGGGGGTGGCGGCGAGAGTGATGGGGGGGAAAGCAAGTTGCCTGGTGGGGTAAAAGCAAGCCGTCGGGTCTAGACTAGAGTCAGGCCCCAGGGGGTGGAACTGGAGTTTCGCGGTCCGCGGCGACGGGTGGGAGGAAGAAGCTCGGGCAGCAGGATCAACGGAAAGACAAAATGGCTGCTGCACAAGCGGAAGTGAGGTCAGGGATAGCTGTCGCCTAGCCCTCAACGGAGATGAGGGAAGGGGTTTGGGGGCGGGGGAAATGCCGCCATCTTTGGAGCGGGCAAGTAATGCCTGGTTCAGCTCGGGTTAGTGGCTGCTTAAACGCAGGCGATGTTAAGCCGGTGTTTCGGCTGCCGCCGCCATCTTTAAAGCAGGCAAAATATCCCATCCAAACGTTCCAGTGTACTTAACCGTGTTTGTTCTTTTATCTAAAGTACTCGTATGGCTGCATAATAAATTGTGAAGTCAATGTAAAGTAATTTATTGAAAGGTCAATAGCTAATTTGTTAAATTGCCTCGTTTGAAGATTGCTGACTCTTTGGTTTTAGATTTCTTGTTCTGTTGGATGAGAACTCTGAAGTCATTAGATAGGGACAACTTTGGAGCGTCTAGCTCAGTTTCATCTACGGTACTAACAAACGACTCGTCCTGTTAAAAAAATTGTATTTAAGTGTTGTAAACAAAAATTGCCCTTTTCCCTTATGGGGTATCCAAGAGCCCATATAGAGTCCTTACATAGGTTCCCTATCGGTAGGAGAAGATAACAGAGGCCAACCAGAGAATATTGAGAAGCAAAGCAGCTAGTAAGCTTCATCTTTATTGATCTGTTGCAACAGGGTGCTCCCCTCACACGCAGGAGAGGAGGAACGCAGAAAAATGGCGTGCAAGGCCTTATAGACTTTTGAAATTGCCACCCTGTAGATCAAGACCACCCCCAGAAACATCATACATACATCACAGAAGGGGTGTAACCTAAGACCACCCCTCAGATACATCATACCTACATCACAGAAAAGGTGGTCTAAACAGAAATTTGAACTTTTTTCTCCTGTCCTTGTTTATCTCCTGTCTGGCAGGTTACTTGATTGGATTACCTGGGGAGCCTGGCCAATCTTTTGTAATGATAAATACTTAGTTTCTGGGCCTTATCACAGGCTCACACCCTATTCAAACACAGACATACCCTTAAGACAGGATTTAGTGAAGGAAAAGATAATGGGGAGGCTTTTCCACTTTGACCTTGCAGAGAAAACATTTGCTCAGTTTAGGAATCAAAATAGCTTCAGGTCGGTCTTCCTGTGCTGATCTATGTACGTGCGGTTATGAACATTACCATGTACGTAAGATCTCAAAATTCCTATCACACAAGGCATGTGCTTTACCACTGCTCTTCTGAACTTTCTCCCCACTCCTTAAAATAAGACCAAACAATTGAGAATATGGAAAACGAAATTACCTTTATGTACTGTATATAATTGATATACAGTATAAGGTCTAGTAACAGGCTACACAAGTACCCATCACAGATTTCTGTGCAATCTGAAGAGTACTATTAAGGTTCTGCTCATATGCAGATAAGCAGAACAGCAAAATC
Organism: Podarcis tiliguerta; assembly: GCF_965153285.1. Lineage (NCBI taxonomy): Eukaryota > Metazoa > Chordata > Lepidosauria > Squamata > Lacertidae > Podarcis > Podarcis tiliguerta. Next base: position 33,408,223 of record NC_139537.1, read on the forward strand.
CTATACATTTTTTATTCAGCTCTCAAATCTTGATGGAACTTCCTTGTGTATGCATAGAATTGTCTCTTATAAACCCATCTATTTCAACATAGTATCAGGCAGGATCACCTAATGGAATCAGTCAAGGTAGTGGGTAGGGTGCAGTGTGTCTGAAATATAGGCTTGCAGTAATGGAATCCTAAACACACTTGCCAGGGGAGAAGTCCCTTTCAACTCAATGAGTCTGATTTCTGAATAGTTGAGAAAAAACGTATATGGGAATCTAACACTGGCCCTGAAAGACCTATATTGGTTCCCAGTATGTTTCCGAGCACAATTAGAAGTGTTGGTGCTGACCTTGAAAGCCCTAAACGGCCTCGGCTCTGTATACCTAAAGGAGCATCTCCAACCCATCATTCAGCACCTTCTGGCGGTTCCCTCACTGCAAGAAGTGAACCTTGCACACCCAGTCTTAAAGGCACAAGGGAGCTCAGAGATGGGGTTTCTCCAGGGGAGCCTGCTCTACTGCTGTTTCCAGTCCAGGCTGCCTGTCAGCTCCGCCATGCGCTCCAGGCTCAAGGGGATCCTCTACCATTACGCTCACCACTTGAGAGGTTCTGTTTAGAATACTTGATTTGGGGGTCAGATTTGCACCATCGTTTAGAAAAAATATGAAGGAGTATGGACAGCAAATCGGAGTTAAATTTATCCATCCTGCAGTGGATTTTAGATTCACATGAAACATTGAAGGAAGGCAGAGATAACAGGGAGAACGTAAAGTGGAGTAGAATTTAAGGTGAATCAATCAAGGTGTGTTTGAATATAAGCAGAATGTTACTTGTTTTCTTTTGTAGCTACCATTGGATTTTACTCATCTTTTGAATGTTTTTTAAATACCAGTTATAAAATTGATAATTTAAATGTTTTATTTTATGTCTTCGTAAACTGCTTATACTATCGTTACAATAAAGCGGTATAGAATTTTTTCTTAAATGTTCCCTGACATCTTTTTGCATCGTAACAAAATAAACACTAGCGTTTCTTAACTTACAAAAGGCATTTTTAGTTTTTTTCACAAAAATCCTTCCTTATCATTCTAGCCATTATGCCCACCTTTCTAGTCATTAATGAAGTATAAATTACTTTTAATATTTAAGGTAAGAAAATTACACAAAATCCCCAGAAGTGAACAAGAAACAGACAGTTTACATGTCAAATGTTTATTTCATGTAACCAAAGCAGTCAAAAAAGTTAGCGTTTTCCACCAACACGAGGAGCAGAAACTTTTACAGGCTTCATGATTTTTTGCTTTGGAGCAGCCTTTGTAGGTGCCTATGAACAGAAAAAAGAACTAATGAGAATACGCTACTTGGTTATTTATCACTGTAAATTAGGTCAATAATTGTGAATGCACAAATTGAAATAAAACGCGTTTAAAGTGAAAAGACAAGTTCATGCCTGCTATTTAACAGGGACAATAAAGGAAGACAACCCCACACTATTATCTTATTCCCAACCAACGGAAGTAACATAGGAGAATGTGAGCTATACCCCTTGAATAAACTGGCAGACCTGAGGATCAACCAGACAACAGTCTAAATTTCACTTTAATTCTTTTCAAGCTTACTGTGGCTGTTCCCTGTATGGAAAGGATCACTCAAGTGTTGACTTTGCATAGCTAGAGATAGGAATGAGACCCATGTGCTGCCAATACTCATGGCTATATGACACTTACCTGCTCCAAAGCAATTAATGAACTACTATTTTTCAATTATGTTTGTGCCCTGATCAGATAGACATGATACAGGACAATTACAAACATGCTTAATAATTAAATTTAGGTAAAAATAGATCAAATGGTTTAATAGTCTACTCCTGTTGCATGTTTACTCAAACAGAGCCCCAACACGATGTAACGGTTAGAATTCTGGGCTTAGAAGGTCTACTTGTGTCATCTTTTGCACCTTAACCAACAGGGCTTCTCAAAGGATAACTGAAGGAACCTCAATGTACAAAATCCTGAAAGCCAGGAAAAAATAAAAAATGGGATGGTGCAAGAGATTTAGCAAATTAATTAGAACAGATATTTTCATGGGATTATTACGCAACACAGAAAAATGCTAAATTAAAGGCCATATTTTGCTTTTGGAGTTTTAAAGAACTATTAGGAGGAAACTCAGAAAGCACAAACAACTTCTCATCTTTAGCTGTTCTTTGGGTAAACATTACCTTTGTTGTGGAGGGTACAGTTTTCTTAGTAGCCTGCTTAGCCTTCTTTGCTTCCTTGGCAGCTCTGTAAATAATATTAACAGGAACAGACTTAGTGTTAAGAATAAATGCACAATTCACAATTCAAAGTGTTGGTGCTGACCTTTAAAGCCCTAAACGGCGTCGGTTCTGTATATGTGAAGGAGCATCTCCACCCCCATCATCCAGCCTGGACAGTGAGGTCCAGCTCCAAGGGCCTTCTGGCGGTTCCCTCGCTGCAAAAAGTGAGGTTATAGGAAACCAGGCAGAGGGCCTTCTTGGTAGTGGCACCTGCCCTGTGGAACGCCCTCCCAGCTGATGTCAAGGCAATAAGCAACTATTTTACTTTTAAAAGACAACTGAAGGCAGCCCTGTTTAGGGAAGTTTTTGATGTTTGATGCTGTATTGTTTTTAATATTCGGTTGGAAGCTGCCCAGAGTGGCTGGGGAAACCCAGCCAGATGGGCGGGGTATGTATGTATGTATGTATGTACGTACGTATGTATAAATATTATTATTCATTGCTTTCACATTCCAGAATGGATTAAGAAATAGGCTTAGTCTTCAAATACAGCAGAATGAGGTGACAGTATTGGCAAGACCAGTGGTTTTCAACCAGTATGCCGTGGCACCCTGGGGGTGCCTTGAAGGATGGTCAAGCATGCTGTGAGCAACACTGGCCTCTGTCCCTCTTTCCTTCCCTTCCTGCTCTGATGCCCTCTTGTGTCTCTGCCTCCCCAAGGCTTGAATGGCTGTTTGTTGCAGCAGCCCTGGCTACAATCTCCCCAGGCGAATGATGCCTCTGGGTCTGGCCAGGGGGTGCTGGTTGCTAGGAGCAAGCCCAGCCAGCCCTTGCTGTTAGGAATAGACAAACAAGTGGGAGGCCAGGCAGGTTCCACGCTAGCCTTGCTTATGCTTGCTGTGTGCAAGCCCTTCCTGGGAGCTAAGTGCACAGTGCTGAAGGGGAGCCTTTCCGCCATGCAGGTCTGGCAGCCCCCGCTGCTGCCACCCAAGGTAAGGTGCTAGCCTCACATTCACCTCTGGCCAGTCTCCTTTGGGCCACAAAGGCTGGGGGCATCCTCTTCCCAGGCCCTTGTGGGGCAGTGTGAGGAAGCACCTCTCTTTGGGCGGTGTGTGTGTGAAGACCAGGGGCGGCAGCAGCGGCTGCCCAGAGGACTCTCAAGGAGAGGAGGCTGAGGGAACACTCCACAAGGGAGGGTGTTCGAAAAAGGTTGAGAGGCTGCCAGGTATACAGGCAAGAGGTGACATAACTGGGCTCCTGAGCCCCACAGGGGTGTTGCAGAAAGAAGGCAGCTGGACAAGGGAGCCGTGGACTCAAAGGTTGAAAACCTCTGAGCAAGACTATTCCTGACTATAGGTAGGCAACCCCATTTTTGAGCACTTCCTTGCAAACTTAGGATAGAATCTTTCCCAGCTGTGTTTAGCTCTCTTTACAGAGTTTATTGAGAAAAAAAGTGGAACATTGAAATCTGAAACTGCCTACATCCCATCTCCTATATGCAAAGACTAGGTTATAAAATGCATTACTTCTTTTTGTACCATTTTACACAAAGCATAATAACAGCTTTGAATTATTTTTCTTACTATCAATAAGTATATTTTATAAAATAAATACACAAAAATTAAAACAAGGCTAATTACTTCACTGCCCTACTTTTACATCTGACACTCGAAAATGGTATAGACTGCTTTGGGGATTATCCCAGACCCTAAACTTGGGAGGAGAACTAATATAGCCTGTGTTGCATTGTCCATTGTGAGGGCTTTTGAAATTGGTGTAGCATGGATGAACCCCAGCCCTCCTCTTGAGGTTGGGGCAAGGAATTGGGAATGTCTCCATATGGTATTGGAGACAAGTTCTCATCGTTGGGGAGTGGACAAGATCCTGGCAATCACATTTTTTAAATGCAGGCTAACCAATATTTAACCCAACTGTGAAAAATGGAGTCTATGAGGTGTAACCTGTTTACATTCAATCAATGATCACAATGAAAGCAGAAAATAAGTTTTCTGGCTGAATTCACTAGTGGTTTAGTTGCCTTTAATTGTGTTAGCAAATTTGTGTTTTAATATTGTATAATTGATTATTGCATTGCTTGTTTATTTTATCTTTTGTTTCCACCCCATCCCCACAAAATATCTATGTATTAACAGCATAATTTTAAGTAAAATAAACAAATTTTAAAATAATTGCATTCTTGTAAAAACAGAAACCAAGAAAATGTTATAATTACTCACCTAATGGCCTGTTCCCTTTGGGCTTTGCGCACTTCAGGCTTTTGATTTCTCTTGGCCATTATTTCAGCCAAAGAGGCACCTGTAATTGCCCTATGGCACTTGACAGCACGGCGGGTACGTTTCTTTTGTACCTCTTCCTAAGCAATGAAGAAAGATAACTACAATAAGAGCCTGCAACTTGTGCACATTCAGCTTTACACACTTGGCAAAAAAGAGGTTCGTCTTATCCAGTAATTTTGGCAATCCCACCCACCATTACACCCAAAATTGAGGGCTTACTCTACTAAAAAGTCTATTCACAATTCAGGAGAAGAGAATATTGGGAACACACCTTTTTCATAAATCTCTGAAGGGTCTGATAACGTAAGTCCATACACTACACTTCTAAGTAACTGCTACAATTTCTTTGCTATTAGTCATTGACATATTTTGACCTATTCTCTCCCAGTTTAAGCTTCAAATGCATCCAGAGCCACCTCTAAAAAAAGTAGTTTGTGGAATCAATCATTTGAACTCAGGGTATTGATGTTGCAATTCATTTTTATATGGCATCATTTCTATTCTGTTGCTATATTTGTTATCCAACTTGAAAGGCAAGGTGCAAATCATTTAATATAAATAATAAAAAAATCACATTGATTTTTTTCTAGATTTAAAGTCTATTTCCCGTTCCCAGAGGAGTGCTTAATGGACACTGCTTTATCATCTAATTATTTCAGACAAAATATGGATATATCAAAGGGTGATTCCAATATAAAACTGTCACAAAGAATGCATAAAAGCTCACATGTTCTCTAAATAACACTGAGTCAATGTTATGTTGGTTATTTTTCTCTGACTTTAAGACTGAACATACTTCAGAATATATATGTACAGGATTGTGCTACCAAGCAGTTCTCTGCCTTTTCAATGAACTAGCCACAAGAGTTCATAATTGAAAACATTTGGTACAGGAGGCAAAACACTTAAAAAGAACAGTTTCTAACCCTAGTCACCAACTTCAATTAATAGATCAGCCTCTTTCCTAAAGCAATGTCCTAATACTATATTATTTTTATCACCATCTATCTCAAAACAATATTCACTTTTCAGTGATCACAGAAGAGCTCTCTTGTGTGAAAAGCCAGACACTACCACAAAACACCATAGACTAACTGAACAGATCATGCTACATGCTAAGCTGCTAGATCACAAGTAAGCAAAAGGGATAGTAAGCCAAACAGACAGCTTCGACTTTGTGCTACATAAGCGTATTTAAGTACAATGGTACCTCGGGTTAAGTACTTAATTCATTCCATACTTAACCTGAAACTGTTCTTAACCTGAAGACCACTTTAGCTAATGGGGCTCCCCGCTGCTGCTGCGCCGCCAGAGCACGATTTCTGTTCTCATCCTGAAGCATATGTAACCTGAGGTACCACTGTATATATAATCACTTGTCCATTTCTGAGGCACAACATACTTACAGACTGTCCTTTCTTGTGCTTCCGCCTGTACAAAACAGTCCAGTTGATCTGACGGGGGTTTCTCTTGGAAAGGAATGCAGACTCGCATTTTGCATTCAAAAACTGAAAAACCTGAAACATTGAGTTCATTTTAAGTGTTTACTTTACATGCCACACATACAGTACTATTTACCAGATGTAGGTAAATCAAAGCTCTAGAGCAGAGCTTTCTAAACTTTTCTTTTCTTTTTTTTAAACTTTTAAACTTTTAATTTCGGTGACACACTTTTTAGACATGCATCATTTCACGACACAGATCAGGGGTTAAACTAACCCCTTTCCAGCTTCAGTAGGAGTACAGGGAGCATTCATGCGACACCTACACACTGCAGCTGACAGAGTAAAGCGTCAGGACACAGAGGTTAGAAAGCTCTGCTTGAGAGCTCTTGTAGCACAGTGGATGATCTGTGATCTAGGTAGTCTGTCGACCAACAGACAGCAATTAAGAGGAGCAATTATCTTCTCAGCCCTACTGAGTGAATAGAAATATATTATACGATACTGCCATGTTCTATTTATCCTATTCAAATGCTAAACCACCAACATTTTAACTACCATAAGGTGCAAAAACTCACACACATACTGGCCAAATGGACTCAGTTCTATTTACAACATCGCTAAACTCAGTTCTATTTACAACATCGCCAAACACTCTCACGCAAATAGAATGAATCAGATTATTCGGACTTTAGTTGTTCTTGTTATTTATTATTATTTATTATCCGATCTCACTTCAGGAATAGAAAAAGGAGACTTACAGCATTTAGAAACCATCATAATCCTCCCGTAATACGAAAATATCAGGCTCGTAGGTTAAGACAGTTTTAGATCAGTTTACAAGTCCTCGAGCCAACAGCAGCTCCTCTCCCTCATGAAATCTCACACTATACCATAAAGAATCTGGGACACCATTAGTTCCCACTTGGGTACTTCCAGGGTTTAGCCAAGCCCGCTGCTACACCCAATTCCTCTGCCCCTTTACCTTGCCGTCCGTACGCGCATAGCGGCGGCCGTGGCCTGGGTAGATCTTGTACCCGCTGAAGCTGCACAACTCGACCCTGCATTGCGAGAAAGAGAAGGCAAAACGGGAAAAAAGATTAGCGAGGCCAGCATCCCCCGCCACCCAACCCTCTCCAGGTTCTCCAAGCGAAGGATGGCACCGGATTAGAGCCGGGCACCGGTCCTTACTTCATAATGGCGGCTGCGGGAGCTCCCTCACAGGCAACTCCGGCGGCGAAAAGAAAGAGAGGATCATGGGAAACCGGATTCTATACTCGCGCGGGGCACCCTGGGAGTTGTGCCGGTGCATGATGGGAAGCGCTGCGCTTTCTCCGGAGGCTCGTCTATTTCCTAAAATGCTCGAAAAAATCACTCTTCGCGACGCTGCGGCCTCTTCAGAGCCTTCTATTGCCACCTGCTATTTCTGAAAATTGTTTTTTCCCTCAGTGGTTTTCACCGTCCAATCAGCGTCCAGAGCCTGCCCGGTTGCCTAGCGTTGCGAGCAAGCGGGAAGTATGGCGGCGGCACCAGCGGCGGCGGCGGCGAAAACGGAGGCGGCTAAGCCAGCCATGGGCGTCAGGGAAGGTACGGAGCGGGTCGCGGTGCCTAAAGGCGTCCCCTGTCCGCCCCCCCCCATTGTGTGTGTTTTATCCAAGTTGGGAAGACTCGGCGAGAGCTCTATTCAGGGCTTGGACCGTTGCGGGGCTGCCGCGCGGTGCCTTGTGGGGGCCGTAGTTTTTTCCCTCGCCGCGTATCTTTGTTAACGTCCCGAGTCTGTTCGGCCTTGGACTCTAAATCCCAGAGGGCCCTGCGGAACACAGGTCTCTTTTTCTCTATTGTGGGGAGTGGGTGCTTTTGAAACCGTGCAGGGCCTTTCAGAGGAGAGGCCAGAAGCTCTGCTGTCCCTTCGTTGGCACGAAAACCTGCAGAAGGGAAAGGACGCGCGTCCAAACCTATCTTCGTCTCCTATGCCCGATCATAAAGCAGGCGCCTAATGGGCAGGTGCAGCCTACCATATAAAACACACAGGACAATAGTTGGCATGCAGGGTGCTGCTGTCATGGAATAACCCCACGTTATCTGGCTAGCATTTTGAAGGGTGCTCTGGTATTAGTTGCCAGCATTGCTCAGAAGGGTTTGCTGAAACTCAGATTCCCGAGTTACATTATAAGGCTTTCTCAGGAAAAAAAAAACCCCAACTAGCTATAATAACATTATTACCCAAGAAAGAACACAATACTACACAGCATTTTTTTCCACACAAGAAAAGGGATTAACATACTATTGTTTTAAGTTTGCAGAAATACCCTGTAATTAGAAGGAAGATTGTTTTGCTGGATAAGACCTCACATTGCGCACCAGAAATTAACATATGTAGAATGTATCTTATTAGCAAGCTGATTCCTGGCACATTTTGAACATATAAGTCCTCCTTGGGAAGCAGGAGTTCACATTTCAAAACAGCCCTTTAGTAGGATGTATTTTCTAGATTCCACCAAAGCAGATTGGCTTTATGGAAATGCAGCCGGATGAATGAGGCAGACCCCCCCACACCCATTTAAGTGGTGGCTTTCCATAGCAGCCTTTGTATACTGATAAAACTTTATTTTTGGTGCTAATGCTCTGTTTAAATAATTAATTGGATAAAGATTCATCTTTCTATTATCACCTTTACATTTAAATATAAATATCCAGAATTGAGAGAGAATTCACAGTGGCTTCTAAGATTAGAGTATTTTGACGTTATTGCTAAATATGTTGCTTATGGTGAATGTTCTCTTAAACCTTTTCCCAAATATATAAAAAAATTGAATTTTCCAAGATTTAGCTGGTTTGTGCATCACATCAAATCATTATAAACTATGGCTTAATGCAAACAAGCAGTGTGCCTGTACAATGTGCTTGCTCATGAGTCAATACTCTCCCACTCTGGTTGCCACTGCCTCCACATCGCCTTGGCTTCCCAATAATTGAAGGAAATGAACCTGAAACATTGGTTTGCATGCAACAGGAAGCCAGCCTCTGATGGGCTTCCTCTCTAGTGGCAGCATCAGGAATGGGGAGGAGTAAAGAATGTGCTCACATGAAACTGTAGTTTAATTTTAAACACTTGTTTAAAATGAAATTCAAACCTGACTAGTATGTACCTTTCCCCTGTTTTGCATTTTTTAAAACTTCCATTTTTTCCCCTTTTCTCTTAGGTTCATTAATTAATTGGTCAGGCCAGGGTTTACAGAAATTGGGTTCAAATTTGGCCTGTGATGCAGATACACATACTTTGATTTTGGATAAAAACCAGCTAATTAAATTGGAGCACTTGGAGAGCTTCAAGAACCTGATGCAGGTTAGTTCCATCTGTCTGTGATACAGTTCTGTGCTGGTTAGGTTATCCTTGCTTTATACTTAAAGGAAAAAGCATAGGAAAATAATTTTGGGTGAAGTTAAATATATATTTAAAATCCATTCTCCTCTGTTTAGCTTCAGAGCACTATGCAACTTCTTCTCCAACCATATACACCTGGTGCTACCTTTACTCTCTTAAGCAACAAGAGAGGTGTAGGTCGGTCCTCTGATGCCTTTAGTGGCTTGGGAGGTGGTTATTTAATGAACCTCCTGAACTTCCACGAACCTGGCTGCCAGCTAACATCTGCTTTAAAGGCCCTGTTCTGAGGACCTGGCCTTCTGACACTATGGGTAGCTCTCGGAAATGAGGTCCTGTGGAACGTCCTCTCCAGACATTTAAACCTGATACTGCCGTTATTCTTCAAGGAAACAGGGGAGGTCCGTCCTCTCATGCCTTAAATGACTTTTAACCCCTTCTCATTGCTTTTTATATTGTTTCTGTAAATTCTTCTGTGTTCTTTCATTGTTTTTAATTTGAACTTTCTTGGGCCTACATGCGAAAAGTATAGAAAAGGTTGTAATTAGACTGTGAAGTCAGAACCCATATAATTACTGGCTTACATTCTGCTAACTTAATAGTTCAGTCCTATATGCAGAACTAAGCTGCTTTGAGTTTGATGGGCCTTCCTCCCAGGAAAGTATTTTAGCAGTCCTACCTCAGTGACGCCTTTCTTTGCTCTCCTATTAAACCACAGAGCCTAGGACTTGCTGATCAGAAGGTCAGTGGTTCGAATCCCCACGACGGGGTGAGCTCCCGTTGCTCGGTCCCAGCTCCTGCCAAGCTAGCAGTTCGAAAGCACGTCAAAGTGCAAGTAGATAAATAGGTACCGCTCCAGCGGGAAGATAAACAGCGTTTCCGTGCACTACTCTGGTTTGCCAGAAGCGGCTTAGTCATGCTGGCCACATGACCCGGAAGCTGTACGCCGGCTCCCTCGGTCACTAAAGCGAGATGAGCGCCACAACCCCAGAGTTGGCCACGACTGGACCTAATGGTCAGGGGTCCCTTTACCTTTACTTTACTTCAGTGAGGCCTTTCTTTGCTCTGTTATTTTGCAGTTGTCAGTAGCCAACAATCGGTTGGTGCGGATGATGGGTGTAGCAAAGCTGACTCAGCTTCGAGTATTAAACTTGCCTCACAACAGTATTGGCTGTGTAGAGGGACTGAAGGATCTGGTGCATTTGGAATGGCTGAACCTGGCAGGAAATAACTTGAAGGTAAACTTAATACCATAATTCTGAAGAACCGCTTCCGCTTATGAGCTTCCCACCACACTAAGAGGTCTCCTGTCAGTTCTGAACTCACATTTCAGTGGAAAAAGGGAAATGACCTTTTCTGCTGTCACACCCAGACTTCAGATTTTTTTTCATTTTCTCCCGCAATCCCACAATCTTTTTTGGTTCTCCTTCTCATTGACCTTGTGCTGCGATGTAAAAAGTTTTCACTTTAAAAAGACCTTTAAAGGCCTAACTATTACCAGGCGTGTATGCTGCTCTTGGAAAGGGGAGGGCTTTTATGGGGGGGTTATATGAAATTTCATCATTACCGTCTTAACTTTTTAATCTCTTGGCTTGCTATTTTGTTTAGTTACTGTGTTTTATCTTTATTTTTTTGTGATATCTTATGGTTCTTGTTGTGAACCACCTTGAACATTTATAGGGAAAAGCAAGGTGCAAATGTTTTAAATAGGTGTCATATTTTAAAACCAGAATGTGTTTACTTCCCTAAAAAAAGTAAAATGTGTTGTCTTTCAGTGGTTTCAAAAACTAAATGTTGTCTTTCTGCTGTTTCCAGAGATTGCATCATACCCTCATTCTACCTGTGTGCCCTTTTACTTTATTTCTCTCTACTTCTCCTGCCCCCATTGCCATCACATTTCTCCTCCTTTATTGCCCCAATCCTGCTTTAAAAAATAGGTGTTAGTTTAAGACAGTGTTAAATTTGGGGAGGAAGTTCTATGGCTGATGCAATCTCTTTCTGTGGATGGTTTGTTCAGAAACATGCATAATTTATGATGTTTCATAATGCTACAAAATATTTTCTCTTCCTGTAGACTATAGACCAGATCAATACCTGCACATCTCTTCAACATCTTGATTTGTCAGACAACAATATATCCCAGATAGGAGATATCTCCAAGCTATTATTGTTAAAGGTGAATGCTGTTCAGATTGAATTATTTTCTTTGCTGAGAGGAAAGGGCTGTTTTTCATTAAGGCTGCAGTCCTATAACCACTTGTCTGGGATTAGGTTCCACTGAATTCAGTGGGATTTACTTCTTGGTAAACATGAACAGGATTGTGCTGTACAGCTCTTTCAAGTGTAATGCTGAAGTTCTGAGCTATCAATCCTTTTAAAACTGAAGGAAGTTAGTCACATTTTAGACCCACTGAAATTAAGGGGGAGTCATGGCTAATTTGTCAATTAGTTTCACTAGAACTAAAGCGTAAACTAGCTTCCACTTAAACCAAAGGCAAATGGCTTTTTGTTAAAACATTTCCTTTAATATGTTTTTTAAGCATATATTGCCAGCCGTTTTAAATTTTATGTTTGCACTATTTAACAAAGGCATGTTTAGTAATGATGATGATGATATTACACAGGCCTTTTTGAATGTTTGAAGGAATTCATATATGTTATTTAAACAAATGAGTACATATTGCATTTTTCTCCCGTTCTGCTGTCTCTTAAGACTCTGTTACTGCATGGAAATATCATAACATCCTTGCGTACAGCACCTGCTTGCTTGCCTCAAAGTCTGGGTATTCTTTCATTGGCAGAAAATGAAATCAGAGACTTGAATGAGGTAAGAATACCATTTGCCAACAAAACTGAATACTGTACATATTTTGAGAATGCTTTACTTGCAACTTTGTCTTATATTCAGTTAAGTTTCCTTCACTACATTTTTAGTTTCCTACTTGTATCCACAACAATATGGGACTCCATACAAAGTAGCTGGTGGTAGCGCAGTGTCAGCTACTGAAGCAAATAAACAATAATAATTAGCCATTATTAAACATTTACTCCAGAAAGGCAAAAGGCATTATGAGGGACTATTCTCTTTTGGTAGTAATTCACATTAAGTTTCTTTGTTGTACAGCAGGCATAGGCAAACTCAGCTCTCCAGATGTTTTGAGACTACAATTCCCATCATCCCTGACCACTGGTCCTGTTAGCTAGGTATGATGGGAGTTGTAGTCCCAAAACATTTGGAGGGCTGAGTTGGCCTATGCCTGTTGTACAGTGTCCCTGCCTGAATCTGTTAACAACAACAAAAAATCAGTGTTTAAAGTACATAAAGTGTATAAAGCACTGTACAAAGACTAAAAAGCTCCTGTCTGCAGGCTGAAAGCCAAATAGATCCAACCCAAAAGCAAAGGAGGAGGTGAAATGGTAGAGGCCCCATTTCCTAACATTATAATTGGTAGCTTAAAGCAAATGGTTCAGGTAGGAAAGGACCCAAATGGCAGCCAGTCTCCCAGGTGAATAGATCAAGTGGACCTTTCTGTTCCACTTTTCCCTCCATGTGATTGCTGGCATCCCTCTGTCTCGAGAGACAGTGGAGAGCTCCTCCAGGGGTAAAGTCAAACCATGGGAGAATCACAGCGCCTGCTGTGGCTGCAGAGACCGGTAACTCAAAACTGCCTCCTGCAACTAAAAGGTGAATTGAGGGTAAGAAGTGTCAAACAGCAGTTGGACTCTGCTGCCCCTTATTAATTATTGCTCTCCTGCAACAGCAACCAGGTGGAATGCTAACTTCCTGAATCTCCTCATTATCTGACGCCATCACCTGTCCTTATGAAAATATTTAAACCTTTTTCTCTCTCTCCAAATATTTTTCATGCCCTCTCCCCTTAACCAATGTCAATTTCAGGTCTAGACAAGGGTTGTCAGTGTCTGAACTCTAAAGTATTCTGAAATTTGGATTCCTATATATTGTGAATGTATTGTAATTAAGCAAAATGATTTATGCTTTGGGACGTCAATATGATTATGACCATGCATAGTCCCATTCAATAGGTTAAAAAGCTTTGATAGGTATCTATTGAGAAAATCTTAGATACATGCTATTCTGTTTGAGGACAGGGAATTGAACTAGATTAGGGCTGTAGGTTGCATATTGGTGAGTAGTAGCATTAATTTATTTCTCGGGAAAAAAAATCCATTACAAACAATGTAAGTTTTGAGACACACACAGACAAAAAGAAAAGAGCTGCTCTGAATGGAAAGAAGCAAGTCATTTTTTTCTTCTTTCCTCCCTCAAATAACTCATTGTGTATGAAAAATGTGGCTGAATGTGCCATGCTGTTGTTTATCCCATGAAAGCAAATTGCTGAACACAGGAAAATTTCAATTAATCAACAAAGCTATTGTTTGCTTTCAGATTTCGTTCTTGGCTTCCTTTACTGAGCTGGAGCAACTGTCAATAATGAACAATCCCTGTGTGATGGCCACACCTTCTATCCCAGGATTTGATTATAGGCCTTATATTGTCAGTTGGTGTCTCAATCTTAAAGTCCTTGATGGCTATGTGATATCTCAGAAAGAAAGGTAAGAAACTGAAGGTCACTGGATTGAAGCTGACTAAACGGAAGTAGCATACTATTCTGTATGTTTGTATTTTATTACAATTGCATTACTGGCTACTTTTGCTTACAGGGTATAAACATCTGCTATTGCTGTTACTTTATTCCACCACCATTGCATCTACAGTCATCCAGCAGAGTTATTCTGAGTCTATTTTGAGTTGGATTACCCATCTGCCTGCTGTGTCAACTTTGTTAGACACTTGGAGAATAAAATCACTATCATCCATTCTGTCTTAGATGTCAGTGGAATAGCAGATCCTAGTGATGTAGCTTTGGGATCTCCTGTTTTGATAAATTTATACAACCCCAGAATGTAGACAACATCTTTGTAGTATTCTGTGAACTGCCTTGAGACCCCTGGCTATAGCATAGTATATAAATTCAATTATTATTATTATTATTATTATTATTAATAATAATAATAATAATAATATAATAATAAATTAGTAAGAAATTAGTAAGAAATTGTCCACTAGTCCACTGGATCTTTGCCCACCTTGATTGATTAAAGAAGCCAGATGAGGTCTGGTTGGCAGTGTAAGAGTGTAAATGACTTACTGGAGTACGGAGTGATTACCATCCAGACTTAGAATAGCTGTTGTGGGACCTTGGTCAGGGTAGGGGGACCCCCTCTAGATCCCACTGGATAATTTCCTCCAAGACTCCAATATGCCATTCTTGGGCAAGGTTCTTAAGTGTGTGGTGGCTTCTTAGCTCCAGGGGTCCTTGGAGGAAATGGATTACATAGACTTCAATTTTACAGAGGTTCAATCCAGTTTTGGACCAGGAGTTGAAACTGAGACAGCTTGGATCACTTTGGCAGGCAACTGCTGTGCAAGGAGACAGAAAAGGGGAGTAGTTTTTCCTTGGTTCTGCTAAACCTCTCTGTGGCGATTGATACCATCATTCTGGGCTGCCAGACACTGTTTTGTGGTGGTTCCAGTCCTTTCACAAGGGTCAGTTTCAGAAAGTGATGTTGTGAGACTCTGTTTTGGCACCCTGATCATTTGGGCATGGTGTTTCTTATCAATTTTGGTTAATCTCTTTCTTTATTTTTATTGCACAGTGTTTTGTGCAAAAGGATTTTATAAATGTTCACGAAGAATACTTCTTTTCAAGATGATTGTTCTTCCCTCTAGCTTGAAAGCAGAATGGCTTTACAGTCAAGGAAAGGGAAGATCGTTTCGGCCAGGCCAGCACATTCAGTTAGTACAGTATCTTGCCAGTGTTTGTCCTCTTACTAGTATGTTTGGGCTCCAAACTGCAGAGGATGCTAAACTGGAAAAAATACTACATAAGCAAAGGTAAGAACATTATCTTTTGTCAACAGCTGGGAATTTTAACAAAGTAATTGTTGTTTTGTGCAGAAAGAATAAAAGGATAACCAGTTAATCTTGACAGCTTCAGACCCGGCACTATCAACCCTAATTGTTGTTGTTTTGGACTCAGAGGAACTGGTTTGCAGAAAGACTTGCGCACCAGGCTCTTGGCTGATATTTTGCTGTTGGTTTAGAGCCACTCTGGCATTGATGCTTTAACAAAATCAGTCTCAACTCCTTGTCTTTAGGTTGCACCAGAGGCAACTGATGTACCAAAGCCAAGCTGATGAGCCGCCTGTATCTTCAACTTTGCACAAAGGACAGCCTGCTACCAGTGAGCCAAACAGCCCTGTCCACAGGCCACAAATAATGACTGAAAGTGGTAAGATTCATGGGTTTCTGTAATACTGTTTGTGATGATGAGCCCATTGTCTAATATACTGATAATCCAGCAGGAGCTGGTGGAGAGAGAGGGTGAACCTTATGACTTGAAATAATGAAACTAGGGAAGCAGAGATGGAGTTGAAATTGAAAGGGAAAACGGTTCTAAAGACTGGGACTCTGGGTTAGACAGAGATAGTGTTTATGATATCACACCTTGACCAATGCAATCAGCAGAGCATGCTCGGCTCCAGCAGGCTAGTCCTGCAGAGCACTGGAGTCTTCTTGCTCTCCTGTTGTCAGACTTTCCAGAGTGTAGAGTGTTTATTGTATCAAGATAAGTTAAACACACTATCTACATAAACTTAAGAGATCCTAGTGCATCATGGACTATTATCTGATCTTAGAGGTTAAACTGTAGAGATCCAAAGAGACAGAGGGATCCATTCACTTACTTCAGCTCAATACTACAGTGGTACCTCAGGTTACAGACGCTTCAGGTTATGCGTTTTCTGGTTGCGCATCGCGCCGAACCCGGAAGTACTGGAACGGGTTACTTCCGGGTTTCAGTGCATGCGCAGAAGCGCTAAATCACACAGAATTGCGACCCGTGTGTGTGCAGATGCCATGCTGCAGGTTGTGAACACTGCGGGTTGCTAACGTGCCTCCCACAATGATCACATTTGTAACCCAAAGTTCCACTGTATACAGTTCTGTTCTGCAGCTATGCAGTAATAAGTAACTCCTAACTCCTTCCTGATTAATGCAGCCTTGGCTTTATACCCACCAATGCATGGGTATTCTCCATGCATTCTCCACACATTCATTGGAGAAAGGTAGGGTGGATGAATTTTAATTTCATTGGCAGCCATGCATTTTTACGGGTGAAAGCCTAAAGAACGACATTCAAAGACACCTCTTGAGGTGAGAGTTTAGCCTATTCCAGAGGCCGGCAACCTAAGGGGCCCATAAAGGTCGCTTAACCAGCACATGAGCCGCCCCCAAACTAAGCTGCCCATTTGGCGTCGGGACTTTCTTCTGTGGCTCTGGAAATCGCATCTGCGCATGTCTGCGGTGCCGGAAATAACTTCTGCACATGCCCAGACACCGAAAATCGCTTCTGCGCAGGCTCAATTTCCAGCGTCACGCTGCACCGGCCCGGCCCACAGAGGTTTTCCACAGGAGTGATCCAGCCCATGCCCGGTAAGTCTTGCCGACCCCTGGCCTATTCCTTGGCGGCCCTAGCCATTTCACCACGCCTGTTGATTTATATGGCTGTTGGTCATATTAATGTGTGGTGGCATGTTGGAAGAAGGCTTCCAAGATGTTCTATTGCCCATATGCGCAAGAGAAAACTCCCATCAGACAGTGTTAAGCTCTTTCCCCACTCTGCATCCCTGAAGATGCACATGATACTGACAGTTCCACCTTTCATCCAGTTAATGGAATGGACAGACATGTTGCGTACTAAGGTGATGGCTAGCAGGAAGCAGGGGGGGGGTCACTCAGTCATGCTCTACAGAGGTTCCTCAGGTATACAGGGGAGACCTAAATGGTTATGTTACTGCCTAGTTAAGTGTTTGTCTTCTTACCCTTTTCCAGAACCTGTTATCAAAAAGAATACATGGGTAGCAACAAAGTCAAATGATGATCATTCCTATGCAGTTAAAAATGTTTTCCCCTCATCACCGCAAACTGAAATAAGTATTTCTAGAGATCTCTACCTGGATGACATGCAAACTGACGAGGACAAGTTGAACAGTAGTCTTCTATCCTCAGAGTCTACTTTTATGCCTGTTGCGTCTGGCCTCTCCCCAGTGTCTCCTACTACTGCAGAACTGAGACTTCACAGAATTAATATTGAGACAGAAGGTATGGAGGATGCTGACTTCGAATTTATAAAAGAGGTTAATAAACAAGGAACGCAGGAAACGACTTCTGTGATTCTTGGGGAATGTGCCATCAAATCAACAGAGGCTGTGGAAACTCAAAAGGAAGATCAAGAGGAAGGAATATCGTCCACTTCTAGTTTGTCAGCAGCCACCGCTACTCTTTCTGCTAGCATTAGCAGTTGCCAAGTATCCTCTGAAGACCATGTTGAGCACAGTGACCTCAAGCGATCACATACTCCAGAAGATGGTGTTATCAAAGCTGTTTTCCCTGCCAAATATCCAGAAGAATTGCCTGCTAGCGCAACTGCTACCTTAATCCAAAAGTCAGATATGCTTGAAGAAATGAACAGAGCAGCCACCAGGATTCAAGCCTGTTGGAGAGGATTTTACACAAGGAACTACCATCCCAGAGCCAAGGAAGTGCGTTATGAAATTCGACTCGGTAGAATGCAGGAACACATTATACATTTAACTGAAGAAGTAGACAAGTAAGTTAGCAGTCGTTTTCAAACTGGAAGTAATTACAATTTTGAGGCTAAATAGAAATATTGACTTATCTAACTGCTAACGATGTAACAAGCACAGTAGGAGTGTTTAGGAGGTGTTGATGGGGACTCTAATTCTCTAATGTCTCTAATTCTGTGTTTGGAGCAAGGTGGGAGAAAATTGAATAACCCATCAGCTTCAGAAGGTCTTGGAAGTAATAGATGGTACAATCTGTTCTGAAGAATTACATTAATATAATTATATACAGAAAGAGTCATTCTCTTCAAAGATTATTAGTAAAAAATAAGGGTTTTACTGTGGTCAGAAGACTGAGTTCACCCATACAGATCCAATGCAGAGTCCACCAAACTGCTGATAAAATGCATAACAAGTACTGCAGCAAATTGTTTAAATTTATTTATAAAATCATATATATTTATATGTTTACCATATGTAGATTAAGAAAGGAAAAAGATGAGGAGAAACTTCAAAGACTTGTGCAAGAGGAAGCTGTAAAATTCCTTTGGGACCAGGTAAAAATATCATTTCTAAATCATTTCCTGACTTTGTGTTAATAAAAACCATGGCTCACTAAGCAAATAAGCTGAAGAGATATATGTACCATGTTGGGTAGATTAGGTGATTTATAGTGCCTGTCAGAAGCAAGTTTTGTTGAGTTTAGTGGGACTTATTCTCAAGGAAGTGTCAATAGGATTGTAGCTTAAGGGTCACCTCACACAGGATACAGTTCTTAATATTGTTCTTTCATATGAAACTATAAATATGGTGGCACATGATGTGCATATAAGTCTAATTGAAATGATAACATTTCCTTTTGTGTGGTATTTGCAGGTTAGATGCATCCAGGAGTGGCAACTTTCAGTGAACTCACATCTCACTACTTTCCGGCAGCAGAATACTCCTTCATCAAGCATTTTGGGTCCCTTCAAGGTCCATATAGACTCGCCTGGACGAAACCAAGTACTTTCTCCTGTCGGCAGTTCAACCTGGTTCGTTTCAGCTACTGAGGCTTGTCATCAGAAATGCTTGCCAGAATTTCCTGACTCGGGGTTCCATTCCTGTGTGACTGACCAGAACTGCCTTCAGGAATCTCAGTGCTGTGGAGAAAACGTGGCAGAAGTAAATGGTGACGGCTCTCTAGAGAGTTCTTTCAAAACGGTCAAACCATGTGAAGATTCTCTTTCCGAGTGCCCTTTAGCAGCTGAGGAGATTGAACTGGACCACGAGGAATGTTGTAAAGAGAGTTTCAACGGTGAGCAAGACAGCAGTAGTCTTATCCAGCAGTATTTAAAATCGGTTGAGCAGCTAGATAATGATGACAAGACAAGTTGCAGCAATGGAACAGGCAGTTGTAGGCCGAATACAGCTGCCTCCTCAGAAGACCCGGATGTGTTATGCAATGCTACATCAGGCTCCCAAGAGGTGCTTGCATCGGGACAAGGTGGAACTGGTCAGCCAGAAATCTGCAATTTGAATGCAGAAAGGCCAGAAGGAAAACAGACAGACTGTGACTCTTCTTTCCAGGCACTTCCTGTTAGCATAACCGTGTAGCAGGTATTCTGTTAGAAAAGCCACATTAATATGTTTTTGTTATTGTTGTTTGTATGAGATTTTTATACATTTTTGGAGACTTGTGCTCCTGTGCTGTTAAAGCATCTTAGGTTGTGAATAGTTTTGCTAATAATCTAACCTCTGACTGACACTGTGTTAATCTGTAACAAGTATGTTTCACTACAGTGGACATGATGCACTTAAACTTTTTATGTGATCTGAACAGGTTTTTATGAAATATAATTTTGAAGACTCTAACTACTTTTCTTATTACCTTACTACGTGAACTAAGCAGTTCTCTTTTCCCAAAATACTAAGCATACATGTGTGTTATTATCTTCATTTTAATAAACGATTGGGAGTAATTGAAATAGTTAAATTGAGTATTTATAATTTGATGGCTATACAAGGTTAAGACATTCACTGTCAATAATTTTTAAGTATTTTGACCAACAGTTTGAAAATGTATGCTTAAACTCAGGTACTAAGCCATAGCTTGGATATTTTATTCGCCAGTCTTTTTTCATTTATAAGTCATCTTTTTTTCAAAAAAAGAAAAGATGAAATAATTGAATATCAGTTTAGAAACATGGTTGCTTGAGGTCCATTTATCACAGAGTCCTTTATCATAGGGGTCTTTTATCTAAGAGGATTTGCCATGATGGGGAGTTTCTGTATGATACCACAGAGCTTGCTAGGAGCTTTCAAGGGCTACAGTATTCTTGGAAAGGAAGTTGCAGTGCATTCCGAAGGTCAAAATAACAGAATTGTTCCTCTTTCACCAGTGCACATTCTGGGGAATTTCTTAAATAAAGGTGGCTGAGACATTCTTTTTAACATGTAAGGGTTATATGACCATGGTTATTAACTGTTTATAGGATACTATAGCTATTTTAGCACAAGCATGTATTGGTGCTGCAACATCTGAAGTTTAGGGTTTGCCACTTGATCTTAGGAGGTGTCTTGGTTCAAATCATTATCTGCACCCTAGCTGGGACCTAAGACATTGGTGGTTGGGACGTAAGAAACCAGTGGTTGGAATTGTTCACTGCTGAAGGGGAATTGGCTACATGGGATCTAGGAGTTTCCTGCATTAATGGAGACTTGGAAACTCTCCCTTTTCCAGTTGCAACTGTCAAGAGATTGACAGCTCTTCTCCCCACACAGAGCTTACTGGTTTCTACAGGTGTAAACTCCTTGACAGGTTTTCAAAATTATTATGAATAGTTACTGCCATGAGTGGTAAATAGGTATTTTTATTCATAAGACTTGGAAGAATTCAGACGAGATAGTGATTTGTACCATCACTACCCAAGCAATATTGTTTAATTCCTAAACAAAGATTGTGCATAGGGGTGGGGAACCTCTGGTCTGTGAGCCTAAGGAGGCCTGGTATGGCCCCCTAATTTGGCCTATGAAGCTGTTCCCTCCCACAAAACCACACCTACCTGATCCACATCTGATGGTAGGAACACTTGAGAACATTCCCAATTGTTCCTTGGTAAGTGGACAGTGCTAATCAGGTGATGGGTGCTAAATAACAGTCCCACTTTGTCTGTTTGTAGGCGTGGTTTGGATTCAAATCGATAACTTTGATGATGTCATCTGATGTCGTCATGATTACTGGTGACTGACTGGTGCACAGCTGTGCTGACCTGTCAGAGTGGCCCGTGGGTGAGGTCAGGCTCCAGTATGCCACTCCTGCTATAGGCTGTCTGAAAAATGATGTGTCAACTTCAAAAATGGAGGAATTATTTTGCCACGTACATATGGATGGAAATTTTATAAAAGTGAATGCCTATCACTTCAAGGTGAACCATCATGTATTTTAGAATGCAAGAATGGAGTGATACGCAATGTAAGATCTAATAGATTTCATTTGAGCATTTGCTTAAGGGGTCTTGAACTGACATCACAGCCACATAACTGCTTTTCATTTTATAACTCCCCCCCCCATAGGAATTTATATTGTCTGTTTTGATTATAGGCACAGGACCAAGGCATCACTTAAGAAGGGCTGCAGGCAAGTAGTTAATTGGCTAAATGCCTGTTCTGTGCAAGAGAGAGAGAGAGAGAGGTCTAAAAACACGAGGCACAATTCAGATAAGTTATGTATTTTAGGTCCCCTTAGTTTTAATGGGAAAAATTTAAGCATACACTTGAACTTTGCCCTTTGAAATCAGTTAGCTTAATTTTGAACATTTTAAACTATCTTTGTGAATTATAATATCTGCATATTATAATGAATAAAGGAATAAAGCGCATATGCCTTCCAGCTGGCTTAATGAAATCTGTCTTCCATTAGAAAGCTGCAAGTGTTGAATGACTCAACACTTTAGAAGCTTGGAGTGTTGCAACCTTGGCCCAGTTAAGTAAAAATTCTCACAGAACATTGCAGTATACCTAGAACTTTTAAACTATTTCCTGCTATGTCCAAAAAAAACTCCATGAGATGTGCTGGAATGACCCCCATCTCTCTCCAAAGAGAATGTTAAATTAACAAAGCATGTATCTGAAAAGCAAAGGTGAAATCAAATGCCGCTTCAGCAGACTTCGCCTGTAAAATACAGCTTTCTCTTCTCCTATGCCCACCTGATCTATCCCGGAGGACCTCCAAACCTCTGGAGCAGGTTGGGGGGGGGCTGCAGGGGGGAAGAGAGACAAAAGTAAGCCCCACCTCATAATGGGTTGAAGTCCGTTCTGCTTGCACATGGACAGCACTGGTTGCTGCCCAAAGCTATTTTGATCACTTACTAAAGTCTGGCCTGTGTCATGACATTGACAAGTGCCTCACTGGCTGCCTAATAGTTACACTGGAGTGCTTTCATGCTACAATGGAATATTGTCTGGATGCAATCTAACGGTCTCATTGACAGTGAAATGGGTTGGCTGTGTCCAGCTTGAAGCATGAGAACTCTTTCTCTGCTTGTAATCTGGTGAAATGCCTGACCAGACTTGGTTGCAACAGGCTGTTCAAAAGCATCCTGAGGAAGACAATACATTTTGTAGGTGCAAAATGTAAGGTACATTTTGTAAGAGCTGATGCCACAGAAAATCACATTTTCATAGAATCCTCAGAATTCTGATAGTTTATCTATGGCAGTGGAGCTTGAAAATCATATGCACAAACACTTTTCAGTTAACTGTATTCAATACATTTAGATTTAATTTTGCTTGTATGTTGATGTCGACATGTAACAATGAAAATGCTTTTAGCATGTAAAGACATTCACAGTATATATCAGTGTGTAAACTTTCTGAGCTTTGTCATACTGAACAATTTATACTAGTGTTTTGCTTACATAGAGCATAAAAGCTAATTATGAGCATTTGGGGAGGGGGACTGGTCTGCAGGGTTATGTGTCTTTTGGAATATCTATATATATATATAGATATATAGATATATATATGCAGAAAAATTGTGGCATTATGTAGACTAAATAGGATCACAAAACTTCTTGTTTTGTCATGGGGAAGGAAGAGTAAGTGTTAAAAGTATGTTGGGTTGAAATAAACGACAGACGAGTGACAAGTGTCATACGGGAGGCATCGACCGAGCATGTCTCGGGGAGTCCCTTTTATTGAATATTACAGCATTGCCATGTATGTGCTTGTTGCTGATTGGATAACACAAATACAATGCAAGGGCTGCATATAGGCATTAATCATCAATAGATTAAAGGTTGGGAAAGGGAACACAGAATTGGACAAGCGTGATTATTAAACAATTACTAATGATTGATATAGCAAGACTTAAAGGAACATAACTATCACATTCCGTAGATGTGGTCAACCATGCATTAAGAACAGATCAGGGTACAATGTTCCATGAACTTAATATGAACTGAACATTCTAGGCAGAAACAAAACTTCCCAACATTCTAGGCAGAAGCAAAACTTCCCATCAATAGTACTCAAATTTACACAACAATCTGGTTCCTTTTCTATCACTGCATCCTTAAAAGATGTGTTACATTTATATGATCAGCTGTCAAATATGTAAAAGCCTGAGTTAAACTTTAATAAAGTCAAATGCCATCTTTGCATTAGCTGGTTCACATAATTGTGAGGCTGGTTATGTCAGTGTGGTGTTTGTTGCAGGATGTCAGATTGAGAAATGGGAGATGAAACAGGAAGAGCAACTTTTTTCTAGTTCTGCAGCTGCTTCTGTTTTCTTGTGAATTAACATAATTGTAAAGGAGGAAAGTAGGGATGCGGGTGGCACTGTGGGTAAAACCTCAGCGCCTAGGACTTGCCGATCGCATGGTTGGCGGTTCGAATCCCCGCGGCGGGGTGAGCTCCCGTCTTTCGGTCCCAGCGCCTGCCAACCTAGCAGTTCGAAAGCACCCTTAAGTGCAAGTAGATAAATAGGTACCGCTTTATAGCGGGAAGGTAAACGGCGTTCTGCGCTGGTGCCGGCTCGCCAGAGCAGCGATGTCACGCTGGCCACGTGACCCGGAAGTGTCTCCGGACAGCGCTGGCCCCCGGCCTCTTAAGTGAGATGGGCGCACAACCCTAGAGTCTGTCAAGACTGGCCCGTATGGGCAGGGGTACCTTTACCTAAAGGAGGAAAAGGGAATTGTGATGCACAGCAGCAGAAAGGAAGCTACAACTGGTGAAGGAGAGAATCTGAGAATATGGCCTATTGGTAATCATAGGTCAGTCAGTAGTTAGAAACAAAGTAGGTTATATCCACCTCTGCTGCTCCACTTGTACAACAGACATCCTCCAAAATCTATTCCATTGTGTTGGGGGACCCTTTGGGGGCAAGCGAGGAGAGGAAGGTTGAAGCCATGCTATGGAACTCTGCTTGTACAGTACAGCATTGGTTACAAGCCTGCAATCTTGAGAGCACGTGGTCAAACACTGCTCTAAAACGAATAAAGGTTGTATCCAAGCTGCTGTTCCACTAATGCAAGAGACAGATGCTAAGACAATGGAACAATTCCCCACCCTTGCAAGCTCTCTGTGCAGCCTCAAAAATCTGCTCCAGATCCACTCCAATTTGTCTTCCAACTCTACAATGTGATTCTAGGAATAACGATTACTCTCCTTTTGTAACCGGCTACTCTAGCCAAACTCTGGGCAAATATAATCCGATTAAAATACAATTCAATTTTAACAGCGCTTTTAAATTACAGGAAGCAGCAGTCTCGTACATTTACGGTAATTTAATTCTAACGGGGAGTGTGCTTAGCGCACTTCGCTTCGCTGCTCCCAAATTGCGAGCGATTTCCGCTCGTCACGTTGCTTCCTAGTGACCTGACGGCGTCGAAGGGACCCCGCCCCAGATTCTCCCATAAAACCAACCCACACCGAGCCCCAGGCCCTTGCCCTGCAGGAGCAAAGCAACGCAGCGAGCGGGGTGCGAAAGAACCGCAGCAGGCCAGGCAGGAGACAGGCGCCGAGGCCAGACCGCAGTGCGGGGAGTGCACTGCCCCGCACAGCGAGGATGCAGCAAAGATAAGAGACGATGCTGCTCGCCAGATGCCAGTCTCCCTG
This sequence comes from Podarcis tiliguerta, assembly GCF_965153285.1. Lineage (NCBI taxonomy): Eukaryota > Metazoa > Chordata > Lepidosauria > Squamata > Lacertidae > Podarcis > Podarcis tiliguerta. The sequence continues at coordinate 33,433,356 of NC_139537.1, forward strand.
CGCGCGCACAGGAGCCGAGGCAAGGCGGGCAGGTGTCCAACGCACCAAGTAGCAGAAGGAACCTCGCCGCCCGCCGCGGTCGGGGCTGGGCGGACGACTTTCCTCCCGAGCGCGAGGAGGGGAGCGCGCCGCTATCTGCAAGCGACCCCCGCGAAGCAGCGGGCGGAGGCGGCGCCGGCGCTTCGTGAGGAATTCCCCTTTCCGCGGTGGTCTCGCCCGCCGAACCCTCCTCCGAGCGGAGGGCAGCCAATGGGCAGCTGCTGAGCACCCGAAAGAGGAGGTGGGCGACGCGGGAGGGGAGGCTTCCCTCGCAGTCGCCTCCCGTCGCTCAGGAGGGTCGGAGGGGCTGGGTCGCCGCGAGGCACGAGGGCCCTGGTGAGTGGGGAGCCGAGTCGCCCCGGCGCAGGAGGCTTTTCCTATTTGGGGATGGGGGGGGGGTGTCGCGAAGGACTCAGACCTGCTGTGACCCCGAAGCCCCTCTTGCTCGGGGCTCTTCATTTCACGAGGGAAGAGCGCTCTGCGTGTGCTCTCCGAGGGGTTCCTTCGCTTGCTAAGGAGGGTCGGTTTCTGCTCGCTGACTGAGCTTGGAGGGGAAGGTAGTCCCTGCATTGGAGAAGCTTGGGTCCACCGTCGTTGTAACATATTCGGCCCAGCGGCGCGGGAAGGGAAAGAGACACTTTATCACTTCGGGCGGGACCGTTAGTCGGGCTGCAGCGTTAGGATTTATTGAAAGCTTTATAGCCCTATCCCAAGGTGTCAGCTTTATATAGCAAATAGATCATCTTTTTTTTTTTTAATCCTCACGTCATTCCTGCAAGATAGTGCTTCCCTCCCCCTCCCTTGTTATTGTCTTGCTGACATTTCCAGATAACATCTAAAATAGTAGGAACTTGCAATGCATTAAAATGAAGAAGGAAAGGAATTGATGCAGTGACTTGGCTAAAGCTTCATGGCTGAGCTGGGATTTGAACCTGATAACGGCAGGTTCAGCAATATATATGGCTGCAGGTTCTGTCTTTCCCCTGAGTTCACCTTTTCTGTTTTAGATCTTGTTGACACACAAAGGATTTTTTGTACAGCTTCTGGAATTTGATCTATTCCTTCACAAGTTCTTGAATGGTCTAGGCCTAGGGCACCTTCCTTGGGAATCTCTTATTGGATCCACTCACACCTTTCTGTTTTGCCCTTTCATGTAGGCCTTTTGGGGGCTCTGAACTTGTGGTCCTGGGGTCTTTAGCTCTTCCGCTGTGCTACCCCCTCCTAGCAGCTGTAACCCATAAGGCTCTGGTGGTGGGGTGGATACAGAGGGTATGTATATCCTTGTTGCAGACCATGTTTTTTGAATGTCCCCAGGTGGATACACAAAGATTGTAAAGAGGATTCTAAAGATTTGGGGGGCAGTGGTACTCTTCATTTTATTTCAGCTTCTTCTGCAGCTAAATTCTGACTAGGGAAGACTCTGAGAGAATCTAGCCCAACATCTCTTTCCCACAGCTGTCACTCAGATGCCTATGAGAGGCTCACCAAGCAGAGTATGAGGGCAATAGCTGTCTTCCCACAGCAATTAGTATTCAAAGCCATGGTGTCTCTGGTGCTGGAGGTAGTAAAAAAACAAAGGTGGTAAAGGACCCCTGGATGGTTAAGTCCAGTCAAAGGCGACTATGGGGTGTGGCTTTCAGGCCGAGGGAGCTGGCGTTTGTCCACAGACAGCTTTTCGGGTCATGTGGCCAGCCTGACTAAACTTCTTCTGGCACAACTGGACACGGTGATGAGTGCCAGAGCGCACAGAAACGATGTTTACCTTCCTGCTGCAGCGGTACCTATTTACTTGCACTGGTGTGCTTTCAAACTGCTAGGTTGGCAGGAGCTGGGACTGAGCAATGGGAGCTCATCCTGTCGTGGGGATTCAAACTACCAACCTCCTGATCAGCAAGCCCAAGAGGCTCAGTAGTTTAGACCACAGCGCCACCCATGTGGAGGTAGTATAGCTATGATGGTGAGGAGTTGCTGATAGCTTTCATGAGTTTGTCCAGCCCATTTAAAACCACCTAAACTAGGGGCCATCACCAGATCTTGTGGTAGTGAATGCCATGGTATAACTGTGTGTGTGCTTCAGTACTTCTTTTTGGCTGTCCGGAATCCCTCACTTTTAAGCTTCATTGGATGATCCCAGATTCTAGTATTATAAGAAAGGGAGAAAACATCATGTTTATCCACTATCTCCATACCTTGAGTAATTTTCTACACCTTTATTATGTCCCATACCCTACTCTACCATACCCTTTTCCCACTCGCTCTACTCCCTTATCAGTTTGGCTGCATCTTTTAAAATTCTGCAGTATCTCTTTTTTTGAAATACAGCAACCAGAACTGTAAATGGTATTCCAAGTGCGGTCGCACCATAGATTTGGATAAAGGCATTATGATATTTGCAGTTCTGTTTTTGATCCCTTTGCTAATGATCTCTCGCAGGGAAATTCCGTTTTTCATAGCTGGCACATACTGTCTTTGCATGTCATGGTAAGCCATAGTTTATGGCTTACGGTGATTGAATAGAACCTATGATGAAGAACCTATAGTATCTGAGTAAGAATAGTAAAGCATGTGGGGTCCAGCTATGGCATCATTTGAACTTGTTTTCACAAACCTGCTGGCCTGGGTAGGTTTGGCCACCCCTTTTTACACTGGATCTTGCAAATTCTGACTAGAATCTGTAGCTTTGGGGTTCACTGAAGAGTTGTTGTTTTTTGCTGCTAGCAGATCCTAATTATTTATTTCTACTCCAAATTAGGAACTGCATTTAGATAGAGCTCTTAGAATGCTATATCCCAAGAGAAGGTCTGAGGACCCCACTCCAAACTCTTTATATGGGGCTCTTTCTAGCTTCAGCCTCGTTCTTCAGACTGCTAATTTAACTGGCATTTTAGGCATGCAGAGTTGTTATTGAACATGCAGAACTATCCCATTTGGATTTGCACAGAGTTAAAGGCATCCAAAACTATAGGCAATTCAGAAAAGAAACCCGCTGAAAAGATTGTTTTTAAATTCTCTCTGCTAGTTCTGTACTGGTGGTAGTTTGCTGGTTGGAACTTAGAAAGTTACTAATGGTTGTATCCATTGGATCCATGGAAATTTATGAACCTAAGTAGTCAGTGGGATTACTCCATGGAGTAGCCATAAGACAGTATCTGTATGTGGTTCTCAGTATTCACACACAGCTAGATCAGAACCGTGGTAGAATATGAAAATCCACATACAGTTACTAGCCTAGACTACGTCCAAGGGGATGTAGAAAGTTGGATATTTCTGAATCCGCCTCCAAGGAAAAGTCTTGGCTTCTTCCCCTCCACCCCTCAAACAAGCACTTTGAGAATTGGAATTTTGCTTTGAGGCCTTTGAGGGTGGAGTGTTTAGTATCACTTGCTAATTTGAAACCCACCCATGGGAAAGTTAGGTTCACTGATTGGCTCCAAATCTGGGGTTCACAAACTGTGGCTGGCAGTTAGATGCTCCTGGCTATTTGTGATTTGTAAAAATGCAATTAAAAACAACAGAACATCTAACACAGTGCATTACAATTGCTACAACAGGCAGAAGAAAAAAGTAAGTGAGCCGTCCTAATAAATGTTCGTGTGGGGCGCAGGCTGTTCGTATGTAGAAACCACTGCTCTAAATAAACCAGACATGTTTTAAAGGGTGGTGGCAGAGGAGGGAGCATGTTCCAATAAAAGGGTTTTGCCACAGTGAAAACCCTATCTGCCTCTCGATGATAGTAGAAAGTAGGTCATGTTGTCTGAGTGCAGGAGGCCCCTGTGGAAAGATTCCGCTAAGTGGTCTTTAATACAGACTGGCCTTGCACTATTTGACATATATCTTAAGCAAGGCATTATGTGTTTTGCAGGAGGGAAGAAGAGGAAAGCCAGCTGCAGATGGAACAGCTGTAGTGTCGTGCTGCTCCTGGCTACCTTTGTTTTTGTTCTTGCACAGCAGTCTGAACACATCTCTATAACCAAGAGTGCCTGGATCTGAAATGACCACCCTTCTTGGACCTTGCAGCTTGTTTATTCATACAAATAAAACAGTAGGATTCCCCCTTTTACTCTTATTAATCTATTCTCAAGCATGTGTTCCCCCTTATAATGTGGAGTCATCTTTCAGAATTTCATATGATCTCTGTAATCCCTTTATATAATCTGTGCAATGATTAACACGTGGTCTCTGCACTGCAGGAGCACGGATTATTTTTAAATATGTATCTGTGTGGCCATGTTCTGCTTCATAGCATTAATTTTGTAAGTGCTTACTGTATTATTAGGATTCGCTAGCTAATTAGAATTCATTCTCTTACATAATGGAGTGAAGTGAAAGCACATTAACAGAAACCCATCCTTACTGGAATAGTTCACAAAATGCAGCTTGTTTCATAATGTGTGCCTGGAATAGTTTTCTGGAGCATAAACAGGAATAATTGAATCAATTTACAGACCCTGAAAGAAGGCAAAGGTCAATGGAAGCAGCAGCCTTCGGATGATCGTTGTTAAATATTCAGTGCCGTATAATGCAAGCACCGACCGATTCTTAAAACTGCAAAGTTTATTCAGAGTAAGTCTCTCTCTCTTTTAATTTGTTTATTTAAGTGTATTCTTAAATAGAATTTCACAACCATCTTCCGCTGAGTAGATTCTATATTGCCCAGCTAGCAGTATATTGTATGTGTTGGGCTGCAATACCAACTGTAGTGTTCAGAAAGAACCGAGAGAGGAAAAGGAATAATTCAGTTTAGCATTAGGATGTTTCCTAAATTAAATCTAGGATCTTGAAATTCATGCAGCTTTCTTAAAACAGGAGATTTCAAAGTGATGCTGAAAGGCTAAAAATTGGCCATCCATTAGCTGAGCTGTACTTACGTTCTAGAATGCTCACAGATATTCTAACTGCTCTGGCAAACTCAGCAATTAGTTTATTGCCTGTTTAGCTACAGAAAGGGAAGTGAAATGTTAGTTTGAGTCTTAACACATCTTCACATAGGGCTTAAGGACAAGAGAAGCTATCAGCAGGGAGGTGGAAAAGAAGAAATGGGGATGTCAGGCATTTGGGAAATGCAGGCAAGAAGGATGAGAAGAAGGCTGAGGTGTAGAGGGAGCTTGAAATAATAGGCATTGGGCTGAGGGAAAACTATGAAAAGAGTGAAGAAAAGGAAGAAATAAAAATAGGTCTTCTGGTATTATGTCCGTATACTGTAAACCACTTGCTGAATTGGTGGCTTTCTAGAGAAGAAATATCCCACCTCTGTCATAGACAAAGGCACCACAGGGTAGAATGGAGAGGCCCTTAATCTGGTATTGTTCTCAGGACGGCTGTACTCTGAAAAAAATCCATTCAGGTAAATGAATGAATTTCACTGGGGATTGGTTACAAATTCTGGTGCAAGACTTATTATCTGTTTGTTTTACTATTAGTGTAGCCAAAAGCAACATTGAAAAGGTATCTTTAATGCTAAACAGCCGTTCTGCCTCAGCTGAGATATAATGAGGATTTGCCATGCCATTATCTTTTTTTCTTTCCAGTTCTTTTTTTTTAATTGCTTGATTTATGCTTCTAACGCTCCTGACTGTCATGTGGGAAACCCATTTTTTATTACTTTAGATGTATTTTAAGATCTAACTGGAAGCTTTTAAAAATGCATTTGCAGGAAGAGGAAATGCAGCAGAAACCACCGGATGAGATTTCCTGTGTAATACTGAGTAACAATGACACTGGCGCCTGTGGGATATGGGCAACATGGCAGCATCTTACGTGGGTGAGAGAGAGATGAAGGGATCATGTGGCCCAATTTTTCCAAAATACAGATTTTGTGCCTCATTCTGGCAGTGTTGGCGATTCTGGCTTTACTACACAACTTTTATGAATTAGAGGTGAGTGACTCACCTCCCTCCGGGGCAGGGCAAGTAAGTTGGGCAGCATTCTTCCTGTTCACCAGAACTTTCCCCATGCCAGATTATATACATGTGACTGCACCGTATTTGCTTCTTAGGTACATCGTGAAAAGGGCATACCAATAAAATAGCATGGAAGGGTGGGGATAGGGTGGGAGGAATGTGTATGACAGGAATGTGGCCCTCAGCGGGTGTGTGTGTGTGTGTGTGTCCTCAGCCCTGTGTTAAAAGATGGAAGAAGGATTTAGACCTATATCCAAAAAAACCTGGAATGTGTTCATTTAGGAATGTGCTCTTTCATACCTTAATTTGTACACCTGTCTGTAGTAGAGCGCTGTCCTTTAAACTCTCGTACATAGGCAGCAGCACAAACTGACTTGCATGTGCAACCAACATGTGCAACATATCACTGGGAAATGCATGGCAAAGTGCGGTAGTATTTATTGTTGCTGGGATTGCCCCAGGCATCAGTGATTTTCAAATATAATATTAGTCCACTTCTTAAAAAAAAATACATTGATCCAGCTTTATCACCAGAGGCTCTGGTGGCCTCAGTGGCTTGGAGTTCCAGCTGTTTCGCCAGCCACAGCCATTCCTGGACAGTGATAGATAGCCATGTAATCTGTGTGCTAGTCACCTTCCATGGGAAATTTGCTTGGGGATGGTTTTGAAGCTGCAGCTTATGTGAAATACAACTGTCAGGGTCTTCACTGATTTAACCAGGTGAAATCCTATTACAGTATGTTGATTCTGAAGGGTTTGCACTGGTTGCTTATATGCCACTTTGTCAGTTCAATATCTTGCCCTTAACTTTTAAAAGCCCTAAATGAGTTGGGGCCTTCTTGTCTGAAGGAGGGCCCCTCCTGTTTTTGTTTTTTTAAAAAAGACTTACAAATAGTTAAAACAAGCATCTCGTGCAGAGTTTTATTATCATTAAAAAACCACCCAGCTGAACTCCCAGTATTGCTTCCATTTGAAAATTCTACTGTATTAGAGCCTCATCTTGGGCAGAACTTTCTACACTATTTTTTATTTATTAAAATATTTATTAACTCCTCTGTGTTGGTTAGTATACAATAATAAAGGAATTCTTGAACACCCAAAGTCACAAAAACATAAGGGAAGTATCCCTAAATTTTACTCAGAGTAAACCTACTGAATTTTAATGAACCTAAGCAATTCACATACATTAATTGCAATGTGTCTTCTTTATGTAGGACTAACACAGAATACAACCCATAATAACCATGTTCAGCGTAAAATCTTCAATAATGCCAACAAACAGGTCAGATACTGAACTGCCCTGAACATGCCCAAATGCCTAAGTAAAAAGCCAGGTTTTAAATTGACACCATACTATAGCCAACATGGTTGCCTGCCAGGCGCCTATGAAAGGCAGGACATTCCAGGGCATCACAACGGAACACTTTCTCATGCACATCTGCATCATGCAACCCTATGTATTCTTGCAGTTTAATGGGAACTCTCTGCATTCAGAAGGTCCCAAATTCAGTCCACAGCAGCTCCAGGTACGGCTGGGAAATACCTCCTGATCTGAAATACTCCAGCCCTGCTGTCAGTCACTGTACACCATGCTGAGCTTGACAGCTCAAGGGTCTGACTCTCTGTATGAGGAAGCTTGTTACATTTTGCTGTTCTGGGGATCTTTCTTATCATGCTTTTCGTTGGCTGCAAACCGCTTGTGTAGCCCATAAGTGGTATATAAACTCTGTTAGAAAGAACACTTCAAATCTCTTTATTTGTGCTGTGAATAGGCCTGCTTCTAATAGCTTCCTTCTTTTGCAGAATCTGAACGAAGCAGGTTTAAAGTGGTTGGTAGAAGATGATGACCAACAGCCATTGTTACAGATGACTAAAATACCCAGAAAGCTATACTGTGGTTATGAGCGCCAAATCTTGTCCAAGAGAGAACAAGGGGAAGAGGAGTCCTTATTTGCTGCTATACAGTGGCCCAAACCTCCGGAGGACAAAACCCCATTTGTGAGGAGCACTGACCCCTCCCATAGCAACTTTGTGATACTGAACACCCGTACACATTTCAAGGTTGGTGATCAGCTGGAGGTGCTGGTCCACATGAAAGACTATGAAGGCAAGCCAAAGCGTTACGGTGGGGACTACCTTCAGACAAGAATCCACTCTGCTCACCTGAAGGCTGGAGCCACAGGAAGAGTTGTAGATTACCAGAATGGATCTTACAGAGTTTTTTTCACTCTACTCTGGCCAGGGGAGGTCACAGTATCTGTGGCGCTGGTCCACCCTAGCGAAGGGATCCAAGTACTTCAGCGTTTACGAGAAGAGAGACCAGACAGGGTCTATTTCAAAAGCCTCTTCAAATCAGGGAGAATTTCAGAAACGACTGTGTGCAATGTCTGTTTGCCAGGAGATATGCCGGTGTGTAACTTTACGGATCTTTACACTGGTGAGCCATGGTTTTGCTACAAGCCAAGAAAGCTCTCTTGCGCCACGAGGATCAGCCATTACAAAGGGGGGTATCAAAAGGGCCTTCTGACCTCAGAAGAGAGTCGCCTTTTCCAAAGGTACATGCTCTCTCATACCCCACTGTTTGGGACTGTTTTATCTTGGTTCTCTGATATTTTCATTTCATTTTAAATTACTTGTATTGTTGAGGAAAGGTCCATAGTTTTCCGCGTCGGACGTTTGGGTTCCGGGTTTACTTCCGGGTTTTTGGTATTCAGGAGCTGAAACATTAAAAAACGGAGCCATGACCGTATATGTTCTGGCCATAACCCCTAGTAATAAATACATTTTGCAGAGAAGAGTTACCATTGGTATATTAATGGCACAGTTAAGCCTTCTTTTGACTGTGGATGTGCATCTCTATGTAGGGATTTCCTACATATGTCGACTGCGGTAATTTAATGTGCCAGAACTTGTTTTTTAAAAAGCCAAGTTGGGATCAGGTCCACAACAAGCAGGGAGAGGAATTATACCTGTTTCACCCTCTTGCTGCAATCCTCCCTTTTGCATCAGGAGGGAAGATTCCATTTATACCAGTTGGAGCTTCCCTCCAAGTGTAAATAGCAGCTTTTAAAAACCTGGGTGGGGGATTTTTTGTCAAGACCACAGCAAGATGGGAAATGGTTAAACTCTCCCTCCTAGCCTTCCATGACCCCAGTCCTGAATGCCTCCCTTTTTTTGTTTTGTTTTTAAAAAGCAGTCACATTAAATTCAATAACACATTTCACTAACCTGTAATTCACCACCTGTGTTCCTCAAAGAGTAATAAGCTGAAGTTTGAGGAATAGGGAAAGGGACTGGAGAGGGGGGAGGGGTCCCTGTATTCTGCTTTGTAGTCCACATACACCCACCCACTTGCAAATAAGAGACTTCTGGGGACACTGTGTGCCTGAACTAATAATAGCTGGGGAATCTACATTGACATGCAGAGCTAAAATCAAAAGAGGCGTGTTATAACTATGACAGTGATGTACCAGTTTGGCCTTGGGTATTTGACCTTAGGCAAATGTGACTTTTTATCACTGAATTTTGTTTTGTTTTTGTTTATTTAGTGATGTGAATATCAAAGTGCCAATATCCTCCAGTGGCCCTGATACTGTACTCGTAAGGCCCTTAAGGCATGCAGGTAAAGTTAAACATTTGAAAGACTTTGTTTCAAACCACAAAAAGCCTTAATTTATTTTACACCACAAAAGTCTTTTGCACATGTTAGATTTAATCAGAGGAAACTGCGAATGCATCCGGCAAGTGACAGTTTGATTCAGTGTGGCATTGTATTGCTGATCAGAAGCTGTGGGAGAATTTTTATTAGCGGCAGTAACAAATCACTTTAGAGTGAAAAGTGCTTCCTGTACATTATCTTGGTAATTCTTCCAACAATCCTGTTCTGTAGGTCTGTATTGTTACCCTTACACTGCTGATGAGGAGGCTGAGTGAATCATGACTTTGTGGCTGAAATGAGTTTTGAACCAAGGACTGCCAAGCATACATTATTGACAACATTGTTAAACGAAAGCACTTAGTGCCTCACAAATTAAATTAGATAAACACCAACTCAGCCAGTCATATGGATTTGCTCAGACGTCATGTTAAGTTCCCGTGCTTTTGTGGTGCTCCTATGTAATTTTTTTGTAAAAAGTCACAAAATGGTACCGGTCATGAGGAAAGTATGTAGCTCCTCACAAATGGTCTCCATGGGTATGAGCCAGTACAGTGGTACCTCGGTTTAAGAACAGTCCGGTTTAAGAACGATTCGATTTACAAACTCTACAAAACCGGAAATAGTGTCCCGATTTGAGAACTTTACCTCAGTCTAAGAACAGAATCCAAATGGTGGAAGGGCACCGGTGGCGGGAGGCCTCATTAGGGAAAGCGCACCTTGGTTTAAGAACAGTTTAGGTTTAAGAACAGACTTCCAGAATGGATTAAGTTTGTGAACCAAGGTACCACTGTAGTTGCCTTTTCACTCCCCACAACCATGATTTGCATTGGGCATGCAGGTGGAAAGGAATACTGAATTATCCTAGCAACAAAATATCGATCACAATCAAACAGAAAAGTGAGTGTTGTGTGCTTTAAGTTTCCATTCGACTGTGGCCATTGATTGCCGAGGAAATGCAATCTACCTACAACAAAAATACTTGCTTGAAGAAAGATATCTAGAGTCTCCATGATAGGCAAGTAATAACAGCTTATTCTCTCTCTTGCACACACACATGCTTGGAAAAGCCTTGGGTCTCTGAAATTTTGTTGGGGGATTCACCTGCAGATAAAAGGATTTGTCTACCAACGTGAATGTCATTGATTGCTTTGCAAACTATGGAAACTTAGTACAGTGTGCTTATTAAATCTCAGTTATTAAATGTTTTCAAACTTAATGAACTTAATTACCAGCATTTTAGCAGGCTTGATGTTATGCTCCTATTTGATTTACTCATATAATTATAACACATGAATTTTCATTTCTAACTAGTAATTCAAAATTCTCTTTCAGAGATGGACAATCTGGAAAGATCTCAAAGCCCTGATGTGTTTCCTTCTGGTTACTATTATGAAGATGAATGGCGAGCAAGAACACAGTGGATTCGGCATTTTAACAAGTCATCAGATATTACCGAATGTTTACAAGGGAAACTTATCCACTTGTTTGGAGACTCTACAATCAGGCAGTGGTTTGAATATCTGACAACATTTGTTCCAGGTCACTATTTTTGCCTTGCCTTTGCAGGTGTTTCAGATATATATACAGAAATATGAGAAAACGTTAATGCTTGTACTCTTGTGGGATTTCGGTCATCACTTTGTAACTGATTTTAATTTCGCTGATTGTGTTTCTGGGATTTGGAAGAGCCAGAACTGCAAAGTTTTGGCATTTACTTTAAATCTCTCTAATTCTGCGTCACCCTAAGAGTTGGTTAAGAATGGCCTTTTCATGTGCTTCAGGATTACCCTTTCAAGCCTCACCCCTTCCTCACCAAAATGGTTCTTTTAAGAAAATAAAGTGCCCTTCTCTTTCTCACTGCATCTCTTAATAGTGATGGGAGAGCTATCGCTAAAGAAAAGAAAAAAAAAATAGGAGAAGCAGTAATAATAGGATGGACATGTGCAAATACACACATTTAGACCTGCACTGGTAGTGAGGAACCCAGGATTGAGCCAAATGCCTTATAGAAGAGATGGATTTTTGAGCAGTGATGGAAAAGAATAGAGTTCTGCAACATTACCGGATGATCTAATAGGGAATATGCGTGTCTCCTTGTGTGTGATTTGCAAAGGAGAAGTTGAGAGGTGATGCAAGGGCATGGAAAGCTTTCTGAAGGAGTCGTTTGTTAAGGATGTAGACAGCGATGGGATAACAGCGTTGGATTTGGAAGAAGGGGAATTGGATGACCTGAGCAGGGCAACTCTACCATTAGGCAAAGTCAGGCACCTGCCACAGGCAGCAGTTGCTGGGGTAGTTGTCGGCTATTCCTCATGAGCCCCCAGTTGCTCCCCTCTGAGAGAACAGAACTCTGTAAGCCTGTCTTGGGCCCCTAAAGTAAGCTGCTGCTTCAGGTAGAATGGAGGATGCAATCCTGTTGCCAGTTTTGAAGAAAGATTCACTTGCAAGTCCAATCAGTTTTTTTATACATTGACCGGGTGGCGAGTGCTTGCATGTGCCATTTTGTCCTTTTTCCTCAGGCAGCAAAACATTGTGCTCCAGCAAAACGTTGTGCTCTGGGTTCGATTGACAAGAAAAGAAGTCAAATTATCTTGGTTGCAGAGTTGTAGACAGAGATAGGATAGCTCAGAAGTAGCGCAGGAAAGGCAGGAGGAAAGAGGTGGTAACAAAGGTGGGGGATGAACAGTAAGTGATTTTGTGTTGTAGCGAAAGGAAGGAGTAGATGTTTAGAAACAGTGTAGAGCAAGAAAAGGTAATGATTTGGTGGCAGATTAAATAAGGGGAACAAAAGAGAGGCAGCAACCCTGAGTATAGGGCCAAATAAGGGATACCTGTTTAGATGGTTCAATTATAAAACAAACTTTCCCTTCTGCAACGAAGACGTTTCTAATTGAGTATATTTGTCAAACACTGTTTTAAGATATGGGCCCAGTTCATTACTGCAGGCTTCATGAAGCTGGGAGCGAGTCGGGCTGAACACTGCTCCATGCGGCCCTTTTCTCCTTCCTCACACCTTGCTTATTTTCTTGGTTTTATTAGCTGACATTAGGGCAATTCTGACTCAATACAAGGCATTATCTTATTGCCAAAGTGCACTGGGATGGGTAAGAGGAGAAGCATTTGACCCTGATGCTTCTTCCTGGCTTCATATTGATCCTCCAAGCTGTGCCAGTTGAAATGGTTGGAATTGATACTCATGAAAACTCTTGTGTGTTTGCTCCCCCCCCCCCATCCTTTGTGAATGTTATACAGAGGACCCTAACAATTACAGTGGTACCTTGGGTTAAGTATTTAATTCGTTCTGGAGGTCTGTTCTTAACCTGAAACTGTTCTTAACCTGAAGCACCACTTTAGCTAATGGGGCCTCCTGCTGCCGCTGCGCCACCGGAGCACGATTTCTGTTCTCATCCTGAAGCAAAGTTCTTAACCCGAGGTAATATTTCTGGGTTAGTGGAGACTGTAACCTGAAGCGTATGTAACCCGAGGTACCACTGTATTGTTTTCCTTTGCAGAGAGTTGCAACAGGCAGTCACTCAGCAATTCTTTTTTGTTTGCTTGCTTGTTTGTTTCAGATCTCGTGGAATTAAACCTTGGCAGTCCTAAAAATGTTGGGCCCTTCATGGCTGTGGACTCGGTGCATAACATCCTACTAAACTTCCGCTGCCACGGGCCCCCTATTCGCTTCTCCACCGTCTTTAGCAGTGAGCTGCATTACATTGCCAACGAACTGAATCGCATTGTAGGCGGGAGGAACACTGTGATAGCCATAACCATTTGGTCTCACTTCAGCACTTTCCCCGTAGAAGTGTACATCAGGAGACTGAGGAACATTCGCAAGTCCATCGTACGGCTTCTGGATCGGAGTCCCAAGACACGGATAGTCATCAAAACCGCCAACGTTCAGGAGCTCGGGCCGGAGGTCAGCCTTTTCAACAGCGACTGGTATTCGTATCAGCTTGACACAATCATGAGGAAGATGTTCTCAGGAATTGGAGTGCACTTTGTGGACGCTTGGGAGATGTCACTGGCACACCATTTGCCACACAAATTGCACCCAGAAGATGTTATTGTCAAAAACCAGTTAGATGCTTTCTTGTCTTTTGTGTGTCCGGTGGAAACGCACTACAGCCTCGTAAAAGGAATCCATAATCAATTGTGGTCTCTGTTTCTGTAGTTCACTTACGGACACGTTCTGCACTAGTTGTTTGTTGCTGATTTGGGGTGCCCCTAACCTGCATCTGATTCTCCAAGCCTGCACTGTAGCATACATAATTCACACACGGAATGTCTGGGGACTGGTTGTTTTAATTTTTTAAAAAGTAAGACTATATGTGTGGATACCTCTTTACAATGCACACCTGAGAATGAAGGTGTCCACAACTCCACTTGCCATTCTCACTACAATAAATGTTCTGCCACCATCTGGTAAGATAATGAAAGTATTCGCAGCAGCAGCACCTGCCTCCTTCAGCTTGGAGCTAGGGAGAGAGGCCACAGCACAATGCCAGAGCACATGTTCGAGATACTGAAAATTCCAGGTTCAGTTGTCAACATTTTAATAATAATAATAATAATAATAATAATAATAATAATAATATATTATTATTTATACCCCGCCCATCTGGCTGGGCTTCCCCAGCAACTCTGGGCGGCTTCCTGGTAGTTGTTGTTCTCTTTGACATCTGGTGGAGGGCATTCCACAGGGAGGGCGCCACTACCGAGAAGGCCCTCTGCCTGGTTCCCTGTAACTTGGCTTCTCTCAGTGAGGGAACTGCCAAAAGGCCCTCGGTGCTGGACCTCAGTGTCCGGGTAAAATGATAGGGGTGGAGACGCTCCTTCAGATATACTGGTTAAAAGAATGCCGTGAATGTCTAGCTTGTGGGTCTCCCTGTATTACTATTGTTATAAATTTATTCATACCCCTGATGGGACTCAAGGCAACTTACAGGTGTGTGTGTGTGTGTGTGTGTGTATATATATATATATATATATATATATATATATATATATATATATGGACCTGCTAAAAACAGGAAAACAACAAACTGGTTGGCCACTGTGAGAACAGGGTGATGAACTAAATGGCCATTTGGCTAGCTCCAGCAGAGTTTTTCTCACATAGCAGAGCTGGAAGAAAACCTTTCCTGAGACCTTAAGAGAGAACTGCTTCAAGTCACACAATGCTGCCCTACATAGATTGTTTGATTTAGGCTATGTACACAGGCAGCCTCTGAAATGTGCAGGAGTTGTTTTTACAGTGTACACACCTATGCACAATAACAGCATCTAAACCAGCAGCTACTACGAGGGATGTCTGTACACACAGGTGGGCTTATTTTCAAACTAGTGCACAATAGTGTTCTCCATTGGCTTCCATTCAGTTAGTGGTTCCGCTGAGTTTTTGCAAAACAATATATATATATATTGCAATCTTTCCAAAGAGAGGGTCTCTTTGGGCTTTAATTGGACAAATAGTGTGGAGCAGGGACAACATGGGGTGATGTCATTTGTCCAGCACTCCCCAAAGGTGCTTACATCCTGCACTGAATGCACAACATACATAAGAGCCTTCTGGGTGAGGCCAGTGGCCCATTTAGTCCAGCATCCTGTTCTCTCAGAGGGTGAACAGCTGCTTGTGGGAAACTAGCAAGCAGGATATGAGCACAAGAGCATTCTCTCCTCCAGTGGGTTCCAGCAACTGACATTCAGAAGCGGTACTTGCCTCCAACTGAAGGCAGAGCATAGCAGTTGCGACTAGTAGACATTGATAGCCTTACCCTCATGAATTTGTATAATCCATCTAAGTTGGTGGCTGCCACTGCCCCCTGCAGGATTTGAGTTCCATAGTTTTAACTCTGCGTGGCATGAAGCGTGTGCATGCCCTTAATGCACATTTACATCTGTATTTCCTAGCTCTGCTGCTTGAAATTCTTTTAACTGGAGATGCTGGGGATTGAACCTGAAGACAATTATTTCCCAAAAAAATAATCATAATTGAAATATGAAAAAGGGAGGAACTAAATCCAAATTAACTGAATACTAATGAAAGTTTTACAAAAGAAAGGAATTACCAAAATATTTGTAAATCTAAAAGAAGAAAAGTAACCATTTTCCCGGTGCACACCCCTACCTCCCCATCCCTTTATCTCCCCCTGTTTTGGTGCCCAAGACATTTGCATGCAGGACACCCACTTTACTAAGAGTTGGAGTGTTTTAATAAATTAAAAATTTTGTATGGCTCAGTGGCTACCTCCCTTTCCAAGGGAAAAATCTAAATGTCACCTACACTGGTATAAGTTTTAAGATCTTAAGACTGATTAGCTTTCTTTGTGAACTGCATGTTTTCAAGGGGCTTTTTGGTAGCTGACGTCTGAACTGCAGGTAGCAAAAAATGATGCTTGAGATCGCAACAAACAAGTCTGAAATGTCATTGATTCCTGATTTTTTCCCCTTTTTAAATAAAAGTCTGTAAGAGCTGTTTTGAAGACAAACTGTTGCTGTTTAACATTTTGGTTCACTTCAGTGATGTGCCTGGGTACAGAAGGCAGACTTGGCATGGTCCTCACCTAGAGGGGACTTGTAGATTACAGTAGATGGAACAAGACATGGATTTGGATGAAGCCAAAGATGTACTGGCAATAGGCCAGGGGAAAGATGGAGGGGCAGGAAAGTAAAGCTGGTTTGAGCAAGGGGTGGGATGGTTCAAGGGAACCTGTCTTGCAGGAGATAGAGGTTTGATCAGAAGAAGGCACGGCATCAGGCAGATGAGATGGGAAGGAGGCTAAAAGACATTTGGGAAACAAGCATGTCTACCAGTTGTCTAAGCTCCTGCAAGCCCACAAAGAATGTACAGAAATTATCCAGCCCTTTAAAAACTGTTGCGTGTAAAGTAGGCCCAGAACATCTTACCCGTTGAACCATAAAGAAACTGAATTTCAAGTTTTGTTTACTCTGAACCTGTTTCTGTTGATGTTAAAGAAGTCTACACCAATACCTGTGATTAAACTATTTCTCTATCCACAATCCCTTCTCATGTGTATGTTTGGTGCTGTTACTGTGACAGCTTTTTAAAATCACTAAATCAATCACCACATCTTTCTTTTCATGGCCAGCTGAAAGGATGGCAGTATATTTGACTATAAAGAAGGGAAGGACTTGACTGTTGGATTTGTCACCTTTGATGTTTCTGTTGTTTGTTCGTCCTACTTCTGATACTGACAAGTGGCATCTATTTACAATTTCCCAACATTTCATCTCACACTCTGACTAACAGTTTCAAGCATCCACATAGGTTGGTGTTTGGACCAAGACTTTACTACTACAGTACAAGTAAAATGCAACTGCATGGTCAGGCATCTAGGAAACTTGGGACATGATTAGCTGTTCACTATGACACCTTCCGTGGGACGCGAGTGGCGCTGTGGGTTAAAGCCTCAGTGCCTAGGGCTTGCCGATCGAAAGGTCGGCGGTTCGAATCCCCGCGGCGGGGTGCGCTCCCGCTGTTTGGTCCCAGCGCCTGCCAACCTAGCAGTTCGAAAGCACTCTCGGGTGCAAGTAGATAAATAGGGACCGCTTACTAGCGGGAAGGTAAACGGCGTTTCCATGTGCAGCTCTGGCTCGCCAGAGCAGCGATGTCACGCTGGCCATGTGACCCGGAAGTGTCTTCGGACAGCGCTGGCCCCCGGCCTCTTGAGTGAGATGGGCGCACAACCCTAGAGTCTGTCAAGACTGGCCCGTACGGGCAGGGGTACCTTTACCTTTACCTTTATGACACCTTCCAATCAGCGGTGCCCAAACTTTTTTCAAAGAGGGCCAGATTTGATGAAGTGAACATGTGTGAGGGCCGACCATTTTGCTTGACATTCTTTGAACCATTAAAATTAAATGCAAATTATATGCAAAGTAAGGTAAAGGTAAAGGTACCCCTGCCCGTACGGGCCAGTCTTGACAGACTCTAGGGTTGTGCACCCATCTCACTTAAGAGGCCGGGGGCCAGCGCTGTCCGAAGACACTTCCGGGTCACGTGGCCAGCGTGACATCGCTGCTCTTGCGAGCCAGAGCCGCACACGGAAACGCCGTTTACCTTCCCGCTAGTAAGCGGTCCCTATTTATCTACTTGCACCCGAGAGTGCTTTCGAACTGCTAGGTTGGCAGGCGCTGGGACCGAACAACGGGAGCGCACCCCGCCACGGGGATTCGAACCGCTGACCTTTCGATCGGCAAGCCCTAGGCGCCGAGGCTTTTACCCACAGCACCACCCGTGTCCCATATGCAAAGTAAATCAAATACAAATTAACTATTTTATGCAAAGTTCAATTGCAAACGACATACTTTTCATTTCGTCACATGGATGACAAATCTAAACAGGTGTTAAATCACTCTGCCTTTCATATCTGAAGGCCAGATAAAAAAACAAAACCAGGAAGCTGAAATAGATGTCAGGAAGATTGTAAAGTGGATTAAAGCTTGTCTGTCAACTTTTAAGTTCAAAAAATATGAACAGCAACATAACACCAGATATACATGTTGTGTCCAAATATATTTATACCAGATTTAGACCAACTGACATTAACTGAGATTTGACAATCTATTTATCTCAATTCAAAACAAACTTGGCCTGCACTAATGTGAAGGGTGAAACTGAGATCTGGACTGCAGCACATAGGCTAGGTCTGGTTCAAAGGTAGTGGTTTTGATTTGCAAAATGTCACGCAGGTGAGAGTCACTTAGTCTTGTCGTCACATGGTTCTTGTTATAAACAGCCACAGTCTCTTGGCATATCAGACACACACAGTGATTCCGTATTTCAGTAAAGATGTATTCCACTTTCCACTTGTTTAAGTACTGCAGACTTATTATGGGTCACTATTTGGTTATTACAGTATTTTACAAAAAGTGAAGCTCCACCTCCAGATTTCACAGTATCATACTATGGCATCTTCTACTAAATTTTTCATAGATGCTGTCCAGATTACTGTTTACAGATTATTTGGAGAAGTGGGGTCAACTGTGTGCATGTTTGATACTTTCCCATTTGGGCTGTTTCAATGGTTCATGCTAGATTTTTAATTTTTCCTTTATCACCTTTATCACCTTGTGAGACTCAGACTCCACTCTCCCATTTTAGATATTTCCTCTCTGTTACTCCCTTATATGAATTTTATTGCTATATTTCTGTTGGCCACCTCAGTCTACGAAAGCAGATAGATATTAAAAAACAAACTTTGTAGGAGTCCTATGCAGTTTTGATGTGGCCCCCCCACTTCAGAAGTCTGAGTAGAGAAAACAATTTGATTTCT
This sequence comes from Podarcis tiliguerta, assembly GCF_965153285.1. Classification (NCBI taxonomy): domain Eukaryota; kingdom Metazoa; phylum Chordata; class Lepidosauria; order Squamata; family Lacertidae; genus Podarcis; species Podarcis tiliguerta. Next base: position 33,452,252 of record NC_139537.1, read on the forward strand.
TGCCCATTCATTAGTTCTCCAGCCAAAGGCCTAGACACAGAAATCAAGATGTCCAAATGCATGACAATATCTTGAACTGGGGTCAATGTTAGCAGTCTGAATATTCTTTTGAAATCAGATATAAGAACAATCTAGCAGTAAAAAAAATGTACACGAATGAAGATAAGTTATGCAAGCAAAGAATTAAAAGGTTGAAATCGGAAGGCTATTATTTTTTTCTCTTAACATGTAGAATCATAGAATCATAGAGTTGGAATAGACCACAAGGGCCATCGAGTCCAACCCCCTGCCAAGCAGGAAACACCATCAGAGCACTCCTGACATATGGTTGTCAAGCCTCTGCTTAAAGACCTCCAAAGAAGGAGACTCCACCACACTCCTTGGCAGCAAATTCCACTGTCGAACAGCTCTTACTGTCAGGAAGTTCTCCCTAATGTTTAGGTGGAATCTTCTTTCTTGTAGTTTGGATCCATTTACTTTACAAGGTTTCCTGCAAAAGCAGAAACCCTTTTTTGAAAGAAAACTGTCAGTATTGCTTTGGGCATAGTTTAAGATCCAGCTGCAATGGTGGATATCAAGCAATTACCTGCAATCTTTACTACCTCTCCAGATTCACCGTACCATAATTTTACAATGCTTAATATTTCAAGAGACATGCCTTGTTCTCCTCTCCATTGATTACCATGATGCAGAACACCACAGTCCCTAGCAATTAACTTGTTTTGAACGTTTGATCATTTGCTGAAAGTGATTCCCGTAACCGGAAAAGTGAGTGATGCAAATTTCAAAAGTGGCAGAGCGATCAAATCATTGCCTTCCAATTTTGTAACCAAGGGTTTGGCCCTGAGTACTCTTGGACGTTTAAATCTGATACCGTGTAATACGGTATATCTGAAGGAGCGTCTCCACCCCATCGTTCTACCCAGACACTGAGGTCCAGCGCCGAGGGCCTTCTGTTGGTTCCCTCACTGCAAGTTACAGGGAACCAGACAGATGGCCTTCTCGGAGTGGCACCCGCCCTGTGGACATCAGATGTCAAAGAGAACTACCAGACTTTTAGAAGACAACTGAAGGCAGCCCTGTTTAGGGAAGCTTTTAATGTTTGATGTATTACGGTATTTTAATATTTTGTTGGAAGCCACCCAGAGTGGCTGGGGAAGCCCAGCCAGATGGGTGGGGTATAAATAATAAATTATTATATTATTACAATCACTTAAACCAGAGGTTATCAACCTTTTTGGGTCCACGGCTCCCTTGACCAACTACATTCTTTCTGCAGCTCCCTTGTGGGACTCAGGAGCCCAGTTATGTCACCCCTTGCCTGCAGAGCTGGCAGCCCCTCACCCCTTTCCAAAAACCCTCCCTTGGGGAGTGTTCCCTCAGTCTCCTCTCCTCTCCATTCTCCTTGGGAGTCCTCTAGGCAGCCACTGCTGCCACCCCTGGTCTCTGAGCTGCACCCCCTACCCCAAAGAGAGGTCCCTCCTCACACTACCCCACAGGGGCCTGGGATTTATCTGTCCATTCCAAACAGCAAGGGCTGGAGGGCTGGCTGGCTGGGCTCCCTCACCCATTTGCTTGCTAATTCTGAAGCCACCTCAGCTGCTGGTAACCAGCACCCCCTGACAAGCCCCACGGTCGCCATTGGACAGCTGAGCTTGTAGCCAGGGCTGCTGCAACAAACAGCTGGGCAAGCCTTTGGGTAGCAGGCATGCCAAAAGGCATCAGAGGAGGGAGGGAAGGAAAGGATACAGGCCAGTGTTGCCTGTTGCATCCCTGACCATCATTCAAGGCAACCCAGGGTGCCACGGCACACTGATTGAAAACCATTAACTGAAACCATTACAGTGGTACCTCGGGTTACATACGCTTCAGGTTACATACGCTTCAGGTTACAGACTCCACTAACCCAGAAATAGTGCTTCAGGTTAAGAACTTTGCTTCAGGATGAGAACAGAAATCGTGCTCCGGCGGCGCGGCGGCAGCAGGAGGCCCCATTAGCTAAAGTGGTGCTTCAGGTTAAGAACAGTTTCAGGTTAAGTATGGACCTCCGGAACGAATTAAGTACTTAACTGAGGTACCACTGTACATTTATTCAAGTGCTGCTTGTCTTCAAATTTCCCATGTTTATGTTTGGTTTCGCCTGTGCCTCCTGCTTTTCTCCATCCTCCAGCACAATATATGATGCTCATACCCAGATATGCTTGTTTTCTACCTGGCTTGTGGTGATGGTGATAACAATGATTGCACTTTCTTCTTTATGGCTGTGCATCTGTGTACCATACAGCCTGCTGAGACACAATTTTTTGTGGCTCTAAGATAGTACAAAAGAAGATATGCATGAATGAAAAATGATGATGAAAGGAACTGATACATAGCTGTCAACGTTTCCCCTTTTTTAAGGGAAATTCCTTTATTCCGAATAGGATTTCCCTTAAAAAAAAGGAAAAAGTTGACAGCTCTGAACTGATAGGAAAAGAAAAACGTGGGTGGCACTGTGGGTTAAACCACAGAGCCTAGGACTTGCCGATCAGAAGGTCGGCGGTTCGAATCCCCGTGAAAGGGTGATCTCCCGTTGCTCGGTCCCTGCTCCTGCCAACCTAGCATTTCGAAAGCACGTCAAAGTGCAAGTAGATAAATAGGTACTGCTCCAGCGGGAAGGTAAACGGCGTTTCCGTGCACTGCTCTGGTTCGCCAGAAGCGACTTAGTCATGCTGGCCACATGACCTGGAAGCTGTACGCCGGCTCCCTTGGCCAATAAAGCGAGATGATCACCGCAACCCCAGAGTCGGCCATGACTGGACCTAATGGTCAGGGGTCCCTTTACCTTTACCTAAGACAGTACAAAAGAAGATATGCATGAATGAAAAATGATGATTAAAGGAACTGACACATAGCTGTCAACGTTTTCCCTTTTTAAAGGGAAATTCCCTTATACCGAATAGGATTTCCCTTAAAAAAAGAAAAAAGTTGACAGCTATGAACTGACAGGAAAAGCTTTCAGGAAGTTCTATACAGGTTGCACGCACACTATATCTTCAAATCACATTCAGATTTATTTATTTATTTATTTATTTATTTATTTATTTATTTATTTGCTTAATATACTGCCCTATACCCAGAGGTCTCAAGGCAGTTCACAAAATAAAATCAAAATATAAAACTGCAAAATACATAATCAAAATAAAAACAATACCCCCCCCCAAAAAAACCACACATATTTTAAATTGCCATAGGATGTAAATCAGAACAACCAAAGGCCTGGTTAAAAAGAAACGCTTTTGCCTGGAGCCTAAAGGTGTATAATGCAGGCGCCAGGCAAACTTCCCTGGGGAGAGCATTCCTCAGACGGGGAGCCACTGCAGAGAAGGCCCGTTCTCGTGTTGCCACCCTCCAGACCTTTCGTGGAGGAGGCTCACAAAGCAGAGCCTCAGAAGATGATCTCAGGGTCTGGGTAGGTTCATATGGAAAGAGGCAGTCCTTGAGGTACTGTGGTCCTTCAATGGATTTCCCTTGAAGAATTCTAGACATTATAGTTCCCCCTTCACAGAGTTCCAAGCAAGGAGGAGAAAAAAAAGTGTCTCAAAAGTACTTGCAATACCTAAAATTAGCCACTAGATGGTGTGGTATGGCAATCTTTTTTTATGTCTTGGTGCTTTCTTGACAACATTATTGTACTGTTTAGATAAAATCAAACCTATATTCATTTAAGAGTCACCCAGCAATCAGTCGGTGATGAAAGAAAGTGCCCAAAGTTTGAAGGATACAGTATTTCCAATTTACACTTTCCTGTCAATCCTGACATTTGCAAACAAAAGTTATACAGCCTGATCAATGAGGATAATGCTGTATATGTTTGATGAAATGGACTCTAGTCCATGAAAGTTTATCCTATAACACATTTCTTAGTCTTTAGGGAGCTTCAAGGCTTGTTGCTGCTGCTGCTGCAGAGTAATGCTGCTACCCCTCTAGAATATTTTAAGAATCCTTCCTCGGATCAGACTGAATCCAGACAATATTGATTTCAGCAGGAACTAACTTTTCACAAGGTGATTTATTTTCAACTGCCTTAGGTTGTAATGATATACATGCATTCTTGTAAGTCCCACTGAACTCATTGGGGCTTAATTCTGAGTAAAGATGCGTAGTTAGCCAAGTTCTAACCCATTACATGTTGCTCCGATTCTTTTTGAAGAGCACTTTTGTTTTACAAAATGAAGCTACTGAACCTTAAATTTGTATGTGTGTATGGCCGGGGGGGGGGGGAGGGGGGAGGTTCTTAACTTTCCCCCATCAGGTGTGTCAACAGAACTTCGAATGCTCAGTACACAATATGTGGATTGGACCCTCCACTCTGTTAACAAAAGAGGATCCAATTTGCAATCAATCAATCAATAATCAATCAATAAATGCATACAGCATGTCTTATGCAGATGTGTATCCTCTTTTGCAGATGATGTGGAGGGTCCAAAAATAAATCAGGGGCCACACACAAGTAATAAAAAGTCTGACAGAGTTTTATTAACAGGTGACACTTTCCTCATAATTTAGAAAATAGAAACCTAAGAAGACTGCTGGTTCAGGCCCAAAGCCCATCTAATCCAGTTTCCTGTTTTTTACAACAACCAACTAGATGCTCATGGGAAGCCCGCAAGCAGAACATGAGTGCAACAGCACCCTCCCCACCTGTGAGAAAAACTTTCATGAGTCATGAGTCTCATGAATCACAAACCAGTTATGTTACTGTAGGTCTTTTATTGATTGATCTTAGGCTGGCAGTACTACATTCAGTGCACCACCAAGAGTAGAATTTCTGCTTATGAGGTGGGGGAGGGGGCTCCCAAGAGATTTAAGATTTACAGCAACCAAATCTGGGATGCCCATGAATGGATAAATCCAAGATTAACCCTGTTAAATAGCAAGCAGTGTATTCCAGCAACATTTGTTGTATGGTTCTCCTAATAACTGCAGCAATATGATCATCACAGGTCAAACAACGTTCCCTTTCCTCCTCCTGTTTTGGATTTGAACCACCGACATGAATACACAGTATTATGCATTCGTTTTTAGGGCTCGTTCATATCTGGTTGAGCTTAAATCGGCTTTAAGTAGTTAGCGCCAAGGAGAAAGTTTTGCATGTCTGAACTCGGCAGAACATCGCCCTCGCACCCACTCATCTAATCCCAACTATCTCGGTTCCAAATTTCTTCATCAGCGTGAATCACCCTTGTCTTTTGCATGCCCTTTCTTTCTGCCTGGTTCAGCTTTAGGAAGAGAAATTAGCTGCTGGTCTTCTCTCTCTCTCTCTCTCTCTCTCTCTCTCTCCCCTCCCCCCCCCCCCCCCCCCAGTTTCTGTCATTTTTTCCTGACTGGTGCTTTCCACACACAAGCTCTTGCGCTATTTTCATTATGTTTCTCTTGGCACTGGAAGTGTGAAAGGAGAAAGTATAAGTAATTTTGAAGCAGCTGTCCACAGAAATGAAGTATGAAGGATTTTTAAAAGCGTCAATTAGGAGATATAAATGGGTAACACACACATTGACAGGCAGGAGAGAAATCCAGAAAGGTTAGCAACGTTCCCACCACTCTTGCCAAATTTTGCAGCTACGTATGAAAGGTGCTTTTGTCTTACAGGTCAGGTACTTTGTCATACTTAACAAATTCTTACCACTTGAAATAAGGAAGATTTTCCCACAGCTGCAAGCACTCAGGCGGAGTTGGATCGAGGAGTTATGGCTCTGCCACTGTGCTGCTTTCATGACTTTGAGTGTTCTCTTTCCCCTCAGTTCTTTCTCAAGATCTTTCCTTGCTCCGTAGAAAACATAATTCCAAATAGTTCTGCCACCTTGTGCTGTGACTCTGCCTCCTGCTTAGCGCAGAGTAGAGCAGTTGACAAGGTGCCATTCAGATGTGGTGGACTACAAGTCCCAATCATTTCTGGCCATTGGCCATGCTAGCTGGGACTGATGGGAGTTGGGAGTCCAGCAATATATGGAGGGCACCATATTGGCTACCTGTGGAGCAGAGTGAAGTTTTTTTTAAGACAGCAATCCTATGGTCACTTACCTTGGGTGTGGTAAAGGTAAAGGGACCCCTGACCATTAGGTCCAGTTGTGACCGACTCTGGGGTTGGGATGCTCATCCCGCTTTATTGACCGAGGGAGCCAGCGTACAGCTTCCGGGTCATGTGGCAGCGCACGGAAACGCCATTTACCTTCCCGCCAGAGCGGTACCTATTTATCTACTTGCACTTTGACGTGCTTTCGAACTGCTAGGTTGGCAGGAGCAGGGACCGAGCAACGGGAGCTCATCCCGTCGTGGGGATTCGAACCACCAACCTTCTGATTGGCAAGTCCTAGGCTCTGTGGTTTAACCCACAGAGCCACCCAGGTCCCTTCTTGGGTGTGAGTTGCACTGAAATTGGTGGGCCTTAGTACTCAGCAAAACATAACACATGGAGTCACATCATCGGTCCATTGAGTGAGCACAATACTATTGCCTACTATTACAACTGACAGCAGCTCTTCAGACAGAGGCCTTCCCATCCCTGATCCTAAAGCTCCTTTGAATCAGAGATACCTCGGACATTCTGCATATAAGGTATCTGCAAGACCCCTAAGCTATGTCCTCTCCCTAGCATTTTAACTTCACAGAGCATGAGGCAGGGACCTGAGTTTGAAGGCTGACAGCTAAAACGCTAATGAGAGCACCAAGGCTAAGCTATGCAACCAGACAGCTGAGGCAAGGGCTGTATCATTTGACACTGTGGACTCTTGCTACTCCACCACAGATAAAGGCAGGCTGTGCTTCCTCAGGTGTTGTTGAGATGTCAGCTCCCATTGCCCATATTGGTGGGGCTGATTGGAGGAGAAAAGGAGAACGCTACTTGCCTGTGTTCATCTTTGAAATCCAATGGGTACAAAAAGCTAACATGATAGCCAGCATTTAAAAGGAAGGTTCTGTTGTGCGTTACCTTTGGTGCATCTGGATATGCCAGGGCAAATGCATACAACAAAATGACTGTTTTGATAGGTTTGGGAATTTTAGGGTCCCTCCAGACTGTCATGTTTTTTGCAGGAGGGATTCAACTGCATACCAACATATTTAGGTTTGCACAATGAAAGTGGATTAAAGTGCCCTGTTGCTTTAGCTCAGTCCCCCCCCCCCCCCTTTACTAGACTTTTTTATGGTTTGGAAAGGAAAAGCAAAATGCATTCAAAAGTGTGGAATAAATGAAAGATTAATGGGGAGATATATGAACAGCCCACAAGCAAGTCAGCATGCTTGAGCATAATAAATGCTAATTGTTATGCAACTTCCCAGAAGACATATCAGAATGAATAGTCAATCACAACCATATCCAATCAAACCTTGTGCAAGCATGTGATGAAAGCTCAATAAACAGATCCCCTGGAAGAGTCCTTAACTGGTTTGGAACTGCCCAACTGGGCACATTGTGTTCTGCTCTCAGAATTTGATTCACAGTCCCCCAACACATATTCTTCCCACTCACTGTATTGATTAATACTCAATGGGTAGTCATTTTAGATCCTTCCTGGCTCATAAGAATGTAAGGAGATCCTGCTGATCAGGCCAATGGTCCGTCTAGTCCAGCATCCTGTTCTCACAGTGGCCAACCAGCTCACAAGCAGGACATGAGCACGAGAGCCCTATCCTCTCCTGTGGTTTCTAGCAACTGGTATTCAGAAGCATTGATGCCTCTTACCATGGAGGCAGCCATCGTGGCAAATAGTCATTGATAGTCTTATCCTCCCTGAATTGGTCTAATCCCCCTTTAAAGCCATCCAAATTGGTGGCCATAGCAAACACACTTATTTCAGGATCTGCCTTTAACATGTGTAATGTACTCTTGTAGTCTAATCCTTTCTGTATTTCCTTTACTGAGCTCGAAGCTTACTCCCACAATAACGTGTGCAGGATTGTCTTGAACATTTTAATCCTGTGTAGAGCAAGGCATCCCTAAGGCAGTTGACTTCAGTGGACAGGCACACCTAGCTGCATAGGACTGGACTGCAAGTGATGAAATGTATCTGCTCCTTGGAACAAGTAGCTTAAAGCGATTAAGGCCGGCGGTGTTGTGCATCGACACAATCCGACGGTGTAATTATATAGCATCTCTCGAGAGAACGGGAAGGCTTCACCCACTCAGCGTTTCCGGGCTACGTGGAAAGTTTCAAAACGATCATCTTTGCGAAGGGGTAGCAGCAATCTTGGGCATCTTTCCGCTTACTCAGACAGGAGAGGGCAGAGGTTCACACACGCTTGCTTCATGCCCACAGTATCTGCTGTAGGCAGTGCTGAGGCAGGAGGCGGAGGGAAGTCCCGGGGAAGAGGCTCCACAATGAATTCATGCATCTGCCTCTGGCATCCGGCGTTGGCGCTCGTTCTGCAAAACAGGCTCAGGAGATGTATGCAAGCCTGTGTAGATGCTAGTAGGCTGTAAAATTCTGTGGCTGCTTTCTCAAGCTGGTATGGTACACCCTGACGGAAGTGTGATTATGCACACGTATACCCCAGGTGCCATGGGTATTTTATCCAGTATGCTTTGAAAACCATGTTGCTGGAAATCTTCATACTTTTAACTCTAGCTTTAATGTAAACTGATTGAAGATTTCAGTCACTGGCAAGTGCTTGGTTGTGCGAGTCTAATATGCCAATCCTTTCCTCATCACTGACTGCTGCTTAAACCCATCTTGAAACGACATAGGATGGATAAGGTGAGATATAAATATACCGTACTTCATAAATAAAATTAAATGAGTGTACAGTGGTACCTCAGGTTGCATATGCTTCAGGTTACATACGCGTCAGGTTACAGACTCCGCTAACCCAGAAATAGTGCTTCAGGTTAAGAACTTTGCTTCAGGATGAGAACAGAAATCGTGCTCCGGCGGCGCGGCGGCAGCAGGAGGCCCCATTAGCTAAAGTGGTGCTTCAGGTTAAGAAGAGTTTCAGGTTAAGAACAGACCTCCAGAACGAATTAAGTACTTAACCCGAGGTACCACTGTATCAATTTCCCCAGCTCTCTAGCACACGCATTATACATTTTCATCCATTCAAACCTACTGGCTCCAATCCAGCGCTCATGAATATCTTCCCAGAGGTACAGAACTGCTGATGGAAATGTAGGCAGACCTGGCCTCCCTGGGGCAGAACATCCTGCTTGGTAACTGCTCTGGAATCTAGAGAGCTAAGTCGGAGATAGATTTGTGATATCCACCAACTCAAAATGAGTCAGATCCCCTAAGCCATGCAGGTGCCTTCAACGGCTGAACTTTTAAGAAAGGGCTTGTGTTTCTTGCGCTGTTTATCTGAGCCCTGTGACGTGGAATGCCTTTATGGTTGCCTGCATGTCACTGTCCGGTTGAGAGAGGGAACAAAGCACCCCAGGACATCATTGCTGCCGTACTGAGATTGAGAATGACCGTCAGTCCTCTCAGTCAGCGGGCGAGTAGGGCTGGGCCTGAGTCTTGTGGTACAGGAACTGGGCCCATCCACACCTGTCCCTCTTCCTGTTTTGGTGGCAACTTCATAGTGCCCTGGTCTTTCCCGCCATGCTCTGAGGGAACTGGTTCCATTATTTCTCCTGCCACATCCTCATCCCCAATCCTGGCTGGCTATCTGTCAGCTTCCGTACAAGGCTTCTCAGTGTTATGAACCCTTAAAGGAGAGAGGGGGACTACTTAGATGAAAAGCCCAGTGGGTCATAGAGATGTGCTGAATTTTATACAGAAGTGTAAAGTTATGAATGAGAGAGCACCATATATGGCAAAGTACTCCAAAGCAATACTTGACCACACTACACGTAGGTGGCTTTAGATCAGTGTTTCCCAACCTTGAGTCTCTAGCTGCTTTTGGACTACAGTTCTCATCATCCCTGACCACTGGTCTTGCTAGCTAGGCATGATGGGAGTTGTAGTCCAAAAACAGCTGGAAACCCAAGGTTGGGAAACACTGCTTTAGATAGATAAGACAGCTAGATAGAGGCAATTGCCCTGAAGAAAATGATCATAACTTTCTTTTATCTCCTGTTGGGCCAGGTTTTGTCACTGCGAAGGTTTATTTTAGTTTCAAAAATCAAACAGAATATTTACAGGATACCACTTCTTGCTCTGGAAGCATTTTCTCAAAACCAGTAAATGCACTCGCTTCTCCTTTTTTTTGCTCACTCTGACCAGCCTATTGACCATGTTGACAACCTTGGCTGGTGAGGAGAGACTAAACATTCCTAAAGATCCAGTGGATCCTTGCTGGCACACACACACACACACACACACACACGCCCGGCCTAGGAAAGTTACCATTCCCACAGAAAGCAAAAGTCCATCCAAAATGGAAAGCGAAAGGACTCCGGTTTTCATAAAGAACTTCGTGCAGGTCTCTAAAAACAAACAGATCTTTTGACTGCCCTTAACGAACGGTGTGCAGCGCTATTTGCATTGAGGACAACAACAAAAGCACCCCTGGAGCCTTGACTACCAGTCCTCTCCGTCGTCAGGGCACCGGTCCGGGTTTTCCGGCAACTCAGCGGGGTGGGGAACGTCCCGGTGACCGGCTCGCCCCGCGAGGGAATTTCCTCCATGCCGAAAAAGTCCGAGCTGCAACTCTCGTCCCTCCACCCCGACTTCCTCTCTCACGTCACGACATTCCCCTTTCACCCCTCCCCCTTTTAACCATTGCAACACCAACCAGGCAACTCAGGACTGAATCACAGGCGATAATGATATCGGGGCGTGAGGGGTGGGGGTGGGGGGGGGTGGGGAGGAAAGAATCCCCGAAGACCTCGAGCTTCGTTGTGAAACTTTCCCTTTTGGCTGGAGAGGCAGCGCGTGGCGGTGACGGGTTTGGGGCGGGGGGAGCTTCTGCCGGCAGAAATTTTAAGCCTCCGAGGGAAATGTTCGCTTTGCCATAGAGACGGAGCGCATAAGCAGCTGAGGACCCGTTAAGCAGCCGGGAAAACCATCTAGCTCGTTCCCTGAAACCTAGCTTCACTCCCGAGACATGAAGGTATATAAATATATACGTTTCCTTATCCTTTAAAAAGGCGAAACCGTGTGCTTTTCACACAAAAGCCATTTCTATTGGGGTGTGGGAGAGAGAGGAAGAGGCTTCCTCACAGGTGCCTGGCAGGCAGACTTGGCACTTTTATTGTCCATTCCGGGTCGCCCAACCACTATCATAGTGTCCTTTCTCTTGGCAGATCAAGATGAGCAGGGGACAGCAAAGGTTGCAAAGTTTTTAGCTGGGGCAATCAGAATAAGATCCACTATTTGTCTATTGATTCAAAACCCTAAAATGTATTTTATATAATTGACTTTTTATTTCTATTCTTTGTATATCGTATTGGTGTTTTATTGCTATGGCCGATGTCTGACGCAAATAAAGATTCATTCGTTCGTTCGTTCTGTTAAAAAGACAGAGGTTCTGTCAACAAACAAACAGCAAGCCTGGTTTAAGTTTTGGAAACTTATTTCATGCTGTTATTGTTATTCCTGTTGGACCAGATGGCCCCCGGGGTCCCTTCCAACTCTGCAATTCTATTATTCTTTTATTTGCACGTGGGAAATCAGAGGGTTGTGGGGCAGGGAGGGGCAAGGGGGTTTGCTGCCTCTCTGGTTATTGAAAGCCAACTTTTAAGGAAACACACACACACACAGATGTGGCTGGCTGCACATGGGCACCTGCTGGCTCCAAATAGAATTAGTTGCGCTTAACTGCCAGTAAAAATCATTAGATGAGTTGGTCCTGACTGACAAGTCATCTTGAACTGACAGGAACTTCAGTGTCAGTCAATGGAGCTGGATTAGGGTTTCTAAGTATGAATGGGAATGATGGACAGTTGAGATGGCAAGGTAGTGTGGACGAGCAGCTATTTCTGGCTTAGAGCAAACCCAACATGGAGTGTGGTACTTTTAAAGCAAACATGTTTATTGTGGCACAAGCTTTTGTATTCTAGAGTCCATATTATCAGATCAGACTCAGGAAGTGTTATCCTAAACTGGCAGGTGTGTGTGTTTGAAATAAATCTCTATCTGTAAATAAACACTCACACACACACACGCAAGAAGTGAGGTCAGGAGGAAATGAATGCAACAAACAAGGCTCTGATAATCATGTGTAAAGCTTAAATGTATGTAAAATGTAAATGATTACAGCGACCACCCTAAATCTACGTTGATAACACAAACATCCACGTAATAACCCACCAGCTAATTTACAGGGCTCAGAAGACACTTTCTGTATGAACTTGTTTACTACCTTGGAGCCTCTGTTTCAGAGAATTCTGGGAACTGTTCTGCTGGCTCTTCAGGAAGCTGGTACCCTCCAGATGTTTTGTACTGCAGCTTCCATCAGGCTAGCAAAGGCTGTGGCGCACCATAACTCTACTAGCACCCCAGGATAGCAACAGGGGAGAAAAGTCTGTCTACTGCACATGGGCAAGCCCACCACTGGACCAGTTAATGGGTTGAGGGCCCACTTCCATCTCTGGGTTCCTCTGAGCCATCCTTAATGGAGAGAGATACTGGAGCTTGGGGAAGTAGGTGCTATTTTCCTCCTGCATCCTAGTCCAGACAATGCTTAATGCTGAGAGGGTCCTGGAGAAAGATGACTTTGCTTCTGCTGACACCAACATAACCAACTTGCCATTCCTGTTTTGCTTGGAGAGACAAACCAGGAAGCTTGAGCTCATACTTGCTTCCCTGTAGTAAGAATCAGTATGGCATGGGGTGGAGTGGCAAAATCAGAGAGTTCTGAGTTTTGTTGCAGCTGCAGAGCTGGCCTCGGCACCATGGGGTGAGTTATAGAGCTGATAGAAATTTGGACAGAATATAGATAGAAATTTGGTGGCCTCAGTTGCCATCAGCAAGTTGACATGCTTTGCTGTCTCTCTAAAGAAAGGGTCTGTTTTTCTGTGTGCTTTCTTTTATATATGTCTTATGAATATGAATGAGAGGGTTACTCTATGTCTTTCGCTTTCAATTTCTTTTTTGCCTCTCCTTCTTTTACCAAACCAATAAACATATTCAGAACACGAAAAATCCTCTTTACTGTACAAAAGGAGACAGCAGGCTTTCATTGAAATCAACTTAATATGTCAGAAGTTTTGAGAAATATTAACAAAGTTAAAATTTTCCAGTTTTGAAAACTGCTTTGTGTTTAACTTTAGTTATTCCAGAAGAAAATAATTAACTGTTTATGGGCTTTTGTATTACCATTCTGACCAGCACTATATTCAACAAAGGATTATTGAATGTTTGAACACAGGTAAAATGCATAGTTGATTTTATTCTCAGCTTTATATTACTTCAGCAGAAACGATGTGCTGCATTTCCTGCTGAGATTCATTTCATTCCTCTGATCCTAGATTTTAAACTGAGTATTCCCACTGCATTTTTGTGGGGTTTAAAAAGAGCAGTGCATTAACTACAGTGTAGGTTTATCCAGGAATAAAGTCAAACAATGCAATCCTATACCTGCTTAGAAAAAAAGCCCAACTGAGTTCAATGGGACTTACTCCCAGGTAAATGTATATAGGATTGCTACCTAACTTATTTTCTGCTGTTTGATGAGTTCAGTTCAGTTTTAAGAAATGAATTCAAGATAATAGTTTAGTTTCAAGAAATGAATTCCTGATTACATTTAATTCTCGAACTTCTTTGCCGCACGCTTTAGAATCAAGAAGAGAAAAGTGAAAATCAGTATTGAAAATCATAATGTGCCTGCTTTATTTCATACACATTTTCTTGTCTTTAGCTAATTTTTTGAAATTGGAGATATCATATGTCATGTCACCAGCTAGTCAATGCTTTGTTTGGAAAAATGGCCAGCTAAATGTCTTTGGAAACCTTAGAAACTGAGGACACGTCAACAGTGTTTTTGTGTTGTTTTCCCCTCCATCATCTTGTACTGAGAGAAAGATTGCAGGGGAAAGGGTATATGTTATGTATGGTTTTGTTTTGTTTAATTTTTTACATTTATATCCAGTCTTTCTTCCAAAGAGCTCAAGGTCGTTGACATGGTGTCTCACTCCACACCACACAGCACTATACTGTACCACACTGGTTGTAGTAGGGAAGCAGGGAAAAAGTGAGTGATTATCTTATCCATTGTTTGTGTTTGTGTGGGTCCTTTGGTTGTACCAGCCCTATATTTGTGATTGACAATTGAGTTATTTGTTCCGCATGCTGGTTATGTCCTGCTTTTAGATTGTAGCAGAATTGTGGTGTTGGTTGTGTTGCGCTATGTGGGGATGTGCCTGATAAGCATATTGTTATGAGGTTGTGGGGTTTTTTGGAGCGGGGTCAGACTCCCCTAAATCTCTAGATTCAGTAAAGCATTAGAATTTAAGGATACCTCTGAATTCTTGGTGTCAAAAATAACACAGACCAGCTTCTTCATGAGGTCATTACTTAGTAATGGCCAAGTTGCTGACCTAACAAATGGCAGGATGATGGGCCATTAAGCTAGATGGCTCTTGGAAGCAGCCCCTGCCTGAGCTCAGAGGGAGATAGTTGGCAGAGACAAGGAGAGTTTAGTTTTAGGATTGAAGTTTGCCTGATGTGGGCTGGAGGAAAATTGTTTTGGTCTGTTAAACACAGCAGGATGGAGAACCGGGAGGGGTGGGATGGTCACAACACAATGTGGGCTGACAGTTCGACTCCAACATTGCAGGACCCACATGGAGTGTAATGATAGGAACCTCTCTATACCAGGCTCAGGTTATATGTGTGTGAGTGTAAATAAACCCTATATCATAAAGATACCACGGTCTCCACTGTGCCTCATTTCCAAGGAAAGCATGAATCCTGGGTAAGTGCCTGGACCCCTGAAATGTTGCACCGTTTGGAGATTTGGGTGGCATGTAACAATGCAATCCATGGACAGAATCATTTTCAAATGGAAACGAAGGGTTCCCATTAGTGGCTTAAAATGCAGCAAGGTGACCTCCCCCCCTGCGTTTCAGGTTGCATTTGCATGGAGTCATTTCACATCAGAGACGGGACAGGGATTTCTCCACCTGATACACAGGACATTTTTTTGTTTCCCCACCTCTGCAACCCCACAAACTTCTACTCATTAAACTGTACTCTGTGCCTGTGTGATGGCTGCTGGGTATGTTCACTTTGCTGCTTCCACTGCATCCATGTTTTCTAATCGGAGTGAACCTTGTTTGAGGTGGAAAATAGGAGTATTTGTCAAGAAACTGCAGGATCAGTATGGATTGTGGCTAACATTGTGTGAATGCGGCTTTAAGCATTAGCTGTAGGAGTGCACTGGATGTGGAGCCAGCGATCATTTGAAAGCCACTCATTTAAATTTAGGGGCAGGCAACCCAGACAACTGCCTAGGGTGCTGAGCAGACGGGGTGCCTGTCGTGGCCTATCCGCTCAATAGCTGAAACAATAATACAGACAGTTCATAATCACTGTTACAAAGCTGGCAACACAAACCTGCACGGTCATGATTTCATTACAACTCTTTTTTGTTTCGATCCATGAGAAATGTACATCTATGCCCATTTAAAAAACCACCTGTGTGAGTCATCTGTGATCAGATCCTTTCCTGCAAATTTTATTGTCAATGATAAATGTTGTCTACAAATGGTGCATCCAATTTATTAAACAGGCAACAAATGCATTGAAAGAAGGTGTTCAGAAAGGCACACCAAATCTGTTTCTTTCCCAGGGTACCATTTAGTCTAGGACTGGCCCAGTCTGTGGATGGAATGGCTTGGTGGCAGTAAACTTGCAAAAACCACAAATACTAGCTCAACAGGGTGCAGAGGACTTTTGCACATAAGCAGAATGAGGTGGTAGATGTGTCCTTTGGGTCTCAGGGTCTGAGCTTCAGATGACCTGGCAATCCTAAGGCATGAATGTTTTTCAGAAGAACTTGTTCAACACTGTTTATCTTATCTGTGAAGAACTCCTAATTAGCCTCCTTGGAGTGTAGTTTAACAGCCACTAGTTTAAACTTCACTGTGTGATCTGCATGGGGATATTATTACAATTGAATTACATGGTGTACTTAGGGACATTTTCCTCCCACTGTCACCTTCCTTGCACTGAGAGGAGAAGAAAGAGGAGGAAGTTTTGTTTTTTATCATTACATGTAAATGCGAGGTTTCATATCATTGCAGGAGATGAATGAGCTGGGAGGTAATGATGTTACAGTGTATTGCACACAGACTAAAATAAACCCATAGGAAAACCTGGCATGGATTTTGAGAAGAGCTGGCATTTGACATGGCATGCTTGAGCAGTCTTGTCTATTACCGCCCAGGAGATTAAATCAATGTCTTTTCCTGTTTTGTTTTGTTTTGTTTTGGTGTTGTTGTTTTTTTGCTTCTAATGAACATATGTTAGTTCATGCACATTAGGCTCTTGAGTAATTCCATGCACATGAAATAATAAAAAGAAAAGTATTGATTTCTTGTTGAATAAAATGTTATTTTGAAGAGGATAAAATGGCCTGGCATTTTGATAGTTCTAAAAATGTGTGTCATGTTTGATATGATAGCTCAAGATGGAGTTAAAAGATTTTAACTCAATTTGGTATGCAGGAGAAGGAAAAGCAACTTCATTTTTGGCAGAAAAGACACAGTGGGAAAAGGTGTGGTGGTGTTTATTAAGATAATTTTGGTGGATTTTTTTTTTGGGGGGGGGGTTAAATTTCTCAGAAACTAATGCTCTGATTGTCCCCATAGCTCAATGATGTGTCTCAAACACTTGGTAAGTTTGGGTCTCCCTCTGCATGCAAAGACAGGCTCCAGCAGATTGAGCAGAGGAGACCAATTGTGGGTCCAATGGTCAAGAAGGCGGTTTCTGCATGTGCTATAGAGGGAAAGTGAGGGCAGATAGGGTTCTCTAACTTGGGAAAGTAGCCCACCTAAGGGAAGGAAAACTCTGATCCTAAACCTCTGCTGCCTTGTGGGATATATTCAGGAGAAGAAAAGGCTAAGGAGTAAATCCTATACAAATCTGGGCGGTTAGATGGTGACTTGTTTGCCTCCTTCTGGCAATTCCTGCAGCCAAGCTGGTGCCAAACATATTGCTCTGCTTTCCTTTGGACCACATCAGGGAGTCGTAGAGACTTGTTGTCTGGGCAGCCCAGGACCTCCATAGACACCACCCAGGCTTGCACCCCCGGGAGGTCACTTTGGTGTTGCTAATGCAGTTGTTTGACCTCATCCCGGGAGGCACACTCCATTGTCTCTTGAGACAGATGGATACCAATAATGCTCTGATTGAGATGAAATGTCATACGCAGTATGATGTGCCGTACAAAGCTCTGTAAAGATGAAATAAATCAGCTGTTCTGCTATGGCATTGTACTGTTTGCATCAAAATGCTGTAATTGACAATGAAACTTCCTGATTTCCCAAAACGAAAAAGAGAAACAAAGATCCAGTCATTGCATTGTTTGGGGAAGTGTTGATGTTGCCATGGAGAAACTAGCTTTTTAAATGGGAAATTATTTTAATTTCTTAAACGATAAGCCTGGGGTATCATAAAAAGTTTTCCAAGCAAATATACAATAGTTCAATACATCACAAAATCTCCATTATAAATGCAGTTTTATCAACATAAACAACAGAGACACTTGTGGCACCTAGAAGACTGATGACTAATGTTGTATGGCATACGTGTTTGTGGACTACAGTCCATTTCTACAGTTGCACGAACCCCTGATGTTGTGGTTGATATTTGGTCCTGTAACAGTGCTGCCAGAATAGACATGGAGACAGAATTGGCCTGCTCTTCCTGATGAGCAGCCATTTTAGTTTGGAGGGCCAAGGGGGCTATCTGTAAATGTCTGCCAGTGCAATCTTATGTTTATTCAGAAGCAAGTCCCACTGAGTCCTGGGAGACTTAGTCTTTAGTGCATATTGTTATGCTCACTCTCAACAACAAATTTCTGGGGTGCAGTACTCACCCAGGATTGTTTTTTAGGGGGAGGAGATCACTGGAGGCTTACAGTGTTGTATAATATTTGAGTTTATTTTCAAATATACATATTGAGTAGATTAAATATTCCAACGAACAGCCAAATCCACTGCCTCATATCAGATCTCTGGTGGAAGGTAGTCAGTACCCCAAAATGCTGCTGGCTTAAAGAGCCAGAAAAAAATTCTGCTTTTTCTCTTAGTCTGTGTCACACTTGGAATCTGCAGAAAATTGGCCAGCTTTCCTCCTTGCCCTGATTAAAGGGAACAAGGATAAGTCATCTTCTTCAATCTTCTCTTAGCCTTCCTGGGCCATTTATCAGTCAACAGTTAGCTCCCATAGAGACAGACATCGCCTGTAATTTCCTGAACAAAAAATGTGCCTGACAACTTTCCCAGAACTTTTAAGGGAGTAGCCAGCATTATCTTCTGCTCCATTAACTCTATTCTGTACAAACTTCCAATCTTACACCAATTCAATATATTTATGTGACACGTCTTGAGGTCAACTCAGAAGGCTGGTAGATGGCACAAAGATTGGCCCCCCATTTTGTCTAGAACAGCACAGTAGGTCATTTTTTTGCCCATATTCCACAGTCCCTTTATGCCCCAGAGGATGTCTTCTTCCATGCAGGTTAGATACCAGAACTCAAAGTTGAAGCTATGTCATCAAGCCTAGACATTAGAGACTCACCATGGTTATTTAATGGTGAGGGAAATTCATCATGTCCCTGCCCAAAGGTCTTCTGTGTTGGTGCTATTTCACATCATGCAGGATAGAAAGTGGCACTGGAAAAAGGCCCAGAGCCAAGACATGGTTGCAATGAAACACTGCTATCATGACAGAACAGTCCCTTCAGAATCACTCCCCCCCCCCCTGGTGACACTTGTGCAAAATCACAGCCAGCTTTATGATGGCCTAATGCCATATGCCTCTGAATACCATAAGAAGAGCCTGATGGATTAGGCTAAAGCCATCTGTTCCACCATTCTGTTCTCACAGTAGCCAGCCAGATGTCTTTGGGAAGCCCACAAGCCGTATTTAAGTCCAGCAGCACTCACGCCTCTTGCACCGGTATTTGGAGACAAACTCCCTCAGTACTGGAGGTAATTCACAGCCATCATGGCTAGTAGCCATAGACAGACTTATACTCCATGAATCTCTAAACTGTTTAAAAACCATTTAGGTTTGTGGCTTATAATTTCCTGGGTTCCTTTTTTTAAAAAAATGGTTTTACATTAGCTCCTTTCTAATTCTTAGGCATGGAGGACAACTGTAGGGATAAGTTCCATATCAGTCATTTCACATTAGAACACTTGGGTAGATGCCATGTAGACCCGGTAATGTTAGTTTATCATTGGAAGCACATTACACATAGGTGAATGACCTCATAGCCCCTCCATTCTTTTCCCAGACATGCTATGAATCATGTGGGTGTTGATTTGTTGCTTATCATTTACTGATTCGATTCTCCTTCCTAGAAGGAAGCCTGCTGTTGGCATGAATCTGTTCCGGTTGTTGCAACAGTTTTGGCTGCCCTAGACAGGTGGCTTGAGGCAGATGTGACCATTAACATGTATTACAGTGTTTGCTAGGGCAACTGGTGGCTTCCCTCAAACTGAATTGGAATTCATTTTAAAAGCTGATTTTCTTCTTCTTCTTCTTCTTCTTCTTCTTCTTCTTCTTCTTCTTCTTCTTCTTCTTCTTCTTCTTCTTCTTCTTCTATAGCAATGGATTTGATGTGGGGTTACTTACTTGCTCCTACAGTAGGGATGAACTGAGGAGATATGCTAGGTCTCCTTGGGGCCTCTTGCTTGCAACTGTTGCTGTGCTCTTCCCTTAGAAAACAGCCTTAAACTGTCCTCTAGAAATGCTACCTACAAAACTGCAGTTTGATATATGGCCATCCTTGTAAAATCAAGCTGTACAGAAAAAGGATCACCATCATATTCATATTTCAAACTTCCACAGAGTAGTAGTACTGATGACGACAAAAATCCCCAAAAGCATCTTGGGACACTTTAAAGTCTAATAGTTTTATCGCCAACACACCCGAGAAGACTTGAGACAATAAAGATGAGTAACAGGTTATATTTATTAAAATATAACAACGAAAAAAATCTCCCAATCGGGACAATTAAACCAAATTAACCAAAACTGATGAGGTCTGGGTGGTTAGGTGGATTGATGGGATGATTTCAACTATCCTCTCACCTAAGCCAACTGCCAGCCACACATGAGATTATGCAGCAAGGCTTGAAGAAACTCTTCAATGTGTGCTGTTTGGGTATATGAACCTGACATGTACACTGTGGTTCCATTGGCCAATATTAACCTCAATGAGAAGAGGGGAGAGTGTGGTGTGGAGTGGGCTTAAATAGCCTGTTCTCCCTGATAGGGCAAATTGCCAGCCATATTGTTGCCCATGTCACCCCTGGGTCCCATCTATTCTCTTCTTGCATTGCGTTTTGTGACAGAACAAAAATTAGTATTTGATGTGCAAAAAAGGTCTTTTTGCACTTCGTACTGGCAATCTCACTAGCCAATGGATGCTAATTCCAATAAAAAACTATCCTCACTTTTTTGGAAGAGAGATGAAAAGAGCACTAAGCCCTATAACAGTTATAGAAGGTTCTATCCTGTCTCCCATGTTATTTGATATCTACATGAAACCACTGGGAGGTGTCATCTGGTAATTCGAAGTGTGGCATTACCAGTATGTGTATTATGCTCAACTCTCTTGCTCCACACTGGAGAGCCTGTGCAAGTGCTCAGCTGCTGTCTGGAGGCAGTGATTGGCAGGATCAAGGTAATTAAACAGAAGCTGAATCCTAATAAAGGTAGCAGCTTTGTGGGTTAGTGATTCCCAGGTCTTAGAATTAGCTATATGACATATTAATAACAGGGAGGCAGTTCCCCTTGGAGAACAGGTGCATAGTCTAGGAGTACTCCTAGATTTCAAATTGCCACAGGAAGTGCATGTGGCCTCAGTGGCAAGAAGTCTATATCCAGCTTCTGCTGGTTCATCTGCTAAAACCAGTCTTGGACTGGGATAACTTTGTTGCAGTCAGTAGTGTATGCTCTGATAACTTCCTGATTGGATTATTGCAATTCACTCTATGGAGAACTTTCTTTGAATACTGTCTGGAAGCGGCAGCAGTACAGAATGCTGCTGCCAAATTTCTGAATAGGTCATCTAAATGGAACCCCAGAACACCAGTCCTGAAAGCAATGCACTGGCTGCCAGCGAGCTACCAGACCCAATTCAAGATGCTGGTACTGATCTACAAGGCTGCAAATGGCTCAGGAGGACCCAATTACCTGAAGGAGTGGCTTCCCCAGTACCAATCAACTTGGATTTTAAGAAGTGTAGTTGACACCCGGTCAACACAGCATGGGAGCTGCTATACAAGGCAAGGCCTTCATAATGGTGGCACCCTGACTTTGGAAATCCCTCCCTGTTGAGATCACGGACACGTTCCTCCACATTATTTTCCCTCATGCAACACCTTAAGATTCATTTGTTCCAGCAAGCCTTTTGATCATAAAGGGAGAGTCAACATGCATAATTTGAAGTTGGCTCTTATATTTTATCTTATACTGTATGGTGTTTTGTGCTGTGGTTTCATTTGTGTGTGTGAATTTTTCATGTTAGCTGCCTTAAGTTCTCAAAGGAGGAAAGGCAAAGAACGGAAACAACAAAATCAACAACATCACTTTTATTATTAGTCGGCACTGAGGCCATTCTCTAGTGATAAGGATAGGGCAGCTGCTTTTGTGTAAATTAACCTGGACTTCTACAGTGTTACTTTATTCCTGTTGTGGAGCAGGGGAGAGCGGATTGACATCAGTGGCAATCACTTTGGTACAGCAAATATTTGTGTAGATAATGCAATGTTTGCTAATTATAAACTGTCTACTTTGTGAATGTTCTTGCAACCAGCTTCCTGTATGGTGTCAATAAAAGAGTCTTATCAGTTAATTTATTTAGCTGTTTTTCTGTTAGTTCAGTGATAGTCATCTTCAAATATCTAAAGGGCTGTCACATGGAAGATGGAGCAAGTTTGTTTTCTCCTGCTTCAAAGGCTAGGACCCGAACCAATGGCTTCCAACCAAGCCAAAGAAACCAAGGGGCATTCTGACTAAACATCTGGAAGAACTTTCTGACACTAAGAGCTTTTCAACAGTGGAACAGACTTCTTTAGAAGGCGATGGATTCTTCTTCATTGGAATTTTTAAAGTAGAGGTTGGATGACCACCTGTCATGGATGCTTCAGTTGAAATTATTGCATTGCAGAGGGTTGGCCCTTGGGGTCTCTTCCAAATCAACAGTTCTTTGATTCTATGACAACCTTCATTGAGGAGAGGAAATGCAGCACATGCTGTTCAAAGGGGCAGACTGAGTAAAGTTAACTTTTATCCTTCTGCTGTGCCTCTTTGACACCAAAGTTGCAATCCTATGCAGCTACTTGTGTTGCAGCTAGATGTGATGTTAGTCCTCTAGATGCAGTTTGTTGTTGTTTAGTCATTTAGTCGTGTCCGACTCTTCGTGACCCCATGGACCAGAGCACACCAGGCACTCCTGTCTTCCACTGCCTCCCGCAGTTTGATCATACTCATGCTGGTAGCTTCGAGAACACTGTCCAACCATCTCATCCTCTGTTGTCCCCTTCTCCTTGTGCCCTCCATCTTTCCCAACATCAGGGTCTTTTCCAGGGAGTCTTCTCTTCTCATGAGGTGGCCAAAGTATTGGAGCCTCAGCTTCAGGATCTGCCCTTCCAGTGAGCACTCAGGGCTGATTTCCTTAAGAATGGAAAGGTTTGATCTTCTTGCAGTCCATGGGACTCTCAAGAGTCTCCTCCAGCACCATAATTCAAAAGCGTCAATTCTTCAGCAATCAGCCTTCTTTATGGTCCAGCTCTCACTTCCATACATCACTACTGGGAAAACCATAGCTTTAACTATATGGATCTTTGTTAATGTACATATATTTTTGGGAGTCGTACGAGCAACAATCTGAACTATCTCCATAGTGAGTGGTGAGGAGAGGCAGTTGTTCCTCTATTTTTCTCTCTGCCAGGTTCTTGAGGAAAACCCCCCTCTTCAAGGCTATCTGCATTTCAAATCAAGCCTCCATTGGCACCAATGGGAGCTTCCCTTGAAATGAAAATAATAACTTCAAAGGGGTGATTTTGCTGGGAACCCGACAAAGAGAGAAATAGTTGAACTTTGCCTCTCCGCCCACATTCTTGGGGATCCTGCCATATCAGCATCTTCTTCATCATCACCATCCATTCTATGTACATGACCAAGTCAGCGTAATAATCGCTGGAGACATGCTGGGAATGTGGGCTTGGACGATCACATCTTTGAGAGTGTCTTGATGCAGGACATACGGAAGGCATTGAGGTGTTGTTCCTGGCAGGTGTAAGTTGCCTCTGTCTCACTTCCATAAAGCAGCATGCTCAGCACGCAAGCTGAGCATCCTATCTTGTTGAGCAGTGTGAAGAGTCTATTTCTGCTGATGAGTTCAAGGTCTATGAAGGGGCATTTCTGCTCTTGACATTCCTTCTGCAGCAGGCACAGAGAGAAAATCCTGTTGACACCTGAGCTATAAACAGTCCCCATAGAAACACAAGTTTGTAGTTTTCTGGACTGAACATTATCCTTGGCTGTTCAGCTAATGGCTGTTATCCAATGCATCTTTGCCCAAATTAGACTTATGTGCCAGTTACACCCATTCCTGAAAACTGCAGATTTGGCTGTGATGACACGTTTTAGTTACATCCTGTCTGGATGTAACCACACACAATTGTTTTATTAAATAAAAACAAATCCGATCAGGCTGCTCAGCTGCTTCTGCATGGACACTTTTCTAAGAACCTAAACCCTAGGGTCCACACAGCATTGCTGTTTCACAGTTACTGGTCCCTTCCCCACTTACATATCAAACAATGGTTTAGCATGAACAGCATCACCTGCACAACTGTCTCAAGGTCTCTTTCTCTTCTGTGCTCTCCCACACACCTGGTCGAGCACTAAAGTGTACAGTGGTGAGCATGGGAACCTCCTATGCTGTTCTGCTCATGAAATTGAAAAGGTACCATTTTTTATTGGACAAATATGTATTGCAAGCACGGTCATTTTTGTGATGCTCCCATTTCAGTAAGACTTAAAATTTGCAGGCAAATGTCCTTTTAAGTTATGGCCTTGATTAATCATTAATCATTTCCATAAACAACTGTCACCTTTGATTCCTTGCTGCGTTATGTACGGTGATCTATTAATGCCAGGTTTTTCCGCTCTGGGAATTTTCTCCTGGCCTTAGAGAATCTATAAAATGTTGATGATCAAAAAGTGTTTAATTGGCACTTTTAAAAGTTATTTTGTAATACAAGAAATGAATGGTTAACTTGAGAGGCACAGCTATAGTGGTTTTAAGTTTCACTTTCTCTTGTGCAGATGATTTCTTTTCTTTACCAGTTTTTGTGGATATCTGCTTGTATAAGGTGGTTTTGTGCTTTGTATGCATACAGGGCTGGGCACTGGCTTTCATCCATTGCAACCCCCTGATGGTTGCGAGACCCTCCAAAACAGTATGCGCAGAAGGCTGTAGCAGGGGCTAGGATTGGTAAAAATTGGATGCTCCACCTTGCACAAGCGCAAGTACTTTTTGCTTCCAAAGCCACCACTGGATACAACCTTAAATTACTCTTCCATTAAGAAGAGCCCTGCTGGTTCACACCAAATCCTCATCTACTCCAGCATCCTGCTTTCAGAGTGGCTAACCAAATGTTTATGGGTTCCTGATAAAGCAGGGCATGAAAGCAACAATAGTCTCCCCATTCATGCTAATGGGCTGCATTTGTGGTATGAGCAGCATAGTTACCACACTTTCATAGGACCCACAGGCACATAACTTTGCACAATATGACAGCCTTTGTTTTCTAGGTCTCAGCTGGTCATAGTTATTCCTTTTTAAACAAGAATGATTAGCGACCGCTGTATGTTTTTTGCCAGCCACATTTATAGCTAGTGAAATGTGCAAAAAGCTCCGAGGACTGATGTGAACAAAAATCTGTTTATATTGTTTTCCTTTCTTGAAGAAGTTTTGTGTGACATAAACATCATACCTCTGCCCTATTTGGCAGGTTGGGCCTGAGAGACAGGGACTGGTCTGTTGTCATCTGGGAACTTCCTTGCTAAGTATGGATTTAAACCCAGCAGTTCTCCCTGGGCAAAGCCCCACTGCTCTATCCACTTACTACAGCACTTTGGCTTAATGTGTGGCTTTAATTATTTCCTCTTTGGCAAACCAGCATACAGAGCTGGACTGATTATCAGCTAAGGTCTCACTAGGCATTATGTTAATGCCTTAAGAGGGGTGTGTGGGTAGATGCATGTGCTCCCCCTTCATCACCATCTAAGCCACCCAATTCATGGCGGGGGACCTACTGAAGTGTGTGTGTGGGGGGGGCTCCTGTACTCACAGAGGCTCCCTGCACATGAGAACTACATCAGGGTTTTAAAATCAGAATCTGGGGGTGAGTGGAATAGCTATACTACTGTGCTTGTCCCTGTGGCTCCTCTCACATGATGACATGCTATTTGGCTGCCTGAAGAAGGCTTTGATTAAAAAACAACAGCAACAACCCTGGCCAAAGAGACCCCCCCCCCACCTCATAACCAGCACATGCAATGCTGTTTGGATATTTTCAGGACACTCAATGAAATAATATCACTCAGTTCCTTTAGATAACAATGTCTGGTATTTATACAGAACTTTTTCTAGAAGCTACATGTGGTTCATATATATTATCTGAGTATTCCTCACAGCAACCTTGCTATAGTCGCCAGGATCATTAACTCATGTCCATTGTACAGATGGCAGAGGTAAAGGTAAGGTAAAGGACTCCTGGATGGTTAAGTCCAGTCAAAGGTGACTATGGGGTTGCAGCGCTTGTCTCGCTTTTAGGCCAAGGGAGCTGGCATTTGTCCAGACAGCTTTCCAGGTCATGTGGCCAGCATGACTAAACCGCTTCCGGCACAATAGAACACCATGACAGAAGCCGTAGCACATGGAAACGCCGTTTAACTTCCTGCCACAGCGGTACCTATTTATCTACTTGTGCTGGTATGCTTTCAAACTGCTAGGTTGGCAGGAGCTGGGACAGAGCAGCGGGAGCTCACCCCAGATTCGAACTGCCGACCTTCTGATCGGCAAGTCCAAGAAGCTCAGTGGTTTAGACCACAGCGCCACCCGTTTACCTTGATGGCAAAATGAAGTGTTAAGGCTGGGAAACTGGTCTTTGGCTAGGCACCAATGAATGAGTACATGCTGTGATTTCAACTGGGGACTTCCAGCTCATGCTTCAACTACTACAGTTCCATTCCTCTGAATGACTCAGTGGGAATAACTACATGTTACATAGGGATGGGAAAAACAGCAAAATTCCAGTTTATGATTATATCCATAACTAAATTTTTGTAATTAACCACACAAGCAGTCACACACAGCAGGAATATATTTGCTTATGTGCCGTCCACAATGAAATAAAGCCAGTATTTGAGAATCTAGTACATAACAACTTATTTGGTGCTAGCGGTGGCATTAGGAGAAAGACAGGAAAAAATCCGGGTGAGCTTTAAAATTTAGATGGTAGCTGAGATTTCTGGTAAAATAATCAGATAAAACAATCCTATTAGAGATCTGATGAAACACTGTAGGGCCATATTATTTTGGCAAACCACTTGGAGATGAGTCTCCACCTTTTCAATCTAAGGTTGAGTCACCTTCTCTGAATTGCCCAGCCCTGTAATCCCTCCCACTCATCTCACATCATGTTAAGAACCTGATTAAAAAAATTCAGAAGTGCTTTGGAAACCTTGATAATGTCCACTAGGCCCAACTGTTGAAGAGGAAATAGGTTTTGTCCAAGAAGCAGGTGGCAGGGGGAACAACCTAGCTTCTCATCTCCTTAAACTGGAAAAAGAGAATTGGTTGATCCATTCCCAATGGGTGTTAAGGTTACTAGACTAAAACATCAAAATGAAAGGGGGAAAAAAGCAAAAGCTTGCACTGACAGAACAATCAAATTACCAAGACACTGCATTCCATGATCCACATTTATATATACCTCAAAGTTAATGAGATTTAAAAGTTCTTTTAACTCTACCTTGGAAATCACGGAACTTTAATATTCCTATCTCTGGCTTAACTAGGCTGTCTATGTGTCTGCATGACCGAATCACCAGTACTATTTAATTAAGCTGGTGTTCCTTGTCAAAATGGGATAGCTGGAGCATTTCCTTCAGAAAGCTGTCATTTTAGCTTGAAAAAATTTCCATATAGAGGCCCATAGATCTGGAATATCAATGATAATACAGTACCTAAAGTTTGTGTGTGTGTGTGTGGGATTCTCTGTTTAGTGCCATCAGTTTCAAAGCTCAAAAAGTTGTGCAATTAACTGACAAATCATGATGCAGATTAAAACCTTGAGCATGACTGCTTAGTTTCCTCACACTTGGAAAACACTTTCACTTTTAAAAACTCCTCCATTTTGTGTTTCAAGTTTATGAATTCATGGACTGAAAGGAAAACAGAAAAAGAGCAATTTATTTGACACAGTAAGCTATGTGAACAGATACTATGTGCAATTTCAACTGATACTACTACTACTGATACTGATACTGATACTACTACTGTACTACTGCAGTACTGCTTTTTATCCAGAGTATCTCATGATCTACTGGTCGATCGCGAGACCCCCATCTCCCCCCCCCCAAAAAACCTCAACAACTTTGGCTGATGGTCCCCCCAAAAAAGCTCAACGACTTTGGCTCATCCTCCCCCCTGCAAAAGCCTCAGTAGATTTGAATTGTGAAGTAAATGTTGAGCATACTGGTGGGTTTAAGTTGGGGTGTTTAGGACTTCAGGGTGGAAGATCCTGTTTCTGTGATACACTGGTCTTCATTTGGTAGCACTTCAGTGGTATTTGAGCTCTGCTTGTAGTTCTGCTGAAGATGTCCATGCCACACAGAATTTCTGTTGGTAACTGTAGTAAGAAATGGAGTATTCATTTCAGGATATTCCCTCCTACTCAATTTTTTTAGACTTCATTTACATTTTTTCTGTCCAGATGAAGAGTTGTACATTTTGGAGGGGTTTCTGCATGTGACTGTAGGATATGTTAATTAAAGGTAAAGGTAAAGGGACCCCTGACCATTAGGTCCAGTGGTGGCCGACTCTGGGGTTGTGGTGCTCATCTCGCTTTTATTGGCTGAGGGAGCCTGCGTACAGATTATGGGTCATGTGGCCAGCATGATTAAGCCGCTTCTGGCGAACCAGAGCAGCGCACGGAAACGCCGTTTAACTTACCTTCTACTTGCACTTTGATGTGCTTTTGAACTGTTAGGTGGGCAGGAGCAGGGACCAAGCAATGGGAGCTCACCCCGTCGCGGGGATTCAAACCGCCGACCTTCTGATCGGCAAGCCCTAGGCTCTGTGGTTTAACCCACAGCGCCACCCGCGTCCCTTAATTATGTTAATATAAGTAACATAATTAATCACCTAATATGTTAATTAGGTGATCACTTTAGGCTCTCCTGGAGGAGGGACTATCTTGCCTCTTCATTCCCTTCAAATAAATTCTCAGCTGTAGGAGTCTGAGAGAGCAGTGCACAAGTAAAAGAAATCTTGGCTTGTGTAGACCTTCTGAAGGAATGTTAAACAATTCTTGTTCCTGGAAAGGCTACTAAAGGCCTTTCTATGACAGCAGCACATCAGAATGCACAAAGTGGAATCACTTCTTCAGAAACACATCCATGTTTAAAAATCCCCACAGTGGAGTAAGACGATTCCATCTTGCTCTTTCTCCGGTTTCCAGAAGACCACCTATGCTGCAACAATAGCCTATGATCAGCAATAATGTTGTGAAATCCCACAAATAATGAATCCTTACAATTTCACCCCCCATGCACCCACACTTTCCCTTGGTCTTTTAAGCCCAAATCCGGAACGGGGTGATATTTTCCCCTCTTCTAAATACTTGAACTCTCATGCCATTTAGTCTTATTGTTTTGCTATACAGCCTTCACTGGATACTGTAGTGCCATCCAGCCTTCACTGGATTCAGAGTTTCTGAGTGTCGGTGTTTAGCTTCTCTTGACAGGTTCAGGATACAACACAAGCTCTGCTGTTGCTTTCAGAAACCCCAAAGGGGAACAAGCACATAAGGATCTTTTTGTGTTTGTATTGGTTGCTGCTTGGGCAGAAATATCAGTACGTATAAGGAATGGTTTCCCAAGGTCTCGCAGCTCCTGTTACTCGAGAAACTTATGGAACACCAAAGTTTTAGCAGAGGACCTAGAGTGAAGGACAAATTCAGAGATTCTTGGATGCTTTTCATAAAGTACATAAAGTACTCCAGCATCAATCCTGCTTTTGGTGCATGGGGAGACATAGAGCTGTAGATTTGGCAATGTTTTAACGTCTTGCAGCGGAAGTGCGAAATCAGAGAGGAAATTGGGTAATGTGGTAAGAATACTAGTACTCCAGTGTTTCTTAAAACTGTCGGTTTATTATCGTTGTAATGGAAAACAAAACACTTCTTTTAAAAAATGTGGTGAACCAGCATAACGATGATTAAAAGTGCTAGAAGAGGGATCCCTCCCAGTGTTTAATGCATCTGCCAGCCACTGATGGAAACAACAAACACACATGGGCCAACTCACAGAAGGATTCATCTAATAATATAGTAAGGCTCAGATACTTCATAAGGAGAGAGAGGACCAGGACAATTCACGGAATATTTGATGGTCCCAGGCACTCTATATTCCCCATATGGAAAAGGTGTCGCACACAGTATCCACTAGGTTGTCCCCTCCACAAATGTTCATGAGGTGGCAAAATTCTTGCTTCAAAATTTAAAGTGAATGAACAGAGTTTTATTTTAGTTGCTAAAATGAATAATTCGCAACTGTGAAGCAGGAAGACCTTGCTAACCTTTAGAATGCTGCCCAGAACTTTAGCAAACCAATGAAAATGTGCCTTCTTCAACAACCTTGAATAATATATATATGCAGTTTGTTTGTTTTTAACAAAAATTAGGAAAACACATGCCTATATTAAAGGGATAATGTATTAGTATTCAGCATTTTAAAATTTGGTGTCCCTTTGGCAATTTATATTTTATCAATTAGGAACATTCATAACCCTCATTAGGTAGATCATGTACATCATGTTTCAGTTTATTAGCTTAATAAATTGAATATTTATTTATAAGGTATAGCGTTTGGAAGCTTGTAATGGTGGAGGCTTTTTTTGTTACCTTCACTAAAGGGGCAATCCTGTACCCTTTTAATTATGGCATGTCAGGAATGGGGAACCTGTGGCCCTCAAGACGTTCCTGGACTTCAATTCCCATCACCCATGACCTTCCCATCACCCATGGCCTTGATGGTTGGGATTGATGGGAGTTGTAGGCCAACAATATTGGGAGGCCACCAAGTTGGAGAAGCCTGGTTTATGCCATAATATATTGGGAAACAGGGTGATAATAGATAACCAAGCTAAGGGTTGACAGTGAGAGCTGCGGTGGAGTTTCATCATCTGAATGGGATTGCTTAGGTTAATAGTGCTAATTTATTATTATTATTAACAATAAATGCAGGTAGGAATTGCAGACAAGTGGAAGTAGTCACGCCTTCTATGAAGACAGATTAATTCCCAGCTCCGACCATACCAATGCAAAATCTCATTGCCATCTATCTTGCGGAAATAAATTCCATAGTTCGACTACGAGAGGTACATTCTTTGTCCTTAATTTCCCACTGTTCAGCTTCATAGGCACACTCCCAAATGTTAGAACTGATCTAGAGCAGTGGTGGCCAAACTTGGCCCTCCAGCTGTTTTGGGACTACAATTCCCATCATCCCTGACCAATGGTCCTTTTAGCTAGGGATGATGGGAGTTGTAGTCCAAAACATCTGGAGGGCCAAGTTTGGCCAACACTGATCTAGAGGGAGAAGCAGCCACGCTTAATTTTCATACATCTCGGTCATATCTCTTGGTTTAGGAAAATGTTAACTGGAGCAACAGGGGCACGGGTATCACCGCCAACTTCATCGGACAGAGTTGCGTCCGCCTAGCCGCCTCGTCACGCACAGGGCATGTGTAAAGAGAGACCACCCTAGCTGCCGAGGTCTTCCCCGGTGGCCCTTCTCCTCAGCGGGACACGGCGACGATGAACACGAAGAGGCGGCCCGCCTCTCTCTGAGCGCCGGGTAAATTCTCCAAACCGTTCCCTTTCCATGCTCCCGCTGCAGCAGCCGCCGCCAGGTGCCCAATGGCGCGCCACGGCGGGCGAGGCTCCTTCGGGTTGCTTGGAGGCAACTCCTCCTGCCATGCAGTCAGGCGGCGAGTCACGAGAGAGCCGGGAGGGCTGTTGACAGAGGCCGGCGACCTACTTACTGGAAGTGCCGCTTGCAGAGACGCAGCCGCGCCCCGCCCCACCTCCTCCCCCCGCCTCGTCGCCGGGGCGTGGAGGCGCTATAAGAGCCGTCGCAACCGCCTCCGCCTGCCGAGCCCTTTCCCGTCCCCGTCAGCGCACCGGCTGAACCCAAGCAGCCGCCTGCCTCTTCCTCGCCATCCGCGCGACACCAGCCGTCATGATTGTGGACAGCAGCCGCGACGAGCTGCCGGACGGCGGCGGCGGCGGCGGCGTCGACGGTTCCATCAGCAGCCCTTTTAACCTGGCCTTTTTTTACGGAGCTTCTCCCCACTCCAGCGAGGGGAGCTGCTCGCCCACGCACTCCTCGCCGGGGTCCCCGGGGTCCGACTCGGGCCACAGTAGCGGCGGCGGCGACTTCGGCGCGAGGCGCTATTCCCGGCGCGCCGCGCGCTCAGCCGGGGAAGGTATACAGATTTCCTACATCCGTCGCGCGCGCAGTCCCAAAAACAAACCTTCGGGGCGGAGGGATTTCTACGCCGCTTCTTCTACGAAGCGGTCTGAGGCGAGGGGGCCGTTCAGAGGGTGGTGTCGCTGGTCCGTCGCGTTTAGTATTCCGCCGCTTTTCCTTTCTTTTTTATATGGTGTATATATAAAGTCTCCTTTGCGCCTTTGGCAAGCCGCTCTGAGCGGTGAGAGCGCGCTCACGCTCCGCGGCACTTCGGTTGTTTGGATAGGTTTTGGGCAAGGAGAGGATAAGGGGGCTGCTGCAGTCAGTGCGAGACGACAGCGGGGGGGGGGGCACTTAAAATTCCAGAAGGGTCGTTCAGGTACCACTCACGGGACGCTGGCAACAGCATGTTCTTTTAAAGCTTGACAAATATTTCTTGGAAAGGGTGAATCCGGATTAAATGACGGGCGAGAGAGAGAGTGTGTGTTTGTGTGTTTTCGTATGCGTATTCGTATGCATATGCATGCATATCCCACCAGGTCCCAATAAAACAAAGACTGTTACAAAAACAAATAATACCATTCCACCCTCAAAACCGTATAGATGTTGATGCCAATTGCGTTGCGTGGCCGCTTTGGAAAACTTGGAACAGTTGAGTTTCCAGCATTCCAGGCGTTGGACTAGATTACCCTCGGGGTGCCTTCCAGCTATACAGTTCTGTGATTCTATGAGCTCGGATCCTGCAATGCACGCCTGTCTGGAAACGCAGGATCATAGTCTCCTTCAGGGGGCTAGTTTCTGAGTTCCTTTCCCTGCCACCGTGTAGCTTTACTCTCAGCGCTGTTGAAAAAGATGGCTTCTTTGGTTAGGCACTAATTCGCCCTTCCAAACTGCATGGGTTCCTGTTTGTATGTTGCTGCAACATATGCCATAGCTGTCAACTTTCAGATTTGAAAATAAGGGATCAACAGCCTCACCTGACCCGGGGACAGTCTACGGGCTATCTAACAATCTGGAATAGCAGCGGGAAGCAGCAGGAAATGGCACTGGAATAAGGGAATTTCCAACAAAAAAAGGGAAGATTGACAGCTATGAACATGTGCAGCCGCACAGCTCAAAGTGCCTCATTCCGATTTGCAAGTTAGTGCAGAGTTGCTTGTTATTGGTGGGCAAGGGGAGCGCTTTGCACGCGAGTGTTCACACAGACACACGCACAAAGAGAAAGCACATCAGTGGCTGAAAAGGTGAAATACACACAAGTATTTCAGTATGCCCAAGCATAACGTGGGAAGTGACCATTACTGTAAACCAGCCTAGGCTCCACCAAGTGCATTGAATGTGTTCTCGGCTCCATAATGAAAAAGGTCTATGGATTTTTAGTACAGTATGGTAAACATATGTCCAAAGTCACCTTGAGTTTCTTATCTCAAGTTGCAATACACTTTGCACCTGCACATCCCCCAGTGCTGCTCTGTTGGTGAAAGGGTTTTATGAAGGTTGTGGAAGTTGCTTTGGGTGCTTATTGTGAGATCAGTCCTGCTCATACTTGAGTGAATGGGCATCAAAATGCAACTCCCCCCCGCCATTGGTCTAGATTCACCCTTTGCATGGAATATCCTAATAAATGAAAGAAACTTGTTGCCATCAATCCATTTGCAATATCTGAACGATGCAGTTGTAAAAGCTGCCTCAAGAAGCACTCTTTCCCTCTTTCCCCAAGCGCACAACACGGCAGGCTGCTGAAGTGCCAGCAGTTTGTATCCATTTCGTGAAGAAACTGAAAAATTGTAGTTAAGGCGCCTTATATCAGTTAGTTTGGAATTCACCAGCATTTTCAGGTATGAAATGTCCTTAAGCTTTTAGGTAGAATTAAGCAGTGTGTAAGCAGGATACTACAGTCATGCCAATTAATGTGGGTCTGAGGGGAGTTTATCCTACTGATCCTTTCCAGTGAGTTAGAATCTTCTGTCAATTATTTCTCGTGTGTGTGTTCAGGAAGTGCAAATTTGCAAAATTCTGGCTTGTATTGACTTTTCGTTATAGTTGTTTAAATCTCAATAATATTTGCCGTATTGCTGAGGGAGAAATCAAATAATTTGTTAAGCGCATTAGTGTGATTTGCAAATAAAGATAAATTAAAATTGCAGATACTGGAAAATAAAATAGATCAGTGTGGTTCCCCTAATTTAACTGGAAAAGAAAATGGCTAAGTCTGGTAACTTTTCTGAAATGACTCATATTCAGGCTTTTGAATCTTACAACACTTCATGAAAGTTGAACGTTTTGTAATGATTTGCTAACACAATTCATTATGTAGAAAGATTTCACTTTTATTTTTTGTACAACATGTTGTGTGGAGTGAACAAGGACAAAGCTATCTATACCAAATATAAATAGGCAGAGAGGCACAATTTATTTAAACAATGTAATATTTTTTATTTCCAAATAGTGCTTCTTATAGCTGAAATGGCTTTTGTTTCTTATGCACCTGTTGCAGTTGAAATGGTATACAGTTAAGAACCTCAGTTGTCTTTTTATATAATTTCATGGTGTTTTTAGTGCTGAAGTTACTTCCACAAATTTTCTTTCATTCAGGAATTATCTTAAAAGGTAGCATAACAATATCGGTTGTGTGTATATTCATAATATTAAAATAGTGTGATGATTTTATTTCTCTGGCCAGTTTGATCTTTTTCCATAAGAAAACTATTGTTGTACTATATTTTTTATTTTACATTGGTTTGTATTTTCTACAAGTAATAATCTGAAGTAGTTTATTAATTGAAATATTTTGTTTTGTTTTTGATTGCTTTCACAATCTTTTCTCAAGTAGACACCAGTTCTGTCTTGAAGGATACAATATGAGGCAATTTAATGAAGGACAATTAATTGCTTTGACTAGGCATACCTGTAAAGAGGAAATCATTTGCCCATAAATTGGGTTGGTTTTTTTTTTCTAGACAGAAATTCCAGTTCTCCAGCAAGTGGTTTTTCAGATTATTTAAATGTAGTGTAAACCTCAGTGCTTCTATATATAAACTTGGAAGGGTTTGTACTTTTTAAAATGAAGTCACAACTTCTCTCTTGGATAGTATTACAGTACATTGTTGTTTCCTCTTTTCACTTCTGTTTTTTCACCTTCAGAGTAGACTATGTTAAAAGGAATGATGACATAAGAGAATGAATGTAATATTTGCAGTTCATCTCTTTGGTTGCACATTTTCTTGGACAAGTGGATTCATTATGGAGGTGACAGGCACAAGTAATTCTGAAAATTCATTCACGTAAAGCCATGTTAATGCTAAAATATCCTTTATATGGGACTGGTGTCTTCCCGCTTCTAACCTTCCTTTCAAATTGGGGGGGGGGGAGAGAAGTTTCTTTTGTGTTTGTGACAACAAAGTTGACAAAATATCTTTTGTACATACCTTTAAGGTTTTGTGTAATTAATTTAGGATTAGCTATGTTTCTTGGCTGAAATTAGGTACAAATCCACCCTCTCTTAAAAAACTCAATATTCTGTTTAATTGTTATCAGTGTTATTATTTTATTTCTCATTGTTTGTGTCTCAACAGTTGAGCAACGTATGGGGGGAGGAAAGCAACAAAGAGGACCTTTTCAAGGTGTTCGTGTGAAAAACTCAGTGAAAGAGCTGCTGCTGCACCTCAGAAACAGCAAGCAGATGTCCTCAGACCATGGTGCAGATGAATTAAAGGTGCGGAACATTACTTTCCTTTTAAAATAATTTTATTCAGAATCATAAATGGCACAGTCTCTCATCTTTTAAAATGTCAGTAGCGTACAAACTGTATACATGGCATAATTAGCATATGGAATTCATTCCTGTTAGATAGGGTAATTAATGGCAGCTAGCTTGCCTACCTTTGAAAAAAAGAATGTTGCGCCTCAATTTGTTGGTGAATATAAGATTTGATAGCTAAAATGGAATGTTCATAAATTCAAAGAAGTATGGCAGATGCTGGAATCATAAAACTAGCACTTTCTGCAGTTGTATAGTCTATTGGTGAGCAAACGTTCTGCTTGGTAGAGCTTTGGTCTGATCTAAAATGGCAATTCTTATTTTCATAATCAGCGATTCTGTGTTTTGTTTTCCCTGAGAACTTTACCCCTCCACCTTCTACATAGTTAAACTTTAAATTTTATATCATTTGTTTTAGTCCTTTAAAATTGTAAATCAGCCTTGGCAGAAAGTCAGCATATAAATGCTGCTTGTTGTTGTTGTTATGGCTTGTGCTGTTTTAGCTACATAAAGGCCAGCAGTTGCATAGTACATTCATTATTGATATATAGGAAAAAAGCTTTAGAAAACAGCAATATAAAAATTTCATTATTTAGGGTCCTCTTCATACAGCAGTTCTGTGTACCAGTTTAAGCATGTATCTGCAGGTGCTACAGATTTTAAAGTTAGCAAGTTCTACAAACTTATTCATACATTCCTTGAATTGTCTTGCAAATATAGAACTGTATGATTAAGCTATAATGACAAAACAACATCATCTGGAAATATTTAAGATTCTGAAAATGCATATACTTTTGTGATATTACTGGCTCGTTCACAGAGGTAATGCTTTCCAAACAAAGTAAGAATCAGAGATCAGTTTGAATAACAATATTTTCAGAAATTACCTGCACACATGCAAATTTTTCAGTCAGCTACTCTTCACATTTATGAGTAATATGTTGAAATGCTTGGAAGATTAACTGTAAAAGCTATTTTCCCGCCACATTTTGTTTTGTTAAAATTATCCTGTACCATACTGGAGTAGTAGATAACATAGCAGGTTGAAACTGCTAGTGAGTTTGCTTGGCTTTGTTTGGATGAATCAGAATACATTGTAAAAGCTGTAACTAATTATGGAGTTTTAGGACAGTGCAGTCCTATGCATATCTACTCAGCTCATTGAGTTCCATGGGTCTTACTTCCAGGTAAAGTTGTAAAGAATTGCAGTCTGCATCTGATGGGCTTTTTCTCAAAACATTCCTGAAAATATCTAGAGTGTACTGATTTTTCAGAACATTTTAATGTGATTTTAGAACTTAATTCATATAACATTAGAAAAAGTTGGCATGGTTCCTCTTGTCATTAGAGCTGCCTTAAGACTTGGAGAGAATGTTTTCACTATATTATAAATAATTCCATTTTTTAATTTTAAAAAACAGGTACAAGGAGGATTACCAAATTATGACCCATACACAGGTACAGTGTTTTACTTATATCCTTTAAGTACTTTAGATGTGTTAGTATTTAGAAAAGCATACTTGAAAAGCAGGGTACAAACTGAAACTTAGCATTTTTTCTTCTTTTTTTCATTAGAGTTGAAGAACATATTAACTAATGGTCGAAAAAGAAAAGCTCAGGACTCATTTTCAGATGTATCCTGTTATAAAAGAACAGCTCCTTTCCAACCTCACCTCCTGGTATGTATTTTTCTAGTCATTGCTCACATTGAGACACATTTCTCACCTGCGCAGGATCATTCAAAATTTGCATGCTCTTATTTTACAGACACCTCCACAGACACCAACATCAATGGATAGCAACATGGAGGACACCCATATGAATGATCCCAAACAAGACAGCAGTTGTGATATGCTGCAGAACATTATGAATATTAAGAATGAGTCCTGCCCAGTTTCTTTGAACACAGTGCAAGTGAGCTGGCTTCACACCATGACTGATCCTAACTCTCCAGGGGAACAGTATCAAGAGATGGTTGGAGCACAAGCTTTGTCACCTCCTCAAAGGTACCAAGCATTTCAAGCAAGCAGCCCCTCACAGATGATGGAGCTGCCCCAGAATTATCAGTTTTCTTCCACACAGAACCAGAACTTGTCTCAGCATTACAATCCCCTTATGGATTGCAGGCCGCACTCCACTAGCAGCCAGTCCTCTGACTATCAGCATGTTTTTGAAAGCCAAGAACTGCAGTACTGCCCTACTCAAAGCTTTGCTTCTCTCTTAAGTGATTCAGAAGGGTCAGACATCTCTGCCCCCCTCCCTCAACCACTTCCTCAGCAAACTGATGTCAGCAGCCACCCTCAGAATTTCAGTCAGCTACCCAGTAATTTCTGTGGTGCTCTTGAAGAACATGGCGTACCATTGGCTACTTCAAATATGTCTGTGCAACATCAGGGTATCGCCAGGAACACAGCGCAGCTGGGCAAATCCTTCTTCCAGTGGCAAGTGGAACAGGAAGAAAGCAAACTGGCTAACATCTCTCAAGATCAAATTCTTGCCAAAGACGCTGATGGTGACACGTGAGTTTTGTTCATGTTGTTAACCAGTACTAAAATGGAGATAATATGCTTGCAATAAGACACCTCTCTCGTTAATTGTCAATTATTGTATTGTGCATTAAAAATAATATGTCACACAGACGTCTATGGCTGCCCTTCAAAATGGGATTAAATTGAGGTGTGCATTCAACAGTGTAATGATTTATGGTATCCCTTGCAGTCTGCAAGTTCCATAGGTTGTTTGGGGTTTAGGATATTTTTAAGGGAAGGGGTTTTCATAACACCTTAAACACATGTGCTTTTTCAATATTAAAAAGGAAACCAACACAGTATTTATTCCCCACAGGTTTCTCCACATTGCAGTTGCCCAGGGGCGCCGAGCAGTTTCCTATGTGTTGGCAAGAAAGATGGTAGCCCTACACATGCTGGATATTAAAGAACACAATGGCCAGGTGAGGCTCTCAGCGTAACTGGCTTCCACTGCACGACTCCAAGACTTAATGCAAAACACCTTTGAATGCCTGTTAATATTAACGTCAAAGGTTAACATGGCGGCTAATTTATAACGGTGGCCTTAGAAGTACATTGGGCAAGCTGCACTCTGAAATGGTTGTAGCTTATTGGGAATATTTCATTATACTTCGGTGATTGCTATTTTCTGGTAGGATTTTGGTGAACGTCTTGTTTTTCATTCTTACAGAGTGCCCTGCAGGTGGCTGTGGCTGCAAACCAGCACCTCATTGTACAGGACTTGGTTAGCCTTGGGGCGCAAGTGAATACAACAGATTGCTGGGGTAGGACGCCTTTGCATGTGTGCGCTGAAAAGGGGCATGCACAAGTCCTTCAGGTAAGCGGCCAGAACTGAATCTTCCAACTATCACCCTTTCTCCTGACATGTAGCATGTACAGTAAAGATTATATATATATATATATATATATATATATATATATATGCCTTTCCTTTGGTGCCTCTAGTACTTGGGGGTTATACTAATACTAATGCTTTGGAATCTGGTAAATGACTGCTAAGGAGCTTGTATTCCATTACATGTTATGACCTGTGGAACATGCCACTCCCCAACTCACAAGCCAGCTAAGTTCTCACCACATCCTGTTCTCCCCACAATAGGAGGAGTGTAGCTGAGTATAGAAAGGTAGTTTTTACCCCTAGAAGTGACTGTGTGTGGTGGTAATACTATGTGGATCCTGTAGCACACCCCAAAAGTAATGAAATTGAGCAAAGAAAGAGCATTAAAGAAATTTAATTGCAGGTAGCTGTTTCTGCAGAATGCTAAGAAAGACTTAGGCTTCACTATAACTAATTCCATTTACGAAAAGCAGTTTACAAAAGGACTGAATGTTTTTTTAAAAATCTGTGAGCCTTACTTCTAATATTCTGCATGACTGTGGAACGCCATCTCAGTAGATTTACTGACTGAATAATATTGGTTACAATAATCTAAATAATCTAGAATAATATGTGGAGGTTTCAGTTACCATTGTGCGTAGTTGTACAGGATTAACTTATGCTCTCATTTCGCACCTACAGGCAATTGAGAAAGGAGCCATTGTAAGCAACCAATACGTAGACTGGGAGGCAACAAATTATGATGGTGAGTAGCCAAGAGTCCCTTTTTCTGTGTTGTGTTAGGCAAAACACCTAATAAAAACATGCTGAATTTGTTGTTGCTGCTGCTTAGGCCCTTGGATTTCAGATGGAATATTTTACAAGAATATTTGATTATTGACACCCACTTCAAAATAGAAAAATGCAAAGCAACATTTGGAGCAGGGGAAGGCAATCAGGGCCTCTACTAAATAATTTAAGCTAGTGAAATACGCGTTCATATTTGATCTTACACTTGATGCTCTCCAGCTCATCAATATACAAATCAGACCCTGCTCCACTGTGTTGGGAATGCAAGGCAGCTGGACATGATGGTAGCAGGATGACTGCCCCATGTAATTTAAGTCAAAACGTTGGTGTGCCACTGTCATTAGAGGAATCAAAAATCATAACTACCCATTAAAACCCGTGGATATCTTTTATTCTTTTCTTATTTGGGACAGTGGTATCTGGTAAACCTGAACTATATTTTTGTTAAGGGTATCTACATGTGGAAAGGCTTTTCAAAAATATGTATACTTAATTTTACATCTTCCAGTTGCCAAGCAACTTTACCTTAGTTCTTTCTCTAAAGTGATGTTGGAAACAGGTTAAAAATCCTTTAAGGGTTTGCATTGCAAACAAACAAACAGCAGTTGAAACCTGGCTTACTGGTATTTGGGTTGACTAAAGTTTCTGAGTCAGTCATTGGAGAAGGGAGTCATTCAAAACAGTGTTGTTGTTGTTTTTTAAAATTGCTCACTTGTTGTGTTTCATTATTAGGTTTGACAGCATTGCACTGTGCAGTGGTGGCCCATAATGCTGTGGTACATGACATAGAGAGCCAGCAGTCACCTCACACTCCTGAGGTCCAGGAATTAAGGTTGAAAGGCAAGAGGTTGGCAGACACCATCAAATTTCTCATTGAGATGCGGGCCTCTGTTGAAGCCAGAGTAAGTATGGCAAGAAAATCATGATAACAAGCCCAGATTTGTGTCAGTGAGTTGAGTCACATACTATTTTTTAGCGTCTGTTTCAATGTCTGCACCAGCTTCAGACAGTCTCCTCAGTCTCCACAGTTTTGGACTATTATCAGCCCTTGTCAGTAGACATGTGTAGGATAGGGGTATACATTCCACTAAATTTAATGGAACTAACATTAAACTAACTGAGGCTGCAATTCTAAGCATACTTGGAAGTAAACCACATTGAAATCACTGGGGCTTATTTCTGAGTAAACATGCTTGAATTGTTTTGTGTCTCATTAATTTAATTGGGATTTCATCATGGGTGACTCTTGCTGGGTTGTGCAAACACTGATAAATCCAGCAGTAGACTGAAAGCTAGGTTCTCTTGGGAGTCGAAGCTTGGAATTACTTGGTCTTAATTATTCTAGAGTTATTGTGTCCCAACACTGTTAAACTCGGACAAGGGGAGATAAAGGTTCCAAACTTCAAATCCCACCCCAGCCTTGAATCGTTAGGTGCCCCTGTAATCCCCTAGATTCATTTTCTTTCTGTAAAATGGAAATATTAGTGGCGACCTCTGAAGTTGTAGGGACAAATAAAAGAAACTATGTAGAGCAGTTTATGTTTTCATGCAGTTTATTATTATTTCTGGCATTTTGTAAGTGGTTCAGTGCTTATTGTGTAAAATTAACTGGGCTTCTCCCCATTCCCTTGGACAGGATCGTAAAAGTGGCCGTTCTGCCCTTCACTTAGCAGCGGAAGAAGCAAATGTGGAACTCCTTCGTTTGTTTTTAGAGCTGCCTACTTGCCTTTCCTTTATCAATGCCAAGGTACGTTACTGTTGAGCCAGCAGTAGAGATTAGCATAAAGCACTATGTCTAATTCAGCATGTAGCTGCTTGTAGAAACAAAGCATCCTGCGTATACATTTTTTAAAAGAATAATGGTGTTTCTTCTATACCTCATCCAGGCGTATAATGGTAATACCGCACTCCATGTAGCTGCCAGCTTGCAGCATCGGGTGAGTCAGCTGGATGCAGTTCGCTTGTTGATGCGGAAGGGAGCTGATCCCAGTGCCAGGAACTTGGAAAATGAGCAGCCGGTTCACCTAGTACCTGATGGCCCTGTAGGAGTTGAGGTAAGAGATCCAACTAGCTGGAGCTCTTTTCAAGTGTAGTGAATGGTAATCAGGATGGACAGCTCTGTCAGTTTTGGCATCTTTCAGTTTCTCTCCCCCCCCCCAAGTTCAGTCTTCACATTTCCATATTTGTTTGCCTTACAAAAATAAAAATCTGCATCAAAACTCATCACCATTTTAGTGCAAATTTCTCCTAATATGAACATTTGTGCAACGAATTTTTCCTGGGGTGTGTGTGTGTATATATAAAATACATGCATTGGTGAATATATCATCTATCTATCATCTATCTATCTATCTATCTATCTATCTATCATCTATCTATCTATCTATCTATCTACCTATCTATCTATCTATCATCTGTCTATCTATCATCTCTCTCTCTCTCTCTATATATATAGATATTCACCAATGCATGCATTTTATGAATTTCAAAGGATAACTGTGTTTCAATTTGCACACTGCAAATTAGGTGGGTTCACATTAAAATCCAGACTGAGCTGAATTCCTCCCTTATTCCTAGATAGTAAGTTCATACTTTATTTTTAGGAAGAGACTCTTGCTTTGAGAGATGTTGAGCAACTAAAAATAAAAATATGTGTGGTATCAACATAATTATGCACATAGAATCATAGAATTGTGTAGTTGGAAGGGAGTATGAGGGTCATCTAGTCCAACCCCCTGTAGTGCAGGAATCTTTTGTCCAATGTGGGGCTCGAACCCATGATTTAGATTAAGAGTCTCATGCTCTGCTGACTGAGTTATTCCAGTCTGTAAAGCTACGGATGTAAACATCAGTCTTTTGAGCTTGGGTTGATTATTTACCTGAATAATCCTTTACCTGAAAAACTCTTTATGCCCTGTACGTTTCTTAGAAACTGCGTCATGGGCAGGTCAGTAAACAGCTAAACTATTGCAATCCTGTTGACTTGACTGACTGTACAGCTATGGTGATGAAATCTGGCTTTTATACTATCAGAATTTATCTGGAAACCTAGTTGGATAGATAGCTTTGTTAATTTCAGTTGATGTGTAACTGTCAGCGTGGTACAGCCATACCTCGGGGTGAATATGCTTCAGCTTAAATATTTTCGGGTTGCACTCCGCAGCGACCAGGAAGTAACAGAGCACCTTACTTCTGTGTTTCGCCGCTCGCGCATGCACAGACGCTCAAAATGACGTTGCGCGCATGCACGGAAGCGGCGAAACGCGACCCACGCAGATACGCAGTCGTGTCTTACGTCCACTTCAGGATGTGAATGGGGCTCTGGAACGGATCCCGTTCGCATCCAGAGGTACCACTCTACTAGGCATGTTTTCCTTGGAAATTAAGTCTCCTCACGTTCAATGAGAGTTAGGTGTTAGTAGATGTATTTGGAACTGTAACGTATTTTTTCATAATGTCAGAATCGGTGAACGTTGATAACCTGTTGATTCTCTTTCGTTCTCCAGATAAGACGGGTCTTGAAAGGAAAAACGACTCAGCAGAGATCGCCAGTCTATTAAGCTCCATGAGTGAACGATGACCTACGCTCGCTGTCAGTTAGGCAGCCGATGTTACTGTAAATAGACCATTTGTCCAGTGGAGGCAAATGTTAGTTGTTTCTATGAAACAAAAATATCTTGTTTACTATTATATAGTGGGTTAATGGCAACACTTCTGAACCAGATGGGAATGTTTCATACCCAGGTAGTTTGGATCAGTCTGAGCTGGTCCATTTAACTGACTTTACAACAGTAGTGTAACAAATATCAGGCAAGAATAATTGTTACTTTTCAAAAAGAAACTTAAACACTCTAGAGCTGTTGTTCATTACATGAAACATAAGCTTTTTAAGAATACTAACATAACATTTTTCAAGTAAACATTTATATCATACTTGTTTTATTTTATGCAGTACCATGTATAGGATGCTTTGTGATTTTCGAATTGTAATAGTTTGTTGCAGTTTGATACAGGACAAAACAATTTTTTAACTTTTAAATTTGAGAATTCTGTGTAGAATTCAGTAAAGTTGTTATAAGCATTTAATGGCTTTTATAGGTATGTTTTTGTTGAGGGAGTTGATACCTGTGTAGTCAGCTTGCAGACTAATTTATGAAGGGAACATTTATCATCTCCAGTTTTCCAGCAACAGTTTATGAAAACTAAAAAAAAGAAAAGAAAACATTTTGGACTGTCTCCCCCCCCCCCCCATTTTAAGTTATTCTCTTTACATTTAATTGGAATAACATTTGATTTTCACACCATTATATATTCTCCACTTCTTATTTCAGAGTTATTTCAGAGTTTCTAACTTAATAAGAAGCATTTATAGAGAGGTTAAAGTTGGTTCTTCACCTGTGCATTTCAGATAAGGGATTAAGCACGTTCTTGAGTATATTAGTAATTGGGTTTGCAAATGACACCAAATTAGTTTGAATAAAGAGCTCCAAACAGGCA
Source organism: Podarcis tiliguerta (assembly GCF_965153285.1). Lineage (NCBI taxonomy): Eukaryota > Metazoa > Chordata > Lepidosauria > Squamata > Lacertidae > Podarcis > Podarcis tiliguerta. Next base: position 33,496,529 of record NC_139537.1, read on the forward strand.
AGAAAATGACAAATGAGATTCAGTGTAATTGTCAAGTGATTTACACTTGGGCAAAAAGATCCCATTTCACATATACCCTGATGGGATCTAAATTTGCTGACCTCAGAGTAAATTGTAAAGGAAGTCTTGGCATTGTGATGGATAGCTCAATAAAAATGACCCATCAGCCTTTGCAGACACCATGTCCAGTGGTCAGGGATGATGGGAGGTGGAAACTTCATCTTCAGAATGTCAGTTGCCTGGAAAGAAACAGGGTGTGGATATCATTGCTTCATGCCCTGCATATGACGTTCCCAGAGGCATATGTCTGACGATGGTTAGAAATAGGGTGCTGGACTACATGAACCCTTGGGAAGATCCATCAAGGTTTGTCTTATGTTCATATGCTGAATTTGTCTCTCTGTTTTTGAATTGAGAAAAGTATTTCTCAGGGCTTTGCAGAAATTTAATTCTATTGTATTGTTTTTACCTCATAGGTATCGTAGGCAGCCAAGTATTAATGTTTTAAGAATGGTAGTAACTATTTTTGTTGTTGTTGACAATTTTCAAATTAGTACTTCAGATAATGTAGATAAAACATATTAAATACATTTATATAGTTATTTGCTTATACAATTATGCAGCATGCTTTTAAGTCTACTCCCTCTGTACATTTACTGTTTCCTGAGTGACTATTCTGCATTGCATATCTTTTCCATAGTTATTCTGATCATATTGTTTGACCAAGTATGTCTTGTAGACAAATAATTGGAGCAATGTTATCTCCAAAGCAGAGCTTATTCTTGTAATATCTGATACACATTTTGGAATAAAGTTGTTTAATCAATAGCATTGGCGTCTCATGATTTGGCTGAATGTTTTGCTGATATCCAGGCCTTCTTAAGGGTACAAGCTCAATAATCTGGGCTTTTTGACATAACATTGAACAAATAACTTTTACTTTTCCAAGTGATAAAAAAGGTTGTCTGTAATCTGGTAGATGAACAGAGCATTTAGGAATTGGTACAGAACAGCACCTTGAGAGTCTCAGTGTTCCCCCACCTTCCCCTTCATAAATTCCAAAAGTGTAGTCCTTGATGTATCTTGAAAATATGTAGTCAATGCTTCACAAAATCTTAAAAACCCACGGTTGCCAAGCATGATTCCTGATGGCTAGTCGGCAGAGTTATTGCATATATGCAGACTCTTTCCATGATTAACAGGATAAGTTATGCAAAATCAGTAAGTACATATACAGTTGTTCAGTTTGATGAACATATTTCAGTCATATCAATTTACAACAGCTTTGCACTGTTCCAACAACTAGAGAAGCTCTTTTAGTGCCATTTAACTGGCAGTGTGACATCTGTTTAATACTAGTGCACGGGTCCATTGTTTTGATCTCAGGCTGGAGACTTTGGTCCCTCTTCCACCAAAGAGGCACCTTCCTACCAATCGGCTATTCTTACCATGCAACATTTTTCTCATCATACATAGGAAGTTATCTTTAAGCACCGTCAGATTCAATCCCTTGCCCTGAAAAAATATTTACCACACCAATACCGGAATATGTATCCAGCTGACCTTTCTGGGAAAACCTTCCCATGAAGAAAATGCTACAATGTCCCTTTGTTCCATTGTCTAAGGATAAAATAGGATTTAAAAGTTTCCCTAATGTCTAACATAAAGATACTTTCCTATGATAAAAACCTCTTGCCCTATTCTTTGTGGCAACAGAGCACTAAACATTTCATCTGGAAAGCAACTGTTTAAATATTTACACTCTTATTATGCCTCCCTTTAATCTTTATTTCTGTAGGCTTAATTCACTTCTGACCTATGTCCCAGTTAAACTAAAATACTTGAACAAAAGAACCTAAGAAGAGCCTTCTGGATCAAGCTAATGGTCCATCTTGTTTAGTGTTCCATTTCCACAATGGCCAATCAGATGTCCGTGGGAAACCTGCAAGCAGTTTCCCTTGCAGAACTACAATTCCCAGCATTCTTAACAAACTAGAGTTCCCAGGATTCCATGCCTGGGGGCCCCGGGATAAGTGCTTTAAATGTATGATATGGATGCGAAAGCACAATTTGAATAGTTTTTCACAGTGGAGCCTTGTTAGAGCTGTCTATCTACCTGTTATAGTTCCATACCTTGTTCATAATATTATTCTGGTAAATTAATTGTTTCAGATTCTGATGTCTTCAGGTGTGGCAGAGCAGGCCGAGTCCTATAAGAAAACAGCAGCTTTTGATCTTATTTATTAGATTTCTTGCCTGTCCTCTGGGTGGATAAGAAATGTAATAAATAATAATATGACAATTTCCCAAATTCTGAGCATCAGGACATGGCCTGAAGAAAAATTGTGCAGGTTGGATGTCAGTGACCAAATGGCAGGCCACCTGGAAATTCCACAGGCACTGCTGTGTATTCCACTGTGTAGTAATAGATGTGAACAAATATATATATATATATATATATATATATATATATATATATATAGTCTTTTGCAAAATAAAGCATTTCTCCCTTTCCCCCCCTTTTTTTTGCACACACGGTTCCATTTAATGTATAAAATCCGTATCTGCAATCCCGTGCCCTCTTTCCTCACTTGCACATACATAAATTGAACTAACATTCCAGGGAAGGTTGCCAAATCATAAATGAAAAGAAAAAAACCTTGCATGGAGAAACAGTAGGCTCCCCCCCCCCACGTCTTTTACACTGAATGAAGTTTTTTCTCAAGTTCAAACCTTAACAACTTTGCAGTTGGATCCATTCCACAGTTTGTGATCTCATCTTTTCTAGCACGTGCCTGTACATTAGTCCAAATTAAGCTCTAATTAACAGGAGTACCTCTGTTTCTTAGTGGTGGCATAGGAAGGTTATCAGTAAGCGAAGTGCTTTTGCACTCAGCACCTCCCTGCCTCCCACATTTCATGCTAGAGCGAGAGCCAGGTATCAAGATGAACTGCGAGTGAAGCCCATTCCCCCCTGTCCCTGGAGGGCTGGGACTAGCAAGGATAATGACCCTTAATCATCCTTGTTTTTCCTTCGCCAACAATCTGCTGTCGTAGGAGCTGCCTCCCTTAAGGAAGACCGGAACCGGAAAGCCAAAGGCAGGCCCGTTTTAATCAGTGGTAGAAAATGCTGTCAGGATTGAATTCCCCAAACTGAAAATCATAGTGTTTTGGAGGACCAGAAGGTAGGGTGAAGAATGGGCCAGGAGCAGACTCCAGTTGAACTCCAGCAGAGGCAGAACTATTATGTGTTCCTAAGCTCATGGCAGCGGAAAAAAACATGGGTGGACCCAGTGCTTGTATTCCCTCACAGAGGGCAAAAGAGCTCCACAGACATGAGTGTTCACAGGTATTCCCACCACCACCACCACAGAATTTCCACATCACCCGCCTTGCCCAATGAAGCTTGTGTGGGACAAGTATGGAGGAAGCACCTTTCTGTACACACACACCATATCTGCATCATACATCTAAAGCACTCTTATATGAGTTTGAACAGTCAATGCTTCCTCCAAAGAATCCTGGGAACAATAGTTAAGGGTGCTTACAATTATTAGGAGACCCCTCACAGAGCTATGGGTCTCAGAATTCCCTGGGAAGAGGGACTGCTTGTTAAGCTCAGTTCAGTGCTTTTTTTTTCTAAAAAAAATGTTTAGCGGCACTCTCATTTTTCTACTCATATTGAAATTCTGCCCCTCAGTGAGGCCAAACCTAAATTCATAAAATGTTTAGGGGTATGCGTACCCCTGTCATCCACCCCCCAATAAAAAAGGACTGGTTAAGCTACTTTGAGAACCATAGCTATATATGTGGGGAATAGGGGTCTCCTAACAACTCTCAACAAGCTACAGTCCACAAGATTCTTTGAGGGAAGCAATGAATGTTTAAAGTAGTATAAGAGTGTTTTAACTGTATGGTGTGAATGCGGCCTCTGCCCCCAATGCATTAGCACGTGAAATGGCACTCTGAGGCAAAATTTGGGAACATGTAAGTGTGCACTTTGAGTTAAAATGCTGCGGGCGCAAGTTAAAATTTTGGCAACCCGTCCTACATTCTGTCTCATACTCAAAGCATTCTGGGAACTGACTGAAAAGTCAGAAAATTAATAGTTCTTTTCTGGTATTGGCATATCTAGAGGAGCTAGAAATAAGCATACTTTATGGTTTTGGTTCTAGGGTGCTAATGTAATAGGAAGCTTAGAAAGGAAATATTAAGGATGACATTTCCTTCTAACAATGAGTGAGAATATTTTTATTAAAATTGTAAGTTAATTTTATTTGTCTTACAATTATTATTTTAAACACTTCAACATTGATGAACTAAAATGGAAATGATTGATCATAATTCTTTTTAATAGGTTGATAGCTCTAAAATTCACATGATTGTTTTGATTTTGAATCATGAAATCACTTTTGCACTATAATTTCACAATCTGGGAATATTACTTCAAGTCCTTCCCATATTTTTACATCTCACATGGAAAAGATTAATGTGAGAGCTGCAGGCTTTAATTGGAAGTTCAGTCACCCGTAAAGCTTAAACTAAAGTTTTAGGAGTGATATCCAAATGTTAGTCATATTCGTGGTAAACCCACCTGTCCTCATGGACTTAAGTAACTTATCTACTGATTTCAAAACGTCCCCTTGGATACCACCCTAGTTTGAGCCTATTCGATTTGCGAGAGCCAATGTATTTGGTAAAGCATAAAGGAAAATACATTTATGTATACGCCAAGGGTACTTTGAGTGTGGTTATCTACTCTAATGGGAAATAAATTCTCATTAGAAATCAATTCCTATGTCTAAAGCACCACAGGAAAATAATTAATGTCCATTGCTAAAGATGTAGCTATGCTAAAGATCCGTGAACACGTAAAATTGATGGCATCTGTTTTGGTTGATTCAATGTTCGTGTTGATGTCATATTTCATTTAAAGGGCCCCCAGGCTCTTTGCTAGTTATGACCTAGTTTACTGCCTGCAAATTACCTCTCCCCTTCTTGTCATCCTTAATTATAGCCACTTACAGCTCTTTAATTAACTGGCAGTTTTCCTAGCGCTTGCCACCCCAGTCAATTTCTTCTCCCACTCTTCTCTTTAGATTGGTCAATTCCTCTGTTGGAACAGTCATTATCTGCTATTATCTTCTCTCATGATTATTCTTTATATGGCCCATCAGAGTATGGTACAGCTGATCTTATCCAAGTCTTTGTAGTTAGCATCTATAACACTCAATAAATCCCTGTGTTACACCCTATCACTTAATAAGGTTACTCTGAAGTCCCATTGATTTTCCATTGATTTTAGTGTCTTAACTTTTAAATAAGCAAGTATGCTAAGGATTGCAGCTAAAGAACATGGCACATGAACTATGATCAAACGAAGTGATAGCTTAATTAACTTAGAAAGCAAGAGGAGCCAACACCCACTGATGCTATTGCTTCAGTGGTACCTAAAAGGCAAAACTTAAATGCAGTTGGATTAGTTTATGGCTCCTCCAGATGACCTATTTATTGAGTGTTCAACCTGATTTGTTTGCACGCAACTTACATGGAGGTTATATTATGTACAATATTTGTTGAGCATTTGTTCTGATTAGGTTAACATTCATCCTAATTTGCTTGTGGGGTGTTTCGATGTATTCCCTTTAATCATTTGTTCATTCATTCCGTACTTCTCAATACAGTTCCCGATTACTTTCCTAACTGCAAAAAGTCAAGTTTCTTTTTAAAAGTGTTGAGAGTTGCAACAGGCATGGCTCAGTTCAAGGCCCATGTGGATTGTAGACAAGGGTGTTGGAGTTATGCTCCATTAATCATCAGTGTCTGGATCCTCAGGAGAAATAATATCTTCTACAACTTGTACTCTTGCAGAATGTCTCCTCCCTTTGATTCTAATTTCCACATCATATTTCAGTGCTTGTCCAACTGCTTAGAAGATGAAGCCTTTATGTCAGGAATGGAAACCTATGACATTCCAAATCCTTGACCATTGGCCATGTGGGTGGGGCTGATGGAAGGGAACTCCATCAAGATCTGGCATGCCACAAGTTACCCATTTTTGCTGCTTTATGATGTGGTCATGGTTTTGTTGCATACACCACAATTTAAATCTTCCCTCAAAATAACACTTCTCCAACTTTTACATAAGCTCTGTTATTTGAAGAAGACCAACATATCACAGTTGGCTAATTTGCTGCCTTCTAGTGGTTTTTGGAATCCAGCTCCCACCAGTCCCAGCTAGCATGACAGATGGTCAATAATGGTCGGACTTGAAGTCCAGCAGCACGTTGAGGAGCAGAGGTTCACCAGCCCAGGTCTACATATTCAACAAGAAATACACAAAGTAGAATACAAAGTATAGTAGTACATCTTTAAATGAGTAGTACATCTTTAAATGAGTGAAAGAAAACAGACCATTTCCGACATAACCATTGAAACATATTTATTTGTAGGAGTAGATAACAAATGTTGCCTTGAATGACAAACATCACACAATCTCTTTGAATGTGTGGTGGCCTCATTTCAGTTTTCTAAACAGTTGACATCATCTTTGGCGAAGAGCTCAAAGGCTGACTATGAACAAAACTGTTTCCTCTTCAGATGCTTCCTCAAGGCTAAGGCAATGATCAGAACTCTGGTAGGCTTATTCTCTAAGTAAATACAATTCCATTGCCTGCAGCATTTTATGTTCTTCCAGAATCAAATTTTGAAAGAGATAATATTGCATGCCACCACAATCTCTGAGTGGTGCAAGTTTCCAAGGGATCCAGGTGCCTACCCAGGGTTCAATTTCCTTGGAAAGAGGGAAAGCAGAGACTGTGGTGTCTTTTAGATATGGTTTATTTACACATATATACAACCTGAGCCTATGCTGTAGCGCTCACACCGTTAAGACTCCAAGAGGGTCTTGCTTTTCCCATAGCCACAGCGTTACTTTCCAAAAGAAATCAGGCACGGCTCTATCTCCCAGCTGCCCAGCCTTCTTCCAGCGTCTAGCTTCTAGCTCACACATCTTGACTCTGGCATTTGTTTTTCTAACTACCAGAGAGTTGAGGAAGGCCCACCCATTTGTCTTCTGCACACAGCCACTTCCTTTGTTACCTTAATCTTTGGCTCCTACTTCCTATCACGAAACTTGCCTGGCTAGTCCAACGCTTGAATCCTTGTTGGATTCGGAAATTAGAAGGGACTCAGGAATACAGCCTACCCCACTGGAAAAATAAAAACCCTCACTACACTAACTTGTGTGCCTTTGTCCCCAACTACAATACTGATTTATTTCTTTGTTAGAGTTCTTGTAAGGTTTACCAACATAATGTATCACCTTGAATGTTCTAAAACCCATTATCACCATCAGTACATTAATGAACACAATGAGAGTTCTTATTCAACAAATGCATAAATTGTGCCCCCATGCACTATACGCCTGGTATATTTCAATCACGTTCTCCATTTGGTGGCCCATCAGATCAAAACCCAAAGACTCTTCATGTATGCCAAAACTCCTATGAATCACATGCGGAGGTGGAAGAAAGCAGGTTGTGAAGCAGCATAGACTGGCACAGTGAGTCACTAAGGTGGAGTGCTGGCCAGAGAACAGAGGAGATGGGTGAAGTATGCAAAGCTTGGATGTAGCCCAATGCCTTTCTCTGCCTTGGCATGTTGTGCGTGCGATGAGGAAAGGGCTGAGGGAAGTTTTTCTTCGCTTTGGATCTGTTTCTCCACCGCCGTGGGATCGTTTTTTGGTGGAGCTCGCTTTGCCAGCAGTGCCATGAGGAAAGCAACCTAAACGCCAAAAGTTCTCTGCAACGAGGCTCAGCTTGTTTTGCCCTCCAAGGCATGCTTTGTGTATCCCTCCATTTTGCCTTGCTCTCACGCAAGGTGATCGTTACAAATAAAAGCAAACGTTTTAGTACCTGAACTTTATTGCCGTTCTTATCTCATTCATACTTACAAAGTCTGAGCGAGGCTAATCTTTCAGGTTCTCGTTTTATACACGGAGAACTGAGGTTGAAAGGTAGCGAAGTCCCCAGGGGCAGGGAAGCTTGCTAAAATGGAGTTACAACCATAACTTCCTACTTGTAGTCTAATTCTCAAGCTGCCAGATTTCTACAGTTCTTAGCATGGTATTATGTCCACACAGACATATGTTAAGTTCTTCTACTGAGACCCTCCATCATTAAGTGTGAAGTCACACATATCTCTGACAGAGCTACAATTCCTAACACCCTCAACAAACTACAGTTCCCAGGATACTTTGGGAGAAGTCATGTGCTTTAAATATATGGTGTGGAGATGGTGAAGTGATGCCTGCTGGGGAGTGTGCCTTTTCTGTGATTGGACTTCATCTATGGAATTGCCTCCCCTAGCACATTTGTCAGGCTTCCACTTTCTTTATCTTAGATGCCCTGTTCAAAGCCCTTTTGTTTTGACCATTTCCAGTTGATTGGTCAAGTGATTTATACAGTGGCATCAGGTTCATTGCCTGTAGTTGAACCCTTATTTATATTAATTTCCTGAGTCCAAAGTGAAAACACCATGTTTTGAAATAACACCCTGTATTATCCTTGATCAAGCGATTGCCTCCTATTAATCTAACACTTCAAGCAGAAATCCTGATAGCACCCAATACAGCCACAAAGCTCTAGACTTACAATCTCTAGGATGCAATCAATCATTTCTTTCAGGAGCTGTGTGACACTGATAGCTCTGAGAGCTCATATTGCAGTGACGTTGCAATGGAGTTTGGCCTTCTACCCTTTGTCCTCTCCTTTCTTCCTCTTGTCTCATACATGCTCGGAATATGCAAGGCTCTGAGTGATTTCACATGATCTGTTTATTGAACATTTGCTCTGATTTATTTGCAAGAAGATTAGACAACAGTTGGCTACTTAATGAGCATTTATTCTGATTTGTTTGCAGAGAAGATAGGTGACATTGCAAGTGGTATCCTGCACTTTCCTTATCTCAAAAAGTCCCATTGTTTGGGGAAGCATATTTGTTATGCAATACCGCTCAATTATAATTGTGCATTCTGAATTTGCTGGTACATGTTTCAATCCCACTCAAAAAATAGTGACAATCTGGAAGCTCTCTAGATATGGGACTGTTTACTTAATTGCTGTAGCAAGAGGATGAGGAAAAGGAAATTTACTCTCCACTGATTCCTCCCCTGGGTGCATTTAATAAAAAAGAACCCCTTGGTGATTGTCAGGTAAGGTTATTAGAGGCCCATCCTATCAGCCTATATGTATGAGTTTCATAGAAAATTGTTTTATAGAAAACAGCTTGTGTATGGCTATGCATATCCCAAGGTAAATCGTAAGTAGAGGCTTCATTTAATATAGAAAAAGACAGAGGAAACCACTAGCATCAGCTGCTGTCATATAAATCCCCTGCCTGGGTTTCAGGGCTTAAATGAACACCACCAACCCGTAATTACCAAAAGTTTTCACCTCTCACACAGGTTTATTGTCTGAAGTGAGAGCAATCAAGGCCCGAGTTCTTCTGTTCTATTTCAGTTCCCACTCCACCTCCTGACCACATCCTCTGTTTCTTTAACATGCAGCTAAAGGATTTACAGAACTGTAGTTCATTGTGGTCAATCATGCAAGGTTCTCGTACTCATTATGATGTAATAGCAGCAGGAGAGCTTCCTCCTTTTGATCCTTGATTTGAGTCAAGGTGTGGCATAGTCTCCCCTCTCCCGCCCCAAAGAACACATAGATTATCTGACTACACTGTTCAAGGACTACACTGCTCACTGTTCAAGATTTCATTAGAAGCATGACCTCCAACATTTCTCTGATGAAAAATAGGGACATCCCTCTCCATCATGATAATTTTACCATTTGAACCCCACACATTCTGACCTCAGCCACTCAAGGCAGCTTCCACCTTATAAAAAACATAATATAACATAAACATTTAAAAAAACCCTTCACTATACAGGATTGTTTTCAGACGACTTAGGGGTCAGTTAACTCCATACCCTCAAATATTTCTCCCATGAAAACAGGGACATCCTAAGGAAAAGCAGGACATTCTGGGATGAAATCAGAAACCAGGACGGCTTCTCTAAATCAGGAACATCCCTGGAAAACAGGGACAATTGGAGGGTCTGCAGAAGGCAATGGAGAAATCTAGGCTATGCCACTGTTGGCTTGTGAATGTGCCATGTTTGAAAAGCATCTGTCAAGCTACTCTACTCAGGGGACCTTACACAAAAACATCACATGTCACGGAGCCATGTAGGTGTTGTGTTTCAGGTTGTGAAAGCTACAGCCTACTTGCGGCCCATGACACACTGATCACATGTAACAGAATATCAAAACTGATCAATATTATTCTGCATAAACTCTGTGTGGCTGCCCGTGAGGAAACCAGAATGTGACTACTTGGGTGGCATATTTCAGTTCCACAGTGTGCCATTTGTATCCCTACCATAATTTGTAATTTGCACTCCCTCAGAAGTGACCTCCTCAAGAGTTCTTAAACTCAGTGCTATTTTTATAGAAAAAGAGGTGCCGGAACTCACCATGAACACCTCCCTTGTTCTCTTATGATGGCAATGGTGCCCACCTGAGAGGTGCCGGAACTGAGTTCCGTCTGGTTCTGGCTGAAAAAAAAGCTTTGTTCCATGGAACAAAGGGAGCTGCCTTATACTGAGAGAGGAAGCAGCTCCTGGTTAATGTCAGAAGGAGGAAGAGGAGGCCAATTATGGAGCCAAGAGTGGTGCAGTGCAGCTTCTGTGGCCAGCAGCTCCTCCTCTTTGGGAGTGACAGGAAGAGGAAGTCGAGCGAGAGAGAGGAGGAGCCACCAGTGATTGAGGCCATGCTGCCACTGCATTTGGCTCCACCCCTGGCTCCTTCTTATGTGCCTCATGCCACATCCCGATGTCACATGTGCGCCATCGGCCCCCTCAGACCTCTGAACAAATTGGCACCTCTACCCCAATGGATGGGCTGAAGAGCTGGGCACATTAGCCATACTCTTCTATCCCTGCTTTGAGCAGGAAGGTTTGAAGTTGGATGGTAAGTGTGTTAGGAGAGGTGGGTTAGAAATCTGTTAAATAAATGCACAAATAATGATGCACGCCTGACTCAGCCCTTTGTTCTGATTAATTCTACAGGTACATGGGTTAGTTAGAGATAGACAGACTTTCACACATACTCAATTGTTCTCTATTGACCTTCTCCCTCTGGGCAAATCTAAAAAAGATTGCGTGTGCATCTGGGAAAAATATGGAGCAATGACTCCAGATAACTCTTATCTGACATGCTAATAAACATAAACGTCTGCCATGTGCCATAATTTTTAATACATGCATGTTTATCTTTCAGATCTTGTTAGCACTTGTTACTGCAAATATTGCCTTTTCGTGTAATGACAATATTGTGTATTATGCCAAAGCACATTATGACTCTCCTAAATTAATGATTGTCTATAATTTTGTAAATAAAAGCTGGAGAAGTTCTGTTAGGCCATTATTTTTATTAATTTCAGTGGGTGTACTCTGAATAAAAGCTAGTTGAATACAAACTGTGGATGGATTTTAGGAAAGTGAAATAACATGTTTTAAGATTAATCAAAGCCTCATGAACTAAAAAGTGAAAAGTTGCTTACATTCTGTGACATGAGTCTGTCATGGATCCCAGTAAAAGGAAGTTCAATGCGGTCATAAACAAGTTACACATCTGCTTTGTGTAGATCTGCACTGGACCAGCTCTGTTGCTAAAGCTTTGAGCTAAAATAACTTCATCTTGATCTCCTTATGAGCTTTTAGATGGGATCATTCTTGGTCTGGAAGAGTAACAGATGTGCACAGGATTTCTCCAATCAAAAGCAAAGTCTGTGGACAAACAGGCAACAACTTTCCTTTCACACTTCATTCATATTTTTTGGACATGCATGGGCCTCATTTTTAAATCCATCCACTGCAACATTTAAAGAAACTACTCGCACAATAAAACTTCAATATTTATTCAGCCATAATAGTGTTCAGTCAACTGAAAAGGGAGATAGCCATTATGTATATAGCAGATTGGGATTGCATCCACTGGTCTCACCCCTGACTGCCACTCAGTGAAATGGCAGTTTTGGATGATTTAAGCCAGTACATTTCTATTCCCGTGCTGTAGGTGCTTGATTTGTACCAAAACATGGAAGTTAGAATCATATAATTGTAGAGTTGGAAGGTTCCCTGAGAGTCATCAAGTTCAATCAACCCTTTGCACTGCAGGAATCTCAACTTGTGGTTCCCCATCCAATTTGAAACCATACCAGACCCTGCTTAGCTTTGCAAATGTGCTAGCAGTTTTCTTGCTGCACCACCTGGGACTGAAAATGGTGCATAGAAGCATCTGCTTCCCAGTATTCAATGTCTGTACATGCATGTTCATCATTTGACAGTTGCAACTTCAAGTGATGACCTGTGAATGTCAAACAGCTTAGTGGTTCCAGGTTCATATTTTTCTTTGAAAGGAATGCTTTAGTTAAATTCCCAAAAGTTGCTTTTCAGAGTGCATTTAGGTTTTATAATCTGTGAGTGGAGTTTGGCACATTACTGAACTGCATGTTTCATGTTTAAATTTATACATACACATACTCCACTTTTCTCCATAAATCTTCTCTTCATGCTTTAGCACACACGAACTCTTTAACCTTACCATCTTGCAATTTGCATGAGCAATTAATTGCCATGCCTAGATTTACTGTAGCCGCCTCTTCAGGTGAGTCACATGAACATTACATGCTTTCCAAACCCTCTCTCTGTTTATTAAGGCCATGAGGTAGTTTCGATTGACAGGCCCATAAAGGAAATATGCAAAAGGAAACAGAGGCAGGGGATGTTTCATAGTCACATAATATAGTGTGATATAGGTAAATCAGAAAATGGGTTTGAATCTACTTACTATGGTTTGCATTAAAAAAAGGTAAAAAAGGAAACCTTGGAAAGTTTGCTTGTTACAGTACCTGTTAAGGAAAATGTCAGAAAGGATCTGGTGTGAGGGCATTTGTACCTATGCACTTTTCAATGGTAAGCTGCTTTGAGTTTGCTTTTTGTTAAAACAAAACAAAAAAAGACTAATGGCAATGATAATAATGCCATTCTGTTGCAGAATCAGTGCATCCAAACACCCAATTGCTGTAGAGCTACAGTTGCACTGATCAAGGTATTGGCATGAGTTGGATATGGAAAGAAAGGGGCTGTAAGGGAGCAGAACGAATGGCAGTGTCAGTCCGATACATTTTGCAGAGCAAAATGGAGTCCAAATGGTGCTCGCTCCCTGCTAGGGTCAGCACTTTTAAAAGACTGCTGCATCCTGCTTTCATCTCTCTCACCCACCCCCATTTAAAGTGCTGCCTAAAGCAAATTGCTTCACGCCGCTGCATGGCAGGACTGGCCCTGGACAATGGTGGGAATGCAGCACTTCCCAAGCATTGTGGATTGTCAGTGGTGGGAAGTGCTGCATGGAAGGCTTTGCGGGCACCACTGATCAGCTGATCAGTCATGCCCGCAACACCCCATTTGCCCAAGCCCTGTTTTTACCCGATCCACATTGAATGTCAAGTGTAAGGAAGCTAATGTATATGTAGCTCATATGTGGTCACTTTCACAAGAGAAGAAGAGATGGTTCATGGCTGATTTATTGCTGCTTCCCCATCTGTCTTCTAGTACAGTGGTACCTCGGGTTACATATGCTTCAGGTTACATACACTTCAGGTTACAGACTCCGCTAACCCAGAAATAGTGCTTCAGGTTAAGAACTTTGCTTCAGGATGAGAACAGAAATCGTGCTCTGGCGGCACAGCAGCAGCCGGAGGCCCCATTAGCTAAAGTGGTGCTTCAGGTTAAGAACAGTTTCAGGTTAAGTAGGGACCTCCGGAACGAATTAAGTACTTAACCTGAGGTACCACTGTATAGGTTATCTGCTAGGGCAGCCAAGGCAGTTTCTGAACCATGCCAAAAGCAAGAATGAAAGGAATTAATATTATTGACTTTCTTCAGGAAAGTATTGAGATGGGTTGCTACCATTCACCTTAACACCTCACCCAAGCATGGAATAGCAAACTATTTGCTAAAATACCCCCCCCCCTTAAAAAAAGATCCCTTCTTTAGTATAAATAGACTGTGGCCATCTTGCAGAGAGGCATTAACAACTTCTACCATATATTTAGATAGCAACATGTAATTTTTTAATTAGGGAAGAATGCCAGGAGTTGCAGGTGGATGTGGTCAGTCTTGTTCCTCCAGAGCTCCTGTGTCCACATCCTAAGGCTGAACAAACTGAAAGGCATCCATAACAACCTGATAAGATGGTGCAGTAGATGCCTCCACAGTAACCTCAGACAACCAGTCCAACTTGGAGAAGATGCAAGCAATTTAATCTACAAAATGCTTTGCGAACTAGTCACAGTCCCTCCCAGGGACTAGGTTGTGAACGTCCCCATGTAACTTGGAACAGCTGTGTTGGAGATATTGAGAATATGAAATGACGGTGGAATTCAGTGGTGTGCAGTGAATTTGTGTGTGTGTAGGAGACCAGTTAGGGTCAGAGGCACCAGCTTGCAAGGGCGATGGGCGGGGGCAACATCCCGTGCGTGATGTTCTGCCATCCTGCCATAAGCATTGCACCTCCTTCCCGAAGCCAGGCTAAAGCTTCCTGGGTTTTGAGAACAAGGCACCAGGCTTTAATACTTTAATATGCTAATTTACCAAAAACATTTAGGAGACCAGCCTAGTCCCCCTACTGACTACACGCCACTGGTGGAAGTCTAATTGTTTCCCTGCCACCATCATCATAAAGTAGTCACTAAAATGGGTTTTGGTTCACGAGTCTTATATTAAAAGGCAACACTGAAACCATTAACACTGTAGAAAAAGGCACAGTATGTTGTGTGAGCACATCTCCTTGTGTTTTAAATGCACTCCCTGCTTAGTTAGTTAAAGTGGGTTCTTTCCAGTTTGATAATCATACTAAATTAGGAAGATCATCTATGCCAAACTATTGTCCTCAGTGACACTTACGAAGTATTGGATTTCCATAAGTGTGAGTGTAAGGAGCTCTGTTGAAGCCAATTAGATATGGAGTCATAATTTTCTTTTTTCCTTAGCTTAGGTGTCTGCTAGGACAACTTAGTACATACCTCCAACATGGTGAAGCAAAAAACCAGGCCACTGTCTTACAGGGTTGCATTCCTGTGTGAGTGACTCACATGAAATTGCGGCCTCGAAAGACATGCTTTTTAAAGGCCTGCCACCCCAAAATGCACATTTTGGGGTGCCACATGGGATCGTGGCCATGGGAAAAGTGCTTTTTTCAGGACGAGATGGTGGTGTGAGATTGTGGTGCCCAAAATGGCCACCATGCTCTCGCACAAAAAAAAGGTGTCCTAGTTTTCTTGGGACAGTTGAGGGGCATGCTACTGAAATTTGAGACCTCAAGGTCCACCATTGAGCTAGTATGGCCCTCTTGCCACTGCTTTTGCCCAGTGCTGACCTCCCTGCTGTGTTCTCTCCCACTCTTCCTTTCAGTAAGTGACAGTGAGGTAAATTCTTCTTCCCTATCCCGACATATGCTATTGCCTCAGGTCCTGGAGCTGGCTCTGCTCATTTAGGCAAGTTGTTAGATGGCCCTGTTGAGGAAGCAGTACACGGGATCTTCATGTGTCAGTTAAGCAACACGTTCTTTCAATATTATTCAATATTCAATAATGACATCGCAGTTCCCTTTTTAAAAATGACCTAATGGATTCCCTTTGTGTAAGCAGTATTTGAAACGATGTTTCCAGCTAGTTGGTTCTTGACTTGCGTGGGTGGGGATGTCTCTGCTAGAGCCCCTGACACTTCCCTCTTATTCTCCCACATGTGTGCATTTTGGTCAAATTTCTGCCCGACAGTTTCTCTTCCCTAATACACATGAAGGGGCTCATCTTTTTCTTTTTGTGGTGCCTACAAAGCTTCCCTTGCACACTTTGGCCACTTAGTGCCCTGCCCAGAGACTTACTTGTTTTATCGATTTGCAATTTCAGCATATTCTTATGCATGGATACTTAGAAGTAAGTCCCACTGAGTTCATGCTTCTTTATTTTGTGTGTGTGTGTAGAGAGAGAGAGAGAGAGAGAGAGAGAGACAGACAGACAGACAGACAGACAGAATATCAAGAAAAAAAGTGGTGCACCTTTGAAGGTGACCTGGAAACTACAACTAATCCAGAATGTGGCAGCTAGACTGGTGACTGAGAGTGGCCACTGAGACCACATAACACCGGTCCTGAAAGACCTACATTGGCTCCCAGTACATTTCCAAGCACAATTCAAAGTATTGGTACTGACCTTTAAAGCCCTAAATGGCCTCGGCCCAGTTTACCTGAAGGAGCATCTCCATCCCCATCCTTCAGCACTGAGGTCCAGCACTGAGGGCCTTTAGGTGGTTCCCCCACTGCAAGAAGTGAGGTTACAGGGAACCAGGCAGAGGATCTTCTCAGTAGTGGCGCCCACCATGTGGAACACCCTCCCATCAGATGTCAAGGAAATAAACAACTCTCTGACTTTTAGAAGACATCTGAAGGCAGTTTTTAATGTTTGATATTTTGTCGCTTTTGGGGAAGACTTCTATTTACTGAAGAAAGTTCCACACAAAGAAGGAAAACTTATGAATGGATGTTGGGCGGGGTATAAATAAGAATAAGAATAAGAATACATAATAAAAGCAGCATAAATACAGTCATTTGCCAATCCCATTCTAATCACAGCAAAAAGGGCCAGTCAATTGCTTTTTCTGTGAATGGATGTTTCCTCCTAGTCAGCATTAAATGGTGGGGTTTTCCCAGGAAAAGCAGCTGGGCAAATGAAAAACCACTTGGACCTGTTCCTAAAGTGCAAGGGTGGAAACCTCTCATACCTGTCCTTGCTAGACACAGAACCAGCGGAGGTGTGGATGAACCCTTATTTCTAATATTTGTTAAATATATTTGTATTTTTAAAAAACAAACATAGAGACTGTTCAGGTATTAAGCAGTAAATGAATATAATAACAAATGAAGCCATTAGAAGTGGACATTATGGAATTTGGAGCACAATGTCATCAGTATGCTGCATTTTCCCATAACATCTGAATCAAGTGTAGCTATGAAGGCCTGGACTGTTGTCTCCATCCCACAGAGTGCTATATGGAAGTGAGGGCCAATAAACTGAACTTGAATCTTGGCCAGATACAGGTGCCATAGTGATTCCTGTGCCCAGGGCTGCATTCCCTCTGAATAGGCCTCCCCATCCCAAACCCTGGAGCCAGCCCTTCTGCTGCTGCCAATAAGACAAATGTGATGCATTTTTCTGTGCAGGAAATTGCGTCATTAAAAGAATGTTTCCAGCCAAGAGTTGAAATCCTTCTAATGCTCCCATAATCTCCAAGCAGCTCTGCTGCTTACTTTATCTGCTGTTGTTTCTTCATCAGCTGTACTGCTGGTATCTTGCAAGCTTCTTTAAGAATCCAGGGGAAGGCTTGAGTTATGACACCCATTGTACGACAAATCCTTTCATTTGACGTATTTCCCCCCAGCCCCATCAGATAAGCTATATGAAGCCGTTAATCATGGTCAAATGATGCAAATGCTTCAGTCCAGTTTCTTTCTGTCTCACTACCTTGTGTGGAAGAACTACAGCTCTTCAAATGCTTTTTTAAAAATTCAGTGGAGCAGGACAGATCAATATTTTCCAAAGCTGTATAATGCTATGCTGTATAGCAGATGCAGGACTTTTTGAAAAAAATATGCTTGCCAAATAACAGCTGTAGCAAATTCATCCATCCATAGGTTTTTTTTCTTTGTGTTGAACTTTCTTCAGAAAATGGAGTCTTTCCCAAAAGAGGAAAGATAAACTTGAGCACATACACACCAGGCCCGTGCAGAACTTGTCTGAGGCCTGGCGTGGGAGTCCCCGGTCACCTAGGAGGAATGGGGCATTTGGGGCATGAAAATGTGAGTCCGGCAGACACTTGGCAGTCTTAGCCCTCTGAGGCCTGCGGCAAGTTCACCCGACTGCCCCCCTGGCACGGACCTGACAGACACACATACAGTGCACAAACAGGCAATAAGGATGCAAATAAACAAAATAAAAATATCCAGGAAATTCATGTAAGGGTAGCTCAGTGCAGAAAAAAATGAACATGAATTTACAGGAAGTAGGAAGGAGCCTTTAGGGAGTGAGTGAGTATGGTTTGTGTGTGCATGTGTGGTGAGGCGCACTACAGCTGTGAACCTTGAGTTACAAATGTACAAGCATTACTAGGTAAAGGGACCCCTGACCGTTAGGCCCAGTCACGGAAGACTCTGGGGTTGCGGCGCTCATCTTGCTTTATTGGTCGAGGGAGCCGGCTTACAGCTTCCGGGTTATTAGCTTTCTTCAAAGAAATATTGATGTGTATGCATTGTACTGGTTCTAACTAACCCGTTTCAGTTTAGATACATTCTGCACACAATACTATTTACTCTGACTCCAGTGTGCTCTCACTGTAGATGTTGGAAGCAGAGTACACATGGCGCTAACCACTGATAAAGGGTTCCCTGTTTCCTTCTACATCACCATGATCCATATCTATCCTGTAGTTTTTCAAGAAACACAATTGTTTGAAATGTTTCCCCTCAAAGTGGCTTCAATCCAATTTGAATACGTAAGCTGTGGTTATGTATACATTTTAGAGAGCCTTTGCATGTGCACAGTTGACAGCGCATGTGCAGATCACAGCTTCATTTAATAGGAGTTCAGGAGGCGTGGGGATTGCAGGCATGGGGAAACAGATCTGGTAATGTGCATCTTGTAAAGCTATCCCCACCCTTTCTCTGGTATGTACAGCCATGTGAAAATGTGACTCTAAACACTTCAAGGAAAAACGACCTTGCTCTGTCCCAAGCTGCTAGTATGCACATAGCCACAGATTCTAGTTTAGATTTCGACTGCGATGCTACAACAGCAAAGATATTTTGAAAGCAGAATGATAATTTTTACTTTGGATATGGAGTGGGTCACTCACATTGTAAAAGGAAGACGTCATGTTGAAATACACCATCTTGCTAAGCACCACGAACACCAGTTAAAATGGGGATTTGAGGTCTGGTGGTAAGCCCGTAAACTGGACGTCACAAAATGACAAAGACTGACATTTGAGATAAAGACTTTGACATAAAGAAGCAGGTGTGATTGGGACAGGCCAGAATGAACATACCTTTGAATGTCAGAAAATGCTTTATCTGGTATGGACATCAGCTATCTCATGGGAAC
Source organism: Podarcis tiliguerta (assembly GCF_965153285.1). NCBI lineage: Eukaryota > Metazoa > Chordata > Lepidosauria > Squamata > Lacertidae > Podarcis > Podarcis tiliguerta. The sequence continues at coordinate 33,515,810 of NC_139537.1, forward strand.
CTATGCAAGCAAGTATTTGTCCACAGGGCTAGCAAAATATGTGGCATAGCATGTTATCAGAAAAACAATAAAAGGCTACAGTTGTGAGACAATGCTGTTTAGGCATGCCTAGAGCACATCCTAAGCTTTCTGTGCAGTGAGCTGCTCTTGGCATTGTGAATCAAGGTGGCCGCAGCCAACTTGGCACTGCTAATGAACAGGACAAGACATGATCTGGAATCTGGCATTTCTCTTGGCGATGTTAAATGGATAGAATTTACCCTTGAAAGGGATGTTGCGTCAATTTAATGAAATTTGGGCAAGTTGTCCTGTTTGTTTATTGACACAACTTGCCTGTTGCGTTTTTTGTTGTTGCAGTGAATAAATTAAAACTAGCACCACTACCAATAAACAGAAATAAATTAATATAATATAATATAATATAATATAATATAATATAATATAATAATAGCAATCTTTGTAACCAGCCCTTTCTCTATGCACAGCATTCTTGGAGTTGCAATATATACACTTACCTTGGAGTAAATCCCAGTGAACTCAGTAGGACTTGGTAGACCAGGATTGTGCTTTAAATGATGTGTCTACTTGAACATCTGCTATTTTTAATCTACCCTCTAATACTTAATATGGATGGTCTCTCATGGACTTCTCTATAATTGGAGGACCATTCCCCAAGCATCACCCCCTGGAACTTTGCTGTTACTGGTACCCACCTTGTGGGTGATTTTATCGCAGAAAGGTGGACTGTATAAATAAATGAAACAATGGAGTATCTCAACAGTCTGTCTACTATTCGTGACAAGTAGGCTGGTATCCACAGCCCCAATTGCAGAGAGGGACTGAGGTTGCTGCTGCTGCTGCTGGTGGTGGTGGTTAATGGCTTGCCAAAGGCAACTTAGTGAGTTCATGGTTGAGATTACAGGACTTCTGGTTTGCAGTTGCTCATAGAGTTTAGCTTGCCTTTGTGCCTTGCTTTCACTAGGCAATCACTATTAAAGCAGAGGATGAAATGGAACAGGGTAAATGTGCATTGCAGTACCGTACCATGGGGACGCACAGGGGTGGTTGCCCTGGGCACAAAACTGTTAAGGGTGCAAAATTTCAACACCCGGTGCTTCCTCAATATAGCTGCGTGCTTCCATTGGTGGACTCCGTTGATAACGGCTTCTCCATTCACACCCGAAAGTGACCTGTTCAGACAACGGAATGACTCTTCTTTTCTTATCTCTGCAGCTGCGATCTCCTGGGTGATGTGGATGCCATTAGGCAGTTGAATGCACATGTGTACTCTGTCCATTTCCTCTCCCTCCCACTCACCTACCCATCTGCATGGCCCCGGGCACTGACAAACCATGCTACGCCACTGGTGCATAGGCTTGTAGACTAAAGGTAGGAACGGATGATACAGTCCTGATTATCCCCCTCCCCATAGTGGGGAATGGTAATGAGGATTGTACCGTACCTTTCCATCCAACCGATGCACCTGCCCTACCTCTGATGTCACTGGCCATTCATATAGGGGTGTATAGCAATGGAAGTTTGTAGCACTGTAACTTTCAGGACTACCTGTGGAGGGTCCTCAGAGGCATTGCAAAAGGGCTACACTGTCCACTGGCGTACTGATTTTTTAAAAAACTGAAATGCAGCCCAAGGGGGTTGTTATTTTGTCTAGAGCAGCTGGAGGTGGGGAAACATTTGCACTGCTATTTGCCCCTTGGGGAGAAAGTACAGCTACCTATTTTTAACACATTCCCCTGTGCTATTCCCCCCCAGTCAAAATTGGCCCCCAAGCTGTTATTTTATACTGATTACAGGTATCTTTTTTCATGTTTTGTTTCCACCCCCACTTCAGATCAGAGTGGGGGTGGAAACAAATTTCCACAACAAACAAAATTTCTCCTTGCTTCTGACTTTTCTTGGAAGAGATTAGTGTTGTTCATACCTTCCAACACATGTTTCAATGTAGTGGTCAACACAGACAGTTCCTGGTAGACTGTTTACATATAGCTGATTTAATGCCTCTTAAGCCTAGTTAGATAACATTAATGACACTGCAATGGTGATTCAGCAACCTTGATCAAGCTGTTTTTTTAAAGAACGTATGAACTTAAGAACTGCTTTGCTGGAACAAGCCAAAAAGTACATCCAGTACAGCACTTGGTCTTCAACAGGAACAGTTCAGGCATACCAGGAAAACAGGAAGAACAAAGGTGGTCTAGTTATTCACAGTAATTTTCTCTTCATGCTTAGTGTGGCCACTTATTCATTTCACATCTTTGCTTTATATATCCTGTGAAATACTGTGTTTTTATGCATTTTCCCCAAAACCAACTTCACTGTGAATTGAGAACAAGAATGACCTGACTACATTTTGAACTAGGGATGTTTATGCAGCTATAATACAGTCAGCATGTAAGCTTTGAGAAAGGAAACAAATGCTGAATATACAGGTTGTTGGAAAGAGCCCTGAGATTCAAAGGCCCACTCAGCCATGAAGTTCAAATCCGCACTAGGCAATATGCAGTAAAATGAAGCCTGAGCCTCAATTAATCATTTTATTTACCATACTTTTCCATGCATAAGACTAGTTTTTTTAAAACTAAAAAATAATGTTAAAAAGGGGGGTAGTCTTATACATGGGGGCAATCTCCACCCCCATTTTCTTAATTTTGAGTCCCCCAAAATAGGGGGCGTCTTATATACGGAGGTGTGTTATACAGGGAAAAATATGGTATATGCAAAGTTAAAAGCATGCTCAAGGTAGCTTACAGCATAAAATTTTTTACAGAACTACAAACATAGCAAAAGTAGTAATAAACAATAAACAAAACACCAAAACATATACAACCAAATGGAACAAATTTCACCTAAGCACATAAGCAGAAGGATGAATCAATTTTATTTCCCCATTCAGAATGAAGAGAGGGATTCTCTTTATTGGGTTTGGTACTATGTTGGCTGCTGAACTGGGTCAACTTTTACGTTTCCTTGAGAGGAATGTAACTTCGACATTACATGTAAAGATATGTCAAAAATATTGACTCTAAAGTTGGCTATGACTCTAGCAAAGTTATGTTGAAAACGCAGCAGACACAAGGGCGTTCTGCAGGGCTAGATCAAAATTGCAGATAAAGAGCGAGAGAGATGGTGGTTTGCCTTTTGCAAAAACAAGAAGTGGGAACCTTTAACCTTGAGAGCATCAGTGTAAGATCAGCTTCTGTCAGCTTTTTTGTCTGTTCCGTGTTATGCTGCAATAGTCAAGCCCAGTGCTTTTTTTTCCCCTGGGGGGATGCAGAGGTATGCATACTCCTAAACATTTTGTGAATCTAAGTTTGGCCTCATTGAGAGGCAGTATTTCAATATGAGAAGGAAAATGAGAGTACCCCTAAACATTTTTTTTAAGCAAAAAAGCACATATCGGCTTATTTTCTCCAGGGCTATTCCAGAATAAGGAGAAGAGTCTAATGACCATTGTGAGTCTTTTTCCATTCCTTTTGAAAATGTGTGATTCTGTGTCTTTGATCATCTTTCTTGCCTGACTGGGGAGTGGTGTGTGTGCTGAAATAAACCTACTGTACAACGGTAAAATGAACATTTGTTGTCCCACACACTTTTGCTTCTGGCATTGCTCACCACTGTCATTTGGCCTTCAGAAGGTTGCTTTGAAAGAAATGCAGGCTTTGGGTTGAAAAGGATTCTCCTCTCCTGTTTTATTGTATGACTTTATCAGGTCATATACTGCTTTGAATTTAAGCGGTCTATAAGCGGTTTGGTTTTTTAAAATAAAATAATAAAATAAAATAAAATAAAATAAAATAAAATAATGAAAAAAGGAAAGCCCACCAGATCTCCCCAAGTGGGGTGTCCTACAGTTGTGGCATTACTACCAAAACAACTCCATCTTCACCACATCTCCACTGTATATCTAGCGGACAGTAGTATCTCTTGAGACCAGTGTTTATTGACTAAAAGTCCAACACTGAAAAGTCCAACGCCAGCCTATTCCTGTGCTGGAGTGGTAGAACAGGGGAGCACGCCAACCTCTAAAGGTGTTAAACATACAAATAAGTGCGAACTCAGTGGGCAGGAGTTATGTTGCTCATATTTAGTCACCACGACACTTGCAATACCACATTCCGTGCTGCGCCAATGGAAGTGTGTGCTGGAAGAAAATAAGCATGTTCCCTCACTGGGAAAGACTGTGATTTGCATGCTGGGAAAATGCAGTATCTCTGCAACAGAAGTTCTACCTAGAGAGAGCGAGAGAGCATGCCTGGGTCTTCTGCAACAGAAATGAGTCATGGTACATTTATTGTATAAAGAATACGCTGTGTGGAAAAGCCCTTAAAAAAGCACTAGAGGAAGAAAAAAAATACTGAAGAGAAGTTCAGATGCAGATGTTCATATCACATGAGGAAATGGCAACCAGATTTGTAATAGAATTTATTCTAAAGCTAGTGGAATTGTGGTGTTCTGCCTGGCTGATCAACATGTCTCAGTGAGCTATTATTACAGACGGGGAAGACCATCTTTTTCCCCACCCTGCTTGGGATAGATTAGCTGTTGGGTGCTGGAAGTTCCTGATCTTTAGGCAGTGGTAGGGTTGGTTGCAAGAGGAATCTCTTGAGTTTAGCCTGAGTCATTACATAGATGTGCCTGACAGTACAAGAGAGATTCCCTTACACATCATTTGTGGGGTTCCAGTGAATTGCTCACTAGGTTAACTGTGTTGGCCTCAGGTACACTACACCCTCCAAGTGCCCCTGTTTTCCAGGGACGTCCCTGATTTAGGGAAGCCATCCCAGTTTCTTATTTGATCCCAGAATGCCCCACTTTCCCTTAGGATGTCCCTATTTTCATTGGAGAAATGTTGGAGGGTATGGAGATATCTGAGCCCCGAGTCGTCTGAAGGCAATCCTGTATAGGGAAGTTTTTTTAAAAAAATGTTTAATGTCTTATTATATTTTTACACTGTATATGTTGGAAGCTGCCCAGAGTGGCAGGGGCAACCCAGTAAGATGTGTGGGGCATAAATAGTAAAATTATCATTATGGAATGGGAAATCTATATTTTCATTGGAGAAATGTTGAATGGTATGAGGTACCCTACTGCCAGAGTTACAAAAGTCTGAGAAGCATTGACTGAGTATGTCTACAAATGCTAAACAACTCCTGCATTATTAATTTAATTCTGATATTTGCACACTGCCCAACAGTAAAACATTAAAGTTCAGTAACTGTCAATCAGCAATCATTAAAACAATAAAAGCAAATTACTGCTGAAATGGCCTGGGCTACTGAGAGGAACGATATCACATTTCAGAGCCTAGTCATACAGGAAAGAAACATGGTTCAGTCCTCACAAATCTGTACCACTTGGGAATGTTAGTGGGAGGTTGCATGTTGGAACACTTCCCCCCACGTGAAAAAGCTTTTGCATGTGGAGAGCTATCATTATTTCATTTATCACATACATTTATATCTCACTGTCCTTCCATGAAGGAACTCCATCACAGAACTCTGTGGAGCTTTCAAGTGACCTCTCGCCCAGGCAGCAGAAGCACTGCATGAAGGATGGGGGGGGGGAGGCAGAATGGCAGTGCTGGGCTCCCCAGGATGGACAAAGTGGAGGTGAGCTCAGGGGAGCTCTGGGTTGTGGCGGCACCACAAGTGCACACACCCCTGCATTTCCACTACCGCCAATCCAGAGTTGTGGGAGAGCATCAACCCACACCGAGTGGATTTGTATCCAGTTTTAGTGCTTGTACCTAAGTAAAAAAATGTCAAGTGGAAAGTCACCCTCAGATGAGCAAAGGATTGTGGAGCAGCCATTAATACAGCCTTTACCAAAGGTGCCATGGGCTTTGAAGACACTCGAACTCAGAACGCAAGGGAGAAACGTGCTAATAGGAAGGCAGGCTTGGCAAATCTACACTGTGATCAACTCCTGCCCGGAAACCAATGTCCCCACTGTGGAAGGATGTGTGGCTCCAGAATTGGCCTTCACAGTCACTTACGCACTCATTGTTAAAACTGTGTTTATGGAAGACAATCTTACTTGGCTACAAGTGATCGCCGAAGAAGAAGAAGAAGAGGAGGAGGAGGAGGAGGAGGAGGAGGAGGAGGAGGAGGAGGAGTTAGGAATTCAATCAGGATTAATTACATTAAGCAATTACCTCCATCCCCAGAAGTTTTGTTGTGCCAGACCACCATCCAGTTAAAACACACAGGCCTCACACACTCCATACATTTATCCCCCCTTCCCATACGGGAAACTGTAGTTTACCTCAGACAAAGCTACAATTCCAGACCACAGTTTCCAGTATTCTTGGGATGTGTTTGTGCTTTAAATGAGTCTGCTCAGACTTCGCAGAAGAATTAGACACTGTCACTAGCAGTTTTAAATTGTTATGCTTTTGTATATCGCTTTAGGTGATTTCACATTGGTGTAAGACTGGAGCCTTGATAAGCTCTGTTTGTGGAAGGTTTCCATGCAAGGAGCTCACAATCACTGGATCTGACCCACATTAATTCATCTCCACACATTATATGCACATAGGCTTTCTCCAGGTTTACATGTGGCGGCTGGGGGCAGAACCAGTGGCCCAGTCCTAGTCTCTCTTTCACATATTTGTACCCAGGGCTTCCCCCCCAGCCAGAACTCACTGGAACTCAGTTCTGACCCCACTCAGGTGGGCACCGCTGCCATTATAAGGGAACAAGGGTGAATTCTGGCACCTCTTTTTCTAGAAACAAGCAATCTTTGTACCCATGATTCAAACAAAACTGTACTGCCTTGTATTCTTTTCCAGTCGTAACATTATTTCAAATTTTTATGGACTCGCGGATTCTTAAGGAGGTCTATGACTCATAAAGCGAATGCTGGTGGCTTGCACAAGCTTGTCTTAACACCAACCTTCTTCTACAGGTAAAGTTTGGCTTGAAAGTTATATCTTACATGCCAGAAGGTCTTGTGGCAGAACTGTAGCTTTTGGCTAAAAAGCCTCTTTCATAGTAGAAAGTAAATTTACTCTTTGTAGATGGGTCCATTCTATTTTTCCTTTTTAAATATAGGCACTGTCTAAACAAAAACAAAGGCTGCAGAAGAAACTCTACTGAGGAAGTGAAAGGGGCTAAGAGGAAGCTTGTAAAAAACAGAATAAATAGGTCAGCATTTATGGGCATCTTTCATGTCTAAAGTTACTGTCCAAACTGCTGACGACACTTAATGTAATATTAGAAAAGGGATGCATTCTGCTAGCATCATAATACAAAATGGAATGGTGTGTTCAAAGGAGGCTATTTTTACTGTAAACCACCAACAGAGGAATTTCTTAGGAGAAGTGGTATATTTAAAATAGAGAAATGTTTAATCTAGCTCCTATGGCTAAATGCCTTCTTAACAAAATTTCAGAAACATGTCACTGTATACATAGGCTTATTCCACATAAATATGTTGCAAAAACCACACCAATGACTGTGATGAATTTGGAGGGCATTCCACATACTATGGACACAATTTCTATTTCTTGTGTTTCCCCTGGGTTAGATGCCATCTTTCTCCTCTTTAAACTAGAAGTCCAGTCTGCACTTATTTCCACTGGATTCCTGTTTCAAAACACAAGAACTGCCATAATGGATTACACCAAGGTCCATCTTTCTTAGCATTCCTTTCTGACAGAGTCCAGCAAGATACCTTTGGAAAGTTCACAGGGAAGGCACAATGCTGACAATTACTGTTAGTTTTTTTGCTCAGCATCTGATAAATATACAAGCTTCCTCTGAACACAGAGGTCCTATTTAACTATAAACCCTAAATTCAGAAGTGAGTGTAGATCCTGTAGCCAAAATTGCTGCATCCATGCACAAGAGGGACGTATCAGGTTAGGGGGTAACCAAAACCTTTCCAGAAGTACACACAAACACGTATAGGTTTAGGAAGAAAACCCTGAGAGTGGACCTCAAAAAAGCCAGGTGAGGCCTGAATGTGCTCAGTGGCTGATTCATTGTTGGTTTGGGAGGGGGTGGAAAACCAAGTCAGAGGAAAAATGGAATGGAGTATCCTAACAGAGGGCATGGCTGACAGAATGGAACCATGAACTCTGCACTGCAGTGGTTTGTTGCAGAGCTCACTTGTCATAGGAAATCTTCATTAATCATGTTTACCTCCAATGAATTATTTGTAGCAACTGATTGACTGATATATTAGAATATGTTCTATATTTTACTGAATGTTATTTCACTGTTGATTGATGATGTTCACAGACATTGTATTTTTTCTGGATGTTGGCAATATATATATTTTGCAGATTAAAAAAAATGTGGACAAAGAAGATGAGGAAGATATGTTGAAGTGCCCTTCCCTTTCAGAGTACTTGAAACAAACGTTGTTTGTCCTACCAAATGTCGAAACAGAAACTGAAAAGAAAAGCTCTGAGCTTAAAAGTACGCAGAGAACACCTGGAATCTACTTTTCACTCAAGATGTCAGAAGTGCCCTGGGCAATTTTATGTTTTGAATGGTTAAAATGATATAACATGGGGCATAAAATGGAAAACAACAGGCATCAAATAGTAAAAAACAAAAACAAATACAGTGGTACCTCAGGTTAAGTACTTAATTCATTCCAGAGGTCCGTACTTAACCTGAAACTGTTCTTAACCTGAAGCACCACTTTAGCTAATGGGGCCTCCCGCTCCCACCGCGCCACCGGAGCATGATTTCTGTTCTCATCCTAAAGCAAAGTTCTTAACCTGAAGCACTATTTCTGGGTTAGCGGAGTCTGTAACCTGAAGCGTATGTAACCCAGGGTACCACTGTATAACATATTGTACTAATGCGGAGCATGAGACAGGAAAAAATGTGTACTGGGTGTGCCATTTCAGATTCCGTGTGTGTGTGTGTGTGCTTGTGTGGGATGATTTTTAGCAGGGCTCAACAGCCTACTCTTGAATATGTTTGATACTGGTAGAGCAAAGTATTTTATTTCAAGAGCAATGTTATTTTTATACATTCATCCTTCACCCTACCTTCACAAAGTTACTAATGTAGGTCAATGTTATCCTTACCCTTACTTTTTAAGTAAAGAGAGTTATACCGTTGTCATTCATACATGAGGATTAGATGAGGAGAAAGCAGCACTAGTTGTAGCTCAAATTATGCATATTCCAAGTTTCAATGCAGCCTGAGGCAGGTTGGGATTGGGCAGAAAAGGGGCAATCAAGTTAACCCCCCCATTATTGTTCAGCTCAAAAGCACCTTCCTCAAGCTGCTTTTTCACCTGAAAGGGTGGGGGAGAATGATATCTTGGCATCTTTCCCCTCTTCCACAAGTCAAGAAGCAGTTCTGAGCTGAACAGAGCCAGTGTGCTATTGTGCAAGGGAAATCAAACCCAGGCAAGCGCTGCTTCTGGAACATCTCATTGGTGTGGAAATGGGGAGCATGCAAAATGACACATCATGTTTTAAAAGATGTAAGCTCAATAAGATGATGCACAAGCATAAAGTGTCAATACGACAAACACAATTGCATACTTGTTTAATCTCACAGAACGCTTGTTAGAGAGATGGGATTGGTTGAAGCTCCAGGTAGAGGCCAGGAATTTAGAGGCCCACAACACAAAATTGCGTAAAAATACAGAGAGCCCCTGGTCAAATTAGGATGGTGGGTGGCTTGAGTCTCATTGGCACTGCACTTTGCAGCAGGCCCACCCTTTGTGCAAGCAAAGTCTTTATTGTTTTTTTCAGTTTAGTAAAGAGGAGGAAGGGCAGAAGAACTGGAACCAGGCACAACAGCCCCAGGGCCTAATAATCCTTGATGTAGACTGTACAGTTGGTATTTTGATGTGGCAGCAGTTTGTGAAACAGTGTTTTGGCTGCATATACACACCTTGGCTCGATGTCATGCCCTCCCCTCAGCTGTCCTTGAAGTCGATACAGGAAGATTGCTTACTTGGAGAGACAATGCCCCTGTGACTCTGGACAAATAGAAAAAACAGAGCATGTGCTTCTCCAGTACAGTGGTACCTCGGGTTAAGAACGTAATTCGTTCCGGAGGTCCGTTCTTAACCTGAAACTGTTCTTAACCTGAAGCACCACTTTAGCTAATGGGGCCTCCTGCTGCCACTGCGCCGCCACTGCACCATTTCTGTTCTCATCCTGAAGCAAAGTTCTTAACCCGAGGTACTATTTCTGGGTTAGCGGATTCTGTAACCTGACGCATCTGTAACCTGAAGCGTCTGTAACACGAGGTACCACTGTATTTTTATTATAGAGACATTCGTACTAGCCTCATCTTACCATGACTGCATAAGTACCCAGGGTGCACAGGACAATTCTATACCTTCCTGCTGCTTTCAGATACCAATTCTGCTACAACATACAACGTTGCTAGATTCTGCACAGCAGAGCTCAAAATTTGTCAGATGATGACCTGTGCCACAAACTAAATACAATGAGCACTCATATTAGAGTGTTCTGTAGACTGATAGCTATAGTCTTATATATACTAACCTTTTATGCTTTGGTGCTGTGGGTTAAACCACAGAGCCTAGGACTTGCCGATCAGAAGGTCGGCGGTTCGAATCCCCGCGACGGGGTGAGCTCCCGTTGCTCAGTCCCTGCTCCTGCCAACCTAGCAGTTTGAAAGCACGTCAAAGTGCAAGTAGATAAATAGGTACCGCTCTTGTGGGAAGGTAAACGGCATTTCTGTGCACTGCTCGGGTTCGCCAGAAGCGGCTTTGTCATGCTGGCCACATGACCCAGAAGCTGTACACCGGCTCCCTCGGCCAATTAAGCGAGATGAACCCCGCAACCCCAGAGTCGGTCATGACTGGACCTAATAGTAAGGGGTCTCTTTACCTTTACCTAATGTTCCAACCCTTTTTAAAGACTCTCTTCGCTTCTTTGGGATTCTTATAGATCAGTGGTGGTGAACCTTTTAGAGACCGGTGCCCAAACCGCAACCAAAAACACCCTTATTTATTGCAAAGTGCCCAGAGTTGTTGAGCTTTTTTGGGGTGGGGTGGGGGGGTTCCACACAGTTGTTATTTTGGGGAGAGATTTTTGGGGGAGACTTCTCATAGGAGCAGCCACTGTTGGCTCTGGTCCCTGCCAGTGAAGCTGAATCCCGCCCTAGCCGGTGACCCCGCTCTGAGCATGCTGCCCAAAGTTCTGCCATGCAGGCTGGCTGGGCTTTTGAGGAGGCCCCGGACCCTATATAGGCTCCGCTGTTTTGCAGCCACGGCAATCAGTGGCTCAGGCAAGGCGTTGGACAGTGCTCCGGCAGGGCCCCAGAACCTGGATGGGAACCACATCTTTGCAGCTCCCCGAAAGATGGGTTGTGTGCCAGACAGGTTCCCGGAAACGGCACGGCCCCACTCTCTGGCTCGCTGCCTCACAGTAAAGAGGTCAGTGGCGCTTCCTGACTGGGCTCAGAAGCTGGGTCTGGGGCCGCCACGGGGGGGGGGGGGCGGGTGCCGGCCATGCGCAGCCTGCTTAGGGAGCTGCCCGAGGAGCACCCAGTAATAAAGATTTGTTTGTTTGTTAAGGGTGTTGGGAATTGCCTCTCTGTGAAGGGTAAACTACTGTTCTCAGGAGTCTTTGGGGAGGAAAAATGTGCTTTCATCTCTGAAACCAAGATTTACTCTAGTGGAATTGTTGATTCCAGTAGTATTTGAAGTTCTCTGTATGCTGAGAGCAGGAAACAGACCGCTGCCTGTCTCCAGTAATGGATGGTGAGATAGTGTAGGAATGAAGGAAAGTGTTTCCTCAGTTTGGGTCTCCAGCTGTTTTTGGACTACAGTTCCCATTATTCCTGACCACTGGCCCTGCTAGCTAGGGATGATAGGAGCCAGTCAACTGTGGTTCCTTACAACCTCACCAGTTGCCATTAACCAGCCCTTTCATTTTGACAAAACATTGGGCTTGTCTTAGCGTAAGAGGAATAAAATGAGCTGACTCTCATACCACGATAACATACAGAATTGGAACATTATGTAAGCAAGAGCAGGAGAAAAGCCCCTGTGCTGAACTTCCCCATCATTCCTAATTCTTTCTGGTCATTTCATCATGCTTAGTATTGCTTAGTATTGTGGGTTTCATGACCCACGTCGCTGCAGAAAGCCAAACAACCAAGCAGCACATGTTTTGATCTATAGTGGTACCTTGGTTTAAGAACAGCTTAGTTTATGAACAACTTGGATTAAGAATGCTGCAAACCCAGAAGAAGGTGTTTTGGTTTGTGAACTTTGCCTTGGAATAAAAACAACTTTCACTTCCTGTTGAGTGTGTTCCATTTGTAAATTGAATCCCCTGCTGCTATGGGAAAGCACGCCTTGGTTTAAGAGCACTTTGGTTTAAGAACGGACTTCCAGAATGGACAAAGTTCGTAAACCAAAGTACCACTGTAATATGAGTGAAATCTGCATCTTTCGAGAACCAAAGCTCAAGAGGTCTTTTCAGGTGACCAACGCAGGGCGACAGAAAGCATGTAAAGACTGGGATCATAATAAATGGTAACTTTCTTAATGGGAACAACATACTTGAAGTGTAGGTAGGTTCCCACGAGGCAAGACATGGCAATAACAGCAAGAAAAATTTTTTAACTACATAACTGGGGAACAGGGGCAAAGCAACTACTTATATACATTCCTGAAAGCCCAGGCCATTCCCACTCTCAACATGATTGGCTGTCTACACTTCCAAACTGTGAATCACGACTCAAGAGTTCAAGGGTCAATGGCAGAGGCCCAAATCCTGAAATGTTCTGTGATTGGACAACATGTATCGAATCAGAACACAGGAGCTCAGAATCCTTAGTCCAGACTCAAGCTCAGGCAAACACAGATCACTGAATACCTAACAATACTTGATCATTGAATTGGTGGCAAACTGTTTATCCCCCACATACACAGGATATGAAGTTGTCCCTTAGGCAACAAAATGTGAGAGTAAGTCCTTACTCTACTGTTCTTGAAGTCAGGAGCACATCACTAAGGTGAATTAGGGCTTATCCACACTCTCCTTTTGCCCCGCTCTTTCCAGGCACAGGCCTGAACTTTAAATCTCCATATCTGAATGTTCTTTTTTATTGCCAGGAACTTTCCCCATGAAAACATGCTATTTAGTGCTCAATTGGAGCAAACAGCAATTCGAGTTTTCTGTGGGTTGCCATTTGCATTCAGCTTTAAAGAGTGGGTTTTTTGCGAGGAAAACCCTGGAGCAAACAAAAGAGAGAGGAGTGCTTGGACAAAGAGCTTATAAATGTGTGGATGAGCCCTTAGATGAGGAGAAGCAAATGCTCTACAGCCCTGCATCACATGGTTGTACTATCTCCCATTTCACATGCTTCCACTTTCAAAAAGAGAGGTCCAGAGACTCCTCTTTGATGCTTAAGCTTGTAATATGGAGCATGATTTTGACGTAAAGATGAATTCATGTTTTGGAGGCCTGTGCCACATTGGGCGGCATATTAGAACCATCCCTAAGATGTTGCCTCTCCTCAAGCAGATAATGTTATTGTTATGTACTGAGTTGAATAGGATCCAAACTGCAGCAGTCTGATTGGTCCTAGAACAATAGGATTCAGAATGCAGCAGTCTGATTGGTCCTAGAACAATGCAGCAGTATGATTGGTTGGCAGGAACCACCCAATCATGCTCCAGATAGAAGTGAATCCACAACCTGATTGGCTTACAGTAGAATTCCGGAATTAGCCAATCATGTGCAGCCCATTGTGTAAATAATGTATATAAGGCAGATACTTTGAGGGGACTGGCATTCATTCCTCCTCACCACTATGAGCTGAATAAAGAGCATGAAATCACTTTGCGACTCTGAGTATATTTCACTGGCGACGAAGGTGGGATCCCGCTGAGCTGACTGCCACACACAGCACCGCAGCACCGCCACCTGCCGCACCGCTGCCTCGCACCGTGTACCCAGGCTTCAGCTCCGGGACACAAGGAACTCAGAATGGCAACCGACAGCAGCTTCTCGCCGTTCAACCCAGCATCTGGAGACTGGGAAGCGTACGCCTCCCGTTTCACCTTCCTGCTAGAAGCCAAAGGGGTCACCGATGAAGAAGACGCCAAGAAGAGGGCAATATTCTTCAGCGTCTGCGGAGAGGAGACGTTTGAAATCGCCCGGGCTCTCCTTGCGCCTGAAGACGTCGCTACTGTTCCATACAAAACAATAATGGAACAGCTGAAGGGGCACTTTTCGCCACAGCCCTCAGTGGTGGCTCGTCGAAATGCCTTCTACGCAAAGCGGCAAGCCCCTGGGGAAACCATAACTGGGTTTGTGACCTCTCTCTGCCAAGCCGCCCGGTTCTGCAACTTCTCAGAGCTGGAGAACATGCTTCGTGACCGCCTCGTCGGTGGCCTGAGGGATGAGAAGCTGCAACGGCGCCTCTACGCTAAGAAGAACCTAACGTTCCAGGTTGCTCTGGAGGAGGCCCTGGCAATGGAAGCTGCCGAGAGGTCGACTCAAGAGGCACGGCCGAGCCAGCCGCCCCATCCGAGGGTCCACCACGAAGACCTCACCGACGACTCAGGATCTGACAGGGAGGAGGTGCACCGAGTACAGCAGCGCACTCAAGCAGCCCACATACCACAGCTGCCTCGACGAGAAGGAGGAAACTGCGCAAGCTGTGGAGAAAGTCAAGAGAGGAGGACCTGCCGTTTCCGCAACGCAGAGTGCAGGCAGTGCAGAAAATCGGGAAACATCGCCCGGGTGTGTCGGGCTCGGCCCACCCGACGCCAGGCATCAGATGACCAATCCAAGAGCCCCAGGTCCCGGGGCCCAACGCACCAAGGCAACTCAACGGAGCTCACGGACTTCCAGGTATACCAGTTGCCCCACCCCAACGTAGAGAAAATTTATGTAGAGGTACAGATAGAGGGGGCCCCATGCCGCATGGAGTTTGACACGGGTTCAACTCTATCCATAATCTCGGCAAGGACGTTAAGGAAACTGTGTCCTACTGGGGGTCCCAAACTCAGGCCGGCCCCATTCACCCTCCGGGACTTCCAGAAACGTAAGGTCCCCACAATGGGGGTGGGGACCTTCAGGGTGCAATACCGAGGGTGGACGCGGCAACTGGACTTGCTTGTGGTCAAGGGCCCCTACATTAGCTTACTGGGATTGGCATGGTTTGGACCACTGGGGCTAGCCGTCACCGGGGTGAACCACACTAGCTTACAAGTGGACGTGGACGCCATATGCAACGAATTTCCGGGGTTTTTTTATGGGAAATTGGGACAGTATACGGGGCCCCCCATTGCTCTACAGCTTGACCCCGCAGTACGACCAGTCAGGCTCAAGGCCCGCCGGGTCCCGTTCGCCCTGAAACCCCGTATAGACGAGGAATTGGACCGGCTCGTGGAGCAAGGAGTGCTGGAGCCGGTGCCTAATGCCCCCTGGGAAACCCCAATCATCACACCCGTCAAGCCTAATGGTTCGGTCCGCATCTGCGCAGACTACAAATGTACCATAAACAAGGCCCTCACAGCCCATGCATACCCAGTGCCAGTGGTCAGCCATGTCCTTGCCACCCTGGCTGGGTCGAAAATTTTTGGCAAGCTGGACTTGGCCCAAGCATATCAACAGCTACCAGTAGATGAGGCCACAGCAGAGGCACAGACGATTGTGACGCACAGAGGAGCGTTCAGGGTAAAGCGGCTGCAATTCGGTGTCAGCGTGGCACCAGGCATATTCCAGAATCTAATGGACTCTCTCCTTAAAGGAATCCCTGGCATCACCCCCTTCTTCGATGATGTGTTGATTGCCGGGCCCACACCAGAGGAGTTTGAGGACCGCCTCTGCACCGTTCTGCACCGTTTCCAGACGGCGGGTCTCAAGGTGAAGCGGGAAAAATGTCTACTAGGAGTGCCTCAGGTGGACTTTCTGGGATTTATGGTGGATGCAGAAGGGGTCCACCCGACTGGGGACAAGGTACGGGCCATTTGCGATGCCCCAGCGCCCAAGAACAAGACTGAGCTTCAGGCCTTCTTGGGACTATTGAACTTTTACCATTCCTTCCTTCCCCACAAGGCAGCGGTAGCAGAGCCCCTACACAGACTCCTGGACAAGCGGGCCCCTTGGGTGTGGGGCCAGCGCCAGGAGGCCGCATTCCAGGCAGTCAAGGACTTGCTTGTCTCAAACTCGGTCTTGGCACACTTCGACGAGAGGCTGCCGGTGGTGCTAGCATGCGACGCCTCACCCTATGGCATTGGCGCTGTCCTGGGACACCAACTCCCGGATGGAAGAGAGGTACCGGTGGCATACTTTTCCCAGACACTCAATGCAACCGAGCGGAACTACTCGCAAATCGACAAGGAGGGTCTGGCAATCGTGAAGGGAGTAAAAAAATTCCATGATTTCTTGTACGGGCGGCCCTTCACCGTGGTGACTGACCACAAGCCGTTGCTTGGCTTGTTTGCCCCTGAAAAGCAGACCCCCCAAGTGCTGTCTCCTCGCGTCCTCAGGTGGTCAATTTTCCTTGCCAGCTACCAGTATGCACTGATTCACCGCCTGGGAAGGCAATGGGCCATGCGGACGCCCTCAGCAGGCTACCACTACCGGAAACAGGCCCCGACCCAGCACCTGCACAAGAGGTTATGAGCCTGGAGCTGCTTCCCGACCGCCCCATTCAGGCACAAGAAGTTGCACACCATTCCAAGAAAGACAGGGTCATCTCCCGGGTCCTGGACTGGGTGTGGAGGGGATGGCCCAGCAACAGCCCTGGGCCAGAATTCGCTGGCTACACAACTCGCAAACATGGACTGTCAGCCCACAAGGGGTGCCTGTTATGGGGAAGCAGGGTCGTTGTTCCCCAGCCCCTCCGCAAAAGGGTCCTCACAGCCCTACATGAGACACACCCAGGGGTAGTAAGAATGAAGGCCCTGGCCAGGAGTTATGTGTGGTGGCCGGGGATCGACCGGGGATAGAGGCCTGGGTCAAACACTGCCAGGCCTGCCAAGAATCCCGCCCAGATCCCCCAAGGGCCCCAGTCCAGTCCTGGGAGTCCGCCCGAGCACCATGGTCACGCCTGCATGTGGACTTCGCCGGCCCCTTTCAGGGGAAAACATTCTTCATAGTGGTGGACTCCTACACCAAATGGCTGGAAGTCGCACTGGTACCGTCCACTTCTGCATCTGCAGCCATCCGGGTACTACGCAGGCTGTTTGCAACCCACGGGCTCCCTGACACTCTCGTCTCAGACAACGGGACTGCATTTACGTCAGGAGAATTCCAAACCTTCACAGCGCAGAATGCCATCCGCCACATCCGTTCGGCGCCATTCCACCCTGCCACCAATGGCCAAGCAGAACGCATGGTGCGGACCACCAAGGACACCCTTCGCCGCATGACGCAAGGGGATTGGGAGTACCGCCTTGCCACATTCCTTCTAGCACAGCACAGCACCCCCAGCTCAACGACTGGCCGGAGCCCCGCTGAACTACTAATGGGTCGGCGCCTTGCAATCAGATTGGACCGCCTTCACCCCGATAGAGCTCAGGATGAGGTAGTGGTGGGGGAAGGCAGGAACCCCCGGACCTTCAAGGCCCAGGACCCAGTGTACGCAAAGAATTTTGGGGCAGGCCCTGCATGGGTACCCGCCACGGTCACCAGGGTCACTGGCCCCGTGTCGTACGAGGTGCTAACAGATGGGGGGCAATGCTGGCGCCGCCACTGCGACCAGATACGGCGACGATTCCCGGGAGATAACCAGGAGGCGGCGGACAGGTCAGAGGAGTCCCAAGGGAACAGTGGGGCAGTGAGGCCCATAGAGCAGCAGGGGCCAGCAGGAGAGGCAGAATCAGTAAATACAGAGAGGACCCGTGAGGCCGAAAGGACACCAGAACCAGAACCACGACTGAGCGAGCCAGTTGCGCCAGACCAAACAGCCCCATCACAGCCAGCATCCTTGGAACACGAGCCAGAACCTGAACCCCGGACCAGGGAACACCAGAGGCCGCAACGCACACGTAGGCCGCCAGCGTACCTTGAGGACTATGAATGCGACCTCCCGGGCAGGACTGGAACTTAGAGGGGAGGGGTGTTATGTACTGAGTTGAATAGGATCCAAACTGCAGCAGTCTGATTGGTCCTAGAACAATAGGATCCAAAAGGCAGCAGTCTGATTGGTCCTAGAACAATAGGATTCAGAATGCAGCAGTCTGATTGGTCCTAGAACAATGCAGCAGTATGATTGGTTGGCAGGAACCACCCAATCATGCTCCAGATAGAAGTGAATCCACAACCTGATTGGCTTACAGTAGAATTCCGGAATTAGCCAATCATGTGCAGCCCATTGTGTAAATAATGTATATAAGGCAGATACTTTGAGGGGACTGGCATTCATTCCTCCTCACCACTATGAGCTGAATAAAGAGCATGAAATCACTTTGCGACTCTGAGTATATTTCAGTTATTTTATTCAAATTCCATTCCAGGCTTGGAAGTTATGAAAGTTCCAAAGAAAGTTATGAAAAAAACAGTTCGCGTAGCCCTTGAAACCAGGCCATCGCACCAGGCCTGCCCCATAGGAATAACATGGGACTTAGTAGGAACAAGATTCCAGGTTGATGAGACAAGGAGCCTTACAGGGATTTCAGCCAAGTGTGAAGTTTATTCAGTATGCTGTGAATAAGACAAAATATATTGACATAATGTTTACTTCTTGTATAGGAAGGAACTTTAATTTCCTAAGAAACAGCCACATCACGTGCTTGAAGTTCATTTATGCCACCTTAACACTCATGGCTTTCTGCAAATAATGCTGGGAACTGTAATTTATCTCTTGCAGAACTATTCTTCCTGGCGCTCATTAGACTCTACAGTTCCCGGATCCATTGTGAGAAGCCATGTGTGTTAAATGTATAGTGTGGGTTTGAAGGCACAACTTGACTCATTTTTTTCTTCTTCCCCCCAATGGGGCCTTATTTATTTCATAAAATTGATACACAGATTGATTTCAAAAACAAACAAAAAAACTCTCGAAGTAGTTTGCAAAGAGAACAACACACTAAGATTCTTGGTTAGAAACAGTTTAAAACAATTTAAAACAAAAAATATATCTAAAAACAGCTACAAACATCAGCCTTCTATATATCTGGGTAGCCTTGTCTAAACAAAAGTGCTTTCACAAGGCACTGGAAAGAGAGCATAGCACAGGTAAGTCCTGATCTCAATAGTTATAGCTATGTGCAGTTCCATAACTTGCTTATAATATTATTTTGATCGAGGACATGAAGTGCTGATTGTTTCAGGTGTTGCATAACTCTGTGAGAATAGCTTTTAATCCCAAATTGATCGATAAGACTACTCAGCTCTGTGAGAAGGCTTTGATCCTGGGTACAGTCATTGAGAGCAGAACATGCCTCTGCGTAATTAAGACCAGTTTGGGAAAGGTGAATCATAACTGCAGTGATGAGGAGCCAGTTTGTGCAGTCCGGGGTTCAAAATGGAACCGGGAAGACTTTGACCAATGTTCCTAGTAAGTCATAGGCTATCAGGTCCCTCAAACAGGCAGCCCCCTCCAAAAGACTATTCACAGCGTGGGACGGTGCTCGTCAGCATTACATCCACATATGCTGTTGGACTACAACCTCCATCATCCTTATCCAGCTTAGCCGATGAGAACGTAAGAAGAGCCTGCTGGATCAGGACAATGGTCCATCTAGTCCAGCATCCTGTTCTTACTGCGCCCAACCAGGTGCCTGTAGGAAGCATGCAAGCAGGACCTGAGCGCAGCAGCATTTTGCCCACCTGAGATTCCCAGCAGCTGGTATCCAGAAGCATAATGCCTCTGAGGAGGAGGTGGAACTTCTTCTTCTTTAGTGATCACTCATAGCCAAGTGAGATTGTCTTCCATGAACATGGTCCTATCGATGCGTCCGTAAGTGACTGTGGAGGCCAATTCTGGATCCACATGTCCTTCCACAGTGAGGACAAAGGTTTCTGGGTGGTAGTTGATCACGGTGAGGTTTTGCCAAGTGTGCCTTCCTCTTAGCGCATTTCTCCCTTACGTCCTGAGTTTCAGCGTCTTCAAAGCCCATGATACCTTTGGTAAAGGCTGTTCTCCAGCTGGAGCGCTCGCAGGCCAGTGTTTCCCACTTGTTGGTGTTTATACCAAATTTTATTAATATTTGCCTTGAGAGAGTCTTTAAACCTCTTTTGTTGACCACCAGCATTACCCTTTCCATTTTTAAGTTCAGAATAGAGTAGTTGCTTTGGAAGATGGTAATCAGGCATGCGAACAAATGAGGTGGAACATAGCTATCATGACTAGTAGCTGTAGATAGCCTTATCCTCCATGGAGTTGTCTAAGCTTCTTTTAAAGCCATCACTGCCTCCTGTGGGAGTGAGTTCTGTCATTTAACTATGTGTCTTGTGAAGAAGGACTTTCTTTTGTGTGTCCTGAACCTTCCAACATTCAGCTCCATTGGATGTCCATGGGTTCTAGTGCTATGAGAGAAGGAGAAAGGCTTTTCGCTCTCCACTTTCTCCATGCCATGCATAGTTTTATAAACTTCAACCATGTCAACACTTACTCACCTTTTCTCCAAACTAAAAAGTCCACAATGCCACACCCTTTTCTTGTAGGGGAGTTAATCCATACCCTCAATCATTTTGGCTGCCCTATTTTGAATGGTCAGGGATGAGAGGACGAGGGAAGTTGGTAAAGGTAAAGGGTAAAGGGACCCCTGACCATTAGGTCCAGTTATGGCTGACTCTGGGGTTGCGGCGCTCATCTCACTTTATTGGCTGAGGGAGCCGGCGTACAGCTTCCGGGTCATGTGGCCAGCATGACTAAGCCACTTCTGGCGAACCAGAGCAGCGCACAGAATCGCCATTTACCTTCCCACCGGAGCGGTACCTATTGATCTACTTGCACTTTGACGTGCTTTCAAACTGCTAGGTTGGCAGGAGCAGGGACTGAGCAACGGGAGCTCACCCCATTGTGGGGATTTGAACCACCGACCTTCTGATCGGCAAGTCCTAGGCTCTGTGGTTTAACCCACAGTGCCACCCGCATCCCTCCCTAACAAGGTATGGGGATCCAATATTGAAGAAGGGTTGGCATATGCTGTATGGCTTGTCACACCAGAAATGCTGATTTTGGACAGAATTTTCCTGTTTGCACTGCTCATTTACCACAGTATAGTGGTTCTGCAGAATGCCAGGATTGCTTGGGAGTTTGTCTAGGGTCCTTGGGTGAGTTCAAGTAACAGTAGATATGTCACTCGTCCACCATGATGGATCTTTCCTTGCAATGTACAACCACAGGATGTGATGTCAGAGCCCACCTTCTCCCAAAATCAACTGCAGAATCCAGAGGTTCTATAGTTGGCATACAGGAATTCCAGAGCAGATTAGCTGAAGTGGAAAAGGTTACCTGAAGGTGGGAAGAAGGAAAACCAGCAGTGCCATAATATATGAAGTCATCAGATAATTCATTTATATTCTATTTTTGTTCTTATGTGTTTGCCGCCCTTTCCCCTCCTCACAGTGACTTAAATTTGCACACAGTCAACAAATAATCAGTCTTTGCAATTTGCACAAGGATGGCTGTGTCATTCTGTGTTAGCGAAAAACAAACACAAAAGACTAACAAAGGTAAATGTGGCATAGGCTTTCACGGGACAAGTCCAATCCGACAGTTGATGAAATGGCCTCTGGCACATGAAGCTTGTGCCACAATATAACTATTAGTCTTTAAGGTGGCACAAGAGTCTTTTTTTTAAAAAAATGCTATGATTTCTAATAGCAAAAATGTAAAAATCCCATTCTTCTGGAACCTTTGAAAGATTTAAGTTTCAATTCTCTTCCCTGCCATACACTTGAAACAATTAATTGCACTTATTCACTTGCAGTTCAGTGCTCTGCTTGTGCTAATGTCACTCACCACTGGGGCAAAGCCTCTTGTGGCACTTTAGTATTTAATATATTTCTTGTGGGCATAAGCCACAACCAAACTGTTGGTCTTTAAGATGCCACAAGATGCCTTTCTGTTCTTTTTTCACTGGCAAAAAGTTTGTCTATCATTAAGAAGGTCATACCGGAAGTGTGGCAGAGAGCCCTGTGGTGCCAGTTCCTTTACCCTGGCCACAAGATCCTGGTTCCTTTTTCTCTCAGCTTCCTGAGATGTGATTTCATTTCCTAACAGGGGTTGAAAGGTTATGAAGGATGGCTGCAATGAGAACATTTTGTTCTATGGTTGTTGTTTTTTTACAACAATGGCAATCTCGTAGTTTGAAGTTGCGAAAGTCTCTTTTAAGGCAATGTGAAAGATTCAGAAAGCAACCCAGATGGTTATTTAGCTAACACCTTCGAATACTTCCAGAATTTCAGAATAGAGAACTTTCATGGTGTTGTAAGTTGTCGATTCATGCTCCACTCCCTGGATCTTCTTATAAAGGAAAGAGATCAAAAGTTCAAAACAGGAGTTAACCCTTAATTGGCCTGGCAAGGAATTATTAGCACAACATAGCATGAGTTCAGACTGTGCACACATATGTTTTATTTAAACATTTTTATATTCCTTTTCTGCCATTATTATTATTATTACTATATCTAATGTAGCTTAGAAGCATAAAACCAATTATACAAGCATTAAAATATACACTTCCATAATTACAATTCATAATTAAAGTGCACAATAATTCAATTCCATTAAAAATTCCAAAAATATATAAACATCTGTAATTAAAATGTGCCTTAAAACATTCCCATTAAAAACAGCAGATTAATTAAAAGGTCAATGCATCAAAATAATGCCTGAGTAAACAGATGCATCTGCCAATATAGTGGAATGCCAAATTTCACCAGTGCCACCAGTGAAAAGGCCCGCCTCTACATCCCCACAAACCAATAACCATTAGAACGTGACAAGATTAGCCAGGTTCCATTTGTCGATCTTACTTCTCTTTTCAGGCAATAGAAAGGAACTCATTTTTACAGCTGAAAACAAATGAATGTGGTACTAATGCAGAAATTCTGAGTTCTCACCATTGTGATAGGCTGCTCCTGTTCTTTCACAGTGTTTGTCAGTTCAGAAACTGTTGTACCAATTCAATCAGTCCAATCAGAATTCAATTACTCCAATTTTTCCTCTCTCCCAGCAGTGTTCAGTGTCTGTAAGTGCTGTACAATATTAGGCTGGGCCATGCATAAGGCAAGGGGAGGTGACTGCCTCAGGTGGCAAGATCATACCCTCTGACATTTCTCCAATGAAAATAAAGATGTCCCATTCCATAGCGATAATTTTTTTACTATTTATACCCCACACATCTGACTGGGTTGGCCCAGTCTGTCTGGGCAGCTTCCAACATATATAAAAACATAAGAAAACATTAAACATTAAACAAACTTCGCTATTCAGAATTGCCTTCAGGCAGCCTGGAAGTCAAATAACTCCATACCCTCCAACATTTCTCCAATGAAAATAGGGATG
This sequence comes from Podarcis tiliguerta, assembly GCF_965153285.1. Classification (NCBI taxonomy): domain Eukaryota; kingdom Metazoa; phylum Chordata; class Lepidosauria; order Squamata; family Lacertidae; genus Podarcis; species Podarcis tiliguerta. Next base: position 33,539,269 of record NC_139537.1, read on the forward strand.
TCCTAAGGAAAATCGGGATGTCCCTGGAAAACAGAGACACTTGTAGGGTATGGAAGATCCACAGGGGCAGCAAACCCTGAGGTAGATCTTTATTCCTCCTTTGTTCCTGATATAGATCTTTTCTGACCCCTTCTTTTGTGGTGAGGAGAGGGGCACCGTTTTCTGGTTCACCTCAGGTGCCAGAATGTCTTGGGCTGGCTCTGGTATTAGGCCAGAGACACACAGGCATTTAGAGGCTGCAAGAGTGTCACTCCTCCTGGCCTACTTCCAATGTTGAATCTCTGAACAAGCTGAAACTTGGCTTTAGATCTAACACCATGAGAACTTGTCCAAGTACTTCTGAACTTCTAAAGAAAAATATTGCGTCATTTAATATTAGTTTGTTATGTTGATATATTTCACAATGTTTTTCCTTTTTTTGCACCCCTGCCCAGGTTGCACATGGAATTCTGTATTGCCCTACTCTAGTTACACTATTGAACTCTCATTACCCTAGGGCCCATCCACACTATACTTTTAAAAGCAGTGTCAACACCGCTTTTTCAAACACTCATGACTTCCTCCAAAGAATCCTGAGAACTGTAGTTGTTGCAGGTGCTGAGAGTTCTTAGGAGACCCCTATGCCCCTCGCAGAGCTACATTGTGAGATTTTGGCGAGATCTCGGTCCTGTATACCACCCCCATCGTTCAGCCCAGACACTGAGATCCAGCGCTGAGGGCCTTCTGGCAGTTCCCTCATTGTGAGAAGTGAGGTTACAGGGAACCTGGCAGAGGGCCTTCTCGGTAGTGGCGCCCGCCCTGTGGAACACCCTCCCTTCAGATGTGAAGGAAATAAGCAGCTATCTTCTCTTTAAAAGACATCTGAAGGCAGCCCTGTTTAGGGAAGTTTTTAATAATTTAATGCTGTATTGTTTTTAACACTTGATTGGAAGCCGCCCAGAGTGGCTGGGGAAACTCAACTAGATGGGCGGGGTATAAATAAAAAAATATTATTATTATTATTATTATTATTATTATTATTATTATTATTATTAATTATCTCACCAGGAAAGCTGCTGCTGCTGCTGCTGTGGCTGCTTCTCCAATGGTGTCAAGAGACAGCTAGGCAGGCTGGGAGCCCACAATGGCGGCACCTCTTGTGGTTCTACCGCCTGAGGCAGCTGTTCTAGGACTGTAGGGACGATTCCTGGAACAATTGTAAAAGTCTTTCCCCTTCAAGGAGCAAAAGGCCAAGAGTGGAGACACGATATTGCACGCAGCTGCATTACATACTGCAGTTCAAAGCATGTGTAGGAACCGGTGGCTCTCCAGATGCTGCTAGACTACAACTCCCATTATCTCTAGCCATGCTTGGGGGTGATGGGAGTTGGTGACCAACAACATCAGGAAGGCCACTGGTTTCCCATCCCTGTCACAGAGCAGACAAACCTTTCTCAGGCCCTCCGTTTGGAAGGGCCAAGTAGGAGCCTGACGTTATTGCATGGGTGGGTGGGGGGAACACAAAGTAAATTGCTATGTATCCCATGTCACTTATTTGTCAAATAAACCATAGAACCATTTAACCTGGCTAGAGATACCACTTTCTGTTATGTTGTTGCTGATAAGCACTTAATTGTAAAGAAATTCAAGAAGAAATGCTGAACTGAGATATTGCGATGGATTCTAAATATGAGAACTTTGCAGAAATAATGCAAAAAAAATCATTAGTTTCCCTTTTTAATTATTTTATTTCTCTCCCCTGCCCGCATTATATTAGGCAATGCTGGTATTGGGGTTTCCTGAAGCTGAACTCAGGCTGAGCTTGATAGCTAATTTAAAAAAAACGAGACTGCAGTTAGCACATTATCAGCAGAATCATGTTGTAGTTAACACCCACAACTGTGATGTGTTTTGACCAGAATATGAGATATGGAATCGTTGATCGCATGCAATTGTATCTTTAAAAAAGGAAGATTTGAAAGTCTGACAAATGTGGTTATGAGCCTGTAATTTCCACTGGTCTGGCATCGTCAAAGTTTGAGTACTTTAAATTTAAACACAATTTAACCAACCACATTTTCATCAGCAATGTTATCTAATGACTCTACAGGCAAACCCTACAGGACTTCCTCTTGATAATTCTAATAATGTTATATTTTTCTGAAGAATGGATGTGTGAAGAGACTGCATATTTTTCTTTTTTGCTTTGATTCTCGAAGAAGAATAGAAATTACAGAAATTCCATGCAAATAAAATCATTTGTGGATATTTTGTGGAGGGGAGCTCTTGTACTCTCTTTTACTCTGCAACACCATAAGCACCCAATAATCTTTGGTCTACTGTACTGTAATTTGATTCCACCAAGGTTGTGCACACATTATCACTTACTCTGGCCCCAGCGTGCTCCCATTGCTGATGTCTGAAACTGAGTACACATGAGCCACAATCCATAGATATTCTGCAGCTATTGAAAAATACTTTTGTTTGATGCGCTTTCCCTCAAGCCAGCTTCTATCTGATTAGAAAGTGGAAGCTAAGGTTAAACTGAGGTGCGTACAGTTCAGACATTCGTTGAGCATGTACAGATGATGACTTCGGTGAATTGGAGTTTAGTGTGGGGAAACAAATATGCAATGGGGAAGAAGAAGAAGAGTTTGTATTTGCTATCCCGCTTTATCAATAGCCTAAGGAGTCTCAAAGCAGCTAACATTCTCCTTTCCCTTCCTCCCCCACAACAAACACTCTGTGAGGTGAGTGGGGCTGAGAGACTTCAAAGAAGTGTGACTGGCCCAAGGTCACCCAGCAGCTGCATGTGGAGGAGCGGGGAAGCGAACCCAGTTCACCAGATTACGAGTCCACCGCTCTTAACCACTACACCACACTGGACATCCCCACCCTCTCTCTGGTCTGTACAGCAATATAAGAATACAACTTGAAATGCTGCGTTTCAAGCCACTGATGTATACATAGCCTTTGCTTCTATGCTAGATGAGATGCTAATTGTGTGTATTTTTTTTTAGCACATTTTCAAAAAATCTAGTAGCCATTGCGGGAAAGCAGACCGAATTGGGGCTGTGGTGAACTGCCTTATACTGAGTCAGATTGCTGGTCTACCTAGCTCAGTACAGTTGACACTGACAGGTAATATCTGTCCAAAGTTTTAGGTGAGTTTTTATCCAGCCTTCCCTGGAGATTTTTTTTTTTTAAACTTTTTTCAAGAGGAGGATGTGCTCTGCCATTGAACTGTGCTCTGTCCCCCCTGCAGTCTTAGCAAAAATGTCCTTCCCCAAAGTTGCCAGTAACTCTCAGTGGAGAATAGCAGCCTGCTGGCAGGTGAGTGTATGTGAGATTTTAATTGGGATTGCATGCTGTGACTCCAATGCCGCTTGCCACCCCTGCGCCTATTTAAAATGTTAAGACTTTGCACACAATAAAAATCACATCTAGTTTGGCACACTAAGGGAATAGAGCTACTAACTGGAGGTGCAACTTTTCAGCTGATTCTCACACATTTCATATGGACTGTGAGAATGTGAGCTGGGTGACATGGGGTAACATGGAACTTGTAAATGTGGTGCTCTCTTGAAGAATTCGTGTTTTTTGTGTGAATCTGGATATAAAGGTACATGATCCACACCTACCAGACCGATACTTGGATTGGAATGTAATTATTCCACAGGTTCCAGGTTTGTAATACAGTTCTTGGTTCTATCATATTTCTATCTATAATCAAAATGTATGCAAAATTTGTGTTTTGAAATTAATACCTTTATAAATGCATATGTTGAGAGAAACATGTTTGGACTTGCTTGCTTTGTGAGAAAATACATTCAAAACATGTGCTTTCATGAGGATTCCCCCCCCCCCCGATGGATTTGAAAGTGGGAAATAACTGTCTAATGAAGAAAAACATGTGTACCTGACAGACTGAAAATAGGCGGAGCCACCTGTCTTTCATTCTACAACGGTTGCTTCCAATGCACACAGCAACAGTTGATGTTGTGATTGTCGAGTGATGAGCAGACAATATTAGAATGACACATATTTGCTCAGCCACCTTGGGCACTTAGATTTCTTAAGTGAATCAGAGGAATCAAAACAAACAAACAAACAGTTTTCATAAGCTGACTTATGAAGCCTGAGCGAGTTTCAAACAGCAGTCATGTCTTTATAAGAAAGAAACTTATATCCTCTCCAAACGGCATCGATACTAAATAAAAGTGTGATGAAATGCTATGACAAGGCAAAACCTCAGCTATGAAATCATACTTGTCCCCATGCTACGCTTCCCGTTTTACTGGAAATTTTGCATGTTGCTTCCTTTTAATTTCCTTTGATTGTTTTTCACATCTCAGAGGAAGTTAACCACACAGGCAAAGATCTTAACTATTGTAATGAGTTGGGGGGGGGGGACACAGTATGTCTGGGTTCCTTCTAGAGGTGCCAGGTTGCCCCCAAGATTGAGGGGGCCTAGGACACGTTGTGTCATCTGGAGGAGGCCAAGCACACTGAAGGAGTTGGTCGCTGAAGCTGAAACTCATGTTTGAAGCATGCCTGCTCTCCTCAACATTGAGGTGGCTGGCCCTTTTCCAAAAATATTGATGGGGCCAACAAGGATTCAAGTGCTGGAATAGCCAGGCAAGTTTATTGGTAATGGACTAAGTATGGGTTGTTACAGCAATGTAAAGAAACAAAGGAAGTGACTCTGTGCCAGAGAGAAAATGGGTGAGTCCCCCTCACTCAACTGTCTGGTAGTCAGAAGACAAAATGCAGAATTGAAGACCGTGAGCTAAAAAAGCTAGAAGAAGTAGGCAGCAGGCTGGGCAGCTGAGAGATAGAGCCATGCCTGATTTCTGCTCAAATTCAAGGTTGTGGCTTATGGGAGAAGCAAGACATCCTTGGGATGTTAATACTTGAGCCCCTCCATCGTAGGCTCAAGTTGCAGATATGTCTAAATAAACCTTATATCATAAAGACACCACAGTCTCTACTGTCCCTCATTCTGAGGACATCACACAATCCATTCTAGAGGTGGGAATAAGCCAAGACAACCCTTAAACACATAGTGAGAGGCATAGGGAGACTTAATTTTTGAGAAAGGGCTTGCAGCTGCACTTGGCAGAGACCGCTGCTCCAGAAAATATTTCACTTGTCCTCTTAGAGCCATTGGCAAGAGCTTCACTCAACTTGCTGCTTTTCATTATTATGATGATGATGAGGATGATTTTAAAAAACACACAACACAGGGGGAATGTTATATTCACCTGAGTGCAATATCTATACAGTGGTACCTCGGGTTACAGATGCTTCAGGTTCCAGACGCTTCAGGTTACAGACTCTGCTAACCCAGAAATAGAACCTCGGGTTAAGAAGCCTTCTGGATGAGAACAGAAATGGTGCTCCAGCGGCGCAGCGGCAGCAGGAGGCCCATTAGCTAAAGTGGTGCTTCAGGTTAAGAACAGTTTCAGGTTAAGAACGGACCTCCAGAACGAATTCAGTTCTTAACCCGAGGTACCACGTAGTGGCCGTAGACTATTCTCAAATGTAATCATAATCTGAGGCCCTTCTTAGTGTGTCCCCTCCACAGGGGTTTGCAGTGTGTCAACATGAGACTGAGCCTTTTCAGTGGTGCCCCAACTCCTTGCAGAATGTTCTCCCCATGGAGGGATTCCGGGTGCCATATCTGGCAATTTTTGGTACTAGACAAAGACTTTTCCCTTTGCTTAGGCTTTTGTCCCTTAATTTGAAGGGTGGCATTGTGGCCTCTCTTTGTGGGGTGGGATTAGTGAGTCCCGGTCTGTTTAGCTGTGTTTATACTTATTTTATTTTATTTTATTGGATGTTCTTAACCGGTTTTAATGTAAGTTGCTTTGGGTCCCTGTGTGCGAAAAATGTCTAGCAAATTAATTAATTAAATAAATGAAGAATAAAATTGAGGATTAAGGCTTCTTCACACATTGCATTTTGAAAGCACAAGGGCATAGGTATAAAATGTAAAATAATAATAATAATTGACTGTGAGACACAGGTTTTTGGAAATGAACACAATACAGCTGCATTAACCAAGGAGCTGGGATTAGCTGCCTGGTGCACACTCATTGGCAAACATGAATTGAGAGTGGTTCTTTCTTACTACTTCCAACATGACTCTTTTATGCATGCGTGCAAAAAACCAGAGTCAATATTTCCACAAAGATGCACGGTTGCATGTGGCTTTGTAGTAAGGCAAACTGATATGCAACCCTTCTTAAGAGGCATATAGATTTCAGTTTTAGATGTGGTTGAAGCAGCATGGGAATGAAGGCCTCTTAAGACCTGCCTCGTGTTTTGATGTAGGGCACTTGTGATAGTGGCTGCTGACTGGGTGACTTTTCAGGTAGCTGTGATGATTAATGTGGCTTAAAACCACGAACTTAGGAAATGATAAAAAAGTAGCATCAGGAAGCTGCCGAGAGATTGCTTGTGTCTGATGGTTTGAAGAAGTCACAGTACCCATCAGCCAAGCCAGATTTTCCGTGAGATCACCACCTTGTGTCCTAAATCTTGTAAAAGATACAGACCAGAACAGGGATATAAGAAGGCATTGTTTTCCATTCCACTCTGTATTCATCACATGCAGCGCTGTTTCCATTCTGGAGCAGTTTGTCTTGCTCCAAAACCTATGTCATACGTCTCACCGTCTGCTGCAGTGAAATTACATAACTTACATAATTTACGTAATGAAATGTGAATTACAGTGCCATTCCCACTCTGTTCATTTCAGTGCAAAGGAAACAAAAGACAAAAGAATAAAAAAATGTAATCAATTACATATTGTGTGTGAATTGAAAGATATAACAGCATAGAATCATAGAATAGAACCATAGAATTGTAGAGCTGGATGGGACCGCAAGGATCATTTAGTCCAACCCAATGCAATGCAGGAATCTTTCTGCCCAACATGGGACTTGAACCCACAACTTGGAGAGTCTCATGCTCTACTGACTGAACTATGATGTCACATTGTTCCCCAAACCAGGGTAGAGATGCTTGGATTGGTGTGAGTGCGTGGGGCCTTTTAAAAAAATAACAAAAAAGGAACATTCTTAGTCACCTCATAGAAGTAAAATAAGTATACAGTGGTACCTCGGGTTAAGTACTTAATTTGTTCCGGAGGTCCGTACTTAACCTGAAACTGTTCTTAACCTGAAGCACCACTTTAACTAATGGGGCCTCCTGCTGCTGCCGTGCCGCCGGAGCACAATTTCTGTTCTCCTCCTGAAGCAAAGTTCTTAGCCCAAGGTAATATTTCTGGGTTAGCAGAGTCTGTGACCTGAAGTGTATGTAACCTGAAGCATATGTAACCTGAGGTACCACTGTAGTATACTATTATTTGCTACAAATACTCTTATTTGCTACAAATAGTAGTATTTGCAGGATTGATTTCTGTTGTGGACATGGGACATATAAGAACACACAGACAATTTCCATTCCTGTTTCCGTTTCTGTTAGAATTCTTTGAGATCCCTAGACCAGAGCTAGTCAGAGGTGCAATACTTTTGAAAAAGCTATGCTTTTTCATGTAATCCATGTCTAGTTTCATGGACATGGACGGCTGTCATGCAATGTGATTCAAGTACAGTGGTACAGAACAAATTAAGTACTTAACCCAAGGTACCACTGTACGTTTAATTGTAGCCATAATGGTTCTGCCAACTGTCATCTGATTATTTCTTTTTCTTCTTCTGCATTTTCTTTTTCCTGACAGCATAACCAGGAAACTTTTCACATATTGCTCAATTGCAACCTCATTAAAATCCTCCAAGGTATGATTTTAGCTTAAAACCTTTTGAAGAAACTCTGGGTTCCCTAGTAATGCAAATTGGAAAATGCATGAATTTCTATCACAGAATTATTTTGATTTGCAATTGTTGTGTTTGGTCAGATCAACGAATCCCAACAAATCTTGAGTGGTACAATAAAACCAAAGTGAAGCACTTTAAAACTCCATTGATTCCAACAGGAAAGATTTTAAGCATTGCACTCTCCCATTGAAACCAAGGTCATGTTAAATTTCTTGACTGGATTGGGCTCTAAGGCTTTGAAGTGATTTGCCAGGAAACGGAAAATAACACTCTTTTGAACTGGTGAGAACCGAAAGTCAGGGACTTCTCATGCACAACTTTAAAACATGCTTGTATTTATTTAAATGCAATGTAATTAGTTACATCTGTTTTATAAGAAAGGATGCTGGCTTTGATAAACTGTTAGCTTCATGAAATAAATAAATAAAAATTAAAAAATTGTCCAGTAGTACCTTAGAGTACTAACACAAAAGCTTATTCCCAGAACAAACATAGTTGGTCTCTAAGGTGCTACTGGACAATTTTTTAATTTTTTTAATTTATTTTGTCTGCGTCAGACCAGCATGGCTATTTACCTGAATCTGTTAGCTTCATATTGTTGTTGATACTGTTGTTGCTGCTATTTGTTCAAGCTGCCCTTTGTATTTTAATTGAATGGCTCAAGGTACCTTTTCCATGTTGCAACTCTCAAAGCAAAATGAAAATAGTGCAACAGAGCAACTTTATATATGTGTGCTCAGAAGTGACTTACATTAGGTTCGATGGGACTTACTTCCAGTTAAGTGCATCTAAAGTTGCAGCCTTAATGGTTTGGCACATTTCTTTCCCCTTTACATCCAACAGGATTCAGAATTAGAGCGTGATTCATTTAGCCTAAGTTAAGTACTTTCAAGGGCCATTGATTTTAGTGGCAATGTTAAGTAGACACTTCAACCTCTCATACTGGAATGAATGGAATGTCTAAGTTTCAATCTCATGTACATTTATTTAAGAATAAATCCCATTGAACCCGGCATGTACATTTATTTAAGAATAAATCCCATTGAACCCGGCCGGGGGAGGGGGGGGGGTTGCCTTCAAGTCAAGATTCATAGCCCTGGGGTGTAAAACTGCTAAACATTTCCTAATTCATGCTCTTACAATTTCCCCACTCTGTTTTTCCACTGTCTTTGTCATGCACCCACCCACGTTGTTAGAGGTGATGGAAATGAATATTGGCTGAAAAGAAAAAGAAAAAAACGCCAAACTATAAACAACTAAGTTTAGATGACTATCTTGCTTTCTTTCAAGTAGGGACTTTTCAGAACCCTTTTTGAAATGCCCCTGCTGTCTCAACAAGAAAAACACACACAGATAAGCCACATTTCAAAACAAATGGAACATCTGCAAGGGTCTTGTTGTGTAACACATTCTTTCCTGTTTGTACCTGCAGCTTCCATGCTGAGTCAGGTGGGACCGCAGCATGCAATTCTATGCCACAGCAATTCGCCTAGAAAGAGCAACGAGCAGAAACTGACACACGCGTTCAACCTTTAAAGGGCATTTCCCTGTGAAAATCAATTTGGGAATAGGTTATAAAATGACTTCAGTGCCAAGTGCCTCTTGTCGTCAGAGCAATAAACCAGAACATTCAGGATAAGAGCGGGGCATAAATGGCCCAGCAAACCTGGCTGGGTGGATTGTGTGGGGAAGATAAGTAACATGTCCTGGTAAGGAGGAAGAGGAGAGGGTTATTAGAAATGGAAGGAAATGCTGGGGAGGTTGTGGGAGGGAGGGAAGCACTGAAGCCATGGTGGAGTCAGCCGGAATGCTTGTACAGTGGTACCTCGGGTTAAGAACTTAATTCGTTATGGAGGTCCGTTCTTAAGTGGAAACTGTTCTTAACCTGAGGTACCACTTTAGCTAATGGGGCCTCCCGCTGCTGCCGCACCACGCGATTTCTGTTCTCATCCTGAAGCAAAGTTCTTAACCCGAGGTACTATTTCTGGGTTAGTGGAGTCTGTAACCTGAAGCGTCTATAACCTGAAGCATCTGTAACCCGAGGTACCACTGTACTGCTTTTCTTTGAAATATTGATGAGAAGGTCTTGCTGCTGTTGTAAAATTAAATGTTCATATGGGGGGCAGAGGGTTTCTGGTCTCATCGTCTTTTGCAACAGCGATCTTAGTTGCAGTTTTTAGAAGGTTAGGCTGCATGATTTGGCTAAAGTTGGGGTGGGTCAGGGAATTGGGCTAAATGATTTCTTCAGGAGTCCTTGTATCTTTACTCTTATAAATCAAGTAGTGATAAAATTGTCAGTCAGTGAAGATCAGTCAGGTAAGCTGAAGTCAACTGCTAAAGTATATTCACACAATAATTCCAATTTTAGAAACATATTTTAAGATCACGAGATCCTACATTGCTCACATGAAGACTCAGATTGGCTGTTGGAGACATGGTTGCCGCCGAAAAGTGACTCCCTCTGGAGTCAGAGTCCATTTTTTTAATGGTCATCTAGAAAAGCTTTGATCATCTGTGTCACCCAGATGGCGTAGGAATGCATTCTATGTGAGGCTGCCTCTGAAGGTAGTTCAGAAACTTCAGCTGGTGCAGAATTCAGCAGCCAGGCTGCTCACTGGGGCAAGATGGTTTGACTATATTACACAGATCCTGGCCCAACTGCACTGGCTACCCATTAGTTTCCGGGTGCAATTCAAAGTGCTGGTTTGGAGTTGGAGCTCCAAAAGTGTTTATGAAGTCATGGAGAGGACGGATAAGCCTCACCAATTACCTGAGCGATTGAACAGAAGCAGCTAACTGTAGGTGGTTTTGCTTGCTGCACAGGCAATTTCATTCTTTCTTTAGGAGAGGGCATATTCCTTCCTGGAGTAATGGAGCAGTCCCTTTTAAGATAGACCACACTGGCTCAGTTGATAGAACAAATGCAATCTCCTCTTTTATGGGTGGATTATGAAGTATATGTTGTGTACAGCTGATTAATCAGTCCTGGAAAGTTGACGCTCCTAGCCAAGGAAAAGGGCCTTGATGGTTGGACTGTTGGCTGAGTAGAACCACCTTTAGCTGAAATTGAATGTTGTCTTTCCAGAATGAACTTGGAGTGGAGAGAACCAGATGAACCAGTTACACAGGCATGGCGCAATGCTTGCACCCTGTGCTATAAAGATGCCATGTGCTGTTTATTATCCACCTGACAGAATAAAAATGCTTGGGCCCTTGTGCCACTGCAGTTGAAGTGGCATGTATATTTTCAGGACCCACCCTTTTTTATGGTATTTTTTTAATGGTATTTTTAAATTGTGTAAAAACACCTGAGTAAAACTCACTAAGGCTCAACCCTGAGAGCTTTCTAAGGAAAGTAAAGTGTACTGCGTTGTATTTTCAATTTCTCTTGCATAAAGATCCAATTTTGAAATGTTTGTTCACTGTGAGCAATGAACTCTTGGTACCAACTGATTTCACACAAGAATGCATGCATGCTTTTCAGCTGGTGTCTCATTTATAAAGGTTGGCATGCAAGGTTATTACTTTAGGGCATACTTCCTCGCAATGCTTATGCTTGGGTAACCAGCAATTATGCAATGGTATACTTCATAAAGGTCATATTGAAGGACTATAGTAAGTTCATCTTTTCTTCCATACTGCTGCTGGGATAAGGCATTTCAGATGGACTGTATATTTTCAGAACTTTTTATGTACAGTATCTCCTCTCTGTAATAGTCACGTGAACCTTTGGAAAGCCAAAGCAATATTCATGCAAATGGCCTACTAGTTAACCCCCAGTCAATGGGACTATAACCCTGAGGCAATGGCACACTAAAAAACTGGTGTCAGACAAGGTAAATGAATGAGAGGGGAATTGTGAACGAGAGGGGAAGTGAGAGGCCATTCTTCCGTTCCTTCCGTTCCTTTCATTGAGCAAGATCTTAATATTTTAGATTACAGGGAAGCTGCCTCCTGCCAAATCAGACCATTGGTCCAACTAGTTCAGTGTTGCCTACACAACACCGTCAGCAACATTCCAGGGTTCCAGGCAGGGGGCATTCCCAGCCCTAACAGAAGATGCCAGGGATTGGACCTGTCAACTTGCAAAAGCATGTGTCCTGCAGGCCCTTCGCTAAATTTCAAATCCAGCTTTTTACCATATTATTTTATTTATTGCATTATGGCACCACCCTTCTCCCACAGAACTTAAGGAGGAGTAGGAGATATATGGCCCAAAGCCTCATGACAGTTGTGAGATGGTGGCTGTCCCAAGAGACTCAGTCAACTTCATGGCTTGGTAAAATTTGTACTTGGGTCTTCACAGTCTTAATCAGGGCATCTGTCCCCCTTTTCACTTGGTAACTCTAATGGTGAGCAGCAAGACTAAGACTGGATTGGGAGCCAAAGATGTAGTCCTACTTCTAGCCTTCAGTTTTTGCATGTTCAGACCCAGAAACCTCTCCCCTAAATAAATTCACACATGACTCAAATTTTGGTTTTGTTTTTTGGCAGAATTTAGGCCACAACTTTATTGATTAAAGAAAATGACTGGTTGCATAGGCTCTGGTTCGACTAGCTCCCTACCATGCAGGTAGCGCCAACCCAGGGCACCAGCATAGGTCAGCCAAGGGTGAACACCTGGATAAGTGGAAAGCTGGGAACAGGCTATTTCTGCCACCCAAATGTTCCCCTGGACTCAGGCATGGGCACAACCCCCTCACAGGGGTTGACCAAACCATCGAGTCCCTGGATTCCTTTAACAGAATACCCTTCACATAGGGATGGCGAGAGCGTTCTCCCATCCCTATCATCTGAACCAGAGCCTATCCACAACCTTACAAGTTGTGACGATTTGCTACGCGGCAGGCGAAACCCAAATGGCACCAGCCAATCAGCCAAGTGGGGGAAATTCCTGCCGTGCCCCTGTCCCAACGACAGACGACACGCAATGGCATAGCAAGGTCAAGTGCAAGGCCCTAAAAGTAGGGAGAGGTGGGCGGGTGTTCCGAATGCACAAGCCGAAAGAGGAAGCTCTGGGTCACATGCATGGGCATAAATAGGTCCCTCAAACTGTTTGGACTGCGTCCCATTGGCCAGATTGCACCCAGCTATGAGGGACCTATCAATTGGGTGTTGTGGCTGACCAATCGTACCCACCCACAACACAGGGTGTCGGTTTCCAGGTCTTACCACAATACGTGCCCTCTTTAGCAGAGGACCCAATTTGCCTTGTTACCACTAAAATCAGATCACAGGCACTAGAGACACGAAGTGGTATGTTTTTATTTGTCCCTTTAGTTAGATTAGGTCACAATTGTCTGCATAATTACCTGGCAGGAAGTTCCACTGAAGTTAAGTAGGACTTCTGAGTAGATGTGCTTTGGATTGTGTTACAGGTTTAATATTTTGGGCTGTATCCACTGTTAGTTTTACTTGGTGTAGACCCACTGAAATTAATAGACATGACTTAGTTTTATTAATTTCAGTGGGTCTACACCAAGTAAAACTTATCTGAATACAACCTTTGGTGACCAACATTTTGAGGCACATGGTTTTATATCTGTGGCCTTTTCTCCTTTTTCAATTTTTATTTTAACCAACGTCCAAATAAATTCATGAGTTTCCTTATTAGTATAAAAGCTGCTGCAGACAGAGCAGAGACACAGACAGAGTAGGCAACACCAACTATCAATTAAAGTAAAATACACTCTTAGATAAAACCAAGCCATTTGTTTTACTGAATGGCGGTTCTGCTCGCTCTGGTTAAAACTTGTTCAGACTAAGTAGCTATGAGAGACTTGAAACAGTTTAAAAATGTGTGTTTCACAATTACTATTTTGAAAGTGAAGCAAGCTGAACTCCTCGCTCAGGTAAATAATGGTCAGATAGGTCAAGCATAAATCAAAGCCTTCCCCATAGCCCTCATATCTTTAAAACATCTATGCCACCAGTTTTATTATCTCCTGACAGCAATGTTTATATGAATACATGCCATGGGAGACAGCATAATCAGACATAGTTAAGGGGGTGAAAGATACAAATTTTGATGACCAGTTGTTCATGTATCTCTCTCTGTCTCTGTCTTTTACTTGTGTCTCCTACATGCTACTTAAAGTGAAGAATGACACTTAAAAGCTGGGCTGAAACTAGTGTGCTGGTTTATAGCCTTGTCTGCAGGGTCTGAAGTTGCACTGGGAGGGTGGAACTGGGAACAAAGACCCCCCCCCCCATTACATGATCACCTCTCTTACCATGCTGTCTGTGTTGGGGAGCTCAGTGTGAGAAGACAGGAGAGTGTCCCCACAAGTGTCTTCTCACACTGTAGAAATGTGTGCCGACAGCTGTACAACACTCCTGATCTTCCGGGGTGTGTGTGTGTGTGTGTGTGTGTGTGCTGCAAAATGCTGATGACAGTCACAGCTCCAAACCACCACAGAATAAATAAATCTGAGGGTAAATAGGAGAGAGGGGACTTTGCACTCTACAAACCATGCATTTTCTGCTAAGGTTGCCATATGTCCTGTTTTTCCAGGACACACCCTCATTTTCAGGATTAAAATTTCTGTCGGGGAGGATTTTTAAAATTTGGCAATATGTCTGGGGTTTTTCGTTTGGTATTTTTGTTTACAGTAACCCAAGGAAATTTTTCTAGTGCATTAGACTCAGATCTTAGGCACCTGGCTAAGTTGGTCTGCAGCAGAGAATCACAACAGAGCAGCATCTTAAACTCGCTACATACTGTATAAATCCCTTCTCTTGTGGCTGAACTAAAAGGATGCTGGCTCAGCGACAAGATCTTGGAGAAGGAGTCTGGGAAGGCAAGAGTAAACATCCCCCTGCTCTTAAGGAGAGTCCATAAATTGTTCTGTGCACACTTACGTTCACAAAGATGTGAACATGAGCCCAAATTTCATGAGGCGAGTGAGGGAGCAATATGTGTTATTATTTTGTTAAGTTAAGAAGTGTTTTGAAAGAATTGTTTTGAAAGTTGACATTGTTCCTAGCAATATATCACAGCTTCTATAGCCTACATATAGTGGGGTTATTTAAAATGAGAATCATAATAGCGATCTGTAGTTAAAAGTAAAGGTAAAGGTAAAGGGACCCCTGACAGTTAAGTCCAGTCACAAATGACTCTGGGGTTGTGGCACTCATCTCGCTTTACAGGCCGAGGGAGCTGGCGTTTGTCCGCTTCCGCAGACAACCCTATTTTTTTTTGCTGAATTGTACCTTGTCTTAGTCTAGTAAAGACATCACTTCACCATGTTCTTCCCAATTTCAGCAGTGGCCTACCCTAATTTCCTCACTTGCCATGTTTGTTTGCCTCCCACCCATTCCCTACCTTAATAAAACCTCCACAGCCCCACCTAATCTGGGGCTAAACTGGATGTTGACTTCTTAAGAAATGTTTTGAAAAAGAAAGGGAAGTGCATGCCTCAGATAATGGGCTCAGTCCTTTGTAGGACACTGTCAACATGATCCTTGTACTGAACTGTATTTCCTCAACTGAACATTGGCTCCATTGTTCAGGTATGGACACCTTGCCCTAGTTACCTTTATTTGAACAGCTCCCAGGCGTGCGTGTTTTTCTATCATGGCTATGAGTTTGAGACTGGAAGGTTTTCCTTCTATTTTTAATGAGCTGTAGTTTATTTACTTATGATTTTTATACCACTTAATATAATTTTAAAAATCTCCAAGCAGTTTGCACGAAAACAAGAAAAATACAAGATTCAATAACATTTCCAAAAATCTAGATGAAAAACAAAAAAGAAACTATATACTGCAAATTAAAGTGAACGGTGTTGAAAATATAGATTCATAGTTGCACCTGATATTCTCCAGCTTGCTCACAGGTGGAAAAGCTGTGTGGTGGTGGGGAGAGGAGCATTTCGACAAATATTGTCCAAAGTCCCCCAAAACTCTCCATTTAGGGGAAGTTTGAGAAAATAAAATTCTTATAACAATTCTCAGAAAAATTCTCAGTCACCTTCTACCCACCCCTTCTGAGAGTGGGTCTTTTGATGAAAAGCCATTAAAAATATATCATTATAGAGCGATGATCCAAAATCTGGTGACTCTTAATATTTACTTCTGAATATTGATAATCCCAGAAGAAGGTGTGAATGCCACAAAACTCAGAGATCCCCCCCTGAATTGTTTACCTAAATTTTACATTTACCTAAAACTGACATTTACCTAAATGCAGTTGTCAGCATCCAATATGAAGGTTGACATTCATCACATTTTTGACATTCAGTGTAACTCTTGGAAATAGCTCTTGGCTTCATACTATACAATTACTGTATGTTCTGGATTTGTTATTCTGGAGTGAGCGATCACTCCCAATTCTGCATATTTATTCACATAGATTAGAATTCGCTCTCCACACATGGAAACTTTGCAAACTGCCACCCTTTTACTTTCCTTCATCTGTTCTTATTAGCATAGAAATGCACAATGGGTGAATTGGTTTATGTTAATTTATATTGAATTTCCACTCATAGGATCAACACACAACGGGTAATATGATACCTGGATCTTACTGAAATCCAAAACTATGTGTGTGGAAATTTCCAAAGCCTTGTTGGCCGCTCCTGCTGTTCTGAAATCCAAGGACACTTTTACTTTTAGCTATAAACAAATTAAACGGATCTCTTTATTACAGGTGAGGGCAGCTGAGTCATTCATTGCGTAAAACTGTGGGTGGGTGAGAACAGCTTCTCCTTTGGACCCTTGAGGCAGGGAAGGGAGAACATTTCGACGTAATCCATGTAGCTTTGATACTGTAGCTACATGTTGCAAACAAGGAGCTACAAATCTCTTCCTTTATGGCTCTCATTATTAATGCGATTCTTATAAACTATCCAGGTGTTGTCGAATCTGGCACAAAAATTAATGGCTTGGAAGCTAATATTGCTCCTGCGGTTTTGTATGTCAGTTCTGGACTGGAGAAATTAGCCGTTATCAAAGCCAGCATCCTTTCTTATAAAACTGATGTCACTAATTAGCCGTGATTCAGACAGGCTGATGTTAGTAATCCCCCAAATGGTTTTCCATTTGCATATGCCATGGCTTTCTGGACATGCCCTATGGACATGACCAAATAGCATTGATGGAACATTAGGGCACATGAGCTCCCCTTGGTGTGGAAAAGTGGCCCTGCCTGGTTTGTCCAGGTTTCAGAGCTCATTTTGTGCTGCAGCCAGGACAGAGATATTGGTGCCTCCTCTCTCTTTTTGTAGTCCCACAAATCGTGTTCTCCATCGTGGAGGGCATGTGTTGCGGTGAGATCACCTAAACTGCCTCCCTGTTGTGGGGCGGGACTGTTTGGATAGCCACAACACCCCATTGGTTGCCCCTCGATTGCTGTGGTAGAAATTTGGCCTGCTGGGTCATCTACTGGCTACCGAGGGGCTATTTAAGCTGCTGCATGTTGCTGGGAGCTTTCTCTTTCCTGCCCTTTCACCCTATATTTAGGGTTGTTCTTTTGGCCTTGCTATGCCTGTCTAGGGGTTGTCTGTTTTGGAGCAGGGGCCTGGTAGGAATTTTGCCATTTGGCTGATTAGCTGGGCCTCTTTTTGCCTACTGTGTAGCAAATTGTCACAACTTTGTAAGGTTGGCGTTTAGGCATTTGGTTCAGTGTTTTGCGGAGGGGACGTGGTTGGCTGTGCCTGCCCCTCAATTGCTGCTGCTAGGGAATTCCGTTAAAGGAATCCAGGGGCTTGCCTTGCCTTTGTCTGAACCCTATCAAGGGGCTAGGGCCACGCCAGAGCCCCTGGGAGCATCTGGGGTGAGCTGTGAGATTGAAGCCAGCTTCTCGCTCCCCCAGGATGCTTTCCCTTACTGACATATGGTGGAGCCCAGTGTCAGTCCTGTTCCTGCCACCATGCAGGTTCAGGTAGTCTGGAACCAATGCCTAAGCAACCACTCACATGCTGTAATCAATAAAGTTGTGCCCAAAATTAATGCCAAAAACCTTGAACTAAATTTCTGTGTCTATTGTGTCTTTATTTTGGGGGGTGGTTTTGGGGGTCTTCACACGCAACTTCTCTGTTGTTCCCTGGAGAAACTTGAGAAGACTGGTGAGGTGCAAACTTGGAAGCCATTCTTAAGTGCAATTGGTAAAGGGTGGGAGGCCCTTGTCAGGGCAAAACAAGCAAACAATCCCAGTGGTCAGGCTAAAGAGAAAACAAGAACCTAGCAGTGTTTAGATATTGCATAGAAGGGAAAAGTCCACAGGTGCCTCCAACTTTCCTAGAAGTGGGGACTACTTTTATCGCTGAAATACTGCTATCATTCTAGTAAATGGCAAAGGATATTTATATAACCAAGGTAAGAGGTTGTTTTTTTTACTGCAATTTCACAAATACTAGTCTAGCCAGGTTTCTTTTCTTTTATGTCTGCTTATGCAGTTGAAATGAGGCCAAAGCACGTGCTGAGAGGCTTTAGAGAGGCTGCCTCCCCACAAATCATGCCTAATTCTGTTCATATGATAACTTGGAAATTGCAGCCTTTGCCTGGTCTCAGTTTAGTTACAGCCAGGAACTCCAACCTTCACGAGACTTCACCTTCTTTGGCTGCCACAACCTTCGTCTCCTTTTCTGCAGGCTTCCATGGGGGCACATGACAACCCTATTGGATCTGTGACAGTTTAGGCTGAACTCTTACTTCTGAAAGCAGTAATTATTTAACTCATGAATCATTTGAATGCACACAGTCCTTCTTGTGCATTTCCTGCCACTGGCAAATTACAACATGCTTAGCTAAGCTCTGATATGCTATATAGGATATCCATGACCCTCCAGATGTTTTGAGATGCAAACTCCCAGTTGGCATGGCCAATGATCAGGGGTAATGACAGCTGCAGCCCAGCTCCCTCTGGGTGGGAGACACAAATTCTCCATTCCTGCTTTACCGGCAGGGCAGGGGAATGGAAGGAGCAGCTCAGCGCTTTCCCCCTAGAAAAATAGGTGCCAGTACTCATCATGAAGTTGTTACTTTTTAACCAAAAAAAAAGAGGTGTTGGTACTGTGTACCCCTGAGTACTCCCTGAAAAAAAAGCACTGGTGCAGCTTAAGCTGCTATACTGAGCCTAGACCCAGCAGGAGTCCAGGTGCTTGCCGTTTGGCCCTGCAAGCTGCTGTATTGTTCTGTCCTTCTCTCTTCTTCCAATTGGCTGTGGAGATGTAGGTTGCAGCTTACCAATGGTGCAGCAACAAATGGATGAGATAAGCCATGTGACCATACTTGCATGTCCCTCCACCTGCAGCATTGGGAAGACCAGCAATGGGCAGTCAGCAACACTTGCCCAGGCATCTGAGCAAGTGTCCAGCTGTCTGAGCAAGTGGCAGTCAGGGTGGTGGTGGTGGTGGAGGCATGTGTATTCGTGTGTGTGTGTGTGTGTGTGTGTGTGTGGCATTATTGTGACCGGCTACAGTAAGGCTTAAAGAAGTAGCTTGCCTAGTGTGGACCCTCTGTAAAGCAGATGTGACAGTGGAAACAGTGCCACTACTACTGTTGCATTTCTTATAATTTAAATGAACAATAAATTGAGGCTGTGTCTATACTGTCCTCAGCTGATGGAAATGGATAAAGGCAAAGATGAAGGCATCAAGAGACTGTGAGAGTCAGCAGCGAGAAATGCTGTGGCCCACAAGGATTGAATCCTAACCCACTTAAAAAAAAAAAAAAATCACAGAAAAAGAGAGATTGTGCAAACCTGGAAGGTGCCATACAAAGCAACGATGTTGTGTTGCTTCATCATACACCCAGCTCTGTATATGGCAACTACAGTACATCAAGTGCAGGGAGGTCTCTCCCCCTAATTGGCTGATCCCCTGGCAATGCCTCCCCAGGCGGGATTGGGCGATTGGCTGAGGTAGGCGGAGACTTCCAGGTATCCAGGCTGGGGAGGGCGAAGCCAGCCCGTATTACCGGGAGCCGCATTGGGATCCGGGGGGCTGTGTGCGACCACACAAAAGGCACCCCCCCATTTGATGTGGGGAGCAGTCACTTCAGAAGGTAGTGGCCTCTCCTTCACTGGAGGTTTTTAAATAGAGGTTGCATTGCTATCCGCCAGAGATTCTTTAGCGATGGTTCCAGCATTGTAGGCAGTTGGACCAGATGACACTTTGGGCAGCCCCTTCCAGCTGTAACAAAATGTTGCCATGCAGATAATTCCTGTTCAGAGTTCCTGCTGGTCTTCTCTCATCCCCCTCCCATTTTTGGTGTCCTCTGCCCCACCAACACTTAGCATTCTGTGTCACTGATCATGATCAATCCTCATTGGGTTGTTTTATGGCCCTCTTTCTTAAACCATTTTTGGGGGGAATTCTACCAACATTGGAGTCCCCATTCGCCAAGCCTGCTGGTTCCTCTCTCTTGTGCGTGGCTATTGCCATTTCAGCGGTATAAGTAACATGACTCAAACCCTCAGCACTGGAAACAGGGGGAATGATGTGGATGACAGACTATGCGAAGCAGAAAGTGCTTACGGAATTGACAGGCGAGGGCATGGCCTGCAGCCAAGAAAATCCCCAGATTGCACAATGTGTGTTTGTTTTTTCTTCATGGCAGTCTTAACTTCAGCCAGCATTTATCCAGCGCTGGTTCCAAGGCTTACCACTATTTCCCGACTCATACTGGCAGGGATGCCTTCGGAATATGTTTTTTTCCTCCATGGATAAATTAAGAACCTGGAAAAACCCTCGCAGCAGCAGCATTTTGTCAGTTCAACACAACTTGTTAATCACTCTTCTCATTTTGTAAATCATGTATGGAAATCACGGTGAAGGTCAGAAATAAGGATGTTGAGTCTACATTTTGAAGTGTAGAGCAGAGTTGAGAGAACTTTCTCAGCCTAAGGGTCACATTTCCTTCTACGCAACCTTCTCAGAGTGGGCAGGGCCCGGGGCAAAAGTGGCCAGAGCCATTAATACAAATTTTACCTTTGCACGGTAGGCTAGTTTCTCTCTCTATCCAGGTAAGCAAGCAGCATTATAAGAGTTCAAGGATGTATTCTACCCAGGGAAAACACTTGGGCGGGGGTGATAGGTGTGGTTTGGGAGTATATTTGGTCTGGGGAAAGTCCTTTTGGTTTTTAAATGTCGATTTTTATTCATACTTATTTTTTAAAAAGTTATACAAAAGTTCATGCTTGATGCAAAGTATCTTTTTATAATACACCAGAATAAAAGAAATACTTTTAATATTGAAGCAAAAAAGGAAGAGGAGCAAAAAGAAGAAAAAAGGAAAGAAAGCCTGGCAGTGGTGTCCATGGAGAGGCAACAGGATACTCCTCTGCAGCCATCGCTACTGTCCTTGGAAAATCGGAACACTTGGAGGGTTTGTATCTCACTCTCACAAAGGGCGTTAAGGAATGTGGGATCCTTCCTCAAATTGAGCCAGTTTGCTACTGTTAAACTTTGAGCAGAGTTTGCCGCAGCAAAATGGCAGCAGCGCAGCTCCTCTACAGGGCCACCTTGTTACCAATGCCTTTCTCTGAAGATGTGACCCAGAAGCATACTGGAGATCCCTGTAAGGGTCTGCTGACAAACTTGCTGCAGCAGCAAGATGGCAACAGTGCTTGCAGAACAGGAAATGGCAGTGGGCAGGTGGCCGGGCCAAGGGAGGGTATGCAAACCAGGCATCCTTTTCTGGCCAACAACCTGCAACAAAGGCCTCAGTGTGGCAAAGCAGGAGGCCAGCCCCAAGAGTGTGGGAACCAGCTTGCTCTGCTTAAAAATACAGATGGCACAGAATTCCTCAGCATCCCTTCCGATATGGCAATGCTGATTTAATCAGCAGTGAGCAATTCAGTGGAAGCCAGGTGTAACAAGCAGTGTGCTCGCTGGAAAGCATGCCTTCAGTTCTTATCAGCTAACAGTAGTATGTGGATGGAGACTTCCTTTGTTTCCTCCTGCTTGAACAAATGAATAAATTACAATAGTCCTAGCAAGGCTGACTCTGTTAAACAAATATTTGGCCACTGAGAAGTACAGGAACTGGATTTTCTAGCCAACCTGCTGTTTGCGCTACTGGAAAGTAGAGCTGAAAAAACACACAATGCAAAGGAGAACAAAATCTGACCCAGGGCAGTCACTCTCAGGCTGCAAATGGTGGCTCATTTGCCAGAAATAATGTATTTAGTGTTAACTCTAGAAGTGAATCCTGAACGCCACAAACCCGGAAGTGACTGTTCCGGTTTGCAAACATTCTTTGGAACCTGAACATCCAGCAGGGCTTCCACGGCTTCTGATTGGCTGCAGGAACTTCCAGCAGCCAATCAGAAGCCGTGCTTTGGTTTCCGAATGTTTTGGAAGTCGAATGGACTTCCGTTTGACTTCCAAGGTATGACTATACTCAATTCTGACCAAACTAAGCCTCTTGGAGGAAAATATACACCAGGAGGCTTAGTTTGGTGAGAATTGAGTATACACTTCCAGAGGTAACGCTAAATACATTACTTCTGGTAAATGAGCCACCATAGCTGCTAGAGGGCTGTTAAAATTGTGTCCTGGGCTCAGTGGTGAAGCTGCATGCTCTGGCACCGGGGCAGAGAGCAGGCAGGGGCATGGCTGGCGCGCATCCCGAGGGTGTGACATCCCACCCGTGGGGGCGTGGTGCGTTTCCTGGGGGGCGTGATGCTCCGCCTGCAAGGGTGTGGCACCCGGTGTGGTGGGGTGTGTGCGGCACATGTCCAGGGGAGGGGGGGCAGCTGTGATGCTACCCCCTCCCTGATCATGTCGGGGCAGTGTGCTCCCCCGCCCCCCCTTTCCTCCACCAGTGCCTGGACTTTTTAGACTTGTTTGCCCTTGTAGTATCTGAAACCAAAGGGGCACATTGGTTGCCAGATGTGAAATGTATTGACATTATTTTCAGTTCTCTTATTCCACGGGGCACCATTTGGATTTAATGACACCAAAATGCCTTGGGCCATCTCCAGTCTGGCCAAACTAATGCCTCTTTTATTACCAAATGCATGGCTTTTTCTTTGCATTCCTCAATACCATTTTAAATCAACCCTGTAGTAAGGCATCCCTTAAAAATTAAGATGTATTCAATAACAGGTAAGGGCCAGATAAAATGTGGTGTTAAATGCACAATTTCATTTAACATGAATGTTTTAAAAAATAAAAACAAAAAGGGGAAACACTAGCATCAGCTGGGGCAAGGGCTGATAGGAAGCAATGTAGACAGTTGCCTTATTCCAAGTCCTACCAATGTTCCAGCCAGTTTATTAATGTCTGCAGTGACTGGCAGGGTTTCTGGCAGGAGTCTCTCCCAGTCCTATCTGGAGATTGTTAGGATATAGTTCCATTCCACCTTTAAAACACATGTGTGGATTGTTGTATGTCACATGTCTGTTTACATTCCAGCACAGTCTGCTGGGAACTTCCGTTGTATATTGCTTTTGCTACAGTGCTGTTTGCTTGGACACGAAGGGAAGCAGACATGTTTTATGACATGTTATGATTTATTTATTTATTATATTGCGGTTTATTAATTAATTACATGCCAAAATGGCTTCTAAGTTGTTAACTTATAAATCTGTACGTAATTCAAATAATAAATCAATTCCACCAAAGAATTCTACCTAGAATTCTGCATGCAGAACAGATGCTCTGCCATTGAACAGGATTTGTGGCAGTTTGTGAAATTTTACCCTTTCCACATTGCTGTGATCTGAAGGAGACCCCTTCCCCTGAAGCAGGTACTTATGCCAATGGGTATTTCCTCTGCATGCAAATTTCAATTACAGATCTTCCTCAGGGCTGAAGCAGGGGAGAAAAGGGTAAAATCCCGCCTCTGCTACTGCTTCCATCACAATAATTATCACAACCCCTCAGCTGAAGCTATTTTCCCTTTAAAAAACCAGAAGCCCTCTGCCTTCAATGCAAAAAACACATTTAATACCATGTCTAGTCTGACCCTCTAAAAGCCTTGGCCACATAGTAAGTACGGTTGTTGGGGGGTGGTATGAAATTCCCCAGCAAACACTAACTTAGCATAACCTTCCCCAAGATGGGGCCTTGCAAATGCTTTGGACTTCAGCTCCCATCGCTTCAGGCCAGCATGGGAGTTGTATTCCGAAACATCTTGAGGCATTGAGCTGAGAAGGCTGGCTTGCCCAGTCACATTTGTGGCTTGAAGAAATTGGCTGTAGTTAATGGAGAAATGAGAGCAGCTTCTTGTTCTACCACACAGAAACTGTTAGCTTGTAAACCGTAATGTTGGATTTCCCCCCTTCCACAGCTCAGCAGTATTTATTCCATTCCAAGGAAAAGCTTTGTTATGAACCCCACCCCAGATGAGGTGGTAGAATCTCTATTCTATCAATAGATTTGGCTCAAGGCTGATAACAGTATGTACTAACTTTTTTATTTCACACTTTCCCAGAAGCTGCTCAGTTTGTTTAGTAGCCCATCAACCAGCTGGAAATAGGGCTGGCGTTCTATATTATGTTCATTTGTGTTCCGGTGTCTGGGATGTATTGCCAACTCTGCCTTGATTCTGGTTTTCCTATTTGCCGTGTCTGAGGCAAACAATACATGATGGACAGTTCCACGATTCTTCCTATTGACTTTTTAAAAGCAGCAGCCAAGAGAGGATGAAATTTTGAGCCAAAGGTCAGCTGAGGGTGAGGGGTAGGCTTGCTTAAAGCCTTTCTTTTCTGCATTTGCTCAAAATCTGTTCTTCTGCCTGGAACACCACAACTTTTCTCTTGCAGGGAGGAATGCAGCTGGTGATTTGGAGGGGAGAAATCACAGGCCACAGCTTTGCTGGTCACCCACTCAGCCTCCTGCAGCTAGTGTGTGTGTGTAAAAATATGCTAGGAGCAGAGCTGGCCCTATCATTAGGCAATCACTTCAAGGAGCAGCTACACAGGAGCAGTGGGCCCTGACTATTCATCCTAAACCTCAAGCCGTTTCCAGACTGTCTCTATTTTGCAGGACAAATTTAGGTTGCTCCACTAAAGTGGATCTTGTCCTCTTGCAAAACAAGCCCACTTCCAAAGGAAAAGGGGGGAAAACATTTTTTTTTTTGGTGGTAAGAAAAGTGATGGCAAAATGTACCGAAAAGAGTGGGATAACAGTGACATTGGACAATATTGTTTAATACCTGCACAAACAAATCAGCATGCATGCTCATTGAACAAGAACATTGCATAACCTCCGTGCAAACTCTGTCCAAATAAATCAATGAACACCCTGCTCAACGAGGCTCAATAAACAGCAACACTGTATATCCTCCATGGCAACTATGCACAAACTAATCAAGATGAAGGCTCCATAAATGGGCCTTGAGAATCTTGGTGTGTCCACTCTGGAGGGGAGTGGCTTGGACACTGGCAACAGTTAAAGAGTTTTTAATTTGTGATTGTTCACTTATAATGTCTTAGGGCAGGGATGGGGAACTTGTGGTCCCCCACATGTAACCAGACTTTAACTCCCACCATGGCCCATGCTGGCAGAGGACTGATGGGAGATGGAATCCCAGACATCTGGAGGTTCCCCATTTCTGTCTTATTATGGCGTGTTCCTCCAGCCTCCAACAGCAATGGTAGCACTGAAGGCAAAAGCACAACAGGAAAGGGATGTACTTCCTATTCTGGGAGCCCAGAGATGATGATTCTATTTTGGCATGATAGTAGCTTATCATTTCCCATCCTGCTAGTCCTTCTGGACCAGCAACAACTGACATAGGAAATGGCACTCTGAACCCGAGGGTACAGGGGGAGCAGTTCTCTGTTCTCCCATAGTGCTTGCAGAGATTTGCCTTCAGTACTTTTTGTCCCCAGTTCTTGCTCACGATTACACTGCAAATCTGTATTTGCACAAGGTCTCTGTGGTATCCAAAGCACTTATTTACAGAGTGGGTACAAAAGGCTTGAAGGACAGGCTGAACAGGTACCACCACTAAGCAATGAATATCCTGCTCACTCTGGTTCCTAGCTCACTGCCGAGCTGGATTTGCTCAGCCGAAGTTCAGTACTGTTTGGCTAAAGCTTGTCCGAAGTGTTGCAACCAAGGGCTATAAATAAAGCACGTGGAATTTCCAACAGAATGTAGGGAGCGACGGCTCTGGAGTTTCAAGATAGGCATTTTAACAGACCGTTTGGAGGCTGGTAGATCCTTTCCTACCATCTAAGCAAGAAAACTGGAGCAACCTAAAAAAGCAAAGGAAAAAGAGATGGAATAATTTTTGAGAAAGCAATTGCACTATCAGTCTAGCTAGTCTATTGCAATTCACAATTTTCTGATTCAAGTCCTCTTCTGCTTGCAGTACAACGCTAAAGTAGCACAGGAATCTTTAACAGGGGCAATGTGTGTTCTGAAGTCTGGATTTATTGACCAGGCATGTTCCAAAATATATCAAAACAAAGATGGAAAACATGGAACAGATAAGAACAAAGTTCGTGAAACTTGTAACCTGCAGTGTTATTCATTTACCATGAGGAGCAGAACCTGGTGCACATATATCATCACAAACATGTCAGCTGGAAATCGGTTGCCAAATGTTAGCTAGCCAGAGAAATTGTGAATCAGACACCAAAACAGAGCTAAGTTTATTTTCAGCGGCTTTCCTTGTATATCATCTGTAGTATCTGCAGTGATGCTGTCTATCTGTTGTCTCTCAATGTTTGTTTCCTTTCTATAGACCCGCTCAGTGGATGAGAGCTATGGTCACACAATAATCTTATATATAAAAGCCAGTTCTTCAGTTCTGCAGTCATGTTGTCACACTGTGCCATCAGTCAGAACTCTGAAAAGGGGGAGTCTAGCATGAGCTACAGCCACTTTGTGGGGAAGAGCAGCTTGATCCTTGGGGGCTAACATTAAGTACTATGGGGTGAATACATTATCTCTGCCTATTGACATTAGGTAGGCACTCTATACTGTTTTAGGGGCCTGCTGAAAACATCTTTGTTTCAACAGATACATAATATAGTTACCATATCTGTTAAAAGTTTTACTAACTTTATCTTTGTTTTTAATAATGGCAGTTCTATGTATTGTTGTTTAGTTGTTTAGTCGTGTCTGACTCTTCGTGACCCCATGGATCAGAGCATGCCAGGCACTCCTGTCTTCCACTGCCTCCCGCAGTCTGGTCAAACTCATGTTGGTAGCTTTGAGAACACTGTCCAACCATTTCGTCCTCTGTTGTTCCCTTCTCCTTGTGCCCTCCATCTTTCCCAACATCATAGTATTTTCCAGGGAGTCTTCTCTTCTCATGAGGTGGCCAAAGTATTGGAGCCTCAGCTTCAGGATCTGTCCTTCCAGTGAGCACTCAGGGCTGATTTCCTTAAGAATTGAGAGGTTTGATCTTCTTGCAGTCCATGGGACTCTCAAGGGTCTCCTCTAGCACCATAATTCAAAAGCATCAATTCTTTGGTGATCACCCTTCTTTATGGTCCAGCTCTCACTTCCATACATCACTACTGGGAAAACCATGGCTTTAACTATACGGACCTTTGTCAGCAAGGTGATGTCTCTGCTTTTTAAGATGCTGTCTAGGTTTGCCATCGGTTTTCTCCCAAGAAGCAGGTGTCTTTTAATTTTGTAACTGCTGTCACCATCTGCAGTGATCATGGAGCCCAAGAAAGTAAAATCTCTCACTGCCTCCATTTATTCTCCTTCTATTTGCCAGGAGGTGATGGGCCCAGTGGCCATGATCTTCGTTTTTTTTTGATGTTGAGCTTCAGACCATATTTTGCGCTCTCCTCTTTCACCCTTATTAAGAGGTTCTTTAATTCTTCCTCACTTTCTGCCATCAAGGTTGTTTCATCTGCATATCTGAGATTGTTGATATTTCTTTCGGCAATTTTAATTTGGCTTGGGATTCATCCAGTCCAGCCTTTCACATGATGAATTCTGCATATAAGTTAAATAAGCAGGGAGACAATATGCAAAACCTGCATCTTGGCCTCCCCATCCCTGCAAACACACACACACACACACACACACACACACACAAAACAGGCTACCAGGAACAGATTCAGCCACCACCCGCTTGGTATCTTAAAGCACATCCCATAACATCCTCATAAGAACAGAAGAGCAGCTCCCAGGCAGGTGTGTTTTCCAGCACAACCTGGAAATGCCGCAGATTGAACTTTGTGCTCTGCCTTTGAGCTCCAGCCCTTCAGAGTGTAGATCTGTACTAGCAAATTCCATCATTGCATCAGGCAGACACTGGGTGGAGAGAGACTCCCTGAGGACAACACCCGTCGGCCGGAGAACTACCTCTTTCAATTCACTTATATGGGTGAAGTCTTGTTGGCTGTTTCATCTCCTCCCTTCCCCCTAGGATTAAAGGCACTGTGCTTCTACATACCAGCTGCTGGGAATCATGACTAAGAGACAGCTCTGGTGTTCATGCCACACTTGTGGCTTTCCCACAGGTGTCTAGTTTGCCAGTGGGGTGGGAAAATAATAGTAGCGGTAGTGATAATATATTTATTTATATCCTGCCTTTCTCCTGGACCAGGAATCAAGGCTGCTTACACAAATTAAAACCAGAAAAGCTAAAAGCAATATAAAAAAAACAAATCTATTAAAATACAGATAACAGAATCAAAGAACTGCAGAGTTGGAAGGGGCCTTGAGGGTCATCTAGTCCAGCCCCCTGCAATGCAGGACTCTCAGCTAGAGCATCCATGACATATAGCCATCCAACCTCTGCTTTAAAATCTCCAAGGAAGGAGAGTCTACAACCTCCGTTTTGTGACTGGGACTCCAAACACTCTCTTCAAATTTAAGATGCGTATCCTGGTGCAAAAAAAAGGTTGACAATTCCTGCTCTGTAAACCTATCTTTGAGTGGAGTCAACTGAAAAAAGATTGCAGGAATGAATGAAATGAATACTACCAACTCCGGGGACCTGTGACACCACATTGCCAAAGTAAAAACAAAACAAATAAAAACAACAACAAAAAACATTCCCCTCTTGCATAATGGAAAACCAAAGCTGAAGGTGGTTTAGCAAATGACTTAGTCATAATGAATGAGCTGTTTCACTGAGTCACATAAATCTACACCCTATCTAGCCCAGTCCCCTGCCCGTAAGGTAGAATCACCGGCACCCAACTCCATCTTCTCAGCCTAGACCTCAGTGTGGCACATCCACAGAATGGGTACATCAGAACAAGAGGCATTCACAGATAATAGCTCTAGAAATCTATCACCTGGTAGGTGTACTGAATACATGTTTAATCTATTTCTTAGTGTTGTTTACATTTGCTTTGATCTCCTATCCATCATCCAATACAGGTCTGATGATCTCCTCAGAAGCATCGATCTCTATCTTTGATGCCTGCCACCTGCACATATTGGCAGTCTATCTCCTACAGGGCAGTTTGTCAACCTACATGGAAGTATCACACAAACAGGCTTTCCTGTAACAGCCCACATCAGCACATGAAAATGTTGTTTTGCAAATCCACCCAGAATTGTTGTTCTGCATACTTGATCGGCTAATGACTGCATTGTTATGGTTAACTGGTGAAGCTTTGTATAGTTTTAGGCCTTTTAATACTCCCGATTAATTGAGATGCTTAATTAAAACGAAGCCAAAGAGTATGTCTCTTCAATCCCTTGCCTAGCTGGAAGCAGAGCATATCTCGGAACAAGCCCAACAGGTGAAGCAAGTGGCACAGATTATATAATTGCTTTGTAGGTGGGTATTCCGGTAAGAGTTGCCCATAATTGCTGCCAGCACGTTTACAAAAAGAACTAATCAGATTACATGCTCTGAATGCCAAGGTATGTGTACCAAGAAGGTATTTACCTATCACACATTGTACCTACGAAAGTGCTCCACTGTGTATGATTTACTAATCCAAAGCAATAATACTTGAAGGGTATGAATGCTCTAATTGAACGACTATAAAGGTCGATGGGGTGGGGTGTTCTGGAAAAGAGCATAAACAAAGTCCTGCTCTGGAAGCGAACGTTTTTCCTGCTTTTGTAGAGAAGATTGTCCTGATAGACAATATAACGGGGAGCAACCCTGCGTGTAATTAGCAAAGCATATCAGGCAAAACTATGAGGAATGTTGAGCTGTTTTGATTTGGAAGTGAGTGACAAAGGTCAATGGACAAAAGGTCAATTTCAGGGGTGTAGAGGGACAGGGATTTGGGGAAGTGGAGCTCTGGTACTTTCTTCAAAGCAGGAGCTACATCGTATTGGCCCGTGGTGTTGGAGGGCAGGTCTTGCCTAGACTGGCATATGATCCTTTTGGATGGAAGGCTAGGCTAGGCTTAGGCAGTGATTAGGGATAGGGGGAAAAAATCAGCTCTGTTCATTTTAAAACCTATGCAATCCACACATCCAGAAACAACAGGAGAACCAAAATACAGCTACCTGTCAATGTTCACACTTCTCTGGATTTTCTGATGCAGTTCTCCAGCCAGGTAATGTGTAAATTGCATGTGCTGGGGTGAAGCCTGTGTAGACATCTGAGAAGTGCTGAGGCTCAGAGTCCCTCCAAGTAACATATTCATTGAGCATTTCTTGAGCCTTCGTCTTGGGGTGGTTTATATTACAATAAACATTCATCCTGCATCTATCCCGATTTGCTTGCAGGGTGTTTAAATGTTTTCCCATTCACCCCACACTTTTCATTGCATTTCCTTTACAAACTGCAAAAAGTCTTTTTTTAATAGAAAAAGTGGATATTTGTGTGGGCTAGGGTGACAGAGGACTTTAATCCCACTTCAAATACACAAACCTAAAGTTCTGATGTGTGCTTGAATCCCTCCTGCAAAATACTGATATTATAGAGGCAGCTTCAGAGTAGAGCTGATACTTTATTTGCATGCAAAAAGTGCCACATTTAACCCCTGGCGTCTCCACGCATGGAGGGACAGCTCCTGTCTGAAACCCGAATGGCTGCCAATCAATGTAGACAATACTGAGCTTGATGGACCAATGCTCGGCTTAAAGGCTGAATAATAAAATGCAATATTACTTACATACCCCCACTTGGAGGCCGCAAATGCAATAGCAACAAAACCCAAGTGAAGCTTTGGCTGTCAGTAAACCATTCCTTTCTAGAAATAGAAAAATGAACCCTCCCAATTAATGTAAGATTAGAGCTGCATGGTTGTTTCCCTATTATAATTACAAAGATGGAGCTTTAGCAAGAGCTTTTGGAAATAGTTGGGGCATGGATAGTTTTTTTACTCTCCACATTGATCTAATAAAGGCAGGTGGAGTTTGCATGCCCTCTGGTGGATGGCTGAGAGCAAAGAAGACAGAGCAGTGCATATTAGGAGGAGAAGAGGCTGGAGGCCTGGATATGGTACATGAAATAGCATTAGCCACCCTGACTGATGAGCTTTATAGTGAAAAAGATGGAGGGAGTGTGACCGTATTAATTCGTCTTGATTTCTCAGCTGTGTTTGATGCCATTGAGTACAGTATCCTCCTGGCGAGGCACTGTGGATTAGGAGCAGGAGGCGCTCAGAGTGCCACAGGGTCTTCAAGTTCCAGAAACCTAGCAGAATGTAGCAGAAGTTCAGCCCTCGTTTCTGCGCTGATCCCTTCCAGGAAAAGACCCCTTGGCAAGTCCATTCGCTCAGAAAATCACGGGGGTGAAGTGGCAAAATTTGGGGTGGTATACGCGGTTCTTTCCTGCTGTTTGCAAGGGCGAATCATGGGGAACAGAAGCACATCTGTGTGGAAAGGGTGAGGGTGTAGCAATGCAAGGGCCCCCTGACATAAAGCAGTTTTGAGCAGATGTCTGAAACACAGTAGAGATGGTGCCTGTCTTGTGGAGGCAGTTCTGCAGTGTTGGTCCCACAAAACCGATAGCATGACTCCTTGGTGACATGAGCCATGCTTCCAGCACATAGCAAAACATGAATAATGTGCTCTCAATGAGCTTGCGTGTACAGGGCAAAGGTGTCCTTAAGGTATCCTGGGCCAAAGGCATTTAGAGCTTTGTACAAGCACCTTGAACCTGCCCCAATAGCAGACAGGTAGCCAGTGCAGGTCTTTTAACACCAATGTCACATATTGGTAGCAGTCCATTTCTGTCACCAGTCTAGTCACATCCTTCTGCATGAGCTGAAGCTTCCAGACTGGAGATAAGGACAGTCGCACATAGAGCACATTGGAACAACCCAGTCTTGAGAGGTTACCAATGCATGAACTACCACTAGGGCTGGATTAAGACCTCTAGAGGCCCTGAGCACTTAAAAGTTTTTGGTGCCCCCAAAATAAAAACAATAAGTATATCATATTTAATACAAACAATAATTATAATATAAAATATAATATAAAATAATTATAATAATTAAATAAAATAATTATAATATAAAATATAATATAAAAATACAAAATATAAACAATAATTATAATTATATTTCAAAATATAAATAATAAACTGTAAAAATTTTCTGAAATGAAACAAAAACCTACAATAAGATGGGAAATAATGTTTATTTTTCCATATTTGTATAAATAATGTTTATTTTTGTTCAGCTGCACCATATGGTCAATGGTAAATCAGGCAATGGAAAATATATGTGGTGCCCCCCACTTCCCTTGATGCCCTAAGCACATGCTTATTTTGCTTAATGGTTAATTCAGCCCTGACCACAGTGGTCAGGTTATCCCTAACTGGGAATGTCTGTATCTGACATACCAGCTGACGCTGACAAAAGGCACTCCTAGCCACAGATGCCATACAAGGCTCAAGTGACAACAGGAATAACCTACCTATTTGCTTCCACAGAGGGAGTGCAACTGCATCAGAAGTCAGGCAATTGGCTTATCTCTCAGATACAAAATGCACAAGGCCTCTGTCTTTCTAGGTTTCGGCCCTCATTCAATCCATTTTTGTATGCTATTTCACCTACATATGCATTTATATGCCTATATTACCCTAGTACATGCATTTTTGCACACATTGCCTGGCTGGAGGACTACACTGCAGAATCTGGAGAAGAGTGAATTTCAGAGATGATTGGGTTTCAGAGATGCTATCATTTTGGAAAGTGTGATTTAGGCCGGTTCACCTTTTAGTGAGAACTGAATCAAATTTTCCCCACTTGGTTCACCAGCTGTGACAATTCATAGACTGGGATGAGGGATGAGTTTGTTTACACTTGAATGAAAAAGTACCTAAGTCACACTAAGTTAGTGGAGAGCCCTCCACCCAACATGCCTCAAGGTGCTGGTCATTATCTAAAGTGCTTACTCACACGCTGCTTCTTCTTTGGTGATCACTCGCAGCCGAGTAAGATTGTCTTCCATAAACACGGTTTTAACAATGAGTCCGTAAGTGACTGTGGAGGCCAATTCTGGATCCACACGTCCTTCCACAGTGGGGACATTGATTTCCGGGCAGGAGCTGATCACGGTGTGGATTTGCCAAGCGTGCCTTCCTCTTAGCACGTTTCTCCCTTGTGTCCTGAGTTCGAGTGCCTTCAAACCCCATGACACCTTTGGTAAAGGCTGTTCTCCAATTGGAGTGCTCGCAGGCCAGTGTTTCCCAATTGTTGGTGTTTATACTACATTTTTAAAGATTTGCCTTGAGACAGTCTTAAAACCTCTTAGCAGGGTGGAATCTACACACATATAAAAAACGCTGTGAAAATGCTTTTTTAAAAAAAGTTTTGAAAAATACATTGAATTTGCCATAGCAACAACCAATTGTTGGTGTTTATACTACATTTTTAAAAGATTTGCCTTGAGGCAGTCTTTAAACGTCTTCTGTTGACCACCAGCGTTACACTTTCCATTTTTAATTTCAGAATAGAGTAGTTGCTTTGGAAGATGATAATCAGCCATCCGCACAACATGACCAGTCCAACAAAGTTGATGTTGAAGAATCATTGCTTCAACACTGGTGATCTTTGCTTCTTCCAGTACACTGGCATTAGTTCGCCTGTCTTCCCAGGTGATGTATAAAATTTTTCGGAGACACCGTTGATGGATTATTTTGAGGAGTTGGAGATGGTGTTTATAAGTGGTCCACGTTTCACAAGCATACAGTAAGGTTGGTAGTACAATAGCTTTGTAAACAAGCATTTTGGTTTCCCTTACTCACACTAAATGCCAATTAAACCTAACAGCCAAATTAAGCCCCGCCTAATCAAATTCGGAGCAGAATGAAGTAGGGGGAAAGGAGCACCTAAACATCAGAGTGCACTTAAACAATTCCTACTTAGTCCCATTTGGCAATTGGTTAAGCCCACTCTGCTCAAGGATGGGAAGGTAAGGTGCCACCACAAAGCAGAAAAGAAAGTCTCAGGAGAAGATATTATTATGCAAGCTTCCTTTACCAAGGCTATTGGACTCAAACAGGCCACATATGGGAGGAGGAAATGACCCTCCCCTCAGAAGAAAGCCAGTGAGTCACTTTTCCTCATTGGAATGGAGCAAACCCAACCTCACTTGATGGTTTATTGTTAGGCAACCTGGGCACCTGCAGGAGGAAGGGCGAGACACAAAACGAAACGATATTATATTTTACAACTCTATATAGCACCCTCCTGCCAGTTCTCACTCAAGGTAAACAATAATTAAGAAAAATAGCATTAAGATTCATATTTAAAAGAGGAAATGGAATAGCAGGCATGAAATGCATTAAAAGGAAACCAACAGCAGATCCATAAAATATCCCTTTCAAGATAAGGCAGGATGCACATATGCTAATATCTGGAGTGGGTGGTTTCTTCTTTTAATTACTTTAGGTGTGATGTCAGCATCTGCGATCAGGAGCTGATGCCTGAGTACAGGTAAGTGAAAATATAAGGAGGATGTCAATGTGCCAGTTTGTAATTCAGATCATGGCAAGACATGTAATTTCCAAACAATAATTCAACATAGAGACTAAAGGAATAAGGTTCTGGTCATCATTGTCAAGCCTGTTGAGAAATACAGTTGAGGAGATGATGTCCACGACTTCATAGCTGAGAAGAAGAAAGGTTGGGTCAAAAGATCACCTAGTGTGAAAATCGGAAATGTCTGCAGTGAAATATGAACCTGCTAACAGGCTGAAGAGAAACTGGCAGCAATCCTGACCTTCTGAGAATTATATACCACAGTTGCACATGCTTTTAAGAGAGGCGTCGTTTCTTATAGTTGTGACAGCACACATTTGTTAACTCAGCCATCTTACCTGGCAAATTCTGGGTTTGATTCATTGAATCATTGCTCCTGCTCATGGCCAGATGAGCTCCTTATCTGCTCAGAGAGACAAGATCTGGTCCCTACTCAATATCTCCTGCCAGCAGTTTCCCTCCTTTGTCAAGATATCAGTGAGCAGCAAATGCAAGACGACATGGA
The DNA here is from genome assembly GCF_965153285.1 of Podarcis tiliguerta. Classification (NCBI taxonomy): domain Eukaryota; kingdom Metazoa; phylum Chordata; class Lepidosauria; order Squamata; family Lacertidae; genus Podarcis; species Podarcis tiliguerta. The sequence continues at coordinate 33,574,376 of NC_139537.1, forward strand.
AACTGCTCAGAATCAGCTGTGTGTGTTCTTCTTAGCTACAGACCACAGAAGCAATTCATGGGATTTACACTATGTAGCCCTTTGCTAGCAGTTTCAGAGGATACAGAGAAGAGAGTCATTCACTACTGTGATTTTATCAGCATGGTATCGTGGCAGACACCTGGGGCGTCGGACAAATACTTTGGTGGAGAGCAATACAATTAAAAATGGGAGGGTGCATTCTGGTGTGAGTAATATACCAGCAGTTCTTCATATTAGCTTTCAGAACTCTGATTTTACAATGGCTTGGAAGCATAACAGCAACAAGAGTTATTTTTGCAATGGCACCTATAACTAAGGTCACATACGTACCATAACTTTAAAGCACATGGCTTCCCCAAAGAAATCTTTGGAACTGCGGTTTGCTAAGGGTGCTGGGATGTGTAGTTCTGTGTGGGGCAAGCTACTGTTCCCAGGATTCTTTGTGGGAAGCCACGATCTCTAAAATAATATAAATGTGCTTTAAAAACGGATGGTGTGAATGTCACCCATGTTTATCTACCTGCAATTGATGCAATTGAGACATTGACCACTGGATGGCAGCAGAACAGCATCAAATAATGCTGGAATCCTGAACCACGCTGAAAAACAAGATTCCAAGTTAGTAAGTTTTTAGTGTTGTGGATGCGACATCTCTAGTTAGAGAACTAATTAAATCACGATTGGTTTTAGCATTTCATACTGCACAGAAGCAATTCCGCAAAGATGCTGCTTCCTTTTTTTTAAACAGATGCAGAGGTTCAAGACTCCTTATATTGCTTCCATACGTGTCATGTGTTGTTGTTCATCTGAGGTTGTATTTACCTGATTTTAAGACCTGCTAAGGAACAGATGATAGCGATTTTGCCGAGATATGTAAAAGCACAGAATTCAAAGAGGGTGTACTTTCTTTTCCCCATGAAACACTGTACGTAAGAAACCTTTTAACTGCACCATCACTCTGGCTCAGTGGCGTAGCGTGGGTTGTCAGCACCCGGGGCAAGGCAAGTAATTTGCACCCCCTAACCCATGGATTTGCACCCCCTAACCCGTGGATTTGCGCCCCCTAACCCTACCCCCCAGATGTTGTGCCCGGTGCGGCTGGCCCCCCTTGCACCCCCACGCTACGCCACTGTTCTGACTCCATTGTGGCCATGTGGGTGGGCAGAGGTCCCCTCCACTGTAGTGTTCTCCCCACTCTCCACTGGTTTCAGTGGGTGACACTTTACTTAATGTCTGCTCTGATTGGTTCAAAGTTGTGCTGTTGCCATGGGTAAGAACAGTGGCACTGATATGCCAGCAAACACTTATATCCAGTCCTTTTTTCTAGGGGGACACAGGGGTACGCATACCCCTAAATCTTTGTACTTTTGTCCATTTACTGTATTTATTTCCCCCGATTTGAACTATAAAATGGCGATTTACTTGAGTCAAAATGAGAGTACCCTAAACATTTTTTTTAAGAAAAAAAGCACTGATTATATCTGTGCAGTGTTTCTCCTGTGGTGGAGATATAACTCAATTTTTACAGTCATTGGTAACCTTCTATAAAAAGGTAAACGGACCCCTGACCATTAGGCCCAGTCGTGGCCGACTCTGGGGTTGCGGCGCTCATCTCGCCTTATTGGCCAAGGGAGCCGGCATACAGCTTCTGGGTCATGTGGCCAGCATGACTAAGCTACTTCTGGCAAACCAGAACAGCGCACGGAAACGCTGTTTACCTTCCCGCCAGAGCAGTACCTATTTACCTACTTGCACTTTGATATGCTTTCGAACTGCTAGGTTGGCAGGAGCAGGGACCGAGCAATGGGAGCTCACCCCGTCTCAGGGATTCGAACCACCAACCCTCTGATCAGCAAGTCCTAGGCTCTGTGGTTTAACCCACAGCGCCACCCGCGTCCCTTAGAACCTTCTATAGTGTCCTCCAAAACAGGTGTAACTTGAGCAAAGGATTGCACTCTTAATCAACAAGTGAGTTTTGAAAGGCTTGCCTGGTGCTGCTTTATATGAATCGCACAATGCAGCTTGACCAGAGACTTGTTCCTACAATGAATTCAGATAGCAGGTGAGTGCAGCGATTCTATGAAGCTGTAGGGAGAGGAGAAATTGCACACAATAAATGACTATGGCACTTGCTGTATGTAGAGCAACCACTTAAGCATAATCAAAAAAGCAGAAATTGCTCCAAAATTGGACATGGATTCACATAAAATTTCCATGCAGATTTAGAAATAATCTCTATAAATTAAATAGAAACATATTTCATCTCACATAGTGGGGAAGACCATGATCAGATGGACTTGCTGGCACCCATCAATGAGCAACTTTGAGGCCCTTGTTATGGTTGCTTCTTCTGAAAGGGACTTGGACGAGGAAGCCTTCAAATGTCCTCTGAATAGCCCTTCTCCTGAAAGCAGGGCACAAGGCCATCCTGTCTCGATATTATTAACTGTTTGCGTTTGGGTGATATACCCACAGCAATAGATTGAGAAAGCTCCTGTGAATCAAAATAAACCTACTATGTAAGAGAGATACCATCCTTGCAAAGCAACTGTTCTTCAGCAGGATGAAAAAAAAAAAATCCTTTCTCACACACATGCAGGTGGGAGTCCGTAACATCTTGAAGGATGGGCAATTGAACACAGCAAGTGGGCAGAATCTTAAGGCTCCACTTCACTCTATTTGGGGGTGAAACCAATAATTCTGCTTATACTTTCAAGCAATTGCCATGAGAAGTAAGTGGGAAGGCAGCCTACTGCTTTATTAGGCACACTGAACAATAAAACAGATCTGAAGATTTGCGTGAAGAAAGGCATTCCTCCAAACTGAGGATCTGATTCTTTGCAATCAACACCATCTTGGCAATTTGGCCCCTTTTTGTGCCATTTAGTTCTGTTAATTCTGTATTTTTACTTTGTAAGAGAATTTGTTTTATTATGGTAGTGCCTTCCTCTCAGATGAGACACAGTGGGACGCGGGTGGCGCTGTGGGTAAAGGCCTCAGCGCCTAGGGCTTGCCGATTGAAAGGTCGGCGGTTCGAATCCCCACTGCGGGGTGCGCTCCCGTTGCTCGGTCCCAGCGCCTGCCAACCTAGCAGTTCGAAAGCACCTCCGGGTGCAAGTAGATAAATAGGGACCGCTCCGGCGGGAAGGTAAACGGCGTTCCGTGTGCTGCGCTGGCTCACCAGATGCGGCTTTGTCATGCTGGCCACGTGACCCGGAAGTGTCTCCGGACAGCGCTGGCCCCCGGCCTCTTGAGTGAGATGGGCGCACAACCCTAGAGTCTGTCAAGACTGGCCCATACGGGCAGGGGTACCTTTACCTTTACTTTTCCTCTCAGATGTTGTGTGCTAATCAAAGTCTTTTAATTAAGACATAGCAGTGGAGGTCCAGTATATTTTGCCGGATTCATATCCTGGCTCTTAAGCCTTCAAATTTAATTATGCAATAGAGATTTTAGGTTGAATCCAATGTTGCTGATACTCAGAGTAGACTCACTGAAATTAATGGACTTTGCTAACTGACATCTGTTAATTTAATTGCGCCTACTGTGGGGGTTAGATACAGTCCATTACCTTTGGGGACGGGGGAAATGTGTGGCTTTGTTGTTAAACAAGTGTGCATTCCCTCTAAAATCTAAATTCATGTGCAAATAAGCAGAAAAAAGATGTTTAAGGAGACCTCCATACATTATGATTACCAGTGTTACAGCCATGTTTTCTGTAGTAAACGCAGAATGCGTAGTTTTCATGCTTTCATTTACACACATCTTTAAAACTCAGTACGCATGTTTAGAAACCTGAATGGGCCAAGGTGCTTAGATGTTTATACAGAGGTATTTAAGGATGCATGTACGTGCAAGTATGGTGTCCACATATTCTGTGTTTTCTGCAGCGATGATATGTGGAGCTGCCCTTTGACAAAAGCGACATTGGCCATAACTCCCTCTATTGCCCTGAGAGCAGCACTTATCCCAGAGGAAACTGCTTTACAGCTTATTAGTCCATGTACCACATTATTTCCTACTCCAGAAGGCAGCAGCTGTTCAAGGGAATATGCAGCAATGTTTGCTGCCGTACGGACAGTGCAAACAGGCTGCTTTTGTAGTTTGTGTTCATTTCCAACAGGTGGCAGTCCCTCCCTGCAAAAGCAGAGGGCTGGCCCATCAACTTTTCTTTGCAAAATGCTGTCAAAACTCATTTGCGACTCATTCAAAGAAATGGCAAACTTTTCTAGATGTGTTCAGTAGACAAATAATGGTGTTTTCACCACTTGATTTGACAGGGAATTGATGTCTGGACAGCTATGCTCCTGTGGGTAGTTTTAAACACACAGGATCTGCTGAAAATGGTTTAAAAGGGAAAAAGTTAGACCATATGACATCTATCTATCTATCTATCTATCTATCTATCTATCATCTATCTATCTATCTATCTATCTATCTAGAATTTGGGATTCTGCAGCATGACATGCCACATTTCCATGTTGTGGGGCATTTTGAAATGTGATCCAATACGTAAGTTGCTATGGATCATGATTTATTAATAATGGCTAACAATGCATTCCTATGAATGTCTACCCAGAGGTGAGAACCAGGGCTGTGCTTGCCCCCCTGTGATTCAGAGTCCAATCTGGTGTTAGTGAATGGCTCCAGTCTGACCTGGGACAATTGCAGGCCAGCCCAAGCAATCAGAGTGGTGACTGAACCAAGCAAGCATGTATAGGGTTGCAGCCTAAAACCATCTCACCCCTTGCTTTTTCCTGTAAGACCAATTGCCGTCGTTAACAGCCGTCAACGGGTTTACCACACCTATCAGCCAATCACCCATTCCCACCACCCTTCTGAGTAATACCCCTCCCCACCCTCTCACTATATATATATATATGGGTCTGGTGACTTCTGTTTCAGTGTATCTGAAGAAGTGTGCATGCACACGAAAGCCCATACAAATAACAAACTTAGTTGTTCTCTAAGGAAATTTTTAAATTTTGTTTAGCCTAAAACCATTAGTCTTTTTTTCATTATTATCACATTGATTTAGCATCTATGTAGTAGTTGAGAACATAAAAAGAACCCTGACAGATTAGGCCATCTAGTCTTGAAAGCTGTTTCACAGAAGCTTCCTGGAAGCCCCTCAAGAAGACATGAAGGCAACAGCTCTGCCACACTGTTCTCATGCAGATTCTGCTATTCAGTAGCATATTGCTTCTGTATGTTGAAAGTGATTCAGATACACTCTTAGCAATACCTACAACAACTACCCCCAAGTTATAGAGTGTAGCTGAAGTTCAGCGACTTGGTTAAGGCCACCTAATGAGTTGATAACTAGCTGCAGGAGGGGCCACCCCTATATTTTATGGGTTGGGGCTGCTCTCCCAATGTTCCAAAAGCATGGAGATGAAGCAGGGAGCCGGTCGGAGTGCGGCTCCAGTGGCCAGCTCTTTCTCCTCCTGCCACAGAGGGGAAGGCAGGTCAAAGCAGCCTCCCACTGGTGGTGACACCAGGAGGAGGTGGAGCAGGAGCCACCAGCCATGCCACCGCCCCGCCCCAGCTCCTCCCAACGTCCTGACATCATGCACATAACGTTGGGATGCTACATGTGTGACGCCGGGATGTTGCAATATCATACAAACAACATTGCCCCCCCCACATCCCCCTCGCAAGCTGGCACCTTCGATCTGCAAGTGGGATGAGCAACAAAATATTGGCCTATATCTTCCCTTTTTAACAGAGTGATCCTCTTCAGAGTTCCACCCAGTTATTTGCTCTGAGCAGGGCGTTCAACTCCCATGCCCTGCCCCACTCAAATTCAATGGCTTTCAGAATGTGCAGTCCTCACTGGGCATTCACCTTTCCTTATTTTCTTAAAACATTTTTTCCCCCTAAGCAAGCAAATCTCAGGGTTCTCCTGAACATGCTGACACCTCCGTTGTGTTTCTCAACGGTCCCATTTTGTTTCTGTCAGCGCTCACCGCCTGAGTTTGCTTTTAGAGGAAGTGATCATGTGAAATGCTTTTAGAGCCTTTGTGCCGGTGATAATCACAATTTACTATAAATATAATCCTGGGTTGTCTAGCTGCTTGTGAGGAGGGGGGTTGGTTGGAGGGAATGCAGCTCAGGGGGAAAGGGTTTAAAAAACCCTTTTCCTCACATGCTGTGGTCTACATTATGCTCCTCCCTGTAGCTGTCATTTAAGGAATTAAAATTGTGCACATTAAACACTTACTTGCATTTAGCATCACATATAGAGTGTAGGGCTTTTTAATGATTTGTAACTTGCTCTGGTGCATCCAGATTCTCCCCCCCTCCTGCACCCCAAAAGGTAGTGAAAAGTTGTTTCCTTTTTGTTTTGTATGAAAAGCTCAGGCATAAATGACAAAGCTATTACCCACGCTCAGATATTTTTGTCACCTCTGTCCCCTGGCATTCTGGAAATGGAGAGAAACGTTTTGCTATTAATGCATTTCCAACTACATTTAGCATGAATAATAATGATCTCATTAAGGTTTGACAAATCTCTTTTTTACATGGGGTGCCTTGCATTTCCATAGATAAATTGAATGTTAGCCTTTGAGTAAGTACAAATTTGTAGATAATTAAAACTGCGATTAGCCAAAAAGAAGGTGAAAAATTAGGGTCAGAAGCAAACCATTTGGAGTCACACACCTTTGCCCTCGCGTTTCTGCTGGTCAAAATAAAGTCCTAGCTGGTTTAATGTGTTGGACTAACAGTTTTGAGATGCACGGCTGGGAGGCAGGGGAGTTTTCAGAGCATTTCTCTACAGAAGCAAGGGAAGGAAAACAATGATAAGAGGAAGGTAAAGAAATTACTGCCAGCTGCAATCTCAAATTATAAGATGCGTTTGTGAAGGGGTGTACCTCAGACCTCTGCCTATGTTACCCCTCTTCCTGTGCCAACACCTGACAGTCTCAGGTGCAGGAAGGAGAATATTTTACAAGAATACACAGACATTATAAGCAGTGCTATTTTTCTAGAAAAAGAGGTGCCAGAACTTACCATAAACACCTCCCTCGTATTCTTAGAATGGCAATGGAGCCTGTCTGGGAGGTGCCGGAACTGAGTTCTGGTGAGTTCTGCCTGAAAAAAAGCCCTGGTGATAAGAATGTATAGCCTTAAATAAACCTACATACTGTTATGAGCATGGGTGGGTGTGTCCGTCTGAATGGTACTCTGGGTCCATTCCAATTATTGGGATCCTGTATCTGTGGGGGTAGGACGTTGGAGAGCAAGCTTGTCATACCTGTTCCTTTGTCAAGTTAATGGTTTGGGCTGGATAGCTATGTACCATGCCTAACCAAAGAAGTTGTCACAGAACAAATGAGTGGTGCTTCCCCTTACCTAGCTGCTATGTGGGAGAACAATAGCCAGAGGTGTGGAGGGTATGTGCGTGTTGAAAAGCTGAATGCTTGAAGCTGCAGACAGAGAGACATGTTTTTGATCTGTACTGGGTCCAAAGTTGTGACTAATGGAGAAACAAGATCTTTTTCACGTTGCGTAAATAAAACCATATAGCCTAACAACACCACAGTCTCTGCTGACCTTCATTCCAAGGAAGCCAAACCCTGAGTAAATGCTGGAACCCCTTGAGTCTCTCACTGCTCAGAGATTAGAGTGGATGGGAAACAATATTATGCTTTCAAACAACTACATCTTTACAGCTTTCCATGAAAGGAAAGACAAATGTTACATTCTCACAAATCAACAAAAAGAGAGGTCAACATTTTCCACAAGATTCTTAAATTGCACCAAATTAGTTAGTTAGTTAATTAATTAATTGCACCCTTAATTAGTTACGCAGAGTTCTAGGCCTTCAAATTAAAACAAACAAACAAACAACAACAAATGGACCCACTTCTCAATAAATATTTTCCCTAATATATGCAATTTTGTGCACATTGCTTGGTTGGAGAACTACATTGCAAAATTTGGATAAGGGTTTATTTCGGAAGATGGCTGTGATGAAGTTCTCATGTTGTTTTGAAAAGAGCAAATTCGACAGATTCACCTTGAAATGTGAACTGAAATGTTGAACTTCTCCCCATCCCTAGTTGGGACAGTAGCCTGAGTCACACAACCACACTGATCTCTTCACTCTCTGCATTAGCCGCAGCATATCTTAACAGGCTGAGCTTATCTATGTGATTTGCTAGAGGCTCTCTGCAGTTATCAGCAGTTTAGGTGTAGATGGAATTATGCTTTGACATAAAAACAGTAAGGCGAGACACTTACTTTTCATGACTTGTCTGGAGTTCTAAAACATTGTAGTGTTTACGACAACGCATGTTTATGACTTATGAGGAGATGATAGTTAGGAACGGAAGACATTTCCTGGAGGTGATAAGAGTTTGCAATAATTCTACCACAGTCAGAGTTCCCTTCAGATAAAGTTCAGTTCTGTGAATTTACTTTTTTATTATTTGAAAATTGCTGTTGCAATTGATATAAATGCTTGGAGAACAAGAGGGGGATGTTATTAGAAACTTGTCCCTTGAGGCGTATCTTATAACACAGCGACAGAGCAAAAGAAGGGGGCAGGAAAAGGGAGGGACTCAGGCTAGAACAATGGAAGAAAGCAATAGCGTACAAACCATATAGGGCAGAAAAATGATTTTTGTTTGTAACCTACTCTGGAAAATCTAGTGTATCTTTAGTGCTATAAAATGAAATGAACTATCAGAGCTCAGCTGGTGTGCAGATTTTGGTCACAATCCCAAAGAAAGCTAGGACACAGCCATGGATTACTTGCCGAATGTATGGTCCCCCAATCTGCTTACTGAGATATTGTGAGCATGAGGTCAAGGGGTTGGGGTAATCAGTATTTGGGAGGGTTTACCCTTTGCACGCTGACGGTTCTTTTTGCAGCAAATGCCCCCAAGGGATTTCTAGCTGGAGGGCATTTGCAAAGTACAGTCAGGGTACACATAAGCTAAACAAGTTATAGTTTAGGGCCCCATTATCTTGGGCCCCACAAAAAAATTTAAAGGGAAAAAAAGACTGTACATTTCCAAAAATATAATATAAAAAATTTAAAATAAAACTTATATATAGCAACAGTGTTTTGTTGTATTTCACTATTCATATACTTCTTCTTAATTGTATTTCAGTTCAGCAATTACTTTGATAAAATACATATTTTGTTATGTGCAAATAGCTTTTGATACCTATTAGGTCCATAAATTACCATACAGCATATATTCAACAGCGACCATTTGTTGTTGACAAAGGACAGCTGGCCATATAAAGGGCCCCATTTCCTTCAGTGGGTTAGGGCCTCATCAAACCTAAATCTGGCCCTGGGTACAGTCAGTCAGCTAGGCAGGATTCAGCGACCATTCAGTGCAATTCTATACATTTCTACTCAAAAGCAAGTCTTAGTGTTTTAAATGGAGCTTACCCCCAGGTAATCATGTGTGTAGGATTGCAATTCTGTCCTGCAGATGCCACCTCCCATTATTTATTTGCTTCATAATATATGCTACTGCTCTTAGGCTACATAAATTTTACAAGTCAGATTGATTTAGGCCACCAAGTCTCTCTCTCTCTCCCTCTCTCTCTCCATAAAAATATGGATAAGAGGTTTGGTCTTTATTGTAAGTTTGTTCACAAAGGACAAATTAAGTCTTTCTACCAATTAAATAATTTATAATTGTTTACTCATTTTTTGTTGATCTTTTTGGTTTACTGGCTACAATCCAAACACTCAACAGAATTGTAGAGTTGGAAGGGATCACGAGGGTCATTTAGTTCAACCCCCTACAATGCAGGATTTTTTTTGCCTGATGTGAGGCTTGAAACCACAACCCTGAGATTAAGAGTCTCATGCTTTTATTGACTGAGCTATCCTGCCTTACTTCTGAGTAGTCATGTATAGGATTGCATTGCAGATGTAAATAAATGTGCATACCCAAAAAGCAAATAGATGTCTTTCTGAGATACTGAAGGAAGGGTGAGAAAACATGCAATTTAATAAATAAAAGTTACTACACATAGTTAGGGACACGGGTGGTGCTGTGGGTTAAACCACAGAGCCTAGGACTTGCCGATCAGAAGGTTGGTGGTTCAAATCCCTGCGACAGGGTGAGCTCCCGTTGCTCGGTCCCAGCTCCTGCCAACCTAGCAGTTCAAAAGCATGTCAAAGTGCAAGTAGATAAATAGGTACCACTGTGGGGGAAGGTAAACGGCGTTTCCGTGCACTGCTCTGGTTCTCCAGAAACGGCTTAGTCATGCTGGCCACATGACCCAGAAGCTGTATGCCGGCTCCCTCAGCCAATAAAGTGAGATGAGCGCTGCAACCCCAGAGTCAGCCACGACTGGACCTAATGGTCAGGGGTCCGTTTACCTTTACACATAGTTAGGAAAGGTTAGGACTTTTTCATTCCCTGTTGCAATAGCACAGGAAGACCAAAATAGTCTCAAAAATAAAAAATGTGACCTCAATTTTCAGTTCCACTGATTAAAATTTGCCTTCACTAATCAAGTGTATGAGGCCGTTAACACCACTTAGGGGTTTTGCAGGCCACCTGAAATCAGCCCAATTACATCAGTCACTTGATACAGAATTATTGGGACAGAAAGATGTTTCTCTTTTATAAAAAGCAAAAGCTACTCTCAGCTCAAACAATTTATTACTTGCTATGCACTTGCAACACACTTCAGGTTTTCAGTTTCTGGACATAAGTAGATATATGATGCCTTAGCTATATGGTGCCCTGGACAGAGTCTATCTCTAAGCTTCATCTGCAGCTCATTTACGGTGCCAATTACCCTGGCATTATACCTCACTTATATGGCTATGCTTATATGGTCAAGAGGTGAGAGAGGGGTCAAAATGAGTTCATCGTGTTCATATTTCACACAGCAATTTGGGGCTTTTTGAGACAGATATTTAGCAGAATCTGTACCAAATTTCCCAGCAACCACTGAATCTATTGAAAGTGGCTTGCTGCCATTACCCTTATTGCCATGCTTCAGCAGTCAGCAGCACACCCATTTTAGCTGACCCTCCAAGTGTCCCAATTTTTCCCTGATTTAGAGAAGCCATCCCAGTTTCTGATTTGATCCCAGAATGCCCCCCCACTTCCTATTTTAATTGGAGAAATATTGGAGGGTGTGGGGAGTTATCCAACTCCCGGATCGACTGAAGTCAATCCTGTATAGGGAAGTTTTAAAAATGTTTTATTATGTTTTTATATATGTTGGAAGCAGTAAGATGTGTTTTTGTACTGTTTTGGGGGGACAGGAGGTGGGCAGGTGTGGAGGACTCCCTGGTCCTGAGTGGGGTAACTGTGGCCCGAAGGACCAGGTGTGCAGCCTGGGAGTCATTTTGGACACACAGCTGTCCATGGAGGCGCAGGTTAATTCTGTGGCCAGGGCAGCTGTTTACCAGCTCCATCTGCTATGCAGGCTAAGACCCTACCTGCCCACGGACTATCTCGCCAGAGTGGTGCATGCTCTAGTTATCTCCCGCTTGGACTACTGCAATGCGCTCTACGTGGGGCTACCTTTGAAGGTGACCCGGAAACTTCAACTAATCCAGAATGCGGCAGCTAGACTGGTGACTGGTAGTGGCCACCAAGACCCCATAACACCGGTCTTGAAGGATCTACATTGGCTCCCAGTATGTTTCCAAGCAGAATTCAAAGTTTTGCTGCTGACTTTTAAAGCCCTAAATGGCCTCGGTCCAGTATACCTGAAGGAGCGTCTCCACCCCATTGTTCTGCCCGGACACTAAGGTCCAGTGCTGAGGGCCTTCTGGCAGTTCCCTCGCTGCGAGAAGCCAAGTTACAGGGAACCAGGCAGAGGGCCTTCTCAGTAGTGGCTGTGGAATGCCCTCCCACTAGTTGTCAAAGAGAACAACTACCAGACTTTTAGAAGACAGCTGAAGGCAGCTCTGTTTAGGGAAGCTTTTAATGTTTAACAGACCACTCTCAGACATTGTGCTTTTTATTTCAGTTTTTGCATTGCAAGGAATGGCAATGCCCCCCCCAAGAAGCACATAAGAGCATAAGTCTAGATCCCTTCAGACCCTGATCCTAAACACATCAGCCCTAATCACAGCCAACATATGTGACTAGGGATGCCACCTTGTTAAACTCAACTGAATCCAATTTTCTTCCAAGCACAGATGCATTCTCAAATATCTTAGCAGGAAAGATGTTTTGTCCAGCTCTCTGGAACTTGCTTCCAGGTAAGCATGCTTAAGGCTGGGATGTAAGTTTCATTTTGCTCACTGGTTACGTAATGTATCCAGAGATGGGGGCCAGTGATTCATTCACTTGTTGCAAAGTGCACTTTTATAAATATTTCAGCAACTGTCTTTCCTGCTTCGATCAGATCTATAAATTCTACCTGAGCACAGCTGGATTATGAAAGAGGAGCTTGAAAGCTGCAGATATTCTTAGTACTGCAATATTTCCAGTCCCCTCACCTTCCGCACATCGCTTTGCAAAAGCAGCAGCTGCGCCATCTGCCACCAAAATTATTTTGGTCCTCTCTATTTTGCGGATAAATTTTGTAAAGTGTATTGCTTATACACACACTTAATTGAACAAATGTGAAACCTATCCAGGAAAAAAGGGAAAGAAAAGCTTTTCAAGTGACAAGCAGTGTTCAATTTCCATTCAAATGGGTACTCTGGGGCTTTAAAATATGTGTGAATTCATCAAACACAGGCAGATAGACTATCTGTAGCAGATGGTGTATTTCTGCAAAAGAAGAAAAAAGTTAAGTGGCTTTTACTATCAATCTCCCCCCCCCCCCATTTTTTTGGCAAAGGGCTGACATAACAAAGATGTGTGCATTACTGACATGCTCTTTAATAATTCTACTGCCTTATGTTTTCCCTCAAGAATATGGTTAACTGAGTAGGAAAGTCTATTCAGAAGGTTTGTTTTTGAAAAATGTTTAACCATAACAAGCAGTTCTGAAAATCGGTGACAATCTGCTTCAAAAGCACCCTCAATTGGTAGGAAACATTATAATTCCCCCCCCCCTGTTCATAAGATTCTACCATATTTTGCAAGTAGTTAATGATAATAATAATGATAACAACAACAATAATAATACTCCAATCCTTCACTGAATGGTCCCAGGAGGGTTACAAAAATTAAAACCACAGAACCAGCAAGTAACAAAATGAGAAGTGGGATCCTGCAAAGGCGTTAGAGATGGAGAATAAATTTGATTTGGCTCCCATTTAAAGGTGAACTCACCAAAGCCAGTGTGGTGTAGTGGTTAAGAGCGGTGGACTTGTAATCTGGTGAACCGGGTTTGCTTCCCCGCTCCTCCACATGCAGCTGCTGGGTGACCTTGGACTAGTCACACTTCTCTGAAGTCTCTCAGCCCCACTCACCTCACAGAGTGTTTGTTGTGGGGGAGGAAGGGAAAGGAGAATGTTAGCTGCTTTGAGACTCCCTCGGGTAGTGATAAAGCGGGATATCAAATCCAAACTACTATTACTACTACTACTACAAAGCCGCATGTTGCGAAACAATACGCGAACTGAAACCCAGCCATTGTTTGAAATTTGCTCTTCAAATTTTGCAGCATAGGTTGTATATTTGCCAAAACTGCACACAGAAATGTGATTACTAGGAGAACTTCACACTAAAAGGCTGGCAGATTTTCTTCAGGATTATTATTAATTTTTGCTGCAGAAATGCAGGGAACTGAATTTACAGTTGGAGAGAGATGCCACATTTAGTGTGCTTTTCCCACTTACAGTTCTATTATCTTAAAGGCTTATCTTTAATTTTTGAAAATTTGTCATTATAAAATGTAATCTGCCCCACTCCAAACCAGTGCTTCTTTGAAGAATTAGAAAAGCCCTCCCTCCTACACACACTGTAAAAATTGCAATGTTAACAGAACTATAGCAGAATCCACAGGCTTTTCTCCATTAATCAAATTCATGCTCAGTACTTCTTACTCTAAAAGTAATAAGCAGATATTGACTGGCATTGAACTCAGCATCACGATTTATCGACTGGAGAGGTAACTATTGGCTAAATTAAAGTCAGGGTCAGCACATGTCTCTAAGGTACTTTAGATCTAATACAGAATGAAGAATAGGTCAATAGTATTACATATTTCTATTATTTTTAAAGGTTCTACATTAGCTGTATGACTTTGCAGTGAGGCATCGTGTTCTTGAAGCCCGTGGGACGTCTTCCTGTAAGTGTAGGTGCTGATTGGGTGAAATTAGGAAAAGTTCACATTGCTTGAGCACTAGTTGTGATTCACCAAGTTGCAATGTAGCCCCTGCAAGACATGCTGCCTAATAATAATAATAATAATAATAACAATAACAACAACAACTACTACAATAACAACCTTGACAGATTAGATAACTGGGCCAAAACAAACAAGATGAATTATAACAGGGAGAAATGTAAAGTATTGCACTTGGGGGGAAAAAATGAGAGGCACAAATACAAGATGGGTGACACCTGGCTTGAGAGCAGTACATGTGAAAAGGATCTAGGAGTCTTGGTTGACCACAAACTTGACATGAGCCAACAGCGTGACGCAGCAGCTAAAAAAGCCAATGCAATTCTGGGCTGCATCAATAGGAGTATAGCATCTAGATCAAGGGAAGTAATAGTGCCACTGTATTCTGCTCTGGTCAGACCTCACCTGGAGTACTGTGTCCAGTTCTGGGCACCACAGTTCAAGAAGGACACTGACAAACTGGAACATGTCCAGAGCAGGGCAACCAAAATGGTCAAAGGCCTGGAAACGATGCCTTATGAGGAACGGCTAAGGGAGCTGGGCATGTTTAGCCTGGAGAAGAGGAGGTTAAGGGGTGATATGATAGCCATGTTCAAATATATAAAAGGATGTCACATAGAGGAGGGAGAGAGGTTGTTTTCTGCTGCTCCAGAGAAGCGGACATGGAGCAATGGATCCAAACTACAAGAAAGAAGATTCCACCTAAACATTAGGAAGAACTTCCTGACAGTAAGAGCTGTTCGACAGTGGAATTTGCTGCCAAGGAGTGTGGTGGAGTCTCCTTCTTTGGAGGTCTTTAAGCAGAGGCTTGACAACCATATGTCAGGAGTGCTCTGATGGTGTTTCCTGCTTGGCAGGGGGTTGGACTCGATGGCCCTTGTGGTCTCTTCCGAACTCTATGATTCTATGATTCTTCAATGATTCTATAATAATAATAATAATAATAATAATAATAATAATAATAATAATATATTTACACCCCGCCCATCTGGCTGGGTTTCCCTAGCTACTCTTTTAATGCTTTTAATGTTTGATGTATTAGAGGATTTTAATATTTTTTTGGAAGCCGCCCAGAGTGGCTGGGGAAGCCCAGCCAGATGGGCGGGGTATAAATAATAAATTATTATATATTATTATTATTACTCTGGGCAGCTCCCAATGGAACATTAGAAACACTATAAAACATCAAACATTAAAAGCTTCCCTAAACAGGGCTGCCTTCAGATGTCTTCTAAAAGTCAGAGAGTTGTTTATTTCCTTGACATCTGATGGGAGGGTGTTTCACAGGGAGGGCGCCACTACTGAGAAGGCCCTCTGCTTGCTTTCCTGTAACTTCACTTCTCACAGTGAGGGAACCGCCAGAAGGCCTTCAGAGCTGGACCTCCTAGCTGAACAATGGGGGGGGGGAGCTCCTTCAGTTACACTGGCCCGAGGCCATTTAGCACTTTAAAGGTCAGCACCAACACTTTGAATTGTACTCGGAAACGTACTGGGAGCCAATGCAGATCTCTCAGAACTGGTGTTATGTGGTCCCGGCGGCCACTCCCAGTCACCAGTCTAGCTGACGCATTCTGGATTAATTACAGTTTCTGGGTCACCTTCAAAGGTAGCCCGACGTAGAGCGCATTGCAGTAGTCCAAGTGGGAGATAACTAGAGCATGCACCACTCTGGTGAGACAGTCTGTGGGCAGGTAGGGTCTTAGCCTGCGTACCAGGTGGAGCTGGTAGACAGCCGCCCTGGACACAGAATTAACTTGCGCCTCCATGGACAGCTGTGAGTCCAAAATGACTCCCAGGCTGCGCACCTGGTCCTTCAGGGGCACTGTTACCCCATTCAGGACCAGGAATCCCCCTTACCCGCCCAGCCCCTGTCCACCCAAAACAGTACTTCTATCTTGTCAGGATTCAACCTCACTCTACAACCCTAACAAGTGGACACTCATGGTAAAGGCCCATTTATCCAGCTGGGAAAGCCCGTTGGGTCAAAAACTGTCAAAAACTTCAACTGTTTCCAGAAAGTGCAGATAGCGGGAGCTTGCTGTATCTCAATGGGAATACAATTCTATAGAACAGGGCAAGCATACAGACCTCAGCAATTTACTGAATGTTTCAGGGATAAGCTGGTATGGAAATGTACATGGATTATATGTTAGCACCAACACCTTGGTAGTAAATTGGCACCCATTGTGAACCCTGCAAGTTAGGAGATATATGCTGGTGGTAGTTCAGCCCCACAAGCAACCTAGCTGCCATGTTCTGTACCAACTGCAACCTCCAGACCAATCCCATTGCAATAATTGAAGAACACACTATGTGAAAAGTCATTCTTTTTGTTTGCCTTGAAGCGCCCACTATTCAGATTCGGTGGATGGCCCTAGTTTATCAAGACCATAGCGCCATAAAGAAAATGCTGATGCACCTAGACAGCTTCCTGAACACTAAATTGTTCTGTGAGATTTGGGCAAACAAGCCAAGACACATTTTACAAGGCAGGAGTTAAGCAGCCCCTGAAACCACTGAGTAGTTCTAAAGGGAAAAGCTCATTGAGGGGCAAAATGCTGTTTTCAGCTCCAGCTTTTAGACTACATTTTAAAAATTAATCTCCTAAACTGTCACGAAAATTCACATTTTAATGGAGTTCAGCAACATCCAATACACTCATGTACATTTACCTTTCCCTGTCAAAACATTATCACAAAGCTTATGATTCTTTTCCTTTTAGAGTACAATGATAACACAACGTACGTAGTCCACTGTGAGGAAGCCAAAGTGTTCTAGGAGCTCAATATTTCAGCGTAAAGTGTCCATTTGTCTCTGGAGCTCCTTGTTAGAAATTTGTTTTTGCTCTTAGCACTAAATGAATGTTCAATTTCCAGGCATATAGTGATGGTGCTAAAAACATTACAACCAGGATGACTGTAAATCTTCTTGCAATGTAGTGGACTAACAAATCTCCACAGTGCTCCACATAAATCGACTTCTAGCCTGTGGCACCTATGAATTTCATTTTAGAGATGTGCATTTCAGGCTGGAGTGGGGGCTCCTCTAGATGGGGATGGAACTCTTGTGGGGAGGGGGCAACTTTGCAAATAATAATAATAATAATAATAATTTATTATTTGTACCCGCCCATCTGGCTGGGCTTCCCCAGCCACTCTGGGCGGCTTCCAAAAATATATATATTAAAATACTGTAATACATCAAACATTAAAAGCTTCCCTAAATAGGGCTGCCTTCAGATGTCTTCTAAAAGTCTGGTAGTTGTGGTTCTCCTTGACATCTGGTGGGAGGGTGTTCCACAGGGAGGCCGCCACTACCAAGAAGGCCCTCTGCCTGGTTCCCTGTAACTTGGCTTCTCGCAGTGAGGGAACCGCCAGAAGGCCCTCGGCGCTGGACCTCAGTGTATGGGTAGAACGATGGGGGTGGAGACGCTCCTTCAGGTATACAGGACCGAGGCCGTTTAGGGCTTTAAAGGTCAGCACCAATACTTTGAATTGTGCTTGGAAACATAGTAGTAGGTCTATAATGAGTCAAGGCACTTTCTGGATTTGTGTGTGTGTGCATGGCTTCACTCTGGTGACTGAATTGGAGAAGTAGGAAAGCCAGATAGAAAAGGTAGAGATGAACCTGCAACTCTGCATCCATATACCGGAGTGTAAGCATTACTGAACTCATTGGAATTTGGGGTAGACACACCTAGAACTGCACTGGAAACGGCACTGTGAGAATGTATAAGTAGGAACCAAGGTGTTATCCTGTGTCCTTCTCAACAGATGTACAGGTATGCACATGTACCCAGGCAACACATTTATTGTCAGGTCTTGAGCTAGAAGACATGGGGCTGCAGATCTAAACCATGTAGAGAAAACCCAAGTGTGCATGCCATTAGGGTTTGAGTTTCCTGCCATGAATGAATGCAAACAGAGTACCACATGCAGATATCTGCTTAACTTTAAATTATACTACAGGGTGCTAACATGTCTAACCATACTTGCACTGCTTTTAGGCATGCAGCTTCCTCCTTTGGGGAACTAAAAGGACTGAATGAGGAATCACCTGGTGTGACTTAATTAATTTAGAGCAGGGGTCAGCAACCTTTTTCAGCTGTGGGCCAGTCTACCGTCCCTCAGACCATGTGGTGGGCCGGACTATATTTTGAAAAAAATAATGAACCAATTCCTATGCCCCACAAATAACCTAGATATGCATTTTAAATAAAAGGACACATTCTACTCATGTAAAAACACGCTGATTCCTGGACCGTCTGCAGGCTGGCTTGAGAAGGCGATTGGGCTGCGTCTGGCCCACAGGCCTTAGGTTGCCTACCCCTGGTTTAGAGGTTAGGTGGATGGAGAAAGTTATTTGCATGTTCTGGAGCTTCCATGTTGGGACACGTACCTGTTGTGAGTAACTCACTGTGGTCAGCAAATGCAAACTTGCGGTTTCTTGCTCTGTGTGCTTGATACAGGAAATACTGTGTGGCATCGGGGGGGGGGGGGGAGAACTTGTTGGAGAAGCAAGAATAGGCACAGGGGACATATATTCTGACTGTGTATATTCTGGGAAGAGTGTTTATGACACAAGCTTGATGTATGCCTATCAACCTTGTACAAGTTGTGACCTGCCAAGCTGATTAGAATCCTTCTTCCATGAATGGCAGCCCACCACGAGCCTAGGACTATGAAACAGAGAGTTGTCAACTTCTCAACTGACCATAACATGTAGATGGAAGATTTCATTTGGTTTGGTGGGTCACATCAGCCCTGGTCAGCATAGCCAGTGGTCAAGAATTATGGGAATTATGGGAATCCAAAACACCAGGAGGGCTTCAGGTTGGGGAAGTCTCTTCTTCAGCTTGAATAAAAGGATTAGTTTCTGTAGGAGGCTAAGGTAATTCCTGAGTCGGGCACAAAAGGCTACTGAGCAACCCATGACAAAAGACCCCAAAGAAATATAGATGGAAGGCAGATGTTGGCCTCTGCTCCTATACAAACAAGGGAGTCCCATGACACAAGATACACTTGATGCTCCATTTGCACGAAAGCGAAAGTTTGCCTTTTCATTTTCATCTAGGAATTTCTTTATTATTCTACTGTTCACATAGACTTTGTTTTATTCCTTTGCCTTCCCTCCCATTTCCCCCCTCAATTGAACACAAGTACAATACCGTATGCTTCAGTAACTGGGATGATACCAAACTCCAGCAAGACTGTCTGATCCATAAATAAAACTGACACATGTCTAAATACCAGCTTGCATCTTCTTTCAGGGACAATAATTGACACGACTAAGCAGCCTGTGACTGCGTTTGCTGGCTATGATTTTTTGACAGAGGAAGCCTTGTTTGCGTAAATCCTTTGGATACAGATGGGAGTGTGATTACAGCCCTGACAAAAGGAGAGGCTGAATACAAATTTGGGAGGGACAGAAAGTGTTTAATATCTTTTTATTGTTTTCATCAGAATTCCAAATCTCTTTCAGACAGATGGCTCTGATCTTTATATCCATGTACAAAAGGAATAGAAGAAGGGATGCAAAAAGGACCCTTTGACTGAGGAACTGATTTTGTTATCACATTACAAGTGACGGTCCATTTGGAATTCTATTCAGTCGTGATGACCAGACCTGGGTTTTTGTTAGAGGCCTTGCGTGGTTGGAATAGAACTGCACTCTCTCTCTCTCTCTCTCTCTCTCTCTCTCCCTGCAGGCACATGAGCATCATCCAATGCTGGGACAGGGATAGTATGTGAAAATGAAATCAAAAGTTAAGGCAAGGTGGGAATTTGCGAGAATAACCGTGCCTTTGAATGAATGTGAGCCTGATATTTTTGTAAGCTTAAAATACTTACAACGCTATTTTTCAGTGTCGGATTTTGCTCATGAAACAATCTGGAAATCCGCCACCAGCCCAGTGACCAAATGGTGAATAAAAGGGTGTTTATTTTGCAGCAAAACCACTCATCAAGATGGGTCTTAGTATTGAGTTTCTCGTTGAGATCAAGAATAAATTGAAAGAGCTGCTTATTACCTTTCAAGTAAGTGGGTGAACAAAGCATGGCAAATCCACACTCAGATGTGGAAGCACCCCTGGCCCTAGCTTTTCTCTCTGGCACATGTCTGCATGGTCTAGCAGGGGTTGCTGCCTTTTTAAATGCTCTATTTAATATTTTTTATTGTTTTCATCAGAATTCCAAAACTCTTAAATTGTTGGACCTTAGCACAAATTATTAGCACAAATTATTATTGACTGAAATGTTTTGTGATTGCTGGTGGAAATGTCATCAGCCCAATGAGAGAAGGGTATCCACTGCCCCCTAAAATGCCAAGGCATTCTGGATGTGGAGAATGCTTGCACAAAAGCCGTAGCTTGCCATGGCAGAGAAAGGCTTTCAAACACAGGGAATAAAGAAAGGGGAAGAGGAGGAACAGACAGACCTTCAAACAGAAGGTGTCTTAAGGTGGAGGACTATCTTCTTTAAAGTAGGACACATGGTCACCCTATCTCATAAAAGTAAACAGCTTGAACTTTGCAGCTTAATAGCTTGCTTTGGGAACCTCTCCCCAGGGCTGAGTGCTCAAACGTGTAGTTCGTAGCTCTGAATAGTGTTTGGCTCCTATAGCAGAATCTCACAAAAAGTGGTATTGGGACAGTGTTGCCTCAAGCCACTTTGGCCCAGTTAAAAACTGAGCAATTTCTTCTAGTTCTGAAATGGCTGACATTGTTTGAAGCAGAAGGATGGCAAATCAAGGTATGGATGCAGTGCTGACACAAAGGAAACCTGCTCATCCTTACTCATTTGTTACAACTGGCAGAAAGGTAGCAACATGCCAGCATCAGGAAAATAAGCATTTGGGTACGCTCCAAATATGCAATTTTGAATGCACAGATTTTTTGTCCACAGAACATTCTTCATGACCTTTCCCAAAAATTCAGATATCCATCTTTCTTAATACTAGCATAGAAAGGCGAATTGTCATTAAACTGCATTGTAAAGAAAATCCACTCTAAATTGTATTGTCAGTTTATGTTTCTGTCAATACTTAATGCATCTGAAGTGGGTGCTTTAGTTTAGGTCATCAGTTTCAACGGTCTGAAAGAAATTGCTGTAAGTCTGCGTTTCCCATCAATAATCTAGAGTTTGTAGGAAAACCTCTTACTGTCACATAGGGAACGAGTTTTCCATCCTGAAAGCAGACATGCTATCTCAGGCAAGTGACACAGTAACTGAAATACTATGGATAAGACCCCTCCAAACGGGATCATTTTGTTGTGCTCAGTCAATCTATATAGACTTTTTGTTTGCAATAAACAGGTTTCATGGTCATTTATTGTATACTATTTTGTTGTTTTATACTATTACAGTAAGCCATTTTGAGGCTAGTTACAGTGTGAGATAATAAGTGCATATGTGTAATCATTTGATTGTGGTAATGTGTGTTGAGTTGCTAATTTGTATAATAACCACAATGGCTGGTTTATCAATTGTGAACATTTCTCAGTCAATATAATAATCTTCATTGGGGAATGTTCATATCTTATTGCATTTTGTTCATTCTCCAGGCATTTTCCACATTCTCCAGTACGTCTTGGGGAATGTACACAATGACATTTTGGACATTTTCCAGAAAGTATTCACATTTTCCAGTAAAGAGGTATACTGTCCAAAAAACAGGCCCTTTGTTTCTGATTCTACTTAAGAGCTGGCAAGCCGTTGCCCACTGAATACATGCAGCCCACTGTCTAATTGTCTGTGACTTAGGGTGTTCCCTCCTGATGATCCAGCAGTGAGGAAAAAAGGGTGTGGCTGTTCATCTGTTCCCTTTTGGAACAGCTGATCAGCATTGCTTCTTTGTAGTTGTGGCTTACTTGCCCAACACCTGATGTAATATGGAGAGGGGCAGGGATCCATGACTTGGGGACAATGCCTTCACAGGTCTCCTATGAGTCAAAGGCTTCCCAAGCATTACATATACTCATTCATTCATTCATTTATTTATCCATTCACACACTGCACAAACTTTGTGTATTCACAGTGTGTGTGGTTTGTGTGTGTTTGAATAGATACAATCACTCCACACGTTTTTTTCAGCCTGCATCGCTTTCCATCAGTCACACACATGCTATTTGGGTATGTATGTATGCATCCATGGATGGGTGGTGTTTATGAATTGAGCTCCACTGTAAATGAAGACGTAACTTGATATGCAGCTCTTACCTTTTCAAGGTTCAACCTTCCCTCATGTTGTTGATCTTCTGGGAACAGCTGAACAATGCAGGAAAGGAGGCTGATGCCACATGCCCTTAATTGTAATGTGCAGTTGCTCAGCAGGAGGGGAAACAAAATGACATAAAATTAGACAATGGGTGGCCTGCAGGCAATGGGCTGCCCACCATCTCTGAACTAGACACTAGAGATAGAAATAAAGGGCATAACATTTCTAAATAAATAAATACATGGGGGTACAAAGATGACTGAGCTCTGGACTTTTTTTAATTAAAAAAAAATGGCCTTGCTTTGCCAGTCTTGTTTAGGAAACAGGTTGCATATGGCATCAAGGAAAAGCCCTACAAAGCTGTTTTATGTTTGTTATGGCTGGGAGGAAGGGAAGAGAGGAGGGTCATTTGCTGCTTGGTGTATTGTGTTATATGGTAGAATTTATCTTGCCAGTCGTAACCTGCAAAGCATCCCAGTGGCAGAGTGAGTTGTTTTTCTACCTCAGCTCTTTTTATTGCTCCAATTGCCAGTCTTGCTACCTAAGGAAGCAAAGAGAAGACCGAGGGAGAGCGAAGAGCTCTTTATACTACAAGCATAGCTCATTTGTATTGTTATGCATCCCGGATTTTAAAAACCTAGAGAAAAAGCTGCGTCATTGCTGGTTGGCTGCCCGGCTCGCAACAAACCTGTCATCTCTCTGTTTGATAGTCTAAGCAATCTCATTTATCTCAGTAGCGCTGCCTTCTGTGTCCTGGCTGGAGGAAAGGTGCCATAACAATAACAATAAAAAGTGTGTTAGAGGAGCTTGGTGGAACTTCCCACTGTGAAGGCACTGGAAGCATATTGATGGATTGAAATGGAATTCAGCCCATTTGGAACTTTGTTTCCTTGTGTGCATTTTGGATTACAGTGTCAGGAGCATATTTTTTCTTGCGGTCTGGGCAATTGTTTCTTGTCTCATTTATAGCTGTGGCTGTAATTACTAAATAGGGGCAGAATGTAAAAATGCACGTCTTATGAAACATGAAGAGGTCTATTGTTGCAAAAATACTTATATTAAAAGGTCATAGGGAAAACCGAGACATATCTATGGAGCAGTTGGGATGCTCAGGGAGGTTGTGTGACTCTGGTCACCAGCTTTTCCAGCCTCCCAAGGAAGTCTATGCATTTGCCTGATGGACTGTCCATCCTTGTGGAGCAGATCTGGAAGTACGGAGATAGGGGAAGCAAAAACCTCTGCATGGGTCAAGCCTTGCGGACTTGTTATTTTTCCATTCAGGAAGAGCTGCAGGCACCTCTCCAACAACATTGCATGGTGCTTAAAGAAAGGCATGATGGGAGACTTTAAAAAATAATACTTGACTTATTGCTCCTTTAAAGTGTAAGGTTAAGCTGTTCCCTCACTCCAAAACTCCATGTAGTCCACTATGCTGCTCTCACAGTGGCCAACCAGATTCCTATGAGATGTCCCAAAGCTACTGAGTGCAACAGCCCTGTTCCCACTTGTGATTCCCAGGAACTCCACAACAGTGGAGGTAGAGCATAGCCTTTGTGGCCAGTGACCATCAATAGCTTAATCCTCCATTACTCTGTCTCATCTTCTCATAAAGCCATCCAAGTTGGTGGCTGTTATTACATCTTGTGGGAGCTAATTCCATAAGTTAATGAAGCACTGTGTGAAATAGTAGTTTCTTTTGTCTGTCCTAATCTTTTTACAATCAGCTTCCTTGGGTGACCTCAGGTGCTAGTATTATGAGAAGTATTAGACAAATGAGGGAACAGCATCTCTGTATCCACTTTTTCCACACCGGCACTGACTAGTAAAGAAACCGAAAAGTACAGAATAGAAAATGCCTCAAACTATCTTTTATTTAGCTTTCACCAAGGCCTGAGAAGAGCAGCTCTTTGGTAATGAAGTACAGTGGTACCTCGGGTTACAGACGCTTCAGGTTACAGACAACTCCGCTAACCCAGAAATAGTACCTTGGGTTAAGAAATTTGCTTCAGGATGAGAACAGAAATCGTGCTCTGGGGGCGCAGTGGCAGCAGGAGGCCCCATTAGCTAAAGTGGTGCTTCAGGTTAAGAACAGTTTCAGGGTAAGAACAGACCTCCAGAATGAATTAAGTTCTTAACCCGAGGTACCACTGTAAAGTCTTACGCTTAAAAAAAAACCCGGACTTGAACACACAGTGGCCCAGTTTATTAGACTGATATTAACATCTTGCCTGCACACTTCCCTCTCCTCTTCTCTCTTGCATGCTGTAAAACAAACCTTTGGGGTTTGTAAAGCCACAGTTTCCCATTACATCTGAATTGGGGAATAGCTGCTTAATCCTGGTCTACAAACCAGGACCAAACTGTGGTTTGATATCCTAGTTCAGGCTTCCTCAAACTCGGCCCTCCAGATGTGTTTGGCCTACAACTCCCATGATCCCTAGCCATGATGGGAGCTGTAGTCCCAAAACATCTGGAGGGCCGAGTTTGAGGAAGCCTGTCCTAGATTGTAGTAGCAGATCAAGACACAGTTTTCCTTTTGAGATGTAACACTAAATTGTGGTTTAACAAATCTCAGAGGATTTCCAGCATGGCTCTCAGGAGAAGTGTGGCAAGAATAGTGGAAGTAAACAGCTGGCTTCGCAAATGGTGTAAACAGGAACGGTTTGGATTCTTAGATCACGGACTGCAGTTTCTTGAAGATGGACTTCTGGCAAGCGATGGGCTGCACCTCACAACGGTTGGGAGGAATGTTTTTGCCAAAAAACTCAGAAACCTCATCAGGAGGGCTTTAAACTGACTAATGTGGGGGAGGGAGACAGTGCTCCTGAAGGTAGGAGTCTATCAATTGATGAAGATGATCATCCAAATGTCATAGACCAAATGGAGCAAACAGCAAGCAGACCTAGTGGTGGGAGGAAAAAATCCTTAAATAAGAGACATGGGGGAATGACTAATGGACTTCAATGTCTGTACACTAATGCACAAAGCATGGGAAATAAACAAGATGAGCTTGAGCTCTTGGTACAGCAAACTAAATATGACATAATAGGCATCACTGAAACCTGGTGGGATAAGTCCCACGATTGGAATGTAAAAATGGAGGGATACAATCTATTTCAGAGAAACAGACCAGACAAGAAAGGAGGAGGAGTGGCGTTATATGTCAGGGATGTGTACACCTGTGAAGAGATCCAAGATTTAGAACCTCAAAGCCAAAGTGAGAGCATTTGGGTCAAAATTAAGGGAGAGAAGAATAACAGTGACCTCATTGTGGGAGTTTACTATAGATCCCCAAGCCAAACGGAGGACATAGATGATGCCTTCCTGGAACAGATGGCCAAGCATGCAAAAGGAAGGGAGATAGTAGTAATGGGGGACTTCAATTACCCAGATATTTGTTGGATGTCAAACTCAGCCAAGAGCATAAGGTCAAACAGATTCCTCACTGGCCTTGCAGACAACTTCATTGTCCAGAAAGTGGGAGAAGCAACAAGAGGAACAGCCATTTTAGATCTGGTCCTAACCAATGTCGATGACCTGGTTAATGGGGTAGAAGTGGAAGGATCATTAGGCGCAAGTGATCATGCTCTTCTGAAGTTTACTATACAACGGAAAGGAGCAGCCAAGCACACTAGGACTCAATTTCTTGACTTTAAGAAAGCCGACTTCATAAAACTTAGGGAAGTGCTGGGTGAGATCCCATGGACAGTAATACTAAAAGGAAAGGGAGTTCATGATGGCTGGGAGTTTGTTAAGAGGGAGATAGTAAAAGCACAACTTCAGGCAATACCAATGAGACGGAAACATGGAAGGTGCCTAAAGAAGCCAGGGTGGCTATCTAAAGAACTTTTAACTGAGTTAAGATTAAAAAAGGATGTGTACAAAAAATGGAAAAGGGGGGAAACCACCAAAGAGGAATTCAAACAAATAGCCAGCAACTGTAGACACAAAGTCAGAAAAGCTAAAGCACAGAATGAACTCAGGCTTGCTAGAGAGGTTAAAAGCAACAAAAAAGGCTTTTATGGGTATGTTCGTAGCAAAAGGAAGAACAAAGAAACAGTGGGGTCACTCAGAGGAGAAGATGGTGAAATGCAAACAGGGGACACAGAAAGGGCTGAACTCCTCAATGCCTTCTTTGCCTCAGTCTTCTCCGATAAAGAAAACAATGCCCGACCTGAAGAATTTGGAGCAAATGATTCAGTAGAGAAAACACAGCCCAGAATAACTAAGGAGATAGTACAAGAATACTTGGCTAGTTTAGATGTATTCAAGTCTCCAGGGCCAGATGAACTGCATCCAAGAGTATTAAAAGAACTGGCAGATGTGATCTCAGAACCACTGGCAATCATCTTTGAGAATTCCTGGAGAACAGGCGAAGTCCCAGCAGACTGGAGGAGGGCAAATGTTGTCCCTATTTTCAAAAAGGGGAAAAGAGAGGACCCAAATAATTACCGCCCAGTCAGTCTGACATCAATACCAGGGAAGATTCTGGAGCAGATCATTAAGCAAACAATCTGTGAGCACCTAGAAAGGAATGCTGTGATCACCAATAGTCAGCATGGATTTCTGAAAAATAAGTCATGTCAGACGAACCTGATCTCATTTTTTGACAGAATTACAAGCCTGGTAGATGAAGGGAACGCAGTGGATGTAGCCTACCTTGATTTCAGCAAGGCATTTGACAAGGTGCCCCATGATATTCTTGTAAAGAAGCTGGTAAAATGCGGTCTTGACTATGCTACCACTCAGTGGATTTGTAACTGGCTGACTGACCGGACCCAAAGGGTGCTCATCAATGGTTCCTCTTCATCCTGGAGAAGAGTGACTAGTGGGATGCCACAGGGTTCTGTCTTGGGCCCTGTCTTATTCAACATCTTTATCAACGACTTGGATGATGGACTCAAGGGCATCCTGATCAAATTTGCAGATGACACCAAACTGGGAGGGGTGGCTAACACCCCAGAGGACAGGATCACACTTCAAAACGACTTTGACAGATTAGAGAACTGGGCCAAAACAAACAAGATGAATTTTAACAGGGAGAAATGTAAAGTATTGCACTTGGGCAAAAAAAATGAGAGGCACAAATACAAGATGGGTGACACCTGGCTTGAGAGCAGTACATGTGAAAAGGATCTAGGAGTCTTGGTTGACCACAAACTTGACATGAGCCAACAGTGTGACGCGGCAGCTAAAAAAGCCAATGCAATTCTGGGCTGCATCAATAGGAGTATAGCATCTAGATCAAGGGAAGTTATAGTGCCACTGTATTCTGCTCTGGTCAGACCTCACCTGGAGTACTGTGTCCAGTTCTGGGCACCACAGTTCAAGAAGGACACTGACAAACTGGAACGTGTCCAGAGGAGGGCAACCAAAATGGCCTGGAAACGATGCCTTATGAGGAACGGCTAAGGGAGCTGGGCATGTTTAGCCTGGAGAAGAGGAGGTTAAGGGGGGATATGATAGCCATGTTCAAATATATAAAAGGATGTCACATAGAGGAGGGAGAAAGGTTGTTTTCTGCTGCTCCAGAGAAGCGGACACGGAGCAATGGATCCAAACTACAAGAAAGAAGATTCCACCTAAACATTAGGAAGAACTTCCTGACAGTAAGAGCTGTTCGACAGTGGAATTTGCTGCCAAGGAGTGTGGTGGAGTCTCCTTCTTTGGAGGTCTTTAAGCAGAGGCTTGACAACCATATGTCAAGAGTGCTCTGATGGTGTTTCCTGCTTGGCAGGGGGTTGGACTCGATGGCCCTTGTGGTCTCTTCCAACTCTATGATTCTATGATTCTATGAGTTTCACATCTAAACTGGGCCAATGAAGCAGTAATGCAACTGCTTCAATATAGTAGCCATACTTGTCTCTCTTTTTCTCATCCCCACATTGCCTTCACACTGGGGTGGTGTGAATTGGCCTTGTAATTTCCTCAACTGCTTCACAGCTTCATGATTCTCTCCCACTTCCATGTATCCTTTTTCTTACTTATGCATCTGTTTTACTTATGGCCAGAAAAGTGACATCTCTTTCAGTGTACCTTATTAATCCTTGTTTTCCTCTCAAATCTCTCCAGTGAGATTTCATGAAACAGAGAGTGCTGCCCATGTATAGAATAAATGTTGATGTGTTGTATTAATTGCCTCATGCAAATTTTTCCCTGACTGGGCTGCACTTACATAATTTGCATAATTATTTTAATAGTGTGAGTACACTTAATCACATATTTATAACTATTTTCTAATTAGAAGTCATTAAGAAAAACACAAAATCGTTATCAGATATAATCATTTGCAATTGAAAAGACAGAACCCAAGCTAGTTTTACATTGCAGCAGCTGTTATATGAGAATATAAGTAAAATGGTAGAAGCACAAAGCTTTCTAAACTTGGCTTAGCTTTTCAAATGTATTTTTAAGCAAAATAACAGTGCACACTACTTCTATGCCACTAAATGAAAGCTGTCACCCAATTATATTTCTTTTAGTTGACTAATTGTATTACTTTTAATTCATTACTTGATTAAGGCTGTTCTCCTAAACCCAGGACTCAGCTATACAGCTACAAATAAAACATTTTAAGTGTGTTGTAAAGTGCAATATACAAATGTGACACTAGATGGTGATAGTGAGCTATGGCAAATTCAATGTATTTTTCAATATATATTTTTTTAAACCATTTTCACAGCATTTTTATATGTGTGTAGATTCCATCCTGCTAAGAAGTTTAAAGACTGTCTCAAGGCAAATCTATAAAATGTAGTATGAGCGCCAACAATTGGGAAACACTGGCCTGCAAGCACTCCAATTGGAGAACAGCCTTTACCAAAGGTGTCATGGGGTTTGAAGACACTCGAACTCAGGACACAAGGGAGAAACGTGCTAAGAGGAAGGCACGCTTGGCAAATCCACACCATGATGAACTCATTGTTAAAACCGTGTTTATGGAAGACAATCTTACTTGGCTACGAGTGATCGCCAAGGAAGAAGGAGAATTGTTCCCCATTGGATTTGTACTGTGGGGCTCCAAGGTGCTCCATCTTCTCTCTTGGTCAGCTGAGAGTTCACAGTTTGGTGTCAGCAACTCACAAGTACTTCTTTTGTCTCCCTTGGCATCAGGTGTGGTTAGAATTCCCTGTGAATGACTGCCTGAGATCAATAATGAGATGAATTAAGGTAGATAAAGTAAAATGCAATCCATACAATATGGAGAGACTTTTGGGTGACTGGTTCCAGATTATCACCAAGGGACAACCATGTCACACTGTCACTTACAGAGCAGGCTCACATTTGGGGATGCTCCTGGATCTGTCTTTTTAGGGCAAACCCAATACATGTTTCTGCCCCCACCTTTATTTCACATACAGAAGCCAATGGAATTGGCGGTTGAATCTTCTGTCAGCACTGGTGAAGGGATAGCATCCTTCACCTGGGACAGGTCATGTGGCAAACAGAGGTCTAACCTCTTTCTTGTCACTCCATGCCACACACAACCTGCCATCTGGAGTGACTGCCTAACTCTACCTAATGGTAGGAACCAGCCCTGCCTAGCTTGGCAAGGCCTACATTCTTTCAACTTGGGATGATTCTCCAGCTGAGTTCCTTTCTAAAGTCTTGGCTACTGCTGATTCCCCTCCCCCTTTTTTCTTTTCTTTTGGATAACTTTTAAACTTGAGCATGTCAGTTTGCATTTCTTAGTGCAGAAAGTATTGATCTGGTGTGTGGAGATCTTTCCTTTTCTGATTAATACAAGAGGATTCAAGAAGCTACTAGAAGCTTCTCTGTGTGAGAGAAGCAGGCAGAAGGGTTAATGACTGTTTGGGTTATACCTTCTGGGAAGCTGCTTTGAACTGGTTCTCTTATCTCTTCCAATTAAGGTCATGCTGACTATAAATATAGGCCAGAAGGAGCCTGGGTTTTACTTTCTCTTTCTCTCTCTTCCTTCTGGTGTGGTGTACATAGTGTTAAGCTTAGAATTAAGTTTATAAGTTTTTGTAAGTGCTGCAACTGGATTTTTTATGGACTGTGCCAATCCTGAATGTACTAGATTATTGACCATTATGCACATTTGCCTTCAGCACAAGTAAAAGCTCTGCTAGATGAAATATTGTCTCTGGTCTATTTTTGGAAACTCTGCTGCATCGTGTTTAAGTTTTTCCTCCACATACATGTATGACAGAGTATTGTGATGTTCTATGGACCTACCAATATGATGGTAGAGGGCAAAATTATTTGTGCAGATACTTATGAATGGGAAAGTAAGGCAAAGAAGAGCTCAGGGCTCAGGACCCCTTACTTTCTTATGTAAATATTAGACCTGTCTCCCCTGCTTTATTTGTGAAAAAGCCAGGCATACAAATAAACAAATATGGCATCTGGCCTTCGTTGAACAGAATCTGTCCTTTCTGTGGCTCACTATCCACTTAATGACAACAGATTAAAGACATTGCTGGAACTCAATTGTAAAATAATGACAAATGAATGAACACCTTAAAATCAAGCTACCCAGTCTTTCAAAACCAAAATACTGCTGTAATTAATTATTTCATTGTTGTCGTTGTTTCAAAATACTAATAACTGGAGAAATGCAGCGTTATTTCCCATCTAACAAGAATCTGTTTTACGTATATGTCTCCAGAGAGGAGGAAGCAATTTTGTACTTGGGAGCCAGCCAGATTCTGTTTTATTCTCAGTCAGCGGGGAGTTTTGCTCATAAATCTTTCACGCACCAGCAACGGATCATGAACTACAGGGCTATGTGGAGAACTCCCTTCAGTCCTTACACCCTTTTCATTGTTCTTAATGAGTCAGGACAGGCTCTTGGCATCAATGATGGGTGAGCAGCAGCTCCTTCCATGCCTCTGCTAGGGAGTGAGGTCTGCGCATAACCTTCAGGTCTTTAAGAAATTGAATGTGCCTTTCCCACTTGGTGCAGGAGTCTTAAGACACCTTTCTCTTCCCTCCTCACCCCTTTACCTCTTCTTTCCATGGAGCACTAGCTGTCGTGCCCATGGACCTTCTCTGAATACTACTGTGTTTGGTTTTCACTGCCACATTTCAATATGGATGGTGCCAAACTGGAAACTACCAGTCCAATAAAAGGTTTGGAAGACAAGCCATATAGAGGAACTGGATTTAAACCAAAGAAGGCTAGGTTGATCTCTTTCAACAGTTTTATTAATTTGACATAAATGCACAGATTGCCCTACCTTGAAGACCCAGAGGGCATATAAGCACAGATCAAAATGATATAAAATCAATCCCATTATGACACTATCTCTTCTTTGCTTATGTTGCTCTGTAAAGAACCCTGGACCCTGATAAACTGAAATTTATTTATAAAGAAATATATTTCCTTTCCAGTGAACCACATCTGCTTGGATTTTCCCTGCTCATGTAACCAGATGATGAGAAAGGTCAACTGAAAGAGAATAGAGAGATTTCACAAAGTCTCAACAAACTGTCAGTTTTCACTGCAGAATATGTTGGGCAGATACCAGCACCTGAATTGGGACAACCAAAGGGCTACCAGTGCAATCCTATTCCAGATTTATCCTGATCGGTGAGGTATAGGATACGAACTACTGTAAATCCTCATGGGCTAATACAGAATGAAGATACAAGGAAGCATAAAATCATGGGCATCTACAGGAATCTTTCCAGTGCAAAGAAAACAAGCAAGAACAGTTTCTCACAAAAAATCAAGATGAAGAATGTCTGTACATTTTGACCCTTATCTTAGATTCTAAATATTCTAGATTTATATATATAAAAAACAAAAGCTTGGAATATGGGGGTTATGGTTCATTGGGGGGGAGTACAAGTGCCCTCCTTATTCCCCCATATACTCCCACACATAACAAGTATCAGGCTGTGGGGAAGAAGAAGAAGAAGAGGAGGAGGAGGAAGAGGAGGAGGAGGAGTTAGGATTTGATATGCTGCTTTATCACTACCCTAAGGAGTCTCAAAGTGGCTAACAATCTCCTTTCCCTTCCTCCCCCACAACAAACACTCTGTGAGGTGAGTGGGGCTGAGAGACTTCAGAGAAGTGTGACTGGCCCAAGGTCACCCAGCAGCTGCATGGGGAGGAGCAGGGAAGCGAACCCAGTTCACCAGATTACGAGTCCACCACTCTTAACCACTACACCACACTGGCGTGAGTGGTGAATTGGTTGTAAATAAGAGCAAAGAATACTTTGGGTTGCATCTATCCATGTCATCCCAATAGCTATGGGATTTCTGTCTGCACAACATGTCTCCCTCTTCCTCCCCTCTGCTTGTGTTCCCCTGCTGCCCCAAATATGCTCTGGAGGGCTGGGGGAATCCCCAGAGCATATGTACATGTCTCTTTGTGGCTGCATGGGTTTTACATGGTGAGAGAAGAGGGAAAGGAGGTTGTGCAGACAAAGGTCCTTGCACTAATGGGACAATTTTGGTGGCTGCAGTCCTGTATCGCCATCATTGAATTTGTTAAGTAACCACATGCTCCAAAAAACAGAAAGTTATGTTGAAAAGATTGGATTATATTCTCCGGTTTATAGGAAATAATAAAATGTGTTGCTGCTTCCCCTTATTGCTTCTGCCGCTTGAAGGGTGCATTTCTCACTACAGTTTTCATTCCTCCCCTGCCAACACAAATGTTAACAGCAATTATTAAATGCAATCATTTGCTTCTCTGAAATAGTTGTTTATCCTATAGGTACCAACTGCTTGTAACGAGGGAAGGTGTGTATCTGTCTTTATTATCTGCAACCTGATCAACTTTGAAGCTCACATTGCAGTGTCTGTTCCGAAACTGAGCATAATTGCATAGAAATGTTGCATTGATGGGGAGAGTTCCCAAAAGCTGATTTATGTCAGCTGATGAAATCAAACCATCTCAGAGGTAATGCTAAATCAGCGCCTGCCAGAAATGACTTTATCTTAAGGCTCATAACAATTCCCTTCGGCAATGCAAAATTTATTTACTTCTGGGGAAGATTAGATTGCTGCAGACAACTCAGTAGGTGTCAAAGAACCTACCAAGGTCGGAATGTGCTGGGACCCATTTTTTGTGAGGGTTTTTTCTTGCCCACTTCCCAACTTCCAGTGGCATATGCTGAACAATGTGCATGGCCTGTTGTGTCTTCTGTTTGGAATAGAAAAAGAGATGTAAGCAATCTGAGGACTCTGGATCCTGATTGAATCACAGACGGAGACATTCACAAGCAGACTTGAGTTTGCTGTAATGCTTCCTTAATTAGTAAAGCCTATTCTCTGCTGTTTTCAGCAAGAGCCTTCCTGCTGAGATGTTGCTGCAGCAGGTCTCTGCTGAAGAATCAGGCTCTTATTTCAGTTATTGATCATTTACTAGAATTATATAGCTTTTTAAATGCCTTGTGCCAGAAAAAACCATGCACCAAATTTTAGACTGGGCTTGTGCTGAGTGAGGGGAAATACGTACAGCTGCAAGGTCTGCATCAAGACTGGCGAGGAAATTTCTGGCAGGGAACAGCAGTAAGTTTAGTCTCTTCACTGCTTAGACCAGAGAACCAAGTTTGACTGAGAAGTTCTGACACAAGACGGGGACATCAATTCCTTTGTTTTACTGCCAGGAAGGCTCTGGCTGGTCTGGCTTGCAACAGTAGCCCATGCAACTGTGAGAATATTTAAAGGCTTGTATTCATTGCACCTGCCTGCACATATGTAGCACATACATGCCAGCTATGAATGGCTTAAGTTGTGGTTGGGTCCAGAACAGCACATCCTTTGAAATGAAATGTCAGGTTCAAAAATGCTGTGTCACATTTTGAACCCCCTTTGGAAGCGTAATCTTCTGTGGTCATCATTCTTGCAGATGCTTGAGAACTCTGGTAGCTGTTCAGCCGTGGATTGCTTATTTAACATCACTTTACTCTGCTCCTTTGTGAGGGTAGAGCACCAAGCAGTGAGAGCGAGATCTTACTGAATTATGGATTGCTGCTCTTTTTATTGGTCACAGGCCATTGACTTCATTGCATGCCTAAGGCTAGGACACAGGCATGGAAAAGCAATTTGTGTGTAAGGGGAGAAAACTGTGTTGTTGTTTTTTTACAGAACATAAGTAATTTTGTTTAAACCTTTCTGCTCTTGTTTACATGGGAACTTCTGGATGAACATATCCCTTCTTCAGCTTGGATGCTCAGACCAGGCAAAAACTGAGTGCTGCTGGAGGGAGCAGGTGGGTGTTGGCAGCATTGAAAGGTAGTTGGAAACAGACTTTCCACAGGTGGCTATAGCAGCTGCTGAAACAGGTAGAAGCCACAATCACTTGGCAACTTTTCAGGTAAGCCTTGTTCCTAGTGGAGCTCAGTCAGATGTCTTTTATAAGTCCGTAGAAAACTTCTATATTCCTTTATTTCCTTTCAAATCCTTCAGAAAACATAAAGTTTCAGAATGGTAAGATATGAAAAAAACAAGAAAGCTTCCCTAGGCATATTTTTAGACAATTTAAAAACAAACAAACTAGGAACATGGGAAGCTGTCTTACGTTGAGTCAGGCCATTGGTCCAACTAGTTCAGTAATGTCTACGACAAGTGGCAATGGTTCTCTCTGGTTTCAGGCAGTGTCCTCTTTCAGCCTGACTTGGACATGCCAGGATTAAACTTGGGCTTTTGGTGTGCAAGTCAAATTCTCTCACACCATGTAAGACTAATTTATGTTCCAGACAGACTACCCTTCAACCAGTCAGATTTGAGGGCATAGAAATCTTTCCCCTTATTAGACCACTTTTTCTATGCAACAAGTGACTGAGAATGTCTATCTAGCAAACCAATCAGAAGTGCAATCTCATAATCTTCTAACTGAATATAAAAAATCCATGGCTTTCACCAGACCAGTGTTATGTAACTAAGTAATAACCAACTGCCAGCCAACATTGGACACACTGTATTTTAAACTTAACCCTTTGCATACCCCCCAATGAACTTGTATCCATTTTTTTCTGGCTCCTCACCAACATTTCTATGGACCACCTGAATGGAGCTTTCAGACCACCGGTGGTCTATGGGCCACCGTTTAAGAACCTCTGACTTACACCACATTTACAGAAGTGGCTCACCAGGTGAGGGCAGAGATGGGAAGGACTGGAAAACCCCCGAAAAAAATGGGAAAAAAACCCCAGGGTTTCCCCCCCCCAAAGCCATTTTTTCCAAAGGGAAAAAACCTGGTCTCTCTCTCCCCCTCCCCCAGGCCTTCCCATCTCTAGATGAAGGCAAAACCACCATGCTAGCTTCCCAGCAGGTAGGTCACTGTTGCTTATCAGGAAGAAGAGGGAGAGGGGAATGTTGCAGAAAGGTTGGTGTCATGCAAACCCACTGGCATAGCCAATCCAGTGGTCCTACTGGTCCATTTGCACAATGCTGAGCTCCCTGCAACCCAATGCAAAAAGCCATTGCTCATTTTGTCACAGATAAGATGAGAGATTTAAAAATAGGGAAGCTCAGAAAGACAAGCATTTCACACAGGATTTGAATGACGTATCTTGGAAGTGAGCAACTGAGATTTTTGAAATTTTAAAAAGCATCCTTTTCAAACTGCACCCAAGCTACAAAGGAGAAAAGAAGACTAAGATCCAAGTTTAATTTGGAAGGATCACTGGAAGAACTAGAGGATTTCAGCTGTCAGATGTTTGGGCTTAAAACACACAGAAGATAACATGAAATGATTTACAAATATGTAAGATGATCCAACAGTAAAATTCTACAGAAAAGAAGCTGGTACATTCAAAGCATAGGCATTTCTGATATAGAGGCATATATCTTCAATGGACCAGATATCCTGCCTTTGGGAAAGACTCACAAGTATAAAGAATAATTTACTAAAAGAAGAGGACAGGGAAAGACTGATGGAGTCATCTCAGAGACTTCACTGAGAAGCAGAGGACCATATTTGCAATGAAGAACACATCAAATTAATGTGGTCAATGATAACGCTGAGGACGGTGACAGCATTTGCCCCATTTCTACAACTTGTAGTTGCTTGTCAACTTCACATAACACCTCACTACAGTTCTCCCCTGAAAATCCATTAATTTGGGGGGTGGGGACTGGCATTTTGATGACAATGACATCATATGGATGCTGTTAGAAAACCAAAGCAAAACACAAGTGTGCGTGAGGAGCACCAACCTTACAATAAACACTGTCTGGAGGCACTCTCAGTCTTTGAGAAGCATCAATGAGAAGCAATGGTTTGTGTCATTGCCCACTTGTTTACAGCCCCACAAAATTCATATCAACAGTGATGGGAATAGCTTAGTGCTGGAAGCTTAAGAATTGCAGTCTAAGTAATTATAAGACCATGTTTCACTTTGATATGAAAATCATTGTGATTTACTTCTGCAGCATCAGGCCTCAACTGTCGCAAATGAAATGCGACTTTTAAGGAGCTTTTTTTGATTAAAGCTGTTGAAGAAATAAATAATATAGTAAGCTTAAGAGCTATGGGGGTGCAGAGAGAGAAATTTGATTGTAAGGATGTTCAAACACAGATACTCTAATCACATTGGCTTATAATGATTTCATTCTGCATAACAGCATTTTGCCTATATCATTACACTTAGCAAGCTCTCATGCTATCTCCCCACAATCTGTTATATAAGACAACAAAAACAGTAGGCATTTTTTTCCTTTTTCCTTCTTTATGCATCTCATTCATAATCCATCATACAAATATTTAAGAATTAATTGTGCTACTGTTGTCCTCTGTTCCACAAAAGTACATTTAAAAATAAACAAAAACGGCTTTCATTGGGGCTTTGATAATTTCCATTGATTCAGTAATTATGGTAATTACAAGTTCATAGCTAAGATATGTCATCACAAAATCATTACAGTATTGTTACATCTCAAGCTTTTTAAATTATGTAGAATATAGGGAGATTTAATAATACTTCTATGAAATGATAATTCAATGCCTCTCAGAATAAGACTAAAGGAAGAATGCTATCTTCTCACTAGCATGGGATTTTATCTTTTTTTTTTTTTTGCTTATTTTAGACAATCCAAAGGAGCCAGGAAAAACCAGGTAAAGCTAATTCTTTGGGCAACTTCAGACATACTGCTCTGTATCAAAGGATACTCCATGGAGCTCCACATTTGAATGCACCTTAGAGTAGCTAAAGTGCAATGGATCTGAGAAAAAAATTAACTGGAACCTATGTGGTATAAAATGTGAAGAGGATGTTGGTGGGGCCCTTAGAACTGAAATGCACCAAGTGATTTATGATCCAACCAATGACATCTGATGAAAAAATCTATAGTCTTCTAGGATGCCCCTCTTTGCTTTTACTAATGATAGAGGATTCTATCAATTCTATCAATTTTGGTTTCTTTCAGTTTCTCATTTGTCCTGCAATCTTAAGTTCAGTTTACCAGATTTCCACATCAGTTTGTGATTTTTAAAAAAACAAATCATGATAATTTTGCATGCATTTCTCCTAATACACAGATTTTTATATGCAGTTTTGCCTAAGACATTACAGTGGTACCTCAGGTTACAGACACTTCAGGTTATAGATTCCACTAACCCAGAAATAGTACCCCGGGTTAAGAACTTTGCTTCAGGTTGAGAACAGAAATTGCGTGGCGGTGGCAGCGGGAGGCCCCATTAGCTAAAGTGGTACTTCAGGTTAAGAACAGTTTCAGGTTAAGAACGGACCTCCGGAACGAATTAAGTTCTTTACCCGAGGTACCACTGTACTGCAAACTAATTCCTAAAATGAATTTTGGACATTATTTCCCCTAACCTACCTATGCGGTTTTGCTTTACCCTAATATAAGCATTTTTTTTAACATAGTTTTGAGTTGGGAGAACTGCATCACAAAATTTGGAGAAGTGTGAATTTTGATAGATAGAATTTGTAGTTGACATATTAGACTGCTGAAATGTAACACGTCATGTTGTGGATATTTGAAAGAATTGATATACTTTGGGAAAAACATGATTTGTGAAGTCATTATCTCTTTGTAGAACTCATTTCACAGCCTTCTAATTAAACTTATGATAACAGAGAGTAGAAGGCAAATTAAAAACCCTTTCAATTTTCAGTCCAATGGTAAAAGAAATGCTGAACGCTCAGAACAATTTATAGTATTCCTTTATCCTGATGACATATTGATCTAATTCCTTATGCCTCTCTACCAAAATAATGTATTGATGTGAAAAACACAGCTTACAAAAGAAAATAGAGTATTTGATTCAGCTCTTCCATCTTCCCCTCACATACCTTTCGATACTTATTATTATAAATTCATTTCTTTTATGAATCACTTCCCAGTAAGTATCTCAAAGCAATTTCACAATACTAGTATATATAGCAACAGTTTAAAACCAGTTAAAACAATTGTACAGCAGACCCACAACTTTCGCACATTTAACTTGTGTGCATTCCGCTTTATGCATTTGGCAATTAAAAATAAAAAGGGGGCGGAAAGGGGTTAGGCGTCTGGGAAAAACAACTTTTGCAACCCCACCCGCCATGGCACGCTTGACTCCAAGCAATTTTGGCTTTATGTGCTATCCCCATAACGCAACCCCCACATAAGTCGTGCATCTGCTCTATATACAAAATACAAAATAAATAAAAAATAAATGTTGACTCCAATACAGATACCAACTGGGATGGAAATATCCACTTACAAGGTTTGTAGAAAGAAAGAGAACCTTCAATAGATACTCCAATGACAAAGAGGCAAGTGTTTTTGTGGTGGCTGTAGAAGAAAGGGCTTCTCTCTTTGGTGGCTAGGATGAAAATGCAGTCTGCTAGCCTCTTAGGTGGCTGATAAGAATGTCCACAGAGAAGCGTTGTTGAAAGAGGTGCTGAAAAAACAATAGCGGTGACACATGTCTGATATGTAAGGGGATGGCATTCCAAAGGGAAGGTGCCACCATATGAAATATCTGATTCCAACAACACCACCATAAATCAAGAGGTATAAGAAAGGAATTTGTTTTGGCTCACATTTTTTGACATAGAATTGTAGAGTTGGAAGGGACCCTGCATTTTAACACAAGCCTACTTAGAATAGAATCATAGAATCATAGAGTTGGAAGAGACCACAAGGGCCATCGAGTCCAACCCCCTGCCAAGCAGGAAGCACCATCAGAGCACTCCTGACATATGGTTGTCAAGCCTCTGCTTAAAGACCTCCAAAGAAGGAGACTCCACCACACTCCTTGGCAGCAAATTCCACTGTCGAACAGCTCTTACTGTCAGGAAGTTCTTCCTAATGTTTAGGTGGAATCTTCTTTCTTGTAGTTTGGATCCATTGTTCCGTGACCGCTTCTCTGGAGCAGCAGAAAACAACCTTTCTCCCTCCTCTATGTGACATCCTTTTATATATTTGAACATGGCTATCATATCACCCCTTAACCTCCTCTTCTCCAGGCTAAACATGCCCAGCTCCCTTAGCCGTTCCTCATAAGGCATCGTTTCCAGGCCTTTGACCATTTTGGTTGCCCTCCTCTGGACACGTTCCAGTTTGTCAGCGTCCTTCTTGAACTGTGGTGCCCAGAACTGGACACAGTACTCCAGGTGAGGTCTGACCAGAGCAGAATATTTAATTCAAACTTCTATAAATTGCACTTCTCTAAATTTTGCAGTGCAGTTCTTCAACCAAAAGTGTGTACAGAAAGGCATATATTCAAAGAAAGGGCACATAAAATCTATTCGTTAGGGTAATGCATTATATTAGGGGGAAATGTCTGAAAAGTGCATCTGGAGACGTATGCACTAAAATGCTGACAAATCTTCATGAGGATTTTTTTTTTTAAATATTGTAAACTGAACTGGAAAGCAACTGAAGTTAAAACTGGAAAAACAAGAAACTGAGAGAATCTGTGAATGGACAGATTTGTCTATCCCTAGAGAAGGCAGTATCGGAATATACTGTAGATTTGATTAACCTGGACTGCAAGGCTGCACAATGTGTGATCCCTCAAGCTGAGCTCAGCTTTCATTAAGCACCTCAAAAATCTAAAATAATAATCATACTGTACTGTTTTTGCTGTCTACTTAAGGCTAGCACCAGTGGTAGTCCACAAGACATGTCTCCTGGGTTGCAACTTGTGAGGACAGATTGTGCGGCCCTCCTCCCTAGGTCAACTAACACTTGTTTTTGAGCAAGTGGATTGCTGCAATAGCTCTCAGCAGAAGGCACACCTTAATTTTATTTTTTACTTAACCTGGCCTCATTTGACATGCTGCTTGGCCACCGCTGACAGCATCCTTGGTGGTGGTAGCTCCAGCTGTCACTCAGACTTCTTTCTCTGTGTTCTGCATTACCTAAGTGAAAGGCCCTGCTGTTTCAAATGTATTTTTATTAGGACTGCAATGTCTAATAGATTAAACAGCTAGATTAATCAATTCTTTTTTTTAAAGGAACCACTAAAAAGGTGCCCTCAATTAACTGGGTAGCGGAGTTTAATTTCTTTTTACAATAAAAGTGCTTCTGAAATCTTCAGAAAACCAACACCATCTTCAGAGACATCCACATGTTATCTTAAAAGTAAAAAAAAAGTTCTTCCTTCAGAATTTTTTATTTAATGTACATGCAGATTTATGCACATTTGGATGAATTTGCTGGCCGTCCTGAAAACAGAAAGACTGATGAGCAGGGAATAATTTTGTAACAGCAACAAAATATATTTTAACACTCCCCCCTCCCCCAAATTACCTACCTACTCATCATATTACTAGACTTTCATATTTCTAGACTCACTGCCTTTCAGGGCAGTGTACAGATTGTGTTAAAATGCAAAATAAAACATTAATTTAAAAACACGCCTTAGTGTAATGTTGTAGTTGTGTATACAAAAAGCGAATTTGCTTTGTGACTCACTTCAGTGCTTAAGGGTTTGCTTTGGTCCAAATTGGACAGGACCCACTTCATTTCAGTTCTGAAGCAGTGACTTGCTTCAGTTTGTTTTTCAAACTTTTGTAATAAGGAAACTATATTGGCTATAAAGTTGGGGTTCTTTCAGAGCAGAACTATATGTTTTTTTTCAGGCATAGTATGGTGCCTGGAGGAGTCTCTTGAGAGTCCCATGGACTGCAAGAAGATCAAAACCTATCCATTCTGCAGGAAATCAGCCCTGAGTGCTCACTGGAAGGACAGATCCTGAAGCTGAGGCTCCAATACTTTGGCCACCTCTTGAGAAGAGAAGACTCCCTGGAAAAGACCCTGATGTTGGGAAAGATGGAGGGCACAAGGAGAAGGGGACGACAGAGGACGAGATGGTTGGACAGTGTTCTCGAAGCTACCAACATGAATTTGACCAAACTGCGGGAGGCAGTGGAAGACAGAAGGGCCTGGTGTGCTCTGGTCCATGGGGTCATGAAGAGTCGGACATGACTAAACGACTAAACAACAACAATGGTGCCTGTCAAAGTATGGTGGATGTCAAAGTTTCGGCAAATAGCTTAAGAGTTTTTTCTTTGTGTGCCAGCTGGCTTTAAATTGTATTGAATTACCTTGCCACCTCTGCCTTTCCTCCCAAATATTACCTTGTGGGCATCATAAGTTTTGTCATGCTTCTCCAGCATCCTTGGCCCTAGCTGAGCTATAGATTTAAAGCAGTATCCTACAAAGTTCAGGGCTTCCTCCGAAGAATCCTGGGAATGGTACTTTGTAAAGGCTGCTGAGAGTTGCTCCCTACAATTCTCAAGTCAATTAACAATTGATCCCTCTTCCCAGGGAACTCTGGGAATTGTAGTTCTGTGAGGAAACTTGGGTTCTCCTAAGAACTCTCAGCTCCCGTAACAAACTACAGTTCCCAGGATTCTTTGGAGGAAGCAATGACAGTTTAAAGTGCTATGGAGCTGCTTTAAATGTCTAGGGCAGATTGGGCCCTTGATGGAGCAGATAATAATTTGAAAGTAGACACTATTGTAGTGCTTATGCACAATCACATACAGAAAGACACAAAGAACACAGACACAGATATGATACGATCAGGCAGGCAGACAGCCACATATTGACATTGGACTTAAATCAATCAGAATACATTTTATATAGCCACCTCACAATATATCTGTATGTGGATGGTTGGGCTGGTAAATTTTGTTAAACTCATCTGCTAGAGTGGATTATACCATGAACATGAAACTCTACTTGGAATCAAGGACATTATTTTTGAAAGGTCCAACATACTCCAGTCTTGAGGCTATTCAGGCTTAGTTTTTCCTCTATATTTACTCAGCGTTAAAACCCTGCTAATATCCTTTGAAGATGGTTGAATTAGTGGGTAAAGAAAGGATGGAAGGCTAATGTCTATAGAGCTCTTGTTCTTAATGATGAAAAATGTGAATGGCAAAGTCCCATTGCTGCTGTCATGCTCATTCCAGCACTTATACTGGTGCCCTTTATGGTAGCTTTTGAGACCACTCATGTATGCAAGGGTTCAAGAATGAGAGAAAAGCTTATGATAAAAGCCCCTTGATGTGACCACAATATAACATAAAAATGTAGGCATCACTCTTTGAGGTATAATCTAAACTGCTCATAATTTTCATCCCAATAATTGTTGCTTCACTCATCCTACATTCTAATGCTGAACTGGTTCCCAATCATATGAATGAAGTAGTCTTTCAGCAACTTAACACTACACTCCAGAAAATGTGAAACCAGGAAACCACTTAGAGAATAATATCCTCTCTGTGTTGGCTTTTTCTCAGAAACACAAGAGATGCTGTTCAGCACCTGCAAGTGTGTTGGGAACCATCTGAATGGGGGAATCTGTCCACGCCTCTAAGTTTTTAATGGGCTGCTTGTTACCCCAGCCAAAAGAAGGGGCTGTGATGGTTGACTTTAAGTGAAAGAGGATGAAGGGCACAGCTGTTAGACAAGAGAGATTAGTTTAGTGTGACTTTTCAAAATCAAAATGCTCTCTTTATCCCAAGGCTTGAAATGCTCCCCCCGT
Source organism: Podarcis tiliguerta (assembly GCF_965153285.1). Lineage (NCBI taxonomy): Eukaryota > Metazoa > Chordata > Lepidosauria > Squamata > Lacertidae > Podarcis > Podarcis tiliguerta. The sequence goes on from NC_139537.1 coordinate 33,617,793, forward strand.
CGAGCCTTATGTGAGGATGAAAATATTCACCCTTTAAAACTGTTTAAAGCATTTAGACACACAACATTGTTAAGATCTGAAAATAGTGCTAAGTGATAGCGCCAAATTTTTAATAGCTAGGGGCAACCAGATATAGGGCTGACCCAAGACATTTTGCTAGCTGAAGCAGAGCAGCAACTGGTGCTTCCTTCCTGAATCAAAGTGTACCTAAGCCTAGCCAAGTTACTTTGGCACAGGATGTAACAAAACAAAACAAAACAAAACAAAACAACAAAACAAAACAAGAAATGCCTCAACTTCCTACCTGGATATAGTTGTGGGTCTGTCCTAATTAAAAATGCATAATGACACCCCTCAAAGCTTGAACAGACTATAGGAAGACCCCATTCTGCCAGTGTTCATAACCACGAGGCAGCTTTAAGTCCCATTAATTCCAGTGGATGAGATTTACAGTGCAATCTTATATATATATATATCCAGAGTATATATATATGTGCTGAGGAATAAGTCTCAATGAGTTCAGTGGGACTTACTCATAAGCAAGTGTGTATAGGAATGCAGCTTGAAGCACACTAACCCTTCCTCTAAAGTCAATAGGACTTTTAAAGTATTGACATTTGACCAGGATCATTTAACAGTGCAATCCTATTTGTTTGTTTGTTGTGTTTCATAAAACTTATATACTGCTTAATTGTAAAAAACAACAACAAAAAAACCTCAAAGTAGAGTATATGTCTACTCAGTGGTAAAATAAATTGTGTTCATTGGAATTGACTCCCAAATAAGTGGGCATAGAATTGCAAGTTAAGTATGTTGAAACCACATACATACATACATACATACATATATAATTTTATTTTTATGTCATCTTTTCACAGTCCAAACCATGCTTGAGGTTGCTTACAACATGAAAAAATACATAGCTACAACATGACGAAAGAAGTCATAAACAGTAACTAAAGAAAGAAGTCATAAGCAGTAACTAAAACCAGTGCTTTTTTCCTAAAAAAAAATGGGTGCTCTCATTTTCCTACTCATATTGAAATACTGCCCCTCAATGAGACCAAACTTAGATTCACAAAATGTTTACGGGTATGCACACCCCTGCATACCCCCCAAAAAAACACACTGACTAAAACATTCAAAATACACATCCAAACTGAACAATTCACACATAAATCACAAAATCGACAATAAAGGATATAAAGGAAATAAAGACAACAATGGCTCAAGAGTCTGTTCAGTGGCCTCAGCTTTTGTAGCTGGAGTCAGTTTGAGCCATGCCTTCCCAGGCTAGGAGGAAAAAGGCCTGCAAGGCAGGAAATGGGTCTTCTAGGACTCACAGCTAAGATGGTCTCATCTCTTTTGAGGAATGTATCCTGGTTTGGGGAAATGTATTTTGGTTTATAAATCAGATGTTGTTGTTTTAATCAACAGATTAACATTTTATTTGCATATATAACTTTTATGAATACATTATTTCTTTCTAATTTCAGAATCAGTTAAATGGCAGTACCTTTTCAGCATTAGTAAACAAACTGGATATTTTTTTTTTACTCTCAGCAGTAGTGTTGTTTTGCCTTCCCTTCTACCTACTCCAGCAAAATGTTCTGTTGGCCTGCTTTGAAAATGACACACAGCACAGCAACCCATGCATTATATAGTAGGTGAAGCAGTGAATACTAATAAATGACATTCTAAACTGCCAAAGAGACATGCTTTTTTAAAATAGTGTTTTAAATATTTGTTTTACTCATCTTCTGTAAAGTTTTCTGGAACAGTACTTTCCAACATCACAATTTATGGTATCCATTTGATATAAAGTGCAGTCATAAGCATTCAAATAACAGGCTGGGTGCATGAAATGTTGAAAAACGCATATGTCTGTAAGGAGTGAAGTGTCACTTGTAATGAGGAATCTTGTAAATTCTGGGGTTTTTTTTGCTTTCCATTTCTGTGGTACATGAAGTATTTCACGCTTACATGTGTTCTGCCTTGAATAACTGGTTGCAATTGTCCTGAACAGGTCTAAAGACTCCCCATCAACCCTGTTGAATATTTTACATAGCAAAATCCTTCCTCTGCTAATAAATAGAGTTAGAATGAAAAGGCAAGTGGCTAACAAGCTTACACAGTCTGGGGGCAGAAGAGATGAGATTGTTTCACATGAATCGAAGAGAGCAAAGGGATGCAGGCTCATTACCTTTGCAGAGATTCCCATACCTTTGAAAACCTAATCCCTCTGACCGCGCTCATGAATAAAGATAATTCCCTTCCATTAAATATACATTGCAAATACTCAGGGCATTGCAACAAATTGACCACTTTGCATTCACAAATTGAATTTGGGTATTTGTGTGCCTCAGCAAAGGCATAAATTCAAATGTGTGACCCTTGAGAGGGTGTCTGAATTTTAAAATCAATGGGACTCAAGTCTGATTGTTTTCAGTAGCTCTCTTCTAATGAAGCATGACAAAGGCCTGGTTTGCACAGTACTTCAAACCACAGTTAAGCTTAACTATAGTTTAAAAACTGCATTTTAAATGTTTGTTTACACTCCTCATGTATAATTTTTCCTGGAACAGCACTTTAATGGTGAACGTGTTGTGTGCTTCTACTGATTTTACTATGAGTTTCTCTCTCTCTAAATCACAAACTGTATCCAGTGCTTGTTTTTGACTCACTCCTTAAGATTTGCTTAATGGAAATAAAACATGAGCCCAAGTTTAGACATAATCCTAAATCAAACCATGGCTTACAACCTGACAGGGCTGCGCAACAGGAATGAGGGGGGAGTGAAGCAACTGTGATTTTAACCCTGTGCACCAATATATGTATGATCACCTTTAAACCATGAATACAGTTATTTTCTCTTATTTTATTTTTTATGTGGTTTTTATTGTATAGTTTTATGTGTGATGTAAACTGCTCTGCTTTTTTAAAACTGAATAGTGATATGTGATAGATAGATAGATAGATATAGATAGATAGGTAGATAGATAGATGATAGATAGATAGATAGATAGATAGATAGATAGATAGATACTAAGTACTGGGGCACACCAACCCATTGTTTGGATCCAACCCATTTTTATCATGAGTGATTGCCTATTATACGTATTAGCAGCTTATCTGCCCCGTCCACTGTACAGCAGTCAGTCATTATTCTGTGCCAACTAAGTTCTCATTAAGTTGGTCTATGCTGACTAGGTGTGTTTAGTGTTTAGTTCCCATTAAGTTGTTATGGGTTTCCCCCTCCCTTTAGGGCTTACTTGTAAAATCTTCTCAGTTTCTCCAAGCTTCCCTCTAAATAAATTCACACTTGACTCAAATTTTTGTTTTGGTTTTTGGCAGAATTTAGGCCACAACTTTATTGATTACAGGAGGTGAGTGGTTGCATAGGCTCTGGTTTGACTAGCTCCCTGCACCCTTGCAGGTAGCGCTGACCCAGGGCACCAGCATAGGTCAGCCAAGGGTGAACAACTGGGTAGGCAAAAAGCCGGGAATAGACTATGTTCACCACCCAGATGCCCCCCTGGACTAAGGCACGGGCACAACCCCCTCACAGGAGTTGACCAAACCAGTTGAATCCCTGGATTCCTTTAACGGAATACCCTTCACATAGGGATGGTGAGACAGCTCTCCCATCCCTATCACCTGAACCGGTGCCTATCCTCAACCTTACAAGTTGTGACGAATTGCTATGCGGCAGGCGAAACCCAAATGGCCACAGCCAATCAGCCAAGTGGGGAAATTCCTGCTGTGCCCCTGTCCCAATGACAGACGACACACGATGGCATAGCAAGGTCAATCACACAATGCCCTAAAAGTAGGGAGAGGTTGGTGGGTGTTCCGAATGTACGCGCTGAAAGAGGAAGCTCTGGGTCACATGCATGGGTATATATAGGTCCCTCGATCCATTTAGACTGTGCCTCATTGGCCAGATTGAACCCAACATCGAAGGACCTACCAATCGGGTGTTGTGGCTAACCAATCCAACCCATCCACAACACAGGTCAGTCTCCAGGTCTCACCGCAACACGTGCCCTCTTTTAGGGAGGACACGATTTACCAATATAAAGCATTTTCATTAATATATACATTTTATGCATACTTTACACTAGTACAGGCATTTTTGTAAACATCAATTGGAGGGAAAACTGCATTGCAAAATTCAGAGAGGTGTGAATGTTGACAGATAGCTGTGTTTACATTCACATATTGTATTGATTAGGTAGATTCACCTTTTAATGATAACTGTGTCAACTGTGCCCCTAGAGAAAAAGCTAGTATTTGTATACATCATATGATACTGGAGTGAATATCATATGATGTATTTAAAAAATAGCTACAAAAATCAAGGTAATTTGAAAGTTCAAATTTCACAGTTAAGCAAATTTTCCTTTCTGACAACCTGCTGATCAGCATGCTATGTTTTTGAAGGCATGCTGTGATAACTGCATGCATATGTTTTTAGTGCACCAGGAAGGGCTATGGAGAGACATAGATTGCAATGTAGATTTTGTGCGGGTGGTTTTATGGAAGACCTAAGTAATCTTGAAGAATGGACCCAGGGTTATGCTGTGCTCCTGCCAGAGGAAAAGCTTTCCAAATGCCAATCCGGATCTTCATGGGGCGGCACATTTCATGTCACTGTTAATGGAAAGATACAGCGACTGAGGTTGTAAAATGATTTTATGTTTTTAATAACCTCCGCTAAAGACCAAAAGGCAAGAAAAATTTTATACTAATGATATCATAAAATCAGAAGATTCACATACTGTAAATCTACCCAAGGATAAAAAGGTGCCCTAAGTACACTTGTTTATGATGCTTAAGCAATATTCTATTGCTGATTCCTTTCAAGCAGAGAATGATCCTGCCTTGGCTTTAATTGGAGATCTTAAAAATGTGAATAATTCTGCAGCATTCCAGCTTCTACCACTTGACAGTATCTCTGCTGAGTGAAATCATTGTAACTATTGAGTGAGTGAGGTAGTAGTTAGGTTTTACTCAGTCTTTTACTTATACATACTTCAAACAGATGCTAATGGGAATTTCTTCAGGTAAATTCAATGGTTGGCACATCCATAATTTACCAGGCTATGGCTCTCTTGTGGTGTCAAAATGGCACAGTGACATGAGAATTGTTCTTTTCTAGAAATGGGGGTGGGAGCGGGGAGCTGTACCTCTATGGTAGAGCATGTACTTTGCAAATGGTCCCAGTTCAATCTCTGGCAACCGTGAAGCCCTGACTCAGTATATGCCAGCTTTCCAAGTGGAATGCTTGGACTACTGCAATGCGCACTATGTGGGGCTACCTTTGAAAGTGACTCAGAAACTTCAATTAATCCAGAATGCGGCAGCTAGACTGGTGACTGGGAGTGGTCGCCGAGACCATATAACACTGGTCCTGAGAGATCTGCATTGGTTCCCTGTACATTTCCAAAGTACATTTCAAAGTATTGGTGCTGACCTTTAAAGCCCTAAACGGCCTCGGTCCAGTATACCTGAAGGAGCATCTCCACCCCCCATCGCTCTACCCGGACACTGAGGTCCAGCACCGAGGGCCTTCTGGTGGTTCCCTCACTGTGAGAAGTGAGGTTATAGGGAACCAGGCAGAGGGCCTTCTCTGTAGTGGCGCCTGCCATGTGGAATGCCCTCCATCAGATGTCAAGGCAATAAGCAACTATATGACTTTTAAAATACATCTGAAGGCAGCCCTGTTTAGGGAAGTTTTTAATGTTGTCTTGTGTTTTTAATATTCTGTTGGGAGCCATCCAGAGTGGCTGGGGAAACCCAGCCAGATGGGCGGGGTATAAATAATAAGTTGTTGTTGTTGTTGTTGTTGTTGTTGTTGTTGTTGTTGTTGTTGTTGTCTTTGATCCAGATCTAGTGTGGTGAGGTTCCTCTTGCCCACCATGAGTTGCTGCACCAGCAAATAAATGTGTGGGGTGGTGCATACACCAACTTAGCCCAATGAAACATGGTGTTTTGCTATCTCTGCAGGGATTGCTATGCTGCTATAGATTTCATTTTCGGAAGCTGCATCCTCAACTCCCATTACTACAATGCATTATACGTAGGGCTGCCTCTGAAAATGGTTCAGAAATTTCAGCTGGTGCAGAATTCGATGCTCAGGTTGCTCATCAATCCTAGCCGAACTGCACTGGCTGCCAATTACTTTCAGGTTCCAATTCAATGTGCTGGTTTTGACCTATAAAGCCTTAAACAGCTCAGAACATCATTACCTCAAGGACTGCCTCACCACATGTTAACCAACCCAGGCCATGCCATCATCTGAGGCCCTTCTTCATGTGCCTCTTCCACAAGAGCTCCAGAGCATGGCAACATGAGAATGGGCTTTTTCTGCAGTGGCTCCTCGTTTGTGGAATGCTCTCCCCAGGGTGGCTTCACTATATATTTTTAGGTGCCAGGCAAACATTTCCCTCTAAATCCAGGCCTTTGGCCTTTAACTATAGTACCTGTGGCCTTTTAGAAGTCGGTGGGATGTTTTTGAATGTAGCTATGTGAGGTTTTTTCTTTGTATGTTTGGTTGGTTAGTTATTGGTTGTAAGTTGCTTTGGGCAAGATAAAGCAAGTAACAAATTTAATAAATAATGATGATAATTAACATTTAAAGAGCAGGGTATTTGTCACTAGACCTGTTCAAAAGTAATTAGCCACTAGTAGATGTATACCATTTTGATTATACGTTATTTTGATTATTATGTATTATAATTATACAAAATTTGATATTTCTGGGTCATTTGCAAGCAAAAGCTAAAATCATAAAAGACAAAAATGCATCATGAAAATAAAGTTTAAAACAGAAAAAAATGCTAAAAATGACATAATTGCAACAAAATTAAAAGGGTTAAAAATATTTTGTAAATGAAAAGGTCTCCTGGCACCAGAATGATGGCCATATTGGGCCTCCATGAAGAGGCCATTTCATAACAGGGACACCAACATTGAAAAGACCTTGTAGTAGCTACCCACTGGACCTTATTTGGCAAAGCTACTGTGAGAAGGGCTGAGAAGTTGATCTCAGGGTTCTGGTAGGTATAAACTGGTGGAGGCAATCCTTTAGGTAACTTGACCACAATCTAAAAGTTAATACCAGAACTTTGAATCGGACCCAGATATGGAATGGAAACTAGTTCACATAGCAAAGCGCTGGCCTATAATAACCATATCAACCAATCCCTGCTTCATTATTTTGGACCAACTATAGTTTCTGGATAAAGCAACTTCATGTATAAACGGTTCCCCTTAAATCTCTTCTTATACCAAATATTTTAACTTAGAAATTTAAATAACAGTTTATTTTGTTTGTTCCAATTTTATTTTCTTTTCAAAGAGCAGATGGGGACAAATTCTTTTAAAAAGTATGTGCATGAAAAATGTACACACGTCTTTTCAGATTGTGTCTCAAGACTGTAATCCCGCATAAAGTTCAGCTGCTTAAGTACTGTTGGTCTCAGTGAAGTGGATGCACTTCTTAGGTACGATCAAAACCCACAGGAAATAACTAAACAAGAAAATGCTGTGACCTTTATTTTGGACCTTCTTCCATTAGTTAAATGTTGTTAAATAGTGATAATGCCTCTTGCTTGCCTGGTTGCTGGTTGGAGAATGGAGAAATATGTGGGGTGGGGGAGGGGGAGAGAGAGCAGAAACCTCTGGAACGTGGCCTACTGTTCAACAGTAAGAGGCTTATCTCTTGCTCCACCTGCTTTTGCCTCTGGCCACTCCCACTTCTGCCTCTAGCTCCACCCACCAGTGGCATGCTTCCCTCAGAAAGTTGCGTATGAGCAATGTGGCCCTTGTGCTGATAAAGGTTCTACACCCCTTAAGTCTGGCATACACCCAACTCTCTGTGACTTAAATCTGTTTTGTTTCTTTCCTGCTGTTGGTATGAAAGGTGTTCCGTTTGCTCAGATTTGTTTCTTTGTAGTCATTTTTACGGAATATTCCAAAATAAAATAAAAACCCAGCAGAATGATTTTTTAAACATACAGTAAAGCTGCAGTAGGATGACTCACATATTAAGTCAAGTTTCAGGTTTCAGTGCATTATGAAAATACTCCAGTTTCCTATAAGCTGTTGCCTTTCCTCATTCTAATGAAGTTTGTTAATTTGACTACATACATTATCTTTCCAATTTTTAATGTCCATTCTGTTATTGATGCAGCCTTTCCCCCAAGGTTTTACTGGTGGTCACTTTGGCTGCAGTGAGAAGACTTATCATCATTTCCTTTTCTTATTCTAAAATTAATGATCAAACATGCCAAAACAACAAGATCAAGAGACTTAGCGGGATAATATAACAACCACACCCTGCATGTTGGTCAACACTAGCTTCTGGTATCCCAGTTTCTAGCTGCTTGATCTATTCCATTATGTTCAGCTGGTTTTGTATGTATATAGATACCTTGCTGGTGAATTGTATTCTGATGACAACTGCATTCACAGCAACATCACATATCACATTTTATCTCAACAAGAAATGTGTTGCCCCCTGTTTCTCGCTCTCTGGTTTTGAGTATGATCACAATTGAAAAAGGGTTAGAAATTTCTCACAAAGCACAACAGAACAGTGATAACTGGCTGATGCTATCTCCAGGCTTTCTTTTCTCTCTTCTCTCTCTCTCTTTTGAGCAGACAAGATTTTCCCTCAATGAGCTGATGACAGAATAATATCTCCAGATTGATTGCTCACCCCCCACAGACCTCTTGAAATATTTCTACCCTGGAAAGTTGAAGATCAAAAGCATAGTTTTTTTTTAAAAAAAGGACACAGAACTGAAAAAGCCATCATAAAGAAACTACTCCGATTTCAGTCTGGTGATGAACAGGCTTGTTAAGCATTTTGAGAATTGGCAGCCTTTCCCATCTAATATCCAGACATACTTTTTAAAAGAATTTCCATAATGAGTGTCTCTTTCCCCATCAGAGGAGATGGAGTATTTTCTGAAAAAGTTCTGCTAGGCAGTGATGTTAAACACTCGATTACATGCAGCAGCACAGGATACATGGAGTACAGCTGACTCAACAGCTACAGGGGATTTGGGTAAGTGCCCTTCATGTAAGCCACTTAAAAATGGTCCAAGATCTTTTCAGTTAGTCTCAACGGATGTGTACATTCCCCCCAAGTATCCTTTGTATCACTTGTCAGGCATTAAGGGTTCATGGGTAACTCCTGTTGAGTTGTTGGACGTTGATTATGGGCATGGAGAAGCAAAGTTCTGTCAAAGTCCCAGTGTGAGAGGAAGTGTTCATTTTTTTTTAATATCCTGGTTTGTAGTTGTTGAAATCCAGCTGCGCATTGCTCTTTTGATCTGAGAAGTGCACTAGGACAGGAAATTGTCTTAGGATGGTGAAGTAGATCTAACACAAAACTTTGCAATTGGTTCCACGAAGCGGAACAGACAATCTTACCCGGCTAATGGCATCGGTCTAGCAAGTTCGCACATTCAACTCAGTAAGAGATGCAAATGGGGAAGTTAGATAAGGGAGATTTCTTATCAGGATTCCGTTGCAACTGAAGGGATTAATTCAATGACTGGAAGAGTAATCTCAAATTGTTGACGTGAAGACCGGACATTATTTTTGTTTCTCTAAAATGGCTATGCTTTTCTGAGTGAGAAATAAGTTGGCTTTGAAATAAAATCCTTTTTTCGTTATTGACGTAGTTTAGAACAGCATGCGGACATTAATAGTTAAATGTATTCTGAGAAGGTTTTCATCGTCCTCTGAAGATAACCAAAGTGGGCATACAATCCCACTTACTATTACTCTCAATCTGAGGATGTATTATAGTGAACGGCACATATTTTCCCTTTTTCCTCTCAACTAGATGATTCCCAAAATTGTTTCCAGTATGACTTCAAAGTTTCTTTGAGTGAGAGTCAAAGTACATAAAGGAATCAGTTTTCAATTTCATCATAAAATTTACCTCCCCGCACTGAGTTTTTAAATAAAAAAACTGTGGGAATTGTGAATCTTATATACCCAAAGGTGTATATATAACTTTTCAGGATTAGATAAGCTTGTATTATACTGCAACCAAATAGCACATTTCTTTCAGGCAATTTCTTTTTCCGAAGAAATGAAATCAGGAATGGTTCTAAGCGATAAATGGATACTACCTTTATTTTAAAGCTGGAAGCGAGAAGCTACAATATGATCTAATTGCTAATACCTTCAATCATATGTGAACAATTTATATTTATATGTTCACTTATTTGTTTTATCCCTCTATCATGGGAGGCAAGGCTGGTGTCATCTCAACATACCGGTACAACCTTTTCTTTTCTGCCATCTGCCCCATGGAATGCATTGCAGAGTGAACTCTATTAGGCCCCATCATGGTACCTATTTTAGGTGGCTGGTGGAAACTTTGGTTAGCTTTGTAGTTTTTAATTGGATTAGCTATATGTATATTTGTATGCTGGAGGAATTTGCTAAATTGCTGGCTTATTGTTTTGTGTTTGATTTGTTCTGTTTTAATGTCATTATTATCTCTTGTTAGCCACCTTCAGTCTCTTTGGAGAATACAACAGGATAGAAAATTTCATAACTGAATAAAGTATTTATTTATTATTCCCTATTGATTCTTTCCTCATAACAAAAGTTCTCTAGTCCACCCTCTGCAAGCGTATACAGGTTAATTAAACCCAAATGATATTTACTTTGATCTGCATTCACATCTGGAATAACATGAAGCTGCCTTCTACTGAGACAGATCATTGATCTATCTAGCCCACGAACTGACTTCTCTGAAAGAAACTGAGTGTCCCTTCTGACAGCGGGGAGAAGATCTTGCTCTGCAGAGATCATGAGGATTATACTGGGACCATTTGTATGCATTAAGCGACATGCTCACCAACACGTTATAGAACTCTCAGAACTCACAAGATTCAGAGGCAACTTACTTTTCAGAATGGAGTTAGAAGACAGAATTGCAGTGCAACAGCTCTGTTTTCTCCCAGCTGGAAATAAGCTGCTCATTGCAAAATTGAAGAAAAATTGTTTCATTAGCATGAGTCACAGATGCATAGCTTTAAAAAAAATAATATTAAAAATCACTGCTGCTATGAAAATTGTGTCATTTGCTCTTTGAAGAGTAGATGTGTGCAACCAAACAAGCCGCTTATTAGCAGTTAATTTATAAAAATAAACATATCACATGCAGTGTTGGAAAAGGGTCAAAGTGAAATCACATAGGGAATCAAGGCTGCAATCCTAACTACACTTAAGTGGGAGTAAGTGTTATTGAACCCAGCGGAACTTACTCTGATTAAATATACTAAGCATCTCGCTATTATTCTTTCAGAAACTCTGCAGAAAGTTCTTTGTCCTTGTAAAATTCTTAAATAATGTTTGTGTAATGATCATTATTTAAAGAATAATGATTCTCCCTATTATTAAATATCCCAAAGGAGCATAACTCAGCAGGTTATAAAACTATGAACAGTTCAATAGTTTCTGGTTGTCTTGCATGCATTTGGTGTCTGTTAATACATGAGGGAGTGTAGTGGACTTCTATCCTGGCTATTGAAATTTGTGGCAAGGCTTCTGTCTCATTCCATTAGGAGTAGATATTTCAAAGAATCTACTTGCACCTCTCATTCTTGAAATTGAAATGGACTGCACTAAAACTGAACTATTTTCATACTAGTTAGTTACACTGAAACCTCACAATTAGAGACCTCAGGTTGTACGTATATTTGAACTTTTATAAGCAGCCTTCTTTCTGATTGTGTTGTGATATGATTCCGAAACAGGCTAGCTGGCCAACTGGTTATAATGCTATTATCACATTATAATATATGCTTTTTGGAATAATCATTGGATACAACTGAATAAACTGGAGAGTCTTTAGTGAAGGGAAAGCAAGAGGTGCTGGCACAAATGTCCCAAATGTCGTACTTCATATTTGATCAGTGGCTCAACGCCACTTTTCAGATTGTTAAATGCTGTAGGAATGATTGCTTTGACCGCTAAGCCTCGCCACAGATTTGTTCCAATATTATTTTGATAATACAGCATCACAGAACCAAAGAGCTTGCTGATAATGAACATGAGCATTTATCCCATTGATACAGCAGACAAAAATCTATAGGAAGAAAAGTGATAGCCACAGTTGCACATCTTGCAGCTGGAGAAGCCTGAATTTTTGTGCTACCTAAAAAGCAACAAATGTAACAAAAGCAAGAGGTCCCTTTTGAATCCGAAGGACTTTAATGTGAGCAAAAAGGAACTGCAAAATATAATCCATAGCAATGATAGTCAAATACTGGCAAGTAGAACATATGCTTACATTTTTGCCATGTAAGCGGTATGTAAATTAAAACAACAGCAGCAACCACCACCGCTGCCTAGAGGAGGGAGGGATGTAGTCCAGTAGTACAGCATCTCCAGGGAGAGACCCTTAACCCAAGACTCTGGAGAGCCACTTACAGTCACTGTTGATGGTACTGAGTTACACGGGCCAATGATCTGATTCTCCAGAAGGGTACCTTCCATTGTTCCTATGCTTTGCACATAGAAGGTCCCGGCAGAGCAGGGGTTTTGCATGCATAAGCTCCCAGGTTCATTCCCTGGAATTTGGCAGGTCTGGGAAACTACTGTTTGAAAACCTGGTAACCTGCTGCCAGTCAATGTAGACAATTCTCATCTGAGCAGACCAGTAGCTTGACTCGGTTTAATGCATCTTCCTATGTTGTGTTACTAGAAGAAGCTATTAATGTCAACAATCTATTTTGGGCGGCACGATGAGACTCCTACCTGGATATTATGCACACAATGTGGCACAGAAGCCAGCACACTTACAGAGCAATCCTATACATGTGTACTCATAAGTCCTCTTACTGTGCTCTGTCAGGCTTCTTCCCTTGCCTAGGTTCACAGCCTGAAACCCAACTGGGAAAACAGTACGGGGCTCTGTGATGTATAGTTTAAGCACAAAAACCCAGCGGAGAACCTTGGAAGAAAAGGAGTTCAAAGCTGTGTCAGAGCACAAAGAACGCAATGAACTGAATACAAGAGGCATGAAAATAATGCCCTCTCATTTAGGCACAGGGATGTAAGCAGCAGCAGAGACATTCTATGCCATGAGGTGGGTTTCCTCCTGGCGAGTCTTTGTTGATCAGCCATTCTTTCATCCATAGACCTGTTGCTTTAAAATCAGGCAAGATGGTCAACTTCACAGCGGATCCTTGTTATTTCAGACCTGATCCAATGATCACGAAACAATCACAATAAGCATCTCTGGTGCAGTAAATGGGGACACAGAATAATCGCCTCATGTTTTCCTTAGGTTTTACAATGGAACGAGCATGGTTGCTGCTCCTGCTGACTGCAAAGTTTCTCACAGTGACCGCGCAGTTCAATGGATACAACTGTGATGCCAACCTCCACAGCAGGTTTCCTGGTAAGTGTTAATTGAAACATATTAATTATAAGTCCTTTGTTAGCTTGTTTGCAGAGACTACAAAGCTTTAAAGTAAATGAAGCATTTGGAACAAACTCCTCATTAACTAACTAATGGTGAGTGAAATTCCTCTGAAGTAGCACAGAGCTTGAAACCCATGGGCGCAGCTACCCATAATAGCAACAGGGTTTCACCCTCTTTTGTGAAGGCTGAGTTTCATGCATTAATTCACTATGCACAGAATACTTGCACAGATTGCTGTTGACAATATTTAAAATGGATTTTCTTTCTTTCTAGAAGTATAGGAAGCTATTTCCTTAGGCCCAAACAAGATATGGCATCATTCAAGCAAGGTTTATTTTTATTTTTTATAAATACCTAATGTGCCACCTCCCTGATATGGATTGGGATTGTAGCAGAGGAATGTGTGTGCCAAAATGTCACCTAGCCCTATCAGGATTTCGACCTGAATTTGATTTCTCCATGGCTGCTATTTAAGCCTAAAACCCAAAAAACCTCAACCCACCTGTTCACGCTGACTATAGTTAGCAAACTACAGTTTCCATGATTTTTGTGTTGGGGGTGGGTAGCCCAAACTGGTATGATACTGCTTTATATGCGTAGTGCAGAAGGAGGTCCTTGTCACTGTTGAAGGACACATTCTAACCAGACAAAAGCACTCAGGAAGGACGCAGAGCAGGACAAGTGAAGATTGTGGTTTGGGGAGAGATTAGAGCATTGAACAGATTAGACCCTTGCTAGAGATCTGCTTCCTTTGCTTTAGTGAAAGTAATAGATCTTATCAGGGCTTTTTTCAGCCGTAACTCACTGGAACTCAGTTCCAGCACCTCTCAGGTGGGCATCATTGCCATTATAAGAGAACAAGGGAGGTGTTCATGGTGAGTTCCAGCACCTCTTTTTCTAGAAAAATAGGACTGGATTTTACCAAAAAGTACAATGCAGGTAGTTGCCTTTAGTATGTATGAAACAGATGTGTTTCTGATTCTTCTATTATGTTATGTAAATAGGAATAGTTTCTTCTTCTCCTCCTCCTCCTTCTCTCTTTTGCTTTTTCCTTTATCAAACTAAGTATGAAAATAGAGTCCAGATTATGTAGATATTGGTCTCTCTAGACAGAATGTTCAATTGTGATTGATGCCCACTGAGCTCTATGCACCATAGTAGGCAGAAATGTAGCAGTAGCATTCTTGTCTGGATGAGGCTGGACCAGGAAGATGCTCTTGGAACGTGATTAGAGTAATGCACTGCACTCTGGTCGACTCTGAAAAGTGTTCAGAAATGTAAACTGCTCCAGAATACAGTGACAAAGTTGTTAACAGAAGATGCTATATTCAACACATATTAAAAGATCAGTGTAGGTTATCAATATGTTTCTAAGCTTACCTTTGAAGGGATTAGGAGATGAATATTTGAAGGACCACTCATCCAGGTCTTCATTGCAGGCCTTGCTTTGGGTGCCCCTTACTTTGTGGTTATGTTGCTAGGGCATTTTCAATGGAAGACCCTCCCCTGAAAGGTCAGATTAGCATCTGATTTTTTTTAAAAAAGAAGTTTCTATAACTTTTTAATTATTTGTGATAGAATTGGTTGAAATTTCCACCTACGTTTGCACCCTTTGAGACCATGAATCCTGCTACAGTTCCGAAAGAGTTGTTTTCTTGTAAGCGCATCAATTGCAGTTTTAGGGTGGGTTAAAAAGGAACCACTTAATATCCTGTGGTGTTTTGTGGGCAATTTATTAACATTTAGGACTCGTACTGCACCTCTTCCTTTCCCTCAAAGGTTAACATGTTATGCACTAACTCCCTCTTGAGGGGTAATAAATATTGGTGTTCAACATAAGGAGATTGTTCTGATGGTGCAAGTATTTCTGCTTTCCTGAAGGAATGATCTCTCATCTCCTACCTCTACATGCTGTTCTGAGGGTTCACCTGATCCTCCAAAAAGATGGAGAGAAATGGTTTTTCTGGAAGGAAGAGAGGGTGAATAAAGTTCCAGGTGTTCTTCCGCTAGCTTCCAACCAGGACTGGCTGGTTGAATCTGGCCCATTATTGATTTGTTTTCACCAGAAGTGGTAGCAACACAAGAGTATACCTGTGAGTCACTCTTGAAGTATGATTGGAGATATGGCATTCTTCACCTGCTTTTTCGCTTATTTGATGAGACTTCTGCCTGAGTGGTAGCAGCTCAATATTTTGTTTAGTATGTAATGACGATCCCACTAAAGATACAGAAAGGGGCTGGAGAAAACTTGTTTTTCAATACCAGATTTTCAATGCTGTGTTCAAAAATATGCACATTTACTTAAATAAATAAAATGGGTTTACTTGTGAATGTTATGCTCAGCTTTGCATTTCATAATTAAGCCCATTAATAGATGCACTGGTGGACCTGGCACTGATTTATAACCAATGAGGTGCCCTCTAGATATTGTGAACTACAACTCCCATAATCTATCATGATTGGCTATTCTAGCTGGACTGATGGTAGCTGTAGTCCAAAATACATGGAGAGTACCACATTGGCTAGTTATCCTGGAACCAACTCTATGATTACAAATAGGAAACTGGAACAAACATTGTGCAATAACATTATGAACACAACATTTTGAGTTATTTCCTTATGTTTTCAGAAGTGTACACCTATTTCTTCATGCTTATTTTGTTAGTGGTAGCCAGCTTTTAGGAAGGTGTCTGCCAAAACAGGCATTTATTGCCTATAGATAATCCCAGATCTTTATCTTGAACAAGTGGTCACAGTTACTGCCAAGCCCACAAAGGGATCAGCAGCTAATTTGCCACCCTGGGTTGCATTTGGAAAGACTGTAAAAATAAAGCTGATTCTAGACTTCACCTAATTTTTCTGCTGGTGATTTAATGCATCACAAAAAATATAGTTCAATCATGCTTCTACAACTTTATTGATTCAATTAAAGGGACAATAATACTGGTGATTAATTTTTATCATCAAATTAGCAATAGTGATACAAGTGTATGCTTAGGGATTCCAAACACTTATGGACTATCCTTTCCATCATGCTGTAACCTTTGAATTATCATGAACATAGGAAGCTACCTCATATCTAGTCAGGTTATTGGTCAATCTAGCTCAGTAATATCTACACTGATTGGCAGCAGTTCCTCAAGTTTTCTGACCTGGCAGTAGCAGCTGGACAGTCAGGGTGGGCATTGTGGCATTGCTTACTTGGCTTTAAGAGAGAGAGCCAGTGTGGTGTAGTGGTTAAGAGTGGTGGACTCGTAATCTGGGGAACCGGGTTCGCGTCTCTGCTCCTCCACATGCAGCTGCTGGGTGACTTTGGGCCAGTCACACTTCTCTGAAGACTCTCAGCCTCACTCACCTCACAGAGTGTTTGTTGTGGGGGAGGAAGGGAAAAGGAGATTGTTAGCCACTTTGAGACTCCTTAGGGTAGTGATAAAGCGGGATATCAAATCCAAACTCTTCTTCTCTTATTCAAAACACCATGTGTCTCTGCTGGTTACTGAAAGGGAGATAGAAAGTTCAGTGTAGTGCAGTCACAGTGGTGCAGCCAATCTGATTATGTTGTTGCTGCTGCGCTTGCACCACACTGAGCTCCCTGCTGTCTTGCTCCGCTCCTTCTTCCTCTCAGTAACGGACAGCAATATGTAGAATTGGAAAACCAGGTGAGAAACCCCACACCACCCTGCTGGCTGCAACCGAGATGGAAACCCTGAGTGGATGACACTTGAAAGCTGGCCTGTGAGCACAATCCTGATACTTACTCATTCACTACCATATATACACAGATCAAATATCTGAATGGGATTAATGCATTTAAATCTATCCTGCATTTCCATTTATTGCTGGTGATATTTTAGTCCATTGCACTGTGTAGGTACATAGGAACATATTGTCGTATGCCACCCCAATCTCCATGAGCAGGGTGAGATTCCAGGAGTTTCAGGTGCTTAGCCATGGTTTGTGTTTCCTTCAGAAATTAGGCATAGCAGAGACTGTAGTGTCTTCATGATATATGGTTTTATTTGCACACATATACAACCTGCACCTAGATGGAGGAATTGCAAAGCATGCACATCCTATGAGGGTCAGGTTTCCCCTTTAAGGGTAGAATTGGTTTCAAATAACAGCAAAAAGCCACTCTCTGTGTCTCTTAGTTCCAGCTTACATGGAGTTCTGCCCATCTGACTCCTTCTCGCTGCTAACTCCATGGACTTTCCCTGCCACAATATTCAAAGTTGAAACCCTAAACCTTGCCTTTGCTTCTGCCCACTAACACCCAGCAAAGAAGGAGCCCAACTCCCCTTTGCCTGGCAATCTTGTCCTCTGATGGTTTCTTTAATGGGTTATCACTAGCCTTTGTCTGCTGAACTGGCTTGACTCATTAGCCAGCAGATTTCCGTCTTTGGCAAAGTTTAATCAAACCTTGATTAATTGTAACTTTTACTAAATCCAGGAATTAGGAGGAGGATATGACACCAGGAATTTAGTACAATCTGCCCCCCTCTAAAAAACCCATAACAGTATGATGTTGAGCCAGATAGTTGTTCAGACCAACCAGTAATGTCTACTCTGACTGGCAGTCACTCTCCAGGGTCTTAGGCACAGGTCTCCTTAGCCTTTCTGATATCTAATTCTTTTAACTGCAGGTGCCAGGGAATGAACCTGGCAGCTCTTGCATCAAAAATATGTGCTGTGCCACTGAGTTATTGCTCCTTCCTTCAGGGTATTGTAAGAATGGATTCTTGGATTGATACTACCTCCCACAGAAACCCATTATGAAGCTGATCTAGAGACAATTGCCATTTCATGCAATATGTAGAAGGAGCAGTACATTTACTTTAGACATTCAAGTCTCCTTATGTTGTCAAAAATGTAGCACGACAATTCATCCTGGCAGTCCTAGTGGTAATAACTAACAGTTTTCCGGCACTTTAAGAGTGCTAAATCATTAAGAAGATCTAATAACTTCCCCTTTATTTAAATTAATGATCCATGCAGTGGAGCACAAAGAATAATTACAACGTGTAAAGAATTAACAAAGGCTCCGCTGTGTTCAACAATATTTACCCCATCTTACGGGCACTGAACATTGCTCTAACACTGCAGTGGTTGGCTCTTGATTATGATGTATTATGTTTACAACTGGAGTCATAAATATATCCAGGAGTCATAAATATATCCAGGATTTCAATACATTTTAAGATATTTTCAGTCACCTTACTTTTCAGCAGGACTTCCACTGTTCATTTAAGACAATACTTCAGTGAAAATACACATTTGAGAATTCTTTAAAAACAAGCTCAAATTCTTTGTATCCATTGAGCATGTGCAAACTGTATTGGCAACCCAGAACACGTGCACAGGTTTGACATTTCCCCTACTTAATAGAAGCCGTCTGTATAACAAGTTGCTCTGAAACTCAGAGCACAATCTGCAGTGCAACATTATAGCACTCATTCAGCCAATCAAAGTCAACAGCCTTGATATGCACGTGAAGCACAGTATATGTGAGAACTGGTTGAACATTTTACTTTGTGCACAACCAATAGAACATTTGGGCTGGATCTATACTGATCTGTAAAAGCCCTATATTAAAAAACGTAATATAGCTCTCAATGCAATTTTGCATTGATGACGGATTGCTGCTCTATAGCACCGTCTGGTGTAAATCTTTATACTGCTTTTTTAACATAACTGACCAGCGTAGATTAGTTTCTGGAATGCTTTGGACAATCTTGGCATAATCCTTTGCTCTTAAACAAAGCAAAAGTATGAGAGTACGATACTCCAGCCATCTTTTAAGGAGCAGTTCCTATGGATGAGTCCTCATGACATTTGCTCCCACACCTGGAATAAGAGCAGGACATATACAGTGTGTGAAACTCCCATTGTTCTAGGCGCATTTTGCGACAGGGAATTTCATTAGCGCAAGCAGTTTCTGAGCTCTGGGTGCAGTACTGTGCCTAAGATTTCAGGTTGAAACTGCAGAGTGGAAGGAGGACCTTTTTCTGCCTCCCCACTTCCAACTACTCTCTGAAGACTGTACAAGAGACCCTCTTAAGAATATTAGGGGGATGGGCTGGAGAAGGACTAATCCATGTGAAAAAGGAACATAATATTTTAGCTGCAGTTCATTCATTTTCAGCTCTGTATTTTTGTTATAAAAAAGGGTGCCTAGACATTCGTTGTTGCGCCCATAACCTAGGTTAAAGGTGCCGTTTAGCTCCTAGCTTTCATCTCTCAGTTTCTAACACTGGACATATATCATTTGACTGAACTGGAACAACAAAACTGAACTGCAGAGCAGACAACTAATTGGATGCTGGCAGGAGCCACCTAACAGGGCTCAGCCCCAGCTATGGACCTTGCTGCCTTGCTCCTGCTTCTAAGCTATGGGTAAGCAGAGTCTTGCTGCCTATCCCTGCTTCTCAGTATCTGCCACCTAAGGCAGCCACTTCACTCTGCCTAATGGTAGAGCTGGCATTGCTTAGAGAAGCATGACATTCAGCTAAGGATGTACATTCAAATGTGCATCTGCATCAGGACCACAGAGGAGCAAGAAAGGTGTTTATATGAATGTTTTCTCTCTGAATAAGGCTGCAATGCTGAGTGTTATTCTTAGAATTACAGCTGTAATGACTAGTGGGCACTGTTCTCAAGTGAAGCTGATAAGGATTAAGGCATTAATATAGAGGAAACAAGGATTACTATAACATTTTCATAGCATTTGCTGATTTATTTTCTTTTACCTTTTCTAATAGTTCCTAATAATGTGCGTATCGTTTTCTATCACCTACCTATTCCACTGTGCTGCTTAGAATTCTAAATTGCTATTAATAGCTGCTGTGTACACTTCCAGAGCCAAGTGAATTGGGTGCTCAGAATACTTGCTCATCTGCATCCTACATTAAATGAGAATATCAGCGAGCAAAATGTGAGAAGAAATATTGTTTCCAAGGGCTAATTTTTGTGTAAAGGCTGCATAATGGTTCCTCGCAAGATTTAAAAAGTGCATATACTACATCATTTCGGGTTGCTTGAAAGCTTTGAATGCCCCATTTAATGAAGCCAGCTTTTTCATTATGATTCTTCTACACCTAACCTTTTGTTCATGTAATGCTGCATTAAATGTCTGCTGTTTTGCATGGACCTTGGAATGGAATATGATATGCAAAATACGAGTGGTATCAAATTATTGCCACATTAAAGCTTTTTGGGGTGCATTTGCATGTCCACCATGCTCATCCCCTGAGGAGAAAAAAGGCCCTGAATGTGTCTGAGAGGGGAGAGTTTTTTGTTCCTTTCTACAAATGAAGGATGTACAAAAATGGTAAAGCAAAGTCACAAGGCAGGCAAGGTATGGTGTGTGCATGTGTGTATTCTAGTTGCTACCCTATCATGCATGAAGTACCATGTGACGCTCCTAAGGTATTAAGATAAACCAATGGGTCTTTGCTTTGAATTTCGACTTTTACAGTATTGTAGTTGGTTAGGGTGTAAGAGAGCGGTGTACCGGACAGAGAACACAGGGAAGGGTGGCTTCAGGACTTTTCTTTTCAGAGAAGGTACAATGATGTAATCAGCTGGGGCAACGGGGAAATCGGTGGACCATCCTTGTGCTTGCCAGTGAATGTGATGATAAGGAGGCTTTCATGTTTTCCTGCTGTTTGTGACAGATTAGCATAGAGGAAGTTGGAGAACGAGGAACATTATCAGGCCTTTCCTTTGGTAGGGTTCCTACTTCAAAGCCATGGCTTGTATGGTAATCTTTTCCTTGCGTGCTGAGGTCCCCCAAAACACCCTAACCCAATAACTCACACTTCACACATCATTTTTGTTTAAGGTTTTTGGCATAATTTTGGCCACAACTTTATTATCATACAAATTGTGAGTGGTTGCTTAGGCATTGGTTATGACTAGCTGTCCCCCCCGCCTTGGGGGACAGCACTGACTCCCGGACTCCGGCGGGAGCCAGTGTGGAGGAACAGGACCCAGGGATTACTGGAGCTGCGCCGTTCAGACCCTCAGTACCATCCCTGCCTGCTCCCAGGAGCTTACGCGGCCCGCACCCTGCACCAAGGGTTTGGACGAGGGGGATGGTAAGCCCCTGAATTCCTTTAACGGAATTCCCGTGCAGCAGCAGCATTGGAGGGGTAGGCACAGCCAATCCACACCCCTCCACCAACCAATTTTAACCAATGCCTAACCGCCAACCTTACAAGTTGTGACGATTTGCTACGCAGTAGGCAAAACCCAATTGGCACGCACTAATCAGCCAAAAGGTAAATTCCTACCAGGCCCCCGCACCAATGCAGGCGACCCCTAGACAGGCAATAGCAAGGTCAAAGCGCAAGCCCAATCAAGGGAGGGCGGGCGGGTGATCCGGTGCCCACAGCGAAAGAGAAAGGAAAATGCTGTGCACCTTGTTTAAATAATCTCTGATCCCACCCCTAAATTAGCAACATCAAATTTACCCCAGTAACACCAACCACCAATCCAGTTCCATCCCTTTGAAACTAGCCTGCCTGTTAACCCTGGGGTGCTTTGTCTGGCCCCATCCGCAACACGTGCTCTCCTTTATTGAGAACACGCTTTGCAAGATTGTTTGCATTTCTAAAAGTCAGTTTCAGCAGGCTGAAGATCTTTTGTTAAAGCTCAGGGTTTTCTACATGCTTATTCTCTAAATATCTACAGTCATACTTCGGGTTACAGACGCTTCAGGTTGCGCGTTTTCGGGTTACGGACGCGTCGAAACCCAGAAATACTAGAACGGGTTACTTCTGGGTTTCGAGCTCATTCATGTGCAAAACCACCGCCGTATCGCAACCCGCACATGCGTAGACACAGCACTGCGGGTTGTGAACGTGCCTCCCACACAGATCACATTCGCAACCTGAACATCCAGTGTATTCCATGACTGTCATCTGATCCTAATAAATTGTCTGCTATGTATTGATGTTTTTGGGTGTGATGTACACCAGGGCTGGCCCAAGGCATTTTGGCACTTGAAGTGGACACCAGAGTGGCATGCCCCTCCCTGACAGGGAAGAAGGGATGAGGGAAGATCTATATCAGGAACAAGGGAGAAAGAAAGATGGACATCGGGAGCTGCTACCCTAGTGAATCCTGCCACCCAAGGCAGTCCAATTACCTTGCCCACATCACTGGTGCAGAGCATACCTCTTTAGTACTGGTACCCACCCTTAATGGGAATTCTTTGTCAAAGGAGGGCCATTTGTTTCCACATGAATTGCTTTGTTTTTAGATCACAAAATATAAATATCTATAAATATATTTCAATAACTTCAATGTGTTCCCCCCCTTCACTTTTCATTTCAGCGGAACGAGATATCAGTGTCTACTGTGGAGTACAGGCAATTACTATGAAGATTAATTTTTGCACTGTCCTTTTTTCTGGTTATTCTGAAACGGATCTGGCATTAAATGGGAAACACGGGGACTCCCACTGTAGGGGATTTATAAACAACAACACATTTCCAGCGGTGGTCATTTTCATAATCAATCTCAGCACTTTGGAGGCCTGTGGGAATGCTTTAATGGTAAGATGCGATTCTTTTGAGGCCATGCAGTGAGATGGAGAAGAATTTCAGTTCAGTTTGCATTTTAGTTTGAATGTAACTAACTCCCAGCTCCCCAAACAAGATGCTATTCTTTGAAAGCCACACTTCTCCGAATTCCGTGAATTAGTAAAAACACCAGACAAAAATGCATTCTGTTTGCAGAAATGTGTGTATTAGGCAAAATTGCATTGAAGGTGTGTATGTTAGAAGAAGTTTGCAGTGAAATGCTGATAATTGTTAATGAGATTTTTTTTTTTAAAAAAAATGCAAACTGATTCATTGAGCTTGGAAAAATAAGAAGCGGGAGGAAACAAAAACTGGCATATCATGCTTGGTTACATTTCACTGCTAAAAAGAGAGAGATGAAGTATGAAATAGAACATAGCGCACGAGTGAGGGGTGCAATTTGCAAATACAAATGCCTGAAGTTTAAGAATGAGCAGCTCATTTTTTTTGAAGATTGATATGCAGTTATTGCTACAATCTTAAGTCTTACTTTTCCACTTCTGAATAAAATGTTTAGTTGTAAATGAGCCAACACATTTGCTGCAATGTTTTGTGATAATGGGACTATTTGCACCACCCTCATCATTTCTGAAGGTGGAACTAAGCATAGGGAAATGTGTAGCTGCCGGTGTAAGAAGCATCTCCTCATCCCCTCTTCTCTTGTGGTGTCATGTAAAAACACAAAACATGGAATTTCACTCTGGGTATTCCCATCCCCACAACTAGCATCCAGTGAGATGGATCTGGAGGGAAAACTTGGAGTGTGATGGCTTAGTCACATTCCTTCTGTACCCTCATGTTTTTTCATTCAGTAAACATTGGAGTTGTGAGTATGCACAGATAGCACTTTTGTGGCTTTTTATTTATATTTTATTTATATATATATTTATTTAATTCCTAGTATTCTGAAAATATTATGGGAGCATGGGAGATTAGAAGAGGAATTATGTGCATGCCTGAGCTATGTGAATCTGATCATTGTGCTGAAATCTTGCCTGCATCTAATGATGGTTGTCACGGGAAGTACTTTGACCCTGTGCTTCTATATCTGCTACGTCTCTCCTCTGAGATGAGCTCACAAACTGACAGCTGGATAGATAGGATCAAAGTCAATGAGTTCTTCATTCCTTAGCTGGCCATTCAAAGAATCCTAGCAATTTCAGTGCTTTTCTTGCAATAATGATAATGATACAGCATCAAGTGAAGCAGTACAAGGTCAAATGCTTTGTGGGCTGGAGTTCACTGCAGAAGATGTATAACTGAGAGGGGACAATTAAATGGTTTATAAGAAAACTAATTGAAATGAAAATTCTATTATTTGCATATGCAAATATTCTGACACTTGGGTGTCAGGGCAAAGGGCTGATGTTAGTGTGCAAGACTAAGGGCTGGGTCATGCCATCCATTTTCTTCCATGTAAGCATATCTTGCTTATCTCTAGCTTTGAACTTGTGTAAAGAACAGACATAGTGACTATAAATAGAGTCAGTAGTAATTCATGGCAGTAGGGATGTTGTGGACTACACAACAGAGTGGACAGAGTCCAACAAGACCAAATACTTTTGTGTTCTGACAAAAGTTCTGGATGCCTAAGGCAAGTTTTTTTTTAAGGATTCAGATGTAGACCACCAAAGATTCTCTTTAACAAGTATTATTGACAGGATGAGGAAAAGAAGAAGGGGAAATACAAGATCTTACAACTCCATCTGCTGCTGGAAAATCTTTTACACTTCTTGGGCAGGCAATGGATTAAACTCCTTACAGGTGATATGTGCAGCCTCAGTGTTGACAGCAAGGTCTGCACTGAGATTCCTCTGCCCCTTGGTGGGCTTGGGACTCATACTACCTGGGAGTGCAGATGACACTTGAGCACCTTTGCCTGGAGTCACCATTCCATAATCATGTCTAAGTTTATGTCTGACAAGGTATGGGGAGTAGTCAAAACATATGGCAGTCTACAAAGGGATGAGGCAGTCTAGATATCTCCATGCTATGCTACTCAACACTGAAAGCACCAAAACTGATTTTGTGCCTTATGACTCACATGGGGATGTAGGTAGCTCTATCACTAAAAGACATATGGCCCCACCTCTCCCACTCCTTCAGCCAGGTAGCCTTTCTATAATAAGTGCTGATTCTCACAAGCTGTGATTAACTCTTAGAGAGCTCTGCTTTACAACACTGCACTGTTTTAACTACCAAAAAGTGCTAGATCAAGCTCTGCACCTGCGCAACTTTGAGGGCACCCAAAGGGGAAATTTGCAGACCATCATACCTAACTCCCATAATACAATGGTCTTCCAGATATGTTCCAATACACCATGCTACCAGTACATTATTAATGATAGTTCTAGATGGGTATGGTTATTCAATAGATGCTGGCCCTGTTTATGTGTTCATAGACTGTTTAGCGGGAGTGACCATGCATGTACTGGTTCTGACCCAAATATCCCTGTCTCTATTGGTACCCGATGGGACTGACAGGGCAGAAAGTAGAAGCACCAACGGTAGGGGAAGCCAGAGTCACTGGCAGACAGAACCAACTAATTCTAATTTGGTTCCCATCCACCTTCTTGCTGAATTCTATTCAGGCAACACTGAGATGAAAGAGGAGGGGAAGAAGCTGAATTTTGGAGTGTTGGTGGTCTTATCTTGGATGAGGGCGCCATTATTAATTATTATTATTTATCATTTCATTAGGACTCAGAGGGTTTTCTCCCTCTCCTTATTATCCTCAGTACAACCCTCTGAGGTGAGTTGGTGACTGGTCTAAGGTTTCCCAGTGAGCTTTATGGATGAGTGGGGATTTGAACTCCCAGTTCCTATTCTAACATACTGACAGTGGTTTTTCTCTCTTTCTCTGTACTTTTACCAAAAGAATTGAAAGTCTGGCACTGCCTCAAGTAGCAGTTTGATTGCTTGGAGCAGTTTAGTCACGCTCCTGTGACAGAATGCCTCTGGCATCATGCTGCAGTGTCATTCCTAGGAGCATTTATTCTTAGGAAAGGGGAGATCTCTGCCCCTATTGTGGCTACTGGTAAAAAGGAAGAAAATATCTCAGTTGTTATCACATTTAAAGGTAACACCATTTCCTTCAAATGCCTGCCACTGGAAGTTGCAGAATATTGCCCCCACTTTTCTGGGGGGTACATGGTTCTGTGAAAGTATTGTGGGGGCTTATTTCAGAGCAGACTAATAGATTGGACTAAGGTTGCACAACAAATCACTTTGATATATTTGACAGAAATGGTAGGTAGCTATTGCTCCCATTTGTATCTGTCATAGCATCAGTGGGACAGCAGAATGGGAGGATGGTTATACCTTTACTGTATGCCTCCAAACACCAGGTCCTGGAATCACAAGTGTGGAGAGCACCGTTGCCCTCAGATACTGCTTGTGGTCTTCCCATGGTTCATCACTGTGAGAATAGGATGCTGGACTATGTGGGCCTTTTGCAAGATCAAGCATGATGCTTCTTACGTCCTGATGTAGAGGTTGTGGTGCATCAAATAATTTACAAGGATGCTTTCTTAACCTTTAACAGTCATATCTTCACTATTTTAAAAATTCTATTTTCTTATAAGATTGCCTCCCCATAATTCTGTTTTCTGACCTTATCCAACTAGGTAACCTCAGTTCCAGGAATTAATGCCTATGGCAATGTATCAACAGTCCAGATAGGCAATGTTTCGGGATACATTGACACCCCAGATCCACCCACAATAATCAGCTATTTACCAGGACTTCTGTATAAATTTAGTTGCAGCTATCCCTTGGAATATCTGGTCAATAATACACAACTTGCTTCGTAAGTATGAGCATGATATTGCAAGAAGTGATTGTTCTGTGTATCAGGAAGCCTTTGCACTGTATTTATTGTCATTAAAGTAGCTGGCTGGAGCTTTGCATGGTCGATATGCCCTGTGAACATATCAGATTTCTGATGAAATGCATGGATTCTGGTCATTTCCCCCTCCATAATTAGAAGCGACATCCAATTTGAGAAGAGGAAAGGAAGAGGATATAGAGAAGGAAAATAATGACAAGAAGGAAAGTATTCCAGGGATTTGGTTTGCTATAGAATTAGCACAGCACTGAAGTGTTAGCTTTCATGATGAAAGTTCTTCTACAATTCCTCTTAAAGATAGAGTAGTACTTGTACATAAGCAAAGAAATATTTACTTTCAATTCTTTTTGCACAGCAATATATTAGTATATGTAACACAAGCAAATGCTATTTCTATGTACTGTATATCACAAGAAGTTATTTTCCCCTATCAATTTGCTTCTTAGCTAATTATTTGCCTGATCCATTGTTTCAGCAATGCCCATTGTTTCAAAGCTCTGACAGGGCTTCCACTATAAATTCCGATTTGTAGCAATTTAAAAACACAAGATGAAGGGGAAATACTCTTGGTGGTGAATTCCAAAACCTGATTTAATAGTGAAATATGGAATTGCAAAAATAAAATAAAAAATAGATGATTCCATCAATAATACTTTGCTTTCTAAATCTGTTCTAGATCATCAGCTGCTATATCTGTAAGAGAGAACAATGGCACATTTATTAGCACTTTGAATTTGCTCCTCTACAATGTAAGTATTAAAAAGCAGAAGTTTCTCAAATAAAGCAATGGCTGCGCACCTGCCGGCCGGAGGGGAGTGGTGGCTGCGGCAGTGGGGCGATCTTCTGGGGGGTGGACATCACTTCCTTCTTTGCTGGTGGTGCTGACTCCTGGGACTTGCCCATAGTTGCAGCCAATTGTGGGCAAGCTTGGGAGTGTGGTTTAGTGAGTGGACCAGAGGGGAAACTTCTTTCATTTGGTCTGCTCTCTGGCTATAAAAGCCAGCTATGCCCTCTGCTAATGCACCTACCATGACTGACTTATAGAATGTTGTAAGTGGGACTAGCCCCTCTAGTTCATTCTCTCTCCCTCTGCATTTCCATCCCATCCAAAATAGTTGGCCAGAATGCCCACTAAGCATGTTCAGTTCTCCTGCGGCTCTTTGGAGTTCTCAGATTCGGCTCCTCCACCTGCACTTCTCGAAATCTTAGGGTTCTCCCACAGCTGCCTAGCCTTCCACTTGGGTATGGGTGGTACCATTTTGGCTATATATGCAATGGTGCTCACAGCCTTAAATTGGAAATATCAGAAATCATATGTTAGATCCAGCCTAAGATAATTGCATTTGGGGTCCCTTTGAAATGAAGGCTTAATTACCATGGATCTTAGGTAAAGGGTAAAGGAACCCTTGACC
Source organism: Podarcis tiliguerta (assembly GCF_965153285.1). Lineage (NCBI taxonomy): Eukaryota > Metazoa > Chordata > Lepidosauria > Squamata > Lacertidae > Podarcis > Podarcis tiliguerta. Next base: position 33,646,101 of record NC_139537.1, read on the forward strand.
ATTAGGTCCAGTCATGGCCGACTCTGGGGTTGCAGCGCTCATCTCGCTTTATTGTATGAGGGAGCCGGCGTACAGCTTCCAGGTTATGTGGCCAGCATGACTAAGCCGCTTCTGGTGAACCAGAGCAGTGCACGGAAACGCTGTTTACCTTCCCACCAGAGCGGTACCTATTTATCTACTTGCATTTTGACGTGCTTTCGAACTGCTAGGTTGGAAGGAGCAGGGACCGAGCAACGGGAGCTCCCCCCATCGCGGGGATTTGAACCACTGTCCTTCTGATCGGCAAGTCCTATGCTTTGTGGGTTAACCCACAGCGCCACCCACGTCCCACCATGGATCTTAGTGGGAACTAAATTCAGCTCATCTAGTATGACTGCATCCCTGGTTTGCAAGAGCAAATCTAGCAGTGAAAATTGTAACTTTAAAAGTGAATTATAATTTTTAATAATGATTTTATTAGTTACATAACATCATCAGTGTACATGGCACCTTATATCATAATCCTGTGCATGTTTACTCAGCAGTAGCTCCCACTGAGTGCAAAGAGGCTTGATGCCTGAAAAGTCTGCAAGGGACTGCAGCCTTAGAGAGTTACACAGCAAAATTGGCAAGTCCCTGCTCTGAAGGAGCCTACATTTCTAAATAGACAATGGGAAACAATAGGGGGAGGGAGGACCCTTTGTTAGACAATTGCCTTTAACAAATGTTTACATTTGTTCAACTGGTTCAACTGGTGTCTTGTGCCAGGAGTGGAACCAAGCTGGTCCACACACACACCTGTTCTGGTACCTTCCACTCCACAAGGAAGGACTTATTCTGGTCACCCAAACCATGTCTAAGTCATTGGTATGGGTGTAAAATATAACCAACAACTACTGTTGTGGAATATGTAAGCAACTTCAGTAGACCGATGCTAATGCTATTTCTTTGTGGTTCTTTTGGACAGTGGGTGGGCCAAAATTTTAAGTACCTCCTCATGACTGCTGATTTTCTCTCTCTTCTTATTAGCATGATAATCAGATTTGAATATATGTAATTGTGTAAACTTGTATTGCATAAACAGGGACATTGGAAAGGAAATTTAAAAGACTTTTACTGGCTTTTATTTATAACAGCAACACTAATCTTCCAACTGTTATTTTTGTGTTGATTAGAAATTTTATTCATCCATTCAAATGTCTGATTTAAAAATCAGCTTTCCATTTCTCAGGCAGCATTTTAGTAAATTACAAATCCATTTTTTTGGATTATTATTCATGTCATCATGGACCTGGGTTATAATTCATGCAGATGATTTAAAAGTCTGTGCTTTCAACTTGGGGTGTAATGAATGTGCTATAAATATCATAGCAGAATATTTCCAATTGCGTTTAAATGAATTTCCTGTTTGCAAGTAAGTTTTGCTGTCTGACAGTTCAGAGATATGTTAGAGTGGAGATGATATTACTTCCATTTTTTAAAATACTGAGGGTTTTTTTTGTAAGAAAGTAGAAAGTTTTCTTAAAACTTTAGGAACAAAAACTCTTGTATTTAGGGTATAGGGGATTTTGCTTCAGAAAAGTTCAGTTAAAATGTTTTTCTTAGAACACATGAGAATATATCATATGGGGCCAATCAACATTCCAATCTTGCCCAATAAACACTACATTTTACAATTTTGCTTTTGTAAGTCATCCTGCACATTGATCCTGTAAATAATATCTTGGAGTGATTTCTAAAAGCAGTCTAAGGATAGTCATAGGAGCATCTTCATCTATGGTGCGAAGCCAGCTTTGCATCATTTTGTTATAGAAATATATTGTGATTCGAGGACCCGATCCCCGCTTGGGGAATGAAGACACAAGGACACAGTATATTAGGTTAATGGGCAAAAAAAGGGCCACAACTTTATTGATTACAGCATGTGAGAAGGTATTGGCTTAGGCATTGGACCACTGACAATTTGACTCCACCCACTTGGAGAGGGTTGAGTCTGAATGAGGGGTTAACCACCAGTAGGGGGAACCTGTTGATGCAAATACAACTATAAGCTCTGCCCTGTGTGGTGGGGGGGCCATGGCACGACCCCCGGTGATATCAGGGGTAGATCAGGAGCAAATGGCGGGGGAAGCTGGCGCGGCCACATTTGAGCAGCTAAACCATGCCCCCGGTGCCACTCGATCGGGTGTAATGACAGAGTGTAATGTACCATGTGGCCTGTTCTGCTCCTCAGTATTAGCTTGTTGCTCTCAGATGCAGTGGAAGTATTGAAATAAGACTCAACTTCCAGTTTAGTTGGCTTTTGCATGTGGAAAAGAGAGGGAGCCATCTTGTCATTTGTGTCAGGTAGCAGAAGGTCTTGAACTGGACCTGCGTTATGGATTAGGATGCCTGAATTGGGCTTATTTTTTAATGTATATGGGTGTTGTTCAAGCTTAAAGTTACAGCTCTGGATGAGTGGGTGAATTGTTTTTCTTCCTGCTGGGATTTCCACTGAATTCATACATCTGCATTAAGTTTGCCATTGGCTTTATTGAGATTTCTTGGTGAACATGATATGCTCATGAGTAAGGGTTTTGTTAGGGTCAAGACCTTGCTCTGTGAGGACAGTGGTTAATTAAGCATGAATATGAAACATATTCATTTCCATACATTTAAAATTTAATATACTCAAGTCAAACTGTGCTGTGTGTGCATAATGAATTGAGGTACAATTCTTCACCATTATCAGAGGGTGACTTAAATACTTCTAGAGAAGAGTGCAGTCTGAGAAAGAAATGCTAAAACTGTTGTTTAATTCACTTTGTTACCCAAAACTTTTTTGCTAACAAATCATTAGTGGTGTAAATTAATAATGCAAGTGCCATTATTATATATGTACTTTAATTAACATTTGACCATTTTTATACAACAGAATGTGATCAAAATCTGAATCACACATACAGAAAATAAAGCAGAGGTAGAAAAACTCTACTAGGAGGAAATAATAACGTGATATTTTGGCCCTTGGAGGCAGAAGGAAACTGCAGGCAGTGCAATTAAGGTTCACATCACAGGTTTGACTAAAGGGCTATATTCAATTTCTAGTAGAGTACAAAGCACGCCATGCAAAACCAAGACCTCATTGTTGCCTTAGCTTAGGCCATGACTGAGGAACTTGTGTCTGACCCTATAGATGCTGTTAGACTCCAACGCCCTTCAGCCTCAGATGGCTGATGACAAGGGATGATAGGAACAGGAGCCCAGAGCATCTGAAGGACCACCATTGGTGTCTAGGACTGCAATCTTGAGTTGCAATTCTAGGCACATTAAGACAGAGACTCAGTGTGACTTGTTCTCAGGTACTTGTGCATAGGATTGCAGTGATAGTTCCATTGGATTCAGGTAGGTAGCTGTGTTGGTCCGACACAGTTGAAATAAATTAAAAAACTAAAAAATTGACCAGTAGCACCTTAGAGACCAACTAAGTTTGTTCTGGGTATCAGCTTTTGTGTGCATGCACATTGGAGTCATTTGTGAGTGGGCTTGTTTTCCAACCAACTTCATTTCTTAAGGTACACAAACTGTGACTGTTAGTGATGTTGGGGGGGATTGATGGGAGTTGACTTCCAGCAACATCTGGAGGGTTACAGGCTGCCCACCATCGCTATGCCCCTTTACTTGGTAGTATATATCTCTGGACTTAGCGGGTATTACGTCTGTGTATAGTGTTTCACTATAAGTTTAATAACTGTGTGCTTATCAATGGGATTGTGGTATCTAATTATCTTAGGCTACCTCTTGAATCCTAACTAATGGCAATGGCAGTGGGTTCTGGGGAAATTATTTTGGATAGCTGCAAAAGAGGGAATAATAGGATTAAATTTACTACTACCAGCTGAAAGATTGTAGCGTCATCATTCTAATATTAAGTAGAACTCTTTGGCAGATTTTATTTTTTACAAAATGCTGCTAAATTGGATAGAGGGATTATTTCCATGTTAATGTGTTCCACCACTTGGTTTATAGATTCTATATGACACATTTAATGATTTTGTTTTTCTATTCACATATCATGGCTAGTATTTGATTTAGTTTCTTTGCAAATTGTCTGGCACGGCTTGCTGTTGCCACATATCTTTCCACTAGATATGATCTCGATATATACTGACATCCTTTGCCTCCCGTAATCTACAGCATTATTAAACACAGTTCACTCTAAGTGCATTTGGTCATGTTGAATTATGTCTGAGTGCTGATCCACTTTTATGTGGTTCTCGATACATAAAGTGAAGCAGTGAAAGGTGAAGCCATTCTCATGCACAAGTCCCACTCATTATTTAAATGATCCCAAGGAAGGAGATTGTTTCTGATGTATCAGGGCTAAACTAAGCAATCAGTGGCAAGTTTAGCAAATCTAGGTTTCCTCTTCTCTACTGCAAAAGGGGCAGAAGAGATGTGGAAAGGCAGGGTTGTTCAACTTTCCGCTGCCTACTGTTTCACTTTGTCGCCCAGTACACTGCCTTGAGAGACATTGTTTCCAGATCTGTGTTTGCTTTCTCAAGTGGGGAAAAGAAACGAAAAGTAGAGAAAAGAGTTTTGGGGAGGAAAGTGATAGAAGGGAAGAATGGATCAAGTACTCTTCACCCTATTCTTGTGACTGTAACCTGTTTTAACTGATCTTAATTCCAAATCTTAAACTGTTGTAACCTGCCCTAGGGCCTGCTGGTAAAGGGCAGGAAGTAAATTTACTGCTACTGGTGCTACTCCTTCTGTTACAACTGTCTTCCTGCTAATTGGTCCCATTTTCATGACTATGGAAGTGAGAAGTGATAGACTGGGTTACCAGACCTGTGTTTGCTACCAATATCCAATAACGCAAGGAGGATTTAAGGATATCTGCCTTGAAGCAATGCTTTCCAAGAAGATTGCAAACTGTCCCATTGTTACCTGATCCTTCCAGTGAGAAATGTTCTACACACATAGGTAAAGGTAAAAGGTAAAGGGACCCCTGACCATTAGTCCAGTCGTGACCGACTCTGGGGTTGCGGCGCTCATCTTGCTTTATTGGCCAAGGGAGCTGGCGTACAGCTTCCAGGTCATGTGGGCAGCATGACTAAGCAAACCAGAGCAGTGCACGGAAATGCCATTTACCTTCCTGCCAGAGCGGTACCTATTTATCTACTTGCACTTTTGATGTGCTTTCGAACTGCTAGGTTGGCAGGAGCAGGGACTGAGCAAGGGGAGCACACCCTGTCACGTGGATTCGAACTGCCGACCTTCTGATCAGCAAGTCCTAGGCTCTGTGGTTTAACCCACAGCGCCACCCGCGTCCCTAAGACTAAATCTTGAGTTTGGTCACCTCACCAGCTGACTTCAATCACTTCTATGTTATATAGGGTCATACTGTTGGTATGTGATAAGAACTGTTTGCTTTTCCAGGACTCCACCTACAGAGAGCAGCTGATTATCCCCAGTACAGGGTTACCGTTGAAAACAAAAGTTTTTGCAGCTGTTAGAGCAACAAACCTCGATGGCAGGTATGGTCAATGATATGTCTCTCCCGCTCCCACCCCCCACAACAAAATCTGTGGTCCTAGAAACACAAGCTCCTTGGCAGAAGTGACTCTTCATGTGGGGTGAAGCCAATACATCAGCTTCCTGGCAGGTGAGTCACTGTTGCTTAGGAGAGGTAAAAGGTTAAAAAAAAAGGTAAAGGGCCCTTAGACGGTTAAGTCCAGTCAAAGGCGACTATGGGGTATGGCGCTCATCTCGCTTTTCAGGCTGAGGGAGCTGGCGTTTGTCCTCAGATAGCTTTCCAGGTCATGAGGCCAGCATGACTAAACCACTTTTGGCACATGGAAGACCGTGATGGAAGCCAAAGTGCCTGGAAACACCATTTATTTTCTGGCCGCAGTGGTACCTATTTATTTACTTGCACTAGTGTGCGTTTGAACTGCTAGGTTGCCAGAAGCTGGGACAGAACAATGGGAGCTCACCCTGTTGTGGGGATTCGAACCACTGACCTTCCGATCAGCAAGCCCAAGAGGCTCAGTGGTTTAGACCACAGTGCCGCCCGGCCCCTTACACCTTTACCTTAGGAGAGGTAAAGCAGTGGAGAGGGTGCTGCAGTGCAAAAGCACTCCTGGCAGTGTGCTTGTACCGAGCCAGCCTCCTTGCCACCTCACTTTCCTCCTCCTCTCCCACAAAACAAGCAGCAGCAAGCTGCTACTGGGAAGCTAGCCTTCCAGCTCTGCCCTAGCTTGCAAGCTGCTTCTGCTCCCTGGGATACAAGGAGGCATGGATATATGGAGCTGTCTTACAGTAGGCTAGACCATCTCTCTTGGTGTTGTCTATTCTATCTGGCAGCAGCACCCCAGGGTTTCAGATACAGATGGACTTATCTGTCCATTTTGGTTCCTCTCATTTTCTCATTTTTCCAATCTTAAATCCGTCTCTCCTCATTTTCACAGAAATTTGTTGTTTTTTTAAAAATCACCATGAAAATCCACCAACATTTAGATGCACATTTCTCCTAAAAATACAATTTTGTTTGCAGTTTTAACAAATATATACATTCTGCAAACCATTTCTCCAAATATAATGCCTAGAGAGTAACAACAACAACAATTTATTTATACACTGTCCATCTGGCTGGGTTTCCCCAGCCACTCTGGGCAGCTCCCAACAGAATATTAAAAACACGATAAAACATCAAACATTAAAAACTTTCCTAAACAGGGTTGCCTTCAGATGTCTTCTAAAAGTCAGATAGTTGTTTATTTCTTTGACATCCGATGGGAGGGCGTTCCACAGGGCGGATGCTACTACCAAGAAGGCCCTCTGCCTCGTTCCCTGCAGGTAGGGCTTGCTGAATGTTCCAGCTAAGTTGCAGAATGTCAGTGGTAGTTACACTCAGTGAAAAGTGCTTTTCTCTTTCCTTGAGCACAAGATGTAGCAGCCTCAAATTATGAAAGAGGCAAATGTGGTTTCTAGCTAAATGATCTCATGAAGTCTGAAGTAGCCAATGAAATGATAGCAAATCAGTACCACTTCATAACTTCGTGACTATAATAGCTGCACCAATTCCTAGGTGAGCCTATAGCTTCACATTAGCTATATTGTACTCATTGTTCAGTGATTTGTTGCAGTTAAGGCACCAGGGTATTGCTCATCTTTTGAATCATAATGGAAGATGGTGGCACATTATCAGCCAGCACTTTCAGTGCATGTATATATATATATGTATATGCTGAATCTCAAGAAATGCTTAGCGGTTAATTATCTTTCATTGCACAGATGGAATGTTTTGATGGACTACTGCTATACTACTCCGTCTGGAAATCCAAATGATGATCTGCGATATGATCTCTTCTTTAGGTAGATTTTCTTCTTCTTCCAAATATAGTGTTTCTCTACCACACTACACTGTTAAAACAGATTAATATAAAATGTATTAATTATTTTCAAAGTTTGTTTTTATATATAAAACATGTATAATGTTACTATAGTGGTGAAATAAATATTGGCTCACGTCACAAGAAACCCTATAAGAAGAACTGAAACCTAAGAAATAAGTGCATAAATATTCATGTAAATAATGACTATCATTAGCAGGTATCAACTGAGCCTATTTTACCCTACATGCTTGTTTCAATATATGCACACTAAATATATAGCCCTAAGTTTGTTTACAGGAGCCTACACAAATGATCAAACTACCCTGGCAGGGCACCCTGGAGTAGTTTGGTGATCGATCGGGTGATACTGTTGACCAAGCTACAGTAGGGTGCCTCACATGTGATCAGTGATATATATATCACGTATATATGATGTGATAGTTTTAAAAAAGCATTTACCATAATGGCGATCCACCTGGCAGGGAATGATATTTAACTCACATTCATATGTTGGGCTGTTCCATCCAATTCTGTGGAACTATAGAGGAATATAGCACAAGTTTGGCCCTCATTTCCACTCTACAGTAGTACCTCCGTTTATGTAACCCTTTGGTTACATAAACTTTGGGATGTGCACGCGGCAAACCCAGAAGTATTTTATCAGGTTGTGGAAACCTGGGGATCTGATCAGACCTCCAGAATGGATCCCGTCCGCAAATGGAGGTACCACTGTATTTGCAAACAGTTTTTTCCTAGAAGCAAATAACAAGGAAATGCGTGCTAAGCTTACACTATACTCCACTAATGTTCCAGAAGTGGCTTTTACGTTGTGTGAAAGCTCAAATATATTGGAGAACTTAATAGTTAGGGACAAGACGTGAAAATAGAATAAACTGCCATGGGAATGCAGCCTGGCAGTCTAACTTCTACGCCATGCTTTGCATGTAAACAGGTTAGCAGGAGCTAATGAAATGATGAGGATGAGTAATTGAACAGATCTTCTTTTGAGCTAAGTATGAGGTGTAGTACCAAAGCAAATGGACTAATATGACAAGGATAAAGCATGTATCAACTGTACACTACAATCAAGAAATGGGCTGAAAATGTAATTTAAAAAATACGGTATTCAAAAGTTGAGCCAATGTATTGAATTTATGTTTAGTTCATTAATATTTTTATTCCATCACGAAGCTCAAGGAGTTGTACATGGGTTTCAAGTGATCTATGCTAGCACTGCCCAGAACCAGACCTGTTCTGGTGGCTGCACATCAGGGGCCCTTAGACCCATGAAACCAAAGGTTTCTAACACCATTTCCCCACCATCTAGTAGTAGTCAGGATGCTTTAGCGTTTTTCTTTGAGACTCTAACCTCCTGGGAACCAGAAAACATCACTCCCGTTTCAATCTTTTCCTCCAGCTGCGACAAGGACCCTCAGACAACTATCATTGAAAATGGCAGGAGTCAAATGGGCCGGTTTTCTTTCGAGGTGTTCCGCTTCGTGAAGCACAAGAACCAGAAAATGTCCACAGTTTTTCTCCATTGTGTGACAAAGCTGTGCAGAGCTGACGATTGCCCCTTTCTTGCTCCTGTAGGTTTTGGAGTCTTTTGGTAATGCTGCAATTGGAACAAAACTTGGAATGTTTTGCACAGTGTAAAGACAAGTGATTAAAACAAAACGAGCCATTGACTGTCATCCGTAACATATTAAAGCAATTGTCTCTTAGAGATGTGTTTTAAATATGGAGGCTGGGATATAATCAGCTCAAGCAGTAGTTAACTTACCATGCTATGGCAATCCCCCCCACTGCCAATGTATGGCAGAAAGGGCAGATTTGTTATGAATGATCAGGTTCACATTGTCAAGCAATCATGTAACAGCTGAAATTATGATGCAGGGAATATGTAGAGGGAATCACAGTAAAGGACAAGTTCACTTTCCCACCAAGCTTGTAATGAGCAGAGCTTTTATCTAGAACAAGATCTACTGATGAGGGGGATGCAGAAATTACATACAAGAACCTGATGAATCACACCAAATGTCAAACCCATTTATTTTACTTATTTCATTGTATTTATTTTCTACCTCCCCCCCCCAAACAGACTTCCCCCCTCCACATTTAAGAGGCTCAAGGTCACCCACTGAGCTTCATGGCTGAGTGGGGATTCAAATCCTGGCCTCCCAGATCTTAGTCTGACACACTAACTATTACAACACACTGAGTTTATCCAGAGATCAGTAAGTGGAACTGCTTGATTGCTTCCCATTTGTCTCCTGTGCCATTCTGACACCCTCTGAAAACCTCCTGTGGTTTGGGGAACAGGAAAGCATTCAAGCTGGCACAGGAGTCTTCAGGGAGAGCAGGTTCAAAGCACCTAAGTTTGCAGAAGGGCACTGCTGGGGCCAAGCCATAGTATTCTTGATATTATATTTCCACTGTTGGAGAAGGTAACTTTTTGCATACCAGATGCTGGAACCCACAGGAAGGGTGAGTGCTATTGTGCTTAGGTTCTGCTTCTGGGCTTCCTATAAGCCGCTGTGAGAGCAGGACACCCATCTAGATGGGTCATTGGCCTGATCTATGTTCTCAAAACCAGTCCTGAATATATAAGGAAACAAAGAGGCATGGGCAAGACTGCACTCTCTTTCAGGAGTTGTAACAAAAGATTGCATGCAACAAAGTTAATAAGTACATAGTTTCTTTTCCAATACAGTCGTACCTTGGATCCCGAAAGCCTTGCAACTCGAACGTTTTGGCTCCCAAATGCCGCAAACCCGGAAGTGAGTCTTCCGGTTTGCAAACGTTCTTTGGAACTTGAATGTTCAACGGGGCTTCTGCGGCTTCCGATTGGCTGCAGGAGCTTCCTGCAGCCAATCAGAAGCCGTGCTTTGGTTTCTGAACATTTTGGAAGTCGAAACGACTTCTGGAACAGACTCCGTTCGACTTCCAAGGTACAACTGTGCAATCAAAAAGAGCTTGTTTTTAAAATGTTCAATACAGAAGGAATGTTCTTCTCTGTCCACTGAAACCATGATTGTTTTCATTGCCCCTCCAGATCTGCAGTAACAGGAAAAAAAGAGATGCAGCAAAGAGAACCACTTGGAGCCCTCAGAGTACTTCTGGAAGTGCTGTAATCTCTGCTGGCCCCATCATTACTAGAACTGGTAGGTGTGATCATATCATTGCATGATTTCAAAAACACAACCATTTTCCTGTTTAAGGATAATTTTCCGTGAGTGACATCTAATTAAGTCCTACTCATAATTTTGGTCTTGCTACTTAATCTTGACAGTTTTCCTAGTTCTGCTCAAAATGCAAAGAATTCTTGTTTATTTGTATGCATCATTATACATATAATATTGCACACTTAAAGTAACTAGCATGTATGCAGATGCTTGCAACAATGCATATAACTGCATAAAAATATGTGGGTATTCATTAGGCTGCCCAAGCCATTCAGTGCCTCTGATTCAGAGCCACCCCCAATAAGGTCAGCTTGCTCTGGATCAACTGCCCTATCCGGGATCCAGTGCCAAATTAGTTTTGTATCCAAATTAGTTTAATTAGTTTTTAAAAACCCAACTAATTAAACCGACCAAGAGAGTCTGTTTTGCAGGACGCTCCTTCCTAAGTGGGGAAGGCATATTTGTAAGCACCCTGCGCCATGTTATATTGATGCCTCTGCTCAACAGCTGTTGCATGGAGGCATCCATCCTATATAGTGCTACTTCACAAGCAGCTTTCCTGCAGGGCTTTTCTGCACCCCACAACATCATTGTCTCTGCTCAGCATCGATCCTGTGGGGTGGGGTGTTAAGCAGGAAGGAGAATCAGTTGGTATTGGGCTTCTACCTTCACCTGGGAATATGCAGCCAGCAGTCACATAGACTTCTGCCTTTCTTGTGGGTTTTCCTGCCTGAAGCCTGCACCTCCTTATTGCCTGATGTCCTGATCCCCGACAGCCCCCGATTCCTTGAGCCATCCAACCCAACCTGTGACTATTTCATCCCCATTTGACTGATATTGCCCTGGATGCCTTCATATGGGCTCAATTTGGCTTGGGCCTCAGCCAAATCTGGTGTACAGCCCAAGTATTCATGCCCTTATGAAATTATGCTGCAGAAATAGAGTACAGCAAGAGCCTGACTCTTTTACATGTATTATGGGTATGATATCTATAATTTTGCAATATAAATTTACATATAATTAGCCCTTTAAAAAACAACAACTGTGCATGAGTGGCTCAGACATCGCAGGCACTCAGTGCAAGAGGCTGTCTGATGCAAGCAATCTTTGTTTGAGTTATATCTGTCAAATTCTGTATATATGTTTGGAACACATGTACCCTCCGCCCCAAATGTGAACAACTGTTTATAATCTCTTAGCACTCCTTAAAGTATGCAGCACAGCACTGATTATAAGTCCTAGTAAATTCAATGGGACTTACTTCCAGGTAAATATACACAGGGGCACCTGTCTTATCACAGATGATCTAAGATTAATCTGAACAAACAAATTGATGGTGACAAACTAATAATCTCATAAAAGTTGTTTAAAGTATCTTAGATTATGCATGAGCAGAAAGATGCTGTTCAAATAATATCTTTAAATTTACAACGTATCTATTTTTATATTTTTGTACAGATGAGACCCCAACTAATAATTCACAGCTTGGTAAGTTGTACCAATATGAGCAAACAATTATTATTATTATTATTATATTTTAAAGGAGTATTTTAATGTTACATTAATACTACTACTACTACTACTACTACTACTACTACTACTACTACTAATAATAATATATTTTTTATTTATACCCCACCCTTCCTGGTTCAGAAAACCGGGCTCAGGGCAGCTAACAACAAACTTACAACACTTAATTGTAATACAGTGGTACCTCGGGTTACATACACTTCAGGTTACATATGCTTCAGGTTACAGACTCCGCTAACCCAGAAATAGTACCTCGAGTTAAGAACTTTGCTTCAGGATGAAAACAGAAATCGTGCTCCGGCGGCGCGGCAGCAACAGGAGGCCCCATTAGCTAAAGTGGTGCTTCAGGTTAAGAACAGTTTCAGGTTAAGAATGGACCTCCGGAACGAATTAAGTACTTAACCCGAGGTACCACTGTATACACTATACCATAAAGCACATACAAACAATGTTATTTCACTCAAATAATTCTGGGCAATGTAGTTTACCCCTTCATATTTAAATTCCCAGCAACCCTTAAGAAACTACAGTGTCCAGAATTCTTTGAGGGAGCAATGTGTTTTGAATGTGCTTTAAAGTTATAGTGTGTATGCAAGCTGCAGCCCCATTCACACTTTCCTAGGTGTAAGCCCCATTGAAATAGTGGAGCTTACTTTTGAGCGGATATGTGGACTCACACTTATCTCTCACACTGGAATCAATGGGACTTAAGTGTGAATAAATGGGAATTTAAGTATCTTTGGTTGGCTCAATTTCAGTGCCTGTAAACACCTCCCTTTTCATTTCTTACTCCTTTGTAGGTAGTCCAAATGGATCTGCTTTCCAGCTGAATTCAGTCACCAGTGCTTTGATTTCAGGAGTAGTAATTTTAGGAATTATGAGCACAATTTTTTTCATATTTTCCCTCACCCTCCTCCACAGAAAGTGGTCCAGCAGTAGCCTAGTTTTGAATGGTGTACGAAACCCAGTTTTCAACTAGAAGGAACAAATCATTTGGATTTTCTCTGTGGGATTGCCATGAAATGTGTTCCCTTTTAAGCGTCACCAAGGCGGCATTCTGCTGCTTTCAAGTTCCAGCTATTCTTACTTATAGCCTTATAAACGCTATTGTATAGATAATAAGCAGTAAAGGTAATGATTGTTCTTTTTTCCATTCGTGTATGCGCGTGACAAAGCTATTTGACATTTTGCCAATGGGATTATTGATAACCCAAACGTTTTTAAACCTCCAAGTGGGATCGTAAAGTTTAAAAATTGCTCAAGGCAGAAACCTTTCCCAAATGCATTCAAATTATACAAACACGAGCGCTATGAAACATGCATAGTTAATGAGCTCCTTTGAAAAGGACAACCTTTATTTTTTCTCTCTTCAGTTTTTCTACAACATTATACGTTTTATGCCAAACTTTTCTGTACAAAACCTGGCACTTGAAATATAGTTTTCATTACCGACTGGGCTACAAAAAGGAGTTACAAACCATTTAAAATAGTAAGTAGTTAAATTGCTTTGAAAACGCGATCAAGTGCTGCAGTGGGGTGAATTCTGCTCTGTTTCAGGGTACCATCCCATTGAGCAAAGAAATGGCCACAATGGGCACATGGTTCACTTGTGTTTAATTATATTTTGCCTATGCAAAAATGTTTTATATCGCAAATTTACGACTGAATTGAAACTGCTAATTGTTTTGTGGGATGTTTTTGGCAGTGTTGAAAAGCACCCTACTGATTTGGTGTTTTGTTCCCTGGAGTTGGGGTTTTCAATTGCTTTGAAAACGTTCATCTATTACGTTCATCCATTACACTCTGTTGCTCTCTCTTTGCATTGAATTTGTTTACCCTTAATGATGTCATCTCATAGCCAACTCCATCTCATGGTGGCTACATCCCATCATGATGTCATCATGTTCATTAGTGGCTACCATCACCTTTGCAAATTATCCAGGATGCATTGCCCTCACTCTGAATCGATACTATTGGCCCTCAGTGACATCAGCAACAAGCCAGATCTGATTGGACTCTATAGAGTCATAGCATCATCATGTTCACCACATGACAACTGATTGTTGGAATCACCTAATCCAAGAGGGAGAAAGTAGCAGTAACAAGAGGAAAAGAATGATACTGAAGCAGCAGCAGTGATTTAGAGAAAGAATGACACTGTGCTGAAAATACACTTGCAATGAAAGCATTGCTCAATAAATATTTCTGTCCCCTGCATATTTTTCACATGGAAACCTAAATCGCAGAATAATCATTGCATTTCTATGCAAACTCAAATTCTTGTTTCAAAATGTTTTTGATTTTTCATTGTTAATTAATCCAGTCCTAGTGTGAATACTGGATCAGAATTCAATTCTGGTCCACAAAAGATGTAAACATCTCTACAGAAGGTGTTTCTAACTCTTAAAATAATTTTAAAAATCAGTCATAGGAACCCTAAGGGAAAAAAAAACACTACATGCCTTTAAAAATGATGATGAGGATAATAATAATTAAAAGAATGCTTCAGACTGGAAGGTACCCAGTTATTCAATGCTTAATGGACTTATCTAGATTCAGTAAATAGTTTGGTTTTTTTCTTCTTCTTAATTCTAATTCTCTGTCTGGGATGAAGAAGACCTTCTGTCTAGGACTTCAGTAACCTCTTTTAGGAATGGAATATACAGGAAGGGTTGTCCTGAACTTACCACCACTAAAGGAAAAGAAAGCAAATAATACCCAGTGTCTTCAAAAGTTTTTGAGACTTCAGGGACAGTTCCATTCTGATCCTAACTATGATTATATAAAAGTAATTTTACATTTTGTATGCATGGAAAACACAAGAGGCTGCAATCCTAACTGTACTTAGGAAAAAGTACATTTTGGATTGCCATCTCTGCATGATCTTTACTGCACAATTTCTCTGTATACAAGATCATTTTTTATGGTCTGTAGAGGATTTGTTCCTTAGGAAAAGTGGAACAAATCCATAGAGTCTAGAAAACTGTGAACTTTGAAGTCTGTTTATTGCCTTGGGAAAATGACCTATTTAGCTAGCCTGAATGACTCATTAATGTATGGCCTCTTTCTTGAAGATCCCAGAACTCCACAGTGAATGCAGACATTCAAATGGTCTTTCACAGAAGGACTAGTATATTTATGATAGTGGTGACAGTTTAGGGTAGCCTTCTGCAATGGGGGACACACACACACATTCTATTTTCCTCTTACAACTCCCATCACCCCTGCCCTGACCATTGACCATGCTGGCATAAAGCATCTAGAGAACCCAGGCTGGTCTAGGGCTATTTGTGTCGCCATTAAGTGGCACCCTACTGCATCCTTAAAATTACCACTGAAAAAGGTTGTTCAGGTGGCAATTGGGCTTCTGCTAGCTCCCCAGTTAGATCATCTGTTTCCTTCTACACCTGCTGCAGAAATCAGAACTCTGGATATGATGCACGTCAGGTGAGAAGGAAACCAGAGATAAAGACAAAGCTCATTTGTCTCATCTCTTGAGTTAGAGGCAGCTGTCAGCAGGGCCAGATCCAGGTATGAGTGGTCTCTTGACAATAGGCAACCTGTGGGCCACTTCCTATATTGGTGCCCTTCCAGCTGTGGTAGGTGTCTATGAGCCGCCATTTTACATTTTCCACAATGCCCCAGAGAACCTGATGCAGCATTGCTGTGGGTGGTTTGGGAAATTTAAGGTAGTAGTTCATTGTGCTGAGGGCCCAGGGCAGGTGCCAGTACCAGTAGGCCTTGCCATTACCAACAGCTGTGTGAGGTGTCAGGTCTTGACACCAGGCCTGGATATCAAGCTACAGGAGAATATCTGGGTTGTGAACTAACATGTCTAGCTGCAACTGCCGAACACATGTGACCATTGGGCGACTTGTTACCTTTAACTGTATGACGTGGATTCTGCCTCAGGTCAACCATTTGAAGGATTCCTTTCTCTTTTCATTTCCTCTCAGCAACATTATATAATTGTCCTTGAGATAACTACTGCTTAGGAAAGGAAGCCTTTTAAAGAAGAACAGGCTATGCATCTTATCAGCATACATTGCCTCCTCACACCTCTAGCTCATCTAGAAAACTTCGGATGAGCAGAACCCAAGTGACTTTGTTTCTATAACCAGGTATTTAGGAGTAGCACCTTAGAGATCTCTGTGCAGCTCACCAAAATATGTAAGGGGTACTGATAATAAGTGAGGCTACATAATGGCAGAATGTATAGTGGGATGTAGTTTGGATGCTAATTTTATCTTTCAAAAGCTAGCAGTCTGAGCAAGTCGAATGGCTGCATATTGTACCTTTTGGGTATTGTCAAGTTTCCTGTGTTAATTTTGTCTGTCTTTTTCTGTGTGAACTTAACACAAGTGGTTAATTATCAGGGCTATTTGAATATCATGACTAAATACAGTTAATAAACAACAACAACCTGTCATATCAGTTCACTTTGGACCTCTAAAATGGCCTATAAAGTTCATAAGATATCCAACCTGCTATAGAGTTGGGTCTTTCATAACAATGATGTGCATGGTTTCCTCCAGTCTTAATACCTCAGAAACATGTTTTTGCACTTCAGGGTTTAGATCTGATGACATGTAAAACATGATTGTTTAATAAAATAATTTGGAAGAAAAGTCAGAACAATGCTTGTATGAGTCCTTTGTTGAGCATCATCATCATCATCATGCCACAGCCACTCTGGATGACTTCCCATAAAAGCTGGATTTTGCTACAGATCATGTTTCATCAGCAGGTCTTCACAGAGCATAAGGTAAATGCATTTGTGTAGGGCTATATTTTAGTGACAGAGCATCTGCTTTGCATGCAGAACATCCTGGCTTCACACTTCAGCATCTCCAGATATGGCTGGGAGAGACACACTTCCTGAAACCCTGCAGCACCACTGCCAGTCCGTATTGGCAATGTTGAGCTAGCTAGCTAGAGCAATGATATGGCTTTGTATAAGGCAGATGGTGGATAAATTCATTCAGTTCTCATTTAAAGGCAAATTTACTGAATTTGTACTTTTAGAATCAATACACAAACTGAAGCACAGCCATCCTTCAAAATTTGCACTTTTCTGAATTTTGCAATGCAGTCCTCCAGGCAAGTAAGTTGCACATGCTAAAGTGTCAACAGAACTCTATATATTCATAGCACTAGCATACAAAAACACTTTATTTCAGGGAAATGTTGCTTTGCAAATAATGTGAATATTAGGAAAAGTCGCACATAACAATGTGCACATTAAGAAAAATATGCAGTAAAATGCTGACAAAATTTCATGAGGGCTTTCCCTCACCCCCAATGCCAACTGGTGTGGAAATATAGAGAACTAAATTTGAGGTTGGGAAAAAAAAAAGAGAAACCGAGAAAAGATGAGAGTGACAGATTTGCCCATTTCTGCCACAGCTTTTGAAAAATGCTGATGTGGTTTGTGAGGCATGGGGCCTAAGGAAGTACTCAACCCACAAATGTTGTGGAGCAGCTGAGAAGGAGGATCCACCACACCCTCCTTCCCTGAGTGAGATGTGAGGTGGCAGGTAAGGAAGGGGTGTGGCTCTGTCACTGTCATGCAGGGATATAGTTGCCACCAGCCTTGGGTGCAGCTGTGAAAGTGGGGCTTGGAGAGCACAGCTGGCCAGTCAGCATCTGCCACCCCTGTGTGGTGCTAACAGAGCTGCCCCATGGCTCAGTCACCACTTCGCTTCTTCCTCAGGTGCTGCCCCTTCCCCTCCTGCTATCATTTGGCACCCAAGTATTTATTGCCTCAGGTCCTGCACCTCACAAGCTATGTTAGCAGCTTCATCTCTGGGCTACCAATCTGGCACCCCTGCTTGTCGTTCAGTTCTGTACAGTTTCCTGATTTTGTTCTTGTTTTTAATTGTCCTGTTTGTTCAGCTGCTCAGAATCCCTCTTGTTCCAATTGCTTTATGTGCGCTTTGCTCGGCAAGGACTCATTAGTGAGATATTCAGCGCCTAGCTTGTTGTTCTTGTGGCTTTGATTGACTTTGTTAATTCTGCTTACAGGTGTATCTCAGACAGGCAATAATCTCTCTTTACGATGGTATGCAAATTGTTTGCTTTTTACTGCCTTCCACTCAGAAAACAACTGCGCTGCAGTTTATAATAGATGCCCTTCCCTATTTCTCCCTGTGAGGGGGGAAATATGCCTTTCCACGATGGTATGCGTACAATCAACTTAAGCACCTACACATTTGTTGATCTGATGTCGCAGGAAAAAACCTGTGCAGTGTGAGTGGCTCATAAATGTGTGAATTGTAAGTGGGAGGCAAAACATTACAATGCATATATATCTTGAGGTTTTAAGCCATATTGGATTAACCATTATGACAGTGCACAGGGTCCAAGCCACACTGGGTTAACTTTACTTTGCAAGGTGTATACCTGCTCTGCTCCACCATTACATGACAGGAAAACAATGATCAGATTCACTGCAACAGACCTACCGTACTTCTGGACTGGGACAGTAACTTCAGTGGTCATGCAACACATTACATTGAGCATGCATCTTTAAAATTTAAAAGTTTGCTGGTCTCTCCCTCCCCCTGCAAAATTGGCCTGTGAGCCCCTCATTTGGATTGGTACCATGGTGTACATTGAGGAGTTCAACTCTTTCTACCCCATACCACCACCTCTGCTGTGATTTCTCCCACAGCTGTTTGCCGCAAATAGCACTTTCAGATTAAAAAAGCAGCCAGCAATGGACTCTCTCCCTCCCTCCCTTGCTTCCTCCCTTCCCTCCTCTCTCCCCACCCAATCAAATCCCAAAGAACCAGGCACACTGGCTGGCCCCTGCAACTGAGGTGGCCATGTGATGCGCTCATGTTACCTGTGCACACTGTGCAAACGTCACTGCAGGATATTGAGGTCGGGCCCGACCCCCTCCTTGATTTTTTTTTTTGGGGGGGCCAAGGCCCCTTGTCCCACCCTCAGTTGGTTCCCCTGATATGAATTAAAATTAACATTTTGCCCCACTGGTGAAAGCTTAACCTGTATTATTTCCCCTATGGGCAAACAGCCACTTCATGGCGGATTGGGAGGAAACAGGAATTTCAACTGAGAAAATGTGTGTGAAGGTCCCAGGTCTAAACCCTGGCATATCCACATAGGGCAGGGAAAGATTTCTGCTGGAAACCCCAGAGAGCTGCAGCCAGTCTGTGTAGACAACACTGAGCTTAGAAAAGTTGAAGACCCCAAATTACATATGGTACCTTCCTATGTTCATATGACAGCAATTTTGTTTATTTACCGTATTGGCCTGAATATAATGTGCACCCGCAAATAAGTCGCACCTTTAAAATTTGGCGGCTTGGGGAAGACTTGGGAGCCGTGGACAGGACGGGCACCATTGCCCTGTGCTGCTTCCTGGGGGTGAGGGGGAGCTGCGCCACTTTGCCGGTGGTGTAAGGTCATGAATATAAGCCACACTTTAGCTTTTCACAATCAGAATTTGGGAAAAAGTGCAGTTTATATTCAGGCCAATATGGTACTTAAGTTTTGGGGGACAGACTAGCTCAGTGGCTGAGCGTTTACTTTGCAAACAAAAGGTCCCCTTTTTATCTCTGGCTTCTTCAACTATAATAATAACAATAATAATAATTTATTATTTATACCCCGCCCATCTGACTGAGTTTCCCTAGCCACTCTGGGCAGCTCCCAATCAAATGTTAAAAACAATACAGAGTTACATATTAAAAACTTCCCTGAACAGGGCTGCCTTCAGATGTCTTCTGAATGTCAGGTAGTTGTTTATCTCTTTGACATCTGATGGGAGGACGTTCCACAGGGTGGGCGCCACTACCGAGAAGGCCCTCTGCCTGGTTCCCTGTAGCCTCACTTCTCGCAATGAGGGAACCGCCAGAAGGCCCTCGGCGCTGGACCTCAGTGTCCTAGAAGAACTAGAAGGAACCGATAGTATAATGAACCTTATACTTGTTATAAGCCTGCTTTCTGTGTTCCTGTGTTCTATTTTCCGGTTGAAGGGGAGGGTTAAAATCCACTTCCCCCAGTGCCACAGTCCCAATCCTCTTTAGGAAGCATGCTACCACAGGCAACCAGAGAATATGTTTAAATAAATATTTGGAAGAAGAATGCTGTTTTAGCTAATGCTTTAAACTGGGCAAAGTCTTCTCACTTCATTTCTCACATATCCAGCAGTGATGTTGATTGCATTTATCACCTGATTCTCCCAGCTGGTCTCACGGGCTTGCTAGATTAGGGCCAGAGATAACAAGACTCTTGCATTTTATTTGGTAGCAAACAGAGAATAAAATATAGCATCACTAAACTATCAAATCTTTGTGACTGATACAGAGCCACAATCGGTTTGTTAACAGTCAAGCTATTTTGTTCCCGAAGCAGCATGCTTTCAAATCAATATAAGTCTGCATGAGGGAATGCTTTTTGCCACTATTGTACGTCTAATGCCAGCAAATTTACTGAGGCATCATATAACTGGAGTCATTAAGGTTAGTCTACGTAATGTCGTGGTGTCAGCAGTGCGGATGTAAGCTCACAAGCTGCTCCAAATTAGCATTGCTTATAGTGTTGTTTATGGCAGACTGTGGCTCATAATTGTGGTGTTTGAGAAAATACTTCCTTGGCAGTTGTCACACTTCACATCCAGCTGTCAGGAAAAGAAATATAATAGCATTAAAGATCAGCATTAAAAATACAATGAAAGTGTCAGGAATTTATGGACCTATAGGTAAATAAATAGTCTGAAAATTCTTGCCTTTATTCTCATAGCTGTTTGAAGGCATGAGTTTAGGGGGTTTGGGATTTCTAAAGAGTAGTCAAACGACATTCTTTTAGGGTGGGGGAGTCATTGCAGCTTCTAGGTTCTAAAACTTCTTGTTTTTCCATTTACCAAAAACTCCAGCACTTGAGTGGATAAAGAACAATGAGACCTCTTCAGTTTTCATCCTCTTTGAATGCACAGACATACATGAATCACGGCTTGCTGGCCATTATATGTGCACATCTCCATGACCTCAAACGATTACTATATAGAATAGAACTCAACGGAAAACCAGAATGCTGAGAACTCCTGACTGTTACAGGACATGAACATAATGCTGGCTTTCCTTTCTTACGCAATGACCAGAATCAGAAGCAGTTTGCTGGATTGGGCAGCAGCTGGCTCATTGTTGCTTATGGGGAGGGAAATGGGGAGGGGCAAGGTGAGGGAACAGGGAGGTTGGTGCAGTGCAAAAACACTGGCAGGAACATCAGGTTGCCTCCAACCACATGTTTGTACTTTGCCAACCTCCCTCTTGCCTCACACCTCCTCCTCCTGGTAAGCAACAGTGACACACCTGCCTAGAACTTACTGTAGTGGCTCTGCCCCATCCCATTAATCAATTCTGACAGTAATGCTGCAATATAGTGTATAGCAACACACACACACACACACACACACACACACACACACACACCGCTATAGCAGAGGTATCCAAACTACTGCCTCCTTTTCAGAAAAAAATTACTCAGTGTCCCTGGAAATCTACCTTCTTTAAACGAACAAACAGAAAGATGCAGTGACAAATTTGCATTCTCTTATGTGCCATTTTGTGTGTTTATTTGGAAAATAAAGCAAACACTATAACTTTAACTCTAAGTTGCATCAGTAAGCGTCATTATACAACAGATGAAACATGTACAAATGATTTTTTGAATCTTTCTTCTTTTATTTCTTCCACTGCCCCTTATTTTTATTCGACACCCCCAATTGCACCTGGGACTTCTACCGCCCCTGTGGATTGTTTCAGTGCCCCCCCTGGGGGGGGGGCAGTATCGTCCACTTTGGGCAGCACTGGTCTACAGTTTTAGGTGGTTTGTTAAGATATATATTTTTCTGTGAGTGTTTAGAGGAGAAACATGATTAGCGTTATTAGTAATTGTTATTCAGTTATTTGTTTTTTAAAATAAAAAAGCATTGTGTTATTTTTACAGATGCTTTGCTGCAAACTGCCTTTTGGATTATGCAAAGGGTGGCATATAAAATCATGTAAATGAATAAATTATGCCCCATGGCAATTCTTTCCACAGATACGATAGCACCCTTAGGATGACTGGATATTGTTTTTCATTATTAGTTTATTTACTTAAAATATTTCTAGTTCATGGGGGGCCTAACACTAATAACAAAATGTAGCTTGACTATTTGAAAAACAAACTAAGAAACTGTATCAATCAATAGCCTGTACTACAATCCTTAAATCAAAGGTACACTGTATTTGTTGGAATATGCATACGTTGGAAGGTATATCATATAGGGCATTTGACCTTGTCTTCCTTCTTCATACCTTTCCATTCTGTATGGATATCATTCTATGTTTCGAAAGTCTTGAGCCTCAAGGCAATGTTCGTTCTGTAAGGTCAGAAAAAAGCTTCACAACAAATTGGTTTGGAATTATTGAGCTAGTTTTTACCCTTTAGGCTGGGATCTTTATGAATGAAACAACAGTGAATGAAAGGGTGGAAAACCCTCAAAACAATCTATATCTCTGTAGAATACCATAAAAGCAAATATTGCTGTAGGGAGGAAAACCCATAAAAATCACATCAGGAGTTTCTCAGTTGTGAAATTCAATTACAGAAGGGTTTTGCTCCTGTCTACAGTGCCAATCATTTCCATAGCATCTTCTCATATAAAAGGCTGGAAAGGGGAATCATTAGTAGGTTTTGCATTGCATTATGGTGTGTTAGCAAATAGTAGCAGAGCCTAACCATACAATTCAAGGCCATCTATAGAGTTGGTTTGCAGAATTTCTAAGCAGCCCCCTAACATAAGTGAGACATCACATACAGACCATTCTTCAGTTGTCTAATAGAAGGAATATATTTTTTGTGTCAAGAACAGGGAGTTAAGGTAAAGGAAATGATCAGTAATATACTGGCCACCCAATCTCTGCCAAGTGGTAGCAAGATTCCAGGGGTCTTGGCAGTTCCCCAGGGTTGTGTTGAGAAATCAAGGCACAATAGAGACTAGTGTCTTTCTAAACTATGGGGAGGAACTCCACCCCACTCCTTGTCTCCTGAGGAAGCTGGCTTGACTTCAAACCCCACATATACTATTTTCAGAAAATATGGGGAGAACCTGGCACTCAGGAATTTTAGGGGATCCTTGCCCCCTGAAAACCCACATCAATACTGTAAAACTAAGTCGGGGATGAAACCTTTCTTTTGGTTAATCTAGCTATTGCTGGAGCGGGTGTATCTGGACAAATCTAAGAAGAAGCACACTGTTTGTACAAATCTGAGGGTTTTATATATATTAAAAAGAATTGTGTACTTTGTTTCTTCAAAATTGAGCCTGGCCCATGTGCTGCCTTCCTGAGAGGCCACCAATTGGTCCATGCGACCAAACGTTAGGCAAGACCTGTAGTGATTGCTGTTTGGTTGAAACCAGTGGCAATGTTTAATAGCATGAGTTGTGTTTTTGTGTGCTTAATGACAATCTCTCACCCGGCTGAAGGTGCTATGTGAGTGGCAAGAAATTGTTTTGCTATTTAAAATAAAAATCCCCAAACCTGAGAGAAACTTCTATTTCACTGTTGTTGACACACTGTGAGACTTTTGAATGACTGTGATGGGAAGTGTCCCCAGAGGTGGTTAAGATGTCTGGGGAATGTTTCCAGCTGAGAGAAACTTAGGGCTGGCCACAACGATCAGATGTGAAAAGCTGGAGCTGGGCTCATTCTGGAGTGGAGCACCAACACAACACTGGTGTGTTTCGTTTTGAGTGCAAATTTGGATTAAGGGGAAGTGGTGGCTGTGGTGTCATATATATTTTTTTTGACTCTTCAGGACAAAGAGGTTTATACCTGAAGAGATGTTTTGTTCTGTGCATTTCACATACCCTTAAACATTCCTCAGCTGAAAATATGGACATATTCTACATCAGTGTCCCCTCTCCCACCCCGTGCCTCCTCCTCAGAGGCTGGGTCAGGGACACAGATGCAGAGCAAAGGAAACTGGAGCCAGGCAACCATAATGGATGCTCTTCGGTGTCCACAAATGCTCAGTGCCCCTAGTAGCCATGGCAACAGCCTCACAGACAGGCTATGCCCCAACCACTCTGCCACCTACCACCTTCTTTATGGGAGACTTTATGTGAGTGCAATCCTAAATATGTCAGCCCACTGAGCTCAATATTTCTAGGTTAGTGTGTACAGGATTGCAGCAACACTTTTCAAGTATTCACAGCCTAAAAACCATGGAAATACAAGCATATAAACAAACTGAGTGGGGAAGAGCATATCCTCAGCCTAAAAGCTGTGGTGTAGGAACTTCTGTGCTCCATATGCATTTTGTTGGTGAGGAAACATGGATTTGCATGTTTTTTTCTCCATAAAAAAGAACTGCAAAGTGTTTCATAGCACAAATCCTTTCCCTATAGTTTTGGTTATTTTAATTTTTTTAAATCCACTCGGTATGTTATACTGATGTTATTCTGATGTTTCCAGGCGGAAATACCAGGTATCATGTAAGTAAACCAAAAGTTTTATTTGAAGAGAGATATCTTCTAGGTGACACTCCTGTTGTTTCTTATAACGATAAACTATTGCTAGATAATTGAGAGTCAATATTGTTTTCATGAAAAGCCATTGATGTTTTTCTGGAAATAGCTTCTCTTCATTCTCTCCCCTCCTCCCCGCTGGGTCTGGAGAGTTTCCTTTTATTATCAGAGACCTGCTGATGATTGATTCTTGGAACTCAAAAGTGACATTTGAATAGTCTCAGCTTCTCTGACCTATTTCCCATAATTGCCTGATAAGGTATACCACAATGGTTTCTGCTTCGGAACAACTATATCTGAAAAAGGTGGTGTTTTTTTGTTTTTGTCAAGGGGACTTTAATCTCGCTTCTGCCAGTTGGCAGCTGTGCTTTACTTAAAAGTTGAAAGGGAAAAGTTACTTCATTGCAAGCCAATCCTGACATTATTCAGGAGTAAGTACTACCGATTTGAATGAGACTTGCTTCAAAGTAAATACCTGTTGTCTCCATTAATCAAAATATATCACGGTTGCAAGGGTAGCCACTCTTTGCTTGGACATTATTGCAATACATTCACTAGCTATATATCCATATATATAGTGTAGGTTATGGCAGTTAGGCCTTGGGTTGAATAGCGGTGGATCTACACACAGGAAAAAATGCTATAAATAAGTCATAAATTAAATCATTATAACCAAAGGGGGGAGAACCCCTACGTAAAATCTCATAGAAAAGTTTTGTGCTCCACAGCACCACCTGGTGTTGCATGTTTATAACACTTTTGAAATGCTGTTTTTTGACTAATGCAGCTGAATCCTAGGAATTGTTTGGGTGAACTCTGGTTGCACTTTGGGTGCTTCTCATCTGGTTGTCCTTTTTCATCTGCTCTTAATTGGATTGGCTTTTGGCAAGTTTAGGCTTTTCAATTTGGCTGCCTGTTCTTGTCATTTATGGCTGACAGAATTTCTTCTTCATCCCATTCATAAATACAACCTTTTCACCAATTCCAATCTTCTCTTCAATCCATGTATGGGACAGTTCGTTTCAGAATTCACAAAAATTAAATTCTTCAAGCACCCTTCAAGCATGTGATATCATGTTGCATGGTCTGATTTTCTAACATGACTATTTCAGGATAATGAGAACAATAATGTGAGACTAATGAGTAATATTTGCCAGACACAAACTTTGTACAATGTTCCAACTTGCCATAGCTGAGGAACATGGACTCTTTCCATTGTCCAGCCTGCTGTTTTGGTATGTGTTCCTTCTTAAAAGTGTGCAGATCTATCCAATATGGGACTTACTTGACTCTTAAACTTTTTTGTATCAGATGCTGGTTACGTATTCTCTGAAAAATGCCATTTTGCAGAAGTTCTGCACTATCAGTCTATATCTATTCAACAACATCTCATCAATTACGGGTAGCTGTGCTTTAAATTGAAAATATGGGACAGGCACCCAGTGCACTAGCCTTTGGTAATATATTTGATTGCTTGCTGCAGAATGATGTCATTTGTTTTGACTTCTGACACATTTTCTCCAAATACTGGGCAGCTTTTCTTTATCAAAGTTGACATGGGTAATATCAAATTCCTCATCATTTTCTCTGACAGTACTGTCAAGTGCCCTGGATAATGTGTCTCTCAGATCTTTTCCTGGCCTGTACTCAACAGTTAAGCCATATAACCGAAGTTGGAAAATGAATTTGTGGATCCTAGGGGACGACATCTGCCAGCCCTATCATTGCAACAGATAACAGAAGCTTATCAGTTTCTGCAACATCTGCCCTTGCATAGATGAGCACATGACAATTTTTGCACAGATATGCCAAGGCCAAAGCTTCCTTTTCTATCATTTGTGTTGGCAGCGTTTTGTGAGAGCTCTAGATGCACACACAACCCGTCTCCAAAAAAAATTGTTGTTATTTTTGCAACAGTGTTGTTAAAATTTCCTCTTTTGAGGAAGAGGTTGACAATTTGGTTTATCTTTTATTATCAAAATTAATTTAGTATAGTGATTGTTTTGATTGATTGATCAATCTATTTGTGGCCCATTTTCAGTGTCTTTTTCCTAGGTATAGACTGCTTAGACTGCTTACCATTCTCAAGCAGAAGTGAGAGTTGTGGTCAGGAATGGTCACAGGCAAACTGGAGTGGGGGGGGGGAGGTCTGAAGGGGGAGGTGTGACCAGCTGTTTGATATCAGCTTCAGTCAGTGATGAAACCCTGGCAACATTTGATTTTACACTGGCCCATCATGGCCATGCCTGGGGGTGGTGTGTTGGTGGTGGACCTGAGACCTGGCTTCACTCAGGTGCATCTCCTGGGCAGCAATCTCATCTGCAGCATCGGAGGCATGAAATACTAACACAAATGTGCTCACACAACACATTTAAATCTCCATCGGGCTCACGTGTTTATTCTCACCTTGATTTGAATCCAGCTGCCAGATCTTATTCTTCTGTTCTCAATAGAAAAACGATTCTGCTTTACATTTTGGGAATCACTTTGGTAGCAAAATAGTTGTCAGTGAAGCTTCCCTTTTGAGCCAAATATTGCTAAGTAGCTCTGATAAAAGTTTCGGCAGAGTTTTCCTCAGTTTTCCTCCAGCAAAATGTTCATTTGCCTGTTATCAAGGAGGAATAAATGAGGCATTACCATAATAATTTTTTCTCATTGAAATAAAGACTGATCTCATTAAGGTATGTTTCCATAGAAATAAGTTAGGCACTAGCAATGGTCTATTTTACCCTCAAAACAAAACAAAACAAAACAAAACTGCCTCTTAAAAAAAACACATTTCCATTTGCACTCAACTATTTTAAGAAAGCAAAAATCAATGTAGTTTAAAGCGTTTTTGTTTGCAAATTAAACTCCCATAGAATCAGGTTAATTGAAAAATGTTTATTTGCTAAGAGGCTGTAAAATTAAAGTAGAAAAGTGATCAATGTTCAGAAATGGCACCTCATTTTTACTGAGCCTGTCAGTAAAATCAAATAAGGAGTTTGCACCTAAGACACACCCAAAGTGACTTTAGTCTAGAAGTGTCTGCCTAAAGCCAATATAATGACTTGTGAATCCATTAAAGGTTTAAGTCCTGTTCATTCAAAAGGATGCTGTTGGTGTCAAGTGTCTTCTGGGGAAGTAGGGGCACACATACGAGTTTCACTCCCAACATCCTCCTCTGCCACATGCTTCTTTGGGTATTGAAAGTGTGAGCCAGTTTAGCATAGTGATTAGAGTGTCAGACTACGACCTGGGAGAGCAGGGTTCAAATCCCCACTGGGCCACAGGGCTCACTGGGTGAGATGTTGTTTGCAGATCACACAGCCTTGAAGCACGCTTTAGGGAAGCTCGACAGAGAGTCATCAACCATTTTGCCTAAACCAGCACAGAGTTTGGCCTGACCACCAGCCCAGGACATCACCAGCACTCTACATATCATCACTGGTGACCATACGTTTGAGGTGGTAGGCGATTTTGTCTGCCTGACTCCACCATAACCAGCAACCTTTCTATTGAAGCTGAGCTGGGCAAGCACATAGGTAAGGCAGCTACAGCAAAGGCTGGCCTCTCCAGAGAATGGTGCTAACTACCAATGCCAATATGAAGGTCTACCAGGCTTGAGCATGCTGCTTTATGTGAGTCATGGGCAACTTAGACCTGCCAGGAGTGACACCTCAGGGCCTTCAATATACACTGTGTCAGGAAGGTTTTGGGCATCACATGGCAGGACAAAGTCTCAAACAAAGATGTGCTCTTCCAAGCCCATATTCCCAGCGACATCTACACTGGCTTGGTCATGTAAACAAAAATGGAAGATAGTAGGATCGGGAAATGTTTAATGTCCAATGTTTTACCATTTGACTCGGCAGAGTCAAAGGGAATGTATGGTGTTATTACAATTTGTTGGGAAAGAATATGTAAGGAAAACAATAAGAATTCACTAGGAAACAATGTTTTACTGTTTTTTATGTGCTGTAAGCCACCCAGAGTGGATGGGGAAACCCAGCCAGATGGGCGGGGTATAAATAATAAAATTATTATTAATAATTATTATTTAGGATTCTCAAGGGTGTGCGCTAATGGAAGTCGGCTTCAGGCACCAAGCCCATTAGCAGATCAACCCTGGCTCTGTAGGCAAACATGGTATGAAGGCTGGCAACATTAACCCCACTCAGTGGGAATCCCTTGCAAACCACCACAGTGGCTGAAGATAGGTAGTCAGGTCATGTATCCACAGCAGTGACTAGAGGAGAAATGACTGCTGGGAGGAGTGCAGAGAGAAGAAACATCATAGTGCCTTTGAAGCAGTGAATCTGGACACCTTCATCTGCCCCAGCTGCCACAAAACATGTCTCTCCTGTATTGGTCTCTACAGCCACAGCAGGCACTGTAACTCTCCAATGGTTTGACTTTACCCCCGCTGGCACATTCTTCCATTGTCTCTTGATACAGACAGATGCCAACAGCTAGATGGTAGGAAGGGAGCTGCCTTATACCGAGTCAGATCTTTGGTCCATCTAGTATTGTCTACCATCTATTGGTATTGTCTTAGTTTTGTCTACACAGACTGGCAACAGCTCCCTGGGATTTCAGACAGGAGCCTCTCCCAACCCTAAAGGTAAAGGTAAAGGGACCCCTGACTATTAGGTCCAGTCGTGTCCGACTCTGGGGTTGCAGCGCTCATCTCGCTTTATTGGCCGAGGGAGCCAGTGTACAGCTTCCAGGTCATGTGGCCAGCATGACTAAACCGCTTCTGGCAAACCAGAGCAGTGCACAGAAACGCCATTTACCTTCCCGCCAGAGCAGTACACATTTATCCACTTGCACGTCCCTCTCCCAATGCTACCTGGGGATAATGAGGATAGAAGCTGGAACCTTTTGCTCGCAAGGCAAATGCTCTACAACTGAGCTATGGCCTTTCCATGCTACTGCAGCAGTATATGTAATCTTTTCAATATGCATTCATCCCACAAAACTTCTGTATGGGCAGAACTGATTTTATGAGTCCTTATCATGCATTTGTCAGCCATCCAGTATTTGGGGTGAGTATCAGGCAATAATAATGTGCACAATTTGCCCAATCCACATGGCAGAGAGCATTTTAGCTTGGCAGCAGTGCTATGTGATGCACCTGAAAATAAGCAGCTGCCGTTGCAATTTCTGTAATGTCAAAAGGGCACCTTCTGCCACCTGGAACAATTTGGAATCAAGTTTGAAATCAAATATACCTTTTATTCAATGCCACTTTTCATTTAATTTACAGATGCAGGAAATGCAGAAACAGCTGTAAACACCTCTTGTGAAAATAGTGTCAAACAACACAAAATCATACTAAATGCTGAACTGCCGTGAACCTATTAAATGCATTGCTTCAGAGTGTTTTGATAGCTGCTTGGATGAATAGCTTTCCAAAGTGATTTCATCTGTCAGTGGAACGCAAGCAGCTAGCCGATAACAAGGAAGGCAGCTTACCTGTTTAAAAAATAGTTTGCTGTTCAATAAAAGACCCTTGGGATACAGAACCAAGGAGAGACCTGATCATTCTCCGTGGTTTGTAGAGGTATCTGCTGGTCTCCATGAATGCTGAACTACAGTGAAGAGCAGCTATTTTTTATTTTTTTTATAAATAATTTTTATTGCTTTTCTTTTTTAAAAACACAAAATATAACAACCTTTCAAATACATATCAAATACATTTGCTCCACAGAGCTTGTGACTTCCCTCTTTCCCTTCAACTGGTTTTCCAATTTCTAATAAATTGTAGGCGCATTTTAACTGCCAGCTTCTGTCCTTCAATATATATCAAGTCCCTTTTCGTCCATGGTCAGATACTATTTTTACATTAGGTTGCAAGATTTATTTCAGTCCTGCTAGTGTCTTCACATTTTTGCAATGATCTTTCAAGTACTCAATAAATTTACTCCATTCTCTTTGGAATTTCTGGTTGCCCTGGTTCCGGATCCTAACAGTCAGTTTGGCTAACTTTGCATAGTCCATCATCTTCATCTGCCACTCCTCAATCGTTGGTAATTCTTTTGTCTTCCATCTTTGGGCTAACAAAGTCCTTGCAGCCGTTGTGGTGTACATAAATAGTCTTTGATCTACTTTTGCAATTTCTTCTCCCATCAACCCAAGCAAAAATGCTTCAGATTTTTTGGGGACGGTATATTTTAACAAGCTACCTCAGATTTTGCTTGAATTGGGAATTGTGGCTTTGTTTCAGCTTTCCATGAATCCAGGGCCACAATCTGAACACAAATATTAAATGTTTTGACAGAGACAACGGTGATTTATTTTCTCTGCTGTAAATAAAACGCTTCTTAGATTAGGAAGAAGCTGTGTACGGACTGTTATTTCTACACCCACACAAGGCACACACCGCTGTTCGCGATACTCTGCTCGAAGCTGGGAAAAGTCCAGAGGCACAAGGAAGCATGCCAGACGTTTGAATCTCACATGTTTTCATTCACTTGTTTAGGCTTTATTAATAACCCTCATTAAAATAATGCTGGACATAGGTTGAAGAACATGAGGAGCAGGCGGGAGCCACCATTTCCCAGTGGCGTAGTGTGGGGGGTGCAGGGGGGGGCCCGGCCGCACCGGGCGCAACATCTGGGGGTTAGGGTTAGGGGGCGCAAATCCACAGGTTAGGGGGCGCAAATCCACAGGTTAGGGGGCGCAAATTACTCTCCTTGGCCCGGGTGCTAACAACCCACGCTATGCCACTGCCATTTCCCACTTCTGCCTTGACAAGCATCATGGACCAGCCACCAGTGTAAGCTCCTTGCAGCTCGCCCAGCTGTGGAAAATGGCAGCTGGAAGGGGTGCACTGTCTATCCCTTGTAGGGGGTGTTCTGCAAACATCATACCAGCTTAAAGTCAGGTGGGAAGAACAGGGCCTGGAGCTCAAAGCAGTACTGATGAAAGAGATGAGCTCAAGTGTGGATGTGTAAGAGAGGCAAACTTGGACAACATGTCTGTATGGGAGACATGTCTTGAGGCTGACAAGAAGCCTTGATGCAAGAAGGAAGGCATGCAGGAATCCCTCTCAAACCCTGGGAATTGCAATTGTGTGTCAATGACACATGAACACAGTATATTAGGTTAATGGTTAATGGGCAAAAATTAGGCCACAACTTTATTGGTTACAGAATGTGAACGGTATTGGCTTAGGCATTAGAGGCATTAGAAATGAACAGCTATATCTGACTCCTGCCTGCCATGCAGGGAGTCCAGTAAGGGTAAACCACCAATAGGGGGAACCCTGCCGATGCACATCGACTCAAGCTCCCCCATGGTTCCCGATGGGGTCGTGGCATGGCCCTAGTCCCTCCGCAGGCTTCGGACAAGATCAACACCCCTGGATCCATTTAACAGAATACCCTTCAACATGGAGGGGCAGGTTATGGCCACATCTCCCCTCCCCGAAACAGAGACATACCAATGCCTAACTGCCAAACCTTACAAAAGTTGTGACGATTCCTATGAGGTAGCTGAAAACCGAATGTCCAGTGCCAATTTGCCAAATGGGAAAATTCCTACCAGGCCCCTCAACGGCGACCAACCGCCAGTGCTGAAAACCTGAAAAGAGGGAGGGAGATCTGGAAAGGCGAACCAGAGGAAGTTCCCTGGCTCACGCTGGAGTTTAAATAGACCCGGCCACGCCTCCACCCTGGCCTGCCGGATTGGCTGGCTAGGGCAATGACTTGGCCAAGACCTCCGATGACACGGGATGTTCCCCACGTCCCAATGCCAGCGGGAGGCCTTGGGGTCCAACCGCAACCCCACCCCATCCTGAAGCAGAGCGGATTTTTCGCCTCACAACACCCTTGTCAAACTACAGTTCCCAGGATTCTTTGGGGGAAGTCACATGCTGTAAATGTATGTTGAGTGTGTTTTAAAATGTCTGGTGTGGATCTATCTGCCCATAATGAGCAAGCGAGCACTATATTCAATCACTTTAGATGGTACAAGGTAATGAGAAAAGAAGACAGCTAACAAAAGAGAAAAAGACTGGAAGGTTTTCCCCTGGATTTTTATTTATTTATTTTTAAAATAAAGTTAGTCAGTCAATGCACAAAGAAGTTGCATATACGATAAAACCAAAACATTTGCCCTTTTGCAATTTTGTAAGCCTTTGTTGGGGGATACAGCTGGCAGGAATAGGGTCATAAGAGCCACCAGCAATGTGTGCTCTTCTCCTTCTACAGTGGTACCTTGGGTTAAGAACTTAATTCGTTCTGGAGGTCCGTTCTTAACCTGAAACTGTTCTTAACCTGAAGCACCACTTTAGCTAATGGGGCCTCCCGCTGCTGCCGCGCTGCCGGAGCACAATTTCTGTTCTCATCCTGAAGCAAAGTTCTTAACCCGAGGTACTATTTCTGGGTTAGCGGAGTCTGTAACCTGAAGCATCTGTAACCTGAGGTACCACTGTATGTGTGTGTTTTTTAATGGTTTGGGATGGGAGTGGATAATGTCTGAACTGTGCTTGGGACACTCCTGTAATGCACTGGTGGAGGAAGAGGGCTGCGGGGGCAGTGCACCGTCCCCAGCAGCGCGATCCTGGTGGGGTGCCATCGCAGCTCCCCCCACCTGCGTTGGGTGCCATGCCCCCATAAGCGGTGCGCCACGCCCCCTGGACATGCACCACGCCTCTTGGGGAGGCACACCATGCCCCCGGGATGCACGCCAGCCCTGCCCCCGCCTGCTCTCCGCCCCCTGGTGCTGGAGCATGAAGCTCTGCCACTGCTGTAATGCAATGTTACTTCAGTCTGGGCTGATGTGAATGTCAGTGCAGGGTTGCAGGCCATGATAGTGCATTGGCACAAGAATACCAACTTTTCCTACCTTGCGATTTGGGGCTGGGCACACAGCAAGTTGTTGGAATAAACTGTAAAATAAACAAGTGTGTGAACACCAGACCTTGGCAGCTAGATATTAAAGTATCTCACAGGATCTAGAAGAACATCCACTTTTGTTCACAGAGATAACAATAATACCAATGTCTGGATGATAACCAAGCCCTAAAATGTGATTGTTAAGATAAATTCAAGGTTATGGAATATTGCATTTTAGCAGTGCTATTTTTCTAGAAAAAGAGGAGGGGGAATTCACCATGAAGGCCTCCCTGGTTCTTTTATAATAGCGCCCAACTGAGAGGTGCCAGAACTGAGTTCTGGTGAATACCAGTTGAAAAAAAGCACTGCATTTTAGAATATACAAGGAAACAAACAACAAAAGGGAAGAGAAGTGAGAGGAATGAATACAGAAACATAAAGAAAAGTTCATTTCTAAGGATATACTGCCACCTTGCAACTTTTATATTAAGTACAGCAACTCAAGATCATTTTTGAAGGTTAGCTACCCATCAAAGAAAACATGAAGTCAACAAGAACAATGTTGTACTTATATATAATATTAAACAGCCTCCTTGGCTATCCAGACTTTCCTTTTATTAGAAACTTGATTCTCCTTTGCTTTGCACTATCCTGATAAATGTCTTAAATTAACTGTAAAATTACTGCTCATACATTATGATTTGGGTGTGTATATGTGTCTCTGGTAATCAAATTAAGTTTCTGGAGAATATCTGTGTTCTTCTAGTATCATACTTTGGAAAATCCTGAAGGCAATGCAATTCAAAGTAGCCTCATCATACAAAGATTCGTAGCTGGACTCTTTGTAAGTACTATGCAATTATAAGTTTGACAGATGAATCTTGGATGAAGGTTTGCTTAACACTGCCGTCCTGTCTTCTTTCTCCTTACTGCTACAACAGAGATGTGTACAGTTCTTTCATTTCACAAGATACAGTAGTGCCCATTTCACATAAAATTAAAATCTAACCCTAGACTTCAGGTGGCCAATATTACAAGTACTTAACCTTTCTTCAGAATTTTTTCTATTTCATATTAGGCAGGCTTGGAAGTTTCAAAGTTTTTAGCTTTGTTAACAAAATTCAAGTAAAATAAAGATGCTAAATTAAAGCACTCCAATTCAAACATGTTTAATGCAAATTACCCAAATTTGCATAAATATCCCCCCCCCTTAGAAAACCCACATCACTGGGTGGAGCACGTATGTAGGATGCAGGAATTCTGGGTTCCGTCGCTAGTATCTCCTGGTAGGCCTGGAAAAGACTACTCTCTGAAACTCTGGAGACCCACTGCCAATCAATGAAGACAATACTGAGCTAGATGGTCCAATCGTTTGACTCAATATAAGATGCAGTGGTACCTAATCTTAGGGGCGTGGGTTCGAGTCCCACATTGGACAAAAAGATTGCTGCATTGCAGGGTGTTAGACTAGATCAGCGGTTCTCAACCTGTGGGTCCCCAGATGTTGTTCCCAGACTACAACTCCCATCATCCCTGAGCTCTGGCCTTGCTAGCTAGGGGTTGTATGGGATGGGAGCTGTAGTCCAACAACATCTGGGGAGCCACAGGTTGAGAAAGGCTGGACTAGATGGTCCTTGTGGTCCCTTCCAGCTCTGCAGTTCTGCAAAGCGGTGTAAATGATGAAGTTCAGTTTGCAAACTTTAAGAGAGTTCTCTTATCCTGTAGAACTGTATATCCCCCGTCAGAAACACATAGGTTCACTTTTCATTAATCAGTTCCATGCTGTGACCTTCCAAGTATGGGTATCCATCATAATATATATCATATGGCTTTTTAAAGTTTGGCCTTTGGTTTCTCCCACCTCCTAACCCCGCCAAGGTAGAAGAAGATGATGACGACTTGGCTTCTTGAAGGTGCTCTTTTACTGAATGCTGTACTAAGAAAGGGAGACTTCCATACTGATGGCATGCGCTACTCTGGCCCAGTGAAGTTGAGTCTCAATGAGCCTGATTTCCATCCCAGCAAGTTAAGACCTTTTCCTAGAAATTCTGTCTTGCCATTTCATGTTACAAATAGACTGTAGGCAGCAGCGACTGTCATCACACAAAGTAAGGGAAAATAAACTGTGAGTTTATGGTACCATCCTTTTAAATCCCTTTCAAAAGTTAAAAAGGTTAAAGGCTTTACTCCCTTTTAAAGGTTAGGTAAACTTGTACGATCGTATTTCCTTCCAAGTCAGACAAGTGGTTATGAAAAGTTTATGAGCTTTATGTTGGGTAATCATCCTCATTGTTTGCTTCAGCTGCATCCCATGTAAAATGAATTCAGCTAAATGGGCTTTTATGAGAGTCTTTTGTGGATATGTTTTCCTTTGGAATCCTCCCACCAGCTTCCTAGTGGTTTTTAAATTACAAAAGTCTCAAAATGATCATTCGGTACCCTTCCTGCTTTCCTAAACATAAAGATGAAAAGGAAACCTCGTTCTCATGTAAATGCCCTCTGAGACTAATTACACTGATTTCACTTGACTAGCACTTAGATCTGAATTATAGTCATGAATAAGTTAGATCTTAATTAAAGTCATGTATGGGGTGCAAAAGGCAATGTTAGACATGCAAAGAAGCTGCTTTGTAATAAGTAGAAATTAGTATTAATAATAACGTGTATATGAGATTTGGCTTCCAATTTGTCTTGTGTGTTGTATTATCAATTCACTCCTCTCTCTTTTTGCCACGTATGCCTGTGCGGACCATAGCAAACCACGATCACTAACAGACTCCAGATAAAGTATTGTTTATTGAAAAGAAAAGAAAAAGCAGCGAACAAAGCAAATCCATTTCTGGAACACTGGTGTTTAAAAGAAGAATAGAAAAATCTGTGGCCTTCCAGATATTGCTGAGCTGCAACTCCCATCATATTTAACCACTGGATATGTTGGCTTTGGTTGATGGGGGATATAATCCAACAACATCTGAAGATCCAAAGCTTCCTCATCCCTGGTTTAAAGCATTACTTCAAGTATTCCTGGCTATCCTCTGGGACACTTTCCTTTCTGTAATCTCAGTATGGCCACATTCTCATTGTCTAGGGTGGTTTTTTCCAATTGTCCAGTTCACCGCAGCTCCCTGGTTTACTTGTTAATGAAAGAGAATACAGTGGTACCTCTGGCTACCTTAATTTGTTCCGGAGGTCCGTTCTTAACCTGAAACTGTTCTTAACCTGATATACCACTTTAGCTAATGGGGCCTCCCACTGTTGCTGCGCCATCATCGCACGATTTCTGTTCTCATCCTGAGGTAAAGTTCTTAACCCAAGGTACTACTTCGGGTTAGCGGAGTCTGTAACCCGAAGTGTTTGTAACCTGAGGTACCACCATACATACAGCCAAGGATATAGATCCCCTACTTCAATTACAGGATCAGTTTAGAAAACAGAATTCCTCCATTGTAAATCTTTTTCTACCGTCTTTGTTAAGAAAATTCTTCACATTTTTCACAAGTGTTTAATAGACACACAGAGAGATTTTGTAAGGCTTGGTTAGTTTCCATCAAAGTGATTTATTGCAGAGGAAAAAGCAACAACTGAATAATTTTCCATATTTTTGCATCACATTATATGTTATATACTTGCCAGCTTAAATTACATACATGAGATCAGAGGAAACAATCAATCCACTCCAAGAACAATGATAATCAATATTATTGTTTAACATGTTTCTGGGTGAACACTGTACACATCCAAACCAACTTTAAATTAAAACACTGTTCAAAAGTTAAGAAGCATCTTTCCTAATGATTCTGATTAATCTGGCAGCAGGAATCTTTAAAGTTCAGTGTACTTTAAGTGAATATCAAAAAGCTTTGACTGAACAGACAATAAGTTCTTATCTACTTGATGCAGCCCCCAACATCTAGCATCCCATAACCTTTCTAAAAAGTCTGCTAACTATTAGGTCAGATTCAATACATGGAAATGAGGAGATCACAGGACTCAATATGAACACTATATGAACATATAGCAGAGGAATACAAATATTGATTCAGAAATGTTTCTGACAGCATAATCCTATACAACTTTTTTTCAAAAAGTCCTGTTAAGTTCAATGTGGCTTAACCCAAGAAAGTGGATAAAGGATTAAAGTGTGAGTTTTCCCACACTTTAGGGGAAATATCCTGCTATTTTCCTTTAAAAAACAATGACAAACAAACCATAGTATGTACCATTAATATTTTGACAGTTGCTATGGATCAATATTTTTTTTTTAGGAACATGTTTAGGTTAATGAATGCACGGAGCTCCTGCTGTCACCAATAGCTTCCTGTAATATTCAGTCCAATGGTGCTATCACAAATGCATGCGAATTAATACATACATATGGATTTACTCTAGATATTGGACTGAATGTAGCACCCTTTGTGTTGAGAGATACGTGTGCAGATTTGAGAGCCCACAGATATCTGTATTTGAAAAGTTTTTATCTCACAGTTTCCCCAAAAGAGAGTCTAAAGCTGCTTACTATCATAAAATGTGTGTGTGTCCCTGTGCACACACAAGTTGGGGTATTACTTTTTGTGGTGTGCCTTTTGTGGGGGCTAAAATGTTTGAGGGCACTCCTTGGTGAGAGGAAGCCGTACGATGGGCTGGTGGGTCTACAGTTCCACCCATCCTTGGATGATAGTCTTGGATGGGGGCTAGCAGCCTGGGTGAGAGCCAGTTTGCTATCTAGGACACTAGCATATCTGTGTGATTGATGAGTGGGAATTTTATATGAGTGGTTTAATTGCATCCTGATGTTTTTGCCACACATTTTTAATACAGGAGTAGCTGATGATCAAGCAGGTGATGCTGGAGTGAATGGGCGATAATAGAGTGACTGGATACTTATAGATGATTGTAATGTGTGCAAATGGAATGGAATGAATAGGGGATATTGTAGGATTTGTGTAGATGACTGCAAAAAGATCAAACTTTTTGAAGGAAATCAACCCTGAGTGCTCACTGGAAGGACAGATCCTGACGCTGAGGCTCCAGTACTTTGGCCACATCATGAGAAGAGAAGACTCATTGCAAAAGAACCTGATGTTGGGAAAAATTGAGGGCACAAGGAGAAGGGGACGACAGAGGACAAGATGGTTGGACAGTGTTCTCAAAACTACCAGCATGAGTCTGACCAAACTGCGGGAGGCAGTGGAAGACAGGAGTGCCTGGTGTGCTCTGGTCCATGGGGTCGCGAAGAGTTGGACACAACTAAATGACTAAACAATAACAACAAAGACAGAATTTGAGAGTGAAGTGTTAGTGGGGTTATTGTTGTGTACCGAAAGCCAGGCTGTTACTCGGTAAGAGGGAATCCTTGACTCCTAAGATGTTTTCTAAATACGCTGTTGTGTTTTTGCTTTTTATTACTTTAAATTTCATTGTTATATAGCTTTGCATTACATGGCACTGCAGTTGTTTTTACATATATAGTACATACATGGTTTGAGATAATGTAAATCACTTAGTTTTTAGTAGTAAGCAGGATATAAGTGTATGAAACAGACAGTACACAATTCTGATTTGGCAGATTAAGAAGCACCCTTCTGTCGATCTGAAGTGCTTCTTAGGCTTCCACACTTGGTTTGGCATCTGTCTTTGCTTTATTTCCTTCCACTCCCATTTCACTATTGGGAAATCAACACATTTTGCTGCTAAGGGTGGTTGTAATGGAATGTTCAATGTATGGCACGCCTGTGAGAGAGTGGCTGAATATATTGGTCTCTCTTGTCAAAAAGGACTCCAAAACCTAATACTATTGTTGGGAAGCATCTGCCTTGGGAGACTATGGGACAGTGTGCCTTCAGAGGTAAAGTCAAATCATTAGATTTGCTGTGGCTGTAGAGATTGATATGGGAAAGACATGTTTTATTGCAGCTGGGGCAGATGAAGGTGTCCGGTTTTGCTGCTACAGGTGCACTATGGTGTTTGTTTTCTCTTTGCTCCTCCCAGCAGTCATTCCTCCTCTGGTCACTGCTGTGGGTACACGGCCAGACTTATTGTCTCCAGGCACTGCACTCATCTGCATGGGAGTCCCACACAGTGGGCTTAATGCTGCCAGCCTTCATGTCACATTTGCAGACATCTTTTTAATGCAACAGGTCTATGAAGGTTATGTATGAGTGGGATCTCTGCCCTCGGCATTTCTCCTGCAGCTGGCAC
Organism: Podarcis tiliguerta; assembly: GCF_965153285.1. NCBI lineage: Eukaryota > Metazoa > Chordata > Lepidosauria > Squamata > Lacertidae > Podarcis > Podarcis tiliguerta. The sequence continues at coordinate 33,685,735 of NC_139537.1, forward strand.
AGCGAGGAAATCATGTTGACCTCTGAGCTCTAAAGCCTCATATACTGAGGACCAAACTAGGTATTTCTAGGTGCTGGCATCCGTCTGTCTCAAGACTCAATGGCGTGCACCTCCAGGGGTGAAATCAAACCACTGCATTAGCAGCACCAAGTGATCTTCCACCACCATGCTGCAATTAGCTTTCAAAAAGAAAAGCTGCCATTGGCACTGATGGGAGCTTTTCCCCAAGTAATTATAGTGTCTGAGAGAGAGATTTTTGTCAGGATCGTGGCTGGGAGGGAAAGGTTAAACCTCCCCTCCTTTTGTGCCATAGTCCCAATGAAATCACCCCCATGATTTTTAAATTGCTAAGTGCACCACTGGCGTAACAGCTAGTTTGACCATGAAGCAGCTGCCTATATATCTCTCTATGACATGTGAAGTTGTCCACAGGGTTTAGTCCTCCCAATAGTTATTTTCACATCCAGCCTGAGATTATTACCCCGCTTTTAGTTTTGATGTTCTTGCTTCACAGTTTGAAACATCCTTATGAATGAGGTGGAGGGGGAACCTGCATAGCGTTAGATAAGATGCATTCAGGCATAGTGGCAGCTGGAATTCCATAAATGACTGCCTGTCACATTGATGGATAGACTATGATAGGTTGTAGTCAGTAAAGCCCCATGATCTGCCTATTGCCATTCACAATGAATTATTGTTCCTAGATCCAGAGCCACTTAAAGGATTAGGAATATTATATGCCACAAACAGGTGCTGCTGTGTGCTTAAGAAAACAATGTGAAAAGATTTTGAATTTATCAGGAGGGAGAATATGTTAAATATATCTAGTAATCCTTTGTCTATGGTGGAAGTGGAGCCAAACAAAACAAAGGTCTTGCTTAAGAAAGCAGTGCTATCATATAAAACCTGAAACATGGGTTATGGTGGGCGTTTCTAACTGAGACTGTGTACCACCCTCATTGCATTGCAAATGACATTTGCATGTTGCTTTACATATTGGTGGGTTTGGATAGGTTTCCATGTCATCTGCTGTGTGTCCACGCTAGTGCGCATGGCTGTCTTCATGTGACTTGTTTCCAAATCAGTTCAAAGCAAGTTTTCTGTGAAAGTGCTTCAAAGAAACTACAGGACAGGTGTGGATTGTGGCTGATGCCGTGTGTGCACAGCTTCACAAACCAGTGCTGGGAATTCACTGGGTGCAGAGTAAATGAGAAGTGTGTACCAGCCAGAGTTTAATTAAACATCCTAAGCATGTGACAGAGCAGGGCTCCAGACAAATCGATGCCCTTGATGTAGCGGAGCACTAAAATACAGCACGATTGTTTAGAAGCTTGAGGTTTTTGGTCACAATGGACAGCACATGATTATGCTTGCGCTGTTCTCTGCTGAGCCGCTTGAAAATTCCCTACACCTGGGAACATGCAGATAGTTCTTCTCTTAACACACAAGCAGGAGACATTTGCTTGTCATCCATAAATGGGATTTTAAAAACATTAGCAGCCCTCTAAGCAGGCAACAGAAAAAGATAATGCTCTCTGCAGACAGCAAGTTTGGATTAACAGTTCCTGCCCGCTGATAACTTTTTCCATTCTTTTCAGTCTATACCCCCCACCCCACCCCATTTCCTCATATAAAGTGCGTTGCATGAACAGAGATAATCTACCTGGTGTTTTCTTAATGAACACAATTGGAAATGATAGGAGATCAAGGCAAATACAATAGGGAGCTTTGAAGTGCTGATACATGTTTAGCAGATATGAGTAGCAAGGAAAAAGAATGTGCATTTAGAAGTTTAACTGAATGAGGCTTGTGTGAGCTACCTGATGGGGTCTCTGAGGCAGCCTTTATCTAGACATTGAATCTGGTGTTACTAACCTGCAACCAGGCCAGGCTAGACTAACCTTTTCACTTAATGACTAGGCAGGAAGTATATCAAGTTGCTTTCCCACCCACAGAATCTACTCAAACTGAGGTCCAATGCAAGCTGTGCTAGGCAACCATTTGCACATGCAGGCCTCTCCTTGTTTGCCAGTCAGCTAATTGTAATGTACACGGTTCACATAGTAGCAGTTTTGCATCAGGCAAGCACGACACGCTCTGCATTGTGTGTCACACTTTGGCCCATTCAGCTAAAGCACCAGCTCTTGCCACTGGACTCAGCAAGCTCAACCGCTGGAGGGAGATCACAAACTGTGCCAGCTCACGCTGAATTGCTGCCAGCACATATTAAAAGGCTCCGAGAGAAACAATTTATTCCATAGCCACAGGGGCATTTCACACACCACAGAGGCAAAACTAGGTTTGCCATCAAAGTTGCTTTCACAATGGACACTTATTGTGGAATAGCAAGGTTTGGTTCACTCACTTTCAACAGGGCATCTGTGTGACGTGATCAAAACGAGGGATGTCAGAGAATTGCAACAAAAATGGAAAAGGAAGCAGAAATTGCTGCAATTTTCATGTTTGTCTGTGGTGAGGAACAGAAATCCACCAAGTGAATGTGATCAGTATTAATTTACATTGTCATTGTTGTTTTTAAGTCCACAAGAGTAATCAATAATTACTTTAAAAAAAGTAATTTTCATGTAAAGGAAATGTCAAAACCACGTGAGTTACGTGAATAGTTACATTATGTATGTAACTTGCATTAATTAGCAGACAGAGAGATGAAAAACATAGTATTTGGTGGAAACCAAACTGCAGTGGAACAGAAACAGCACCGATTGTAATCCCTATGGTCTTCCCAGGTTTTCCCTGTTCACTTCCCCCTAAAGTGTTGTAGGGGTAGGCACTTGTGGTTCGGAGTGCAGTGATGGGGAGGGAACATTTCACATTTTCAAAAGTCCCCACAGACAACGTTCCAAATGAAAATCACAGCACCAAGATTTGGGACTGGGGAAAAGGATGACCCTTAACTTACAGAATGTTATTTGGATTCCAGAAGTCTGGAAAAAGACTTGCTATTCCACTTTTCCAACTTAAAACAAAACATCAATGTTTGGGTGCAGCTAAATTGTCAAGAAACTCTCAAGTGTATACTTAACAGGGAATTGCTGCTAATAACGGCTCCTTGATTAGTATACCCATATGATGCAAACTTGCCTGCATTCATACTTAACGTTTTCAAGTGTAAACATAAGACCTCTTAGACATATAACAAAAAATGTGGAATATGGGAAAGTTTTCAGGTATGCACCCTCCCAGAAATGTAAACATAGGACATTCCATACCTAGGACACTTCATACCTAGGCATTTAATTTACCGGTATTTACAGTGCAATGTCTCAGAAGTAAGCCCCATTGAGTTCAATAAGACTTATTCCCAGGTGTGTATAGGATTGCAACCTAATTGATGTTGGTGTGAGGTTATTATTATTTTTAAAGTCATACTCCTTGAAAAGTTTGCAAAGTTGAATTTTGCATGCTAAATTATTTCAATCCCTTATGCATTTCCACCCTGGAAACAAAAATGATCAGAATCAGATATTGCTATACAAAGTGGTGCAAGAAACCCAACAGGTCCTCTCAACTATAAGAGAGACACTTAACAAGAAGAAAGCCGATGTTGTATTAGAAGATGAAATTCTGCAGTCAGCTGAGTTTCGACAGGTGCAAATCACATGTGCAGAACCTGTGCGCATTGAGCTGTGTGTGCATTGGCCTCTCTGCAAAAAGATGATATGGGATGGACAATGGACAGAATGTCAATCTCCTCTCACCCACGGTGCAGGTGCTTCTAATATTCACTTTGATTATCTGCAACAGAGCTCGTTTGGCAACCTAAGTGGGGAATTTTCACGCATCTGAATTTCAAGGCAGTAGGAACCTGACTATACTCCTCCTCCTCCTCAACTTTGTTCAGTATTCAGATTTCACAAGGCCATACCAGACTTGAGTACAATACATCCTCAGTTCTACAGATTAAAATTTCTTGCAACATTACATAGGCCACTAACTCCTTAGAAAACTCATGCTATCATAAAGTTATATAGGTTCACATTTCCTGCTATGCAGCCCTCAAGGTATCTTACACGTTAGCTGAATATAAGATGTAATGATAGCCACCTGCATTTTCTAGTATATTAAATAAGTGATTCCTGCCAAAACCACACTTTAAAGTTCAGTACCAAGCACAATAAATCCATTGTGGAACATGCATTAGATCTGGTGATCATATTCTGTGTCATTCATTCAGTTCAGTTCATTGCTGTATGTTTCATGGGGCATTGTTTGTCTGCTATCATTTTTTAACTGGATGGGTTGGGGTTCCTTGAGTAATTCTATCATAGCCACAGCTGTGTGCCCCATGGCCTGTGGGCTATACTGAGCCCTTAGCCTTCCCCCTTGTGGGTCTCCAGTACCTCCATGCTACTGCCAAATGACAAAAGAAGAGCCTACAGGAGGGGATGAACCAGCCACAAACTGTGGCACCTACAGCATATTTCCTATGAAACTTTAAGTGCCTACATACATTCTGTGGTTGGGTCACAAGCAGCTAGGCACACACATTCAACCCAACTTCAGAGCATGACATAGAGAGCAGTGTTTTGGGAGGACACTTTTATGCTCAGCATCAAACAATGACCAGTTAAATAGGAAAGTCTACTTGACAGAAGCTATCAGTTTGACATCTCTGACAGTGTGGTTTGTAGTTGCCAGTGTGTCCTCTCAACTCTTAGTTGCTTTCATTGAAAAATAGTAGCTGAGGAAATCTCAAAGCTGTCTTCAAGAGAGAGCCATGTCCCTTTTAGTCATTGCAATTGTCACACACACACAATCTGCACGCACACACAAACCCTTGCAGAAACTGCTCTTTTGCAGATGTCTTAAACTGAATGTCTGCATAGGCTTCCATGTTATTAAAAGGTTGCAGGGATAATCATGTTAAATAAGGCACAGCTTGGGCTTACATTGGGCCATCTGTCAGGGATTCTTCAGTTGTGATTCTTGAATTACAGGGGGTCACCCTAGATGACCCCTGAATCCTTTCCTATGCTATGATTCTGTGATTGAAAAACAACACAAAAACAACATTTCCACTTTAACTAAATAGCTAGGTAAAGACAAATGCAAAACATTGAAACAAATTAAACTGCCAATGGTGTCAGCAACATTTCCCAGGCTTTTTTTTCGCTTATGGTAGCTCACTCATTCCTTTGCTGTCTCTTACACAAAGAGGTCCCCACTTTGTGCCAAAAGACTCTCAGGGCTTGTCCACACTCCCACTTGTGCCTTGCCTAGGAAGCACAAGAAAATCCAAATTGCTGTTTGCTCCGATTGATCTCTAAAGAGCGGTTTTCCCAAGGGGTAAAGAAGTGGGACAAGAGGAAGTGTGGATAAGCCCTCAATCATTGGCTTTTGAGTAACATAATTCCTTTTAGCCTCACCCTCTAGCACATCCAGGCTCAGCTATATTGTCAATAAGCCACAGCTGGCGTTTCTCTCCCCTTTCCAGTCCTGAGGAAACTCCAGGCTTCAAAATCAGTAAGGCTACTGGGTAGAGACATGCAGATGGATCTGCTAATTAGAAGTATGCAGGGCCAATAAATCAATATGGCCAATGTCACTTCAAGGGGTTGGCCCCCATTATTATTTTTTTAAATACTATTACAATTCTATCCCACCTTTCCTTCAAATAACTCATGGTGGTGTACACTGTTCTTCCTCTCCCCATTCTATCTTCATATTTTCCTCATACATTCTTTGAACTTGAATTTTGCAGTGTGTATATTCAACAATGATAGTCAGCATATCCTTGAACATTCCATGACATCACACCAGCTCAGCCAATGGGCAAGGTGGGGTAAGAAGAAAGGGAGGTAGTTAGCATATAATGTGTTTAGGAAAAACAACAGAAACAAAACCTGCACCATTATAGCATTTTCTTTCAGGAGTAATCTTTATGCATATAGCAGAAATGCCATGCAGCTAATCTGTTCCTGCTCTTGATTTTTTTTTTTAAACTTAATGTTATTAGTTTCATTTCCTGTGGAGATTAGTGCCAACAAAATGCCTATTAATAAATAAGCTGTCTATTAATGCTGGATTATCTCTGGCTTTTGGCTTGTAGTAATTAACTAGTCTCAATCCTGCGAAATTGTTTGACTTTGGTAGGAGCTACACATGTACAGAGATTACAGACTGGGGTTTACATTAACTCTGTTTCCTTGGACAGAAGATTCCAATTTGCTGTAGACTTCTTGAAAACAATGCCAGAGGAAATGAAACTCTCTTCCAAGTTCACTGGGGGAAGGGACTTAGTTGCAGCAGTCTAATTAAGATGGTTATCTCTTAGTAAACAAAGAATGCAGCACAGAAGGTAAAGGGTTTTAAAAAAGAAGAAATTGCTGTCAGCTGGAAGAGGTGTTCAGTGATCCCAGATACACAAACACATGCAGTGCTGCCAAGCTTAGTTGGAAAAGTCTGGCCTTTGGGGAATATGAAGTTTTACAGGCATATTATTGATGGCATTTCAGACAATTCAGCAATGACAACACCGTAGACTATACATATTTAGAGTGGATAGCGTTGGCTGCATGTTGAATATATATACTCTGGCATGGAGCAATTTGTTGCAGCCCGTGCATTTAGAGGGATGATCCAGCTGATAATTTATGTATCCAAAGAATCTAGACTTCTTAGTTCTGTTTTGACAGCACACTCTTGCCTAAAACATGCACTGTGATTTATAAGTGGACCTTGTGCCACCCCCAACCTCACCCTAGACCTTTTCATAATTCAGGAATGATACTGTCCCAACCCAGTGATGGGTGCTATACTTTTAGTTGCTCTGCATCGACTGGATTGCTCTACTGTTGTTTGGCAAAATCCTATGCATGCTTATGCAGAAGTAAATCTCATGACGTTCGACTGAGTATAAATTCAGCAAAGTGTGCATTGGATTGCAGCCTAACAGCACCACTCTATATATGTCTATTCAAAAGTAAATTCCATTGATTTCAATGGAGCTTATTCCCACCTTCGATTGAGGCATGGTTAGTCAGTTTTCTCTATCTCCCCAGCCCTTTCTCACCTTCTTTTTTAGCAGTGCGTCTTTGCATTATTGCACAGCAACTAGCAACATCCATTAGCTTTCAGTAGCGAAATAAGTTTTGGGTTTCCTTTCCTTGACTAATAATTGAAACTTGCTCCCTGTTGGGTTAAGCTACCAGCTAAGTTCACCTGGTATATTCTGGAGCTTCAGCATTTGCTAGGACCTCAGTCTTTCCTAGTCAGAAAGAGATTTAGAGCTGGTTCATACCTTACATAAATGCAGGAAAAGCAGAAGGGTAAGAGCAACTTAGGGACACAGGTGGTGCTGTGGGTTAAAGCCTCAGCGCCTAGGGCTTGCCGATCGAAAGGTCGGCGGTTCGAATCCCCGCGGCGGGGTGCGCTCCCGTTGTTCGGTCCCAGCGCCTGCCAACCTAGCAGTTCGAAAGCACCCTTAAGTGCAAGTAGATAAATAGGGACCGCTTACTAGCGGGAAGGTAAACGGCGTTTCCGCGTGCGGCTCTGGCTCGCCAGAGCAGCGATGTCACGCTGGCCACGTGACCCGGAAGTGTCTTCGGACAGCGCTGGCCCCCGGCCTCTTGAGTGAGATGGGCGCACAACCCTAGAGTCTGTCAAGACTGGCCCGTATGGGCAGGGGTACCTTTACCTTTACCTTTAAGAGCAACTTGCACCTCTTTCTCTGTTTCTGCTGTGATGTGCAAAATGAGACTTGTGCATCTCATCAATAGTCTGATCCATGAATTTAGGCTATCTCTGGGTGAGATATGCGAGTCCCAAGTCACACATTTCTGACTTGAAGGCTTGAGAGTCATGCTGACAGGGCTGTAAGGAAACACTGAGAAGCCCTTTGCTTTTAACAGAGCATTCATGATGTTCTGTGTCAAGATTTACAAGTGGCTGCTCCTCCCCTGAGGTTGAATCACGACTTTCCTCACTGCTACTGGAAGCATCACACTCTGTCCTTGATTGATTGAGCATCTCATTAAATGTCTCAAAGGTTACCCTTGGATTATGGAGGATGTGTTTTAACAGCCTAACTCCATTCTGCGCCGTTCCAGAGCTTGTTAGACATCAAGGACACAAGGAGATGGCTCTGTGATTGAATATGTCTGTTTCTGTGTGTGTTTGCAGATAGGAAATGCTGAAAGGAAATAACTAATTATTTAAATAAATTTGAGCCAGCACAATGAGGGCTGAACAAAAATGTTTCCTCTGATTCCCTTTTCACTTTGCAGGTGATGGAATATCAGCCATTATTTGGGGAAGGTAAAAAATAAATAAAATGTCTACAGGCACAGATTATGGGGTACTGCGAGGAACCTTCTTTCCATTTCATGTTTTGCTGCTGCCATAAATTTCCCTTATTTCCTCTGGGATTATGCTACCATTCCATGAGGGCACTATGGTGGGGGCATGAGGTGGTGGTGGGGGAGATGGGCACCCTGGTCCTGGCAGTCAGTTGCTGAGATGAGCTCTGCTGCTGATAAACTGCAAATTTGCAAATAATTCCTGACTTCTAAATCTCCCTCCTCCCTGAGTTTTCAGCTCCCCGAATTTCATCTTTCCCCAGCCCCACAATTATGATCTGAAAGCTCTCAATAGAAAGTTGGCTTGCTCTTACTGAAAATCCTACCCTTAGGCAAGAACAAAAATCCCATTCCGTGTCACATTTACAGTTGTGCTCCCAGAATTCTCCTCTATTGAAATGATATTTTTTTTTAAAGAAAGAGCAGATTTATAAAATGAAATAAAGAAATAAAGAAATGTGTGAGTTGGTGACAAAAAGAGCAACTCGCACATTTCTTTATTTCCTTTTTGGAGATCCACTCAGCATACATGGTATTATGAGGTTGGGATGTTAAACTGAGTGCCAAACCCCTCTAATCCCTGGATCTAGCCAGTGTTAGAATTTAATCAAGGCTTCTAATTCTTGAGATAGCCTGGTTGATGAGCTGTTAAGGGGGATTAAGGGTCTCAGTGTGAGATGGCAAATGGGTGGGGGCTCCTCCCTCAATAGAAGTTTGGAGTTTAATGTGGTAGTCATGTGAACTAGAAGTAAAGCAGCAAGCTGGAGAGAGAGTCAGGGCTATGTTGGAGAGCAAAGTTTGATTTTTGTTTTGAATCAAAGTCTGTATGAGAGAAACAAGACCTTTTGGGGGGTCTTAATACTGTGAACCCCTTCATCATAGGCTCAGATTGTATATTTGTGTAAATCATAAAGACACCATAAAGTCTCTGTTGTGTCTCATTCCAAGAGGAAACATAAACCCAGGGTAAGTGCCTGAAATCATTGAAATCTTGCACGGCTCAGAGATTGGGGTGGCATGCAACAACATTGTTATGTGTTTCATATCAGATTGCTGTGAGTTAGGGCTATATCAGCTACCCTGAGGCAATGCCTGGCCAGCATCTTAGAAATGATAAAAGTGTGTTGATATCTTGTGATGTTCTAAGTGTGGCATCTTGACGGGGAGCTAAGAAGGCTAGGTGATGATTAGAAGATATGGCCTCTGGATTCCCCACCAGGGGGAAGGAACAATCCATATCAGTGTGTGAAAAAGAACAATAGACTGCAATCTGAGCCAAAGGCAGACAGAGACAGGCATTTGTCTTTCATTTGTGTCCTTCACAGGCACAAATTTAACTATTCCTTCGCAGTACGTCAACTTGCAGTGCAGAAGGCAGTTCTCATTAGCATCTGGATCCCTCCTGGATTCTTCTTCATAGACAAAGGTTGTGATTTTCTCTCTACCCCGAGGCACACATTTTGATCCTTTTCAAACCTCCCATTCCTGCCACAGTATTTAGCCATATATTTTGCATGCTGAGGAGGATTGGGCTTTTACCACAGACTGTTAATGCCCAGTGCTAGAGGGCCCAGAGGAAGCTAGAGAGGGCGCCTGGGCCCAGTTTGCCTGATGGAACTTGCAGTGGAGACGAAAATGTTGCCTTTGCAAGGCAAATACCACCTTAAGGGTATCTGGAATATTAGTACAGTGGTACCTTCAGGTTACATACGCTTCAGGTTACTGACTCCGCTAACCCAGAAATAGTACCTCAGGTAAAGAACTTTGCTTCAGGATGAGAACAGAAATCACGCAGCAGCGGTGTGTTGGCAGCGGGAGGCCCCATTAGCTAAAGTGGTGCTTCAGGTTAACAACAGTTTCAGGTTAAGAACGGACCTCCAGAATGAATTAAGTACTTAACCCGAGGTACCACTGTAGATGAAAAGAGGAGGCAGGCAGGATTGCACCTAGAAATGCCCCTCTGCAGAGCGACAGTCCAGCCACATAGCCACAGAAACAGACAGGTAAGAAACCCATTATGGGGTCTGTCAAGTACCTTTCCCTTCTTATGTCATCACAACACGATGGCTCCAGCCATATAGCTGTAAGATGTACATGTGTAGATGTAGCTTATGCTCAAAATGCCAGAGGCTCTAGGTTCAATCTTCTTCTGGGAGGAAGGGAAAGCTGTGTTGGGTTTTCTGTTGATACCAGTGGCTACATAGTTACTTGCAACAGATCCATTTTTTATTAACAATGTACAGCTGGGAAACACAGGATGTGAAGAGAAAGTACAGGATCTGATCTAAGCTAGCCACTCTACCAATTCCTAACACACCACATCAGCAAAATCACCCATTCCCTCTGCTTTATGCCAGTTTTTAGTTCTGATGGCACAGGCCTTACACTGACTTAAGTTATAGCATAAGTAATGTCATTGTAATTACATTACAACTTTCCTACATTGCCATAGAGTGGGAGGTGTGTAGGTGTAAGGTATTTAGGAGCAATCATATCCATCTGGCATAAATTGAAGACAGAATTGGGCTGTTAATCTAGCAGCTTAGCTCATAATGGAAGTTTGGACAAATGCCAATTAATGATGATTGAACAATGACCAATTGCCTGAAATTACAACAACTAATCTGTATTGGAAATGATTTTTAAAAGCTTGGAACCATCAATTTATACAATATAGCCCCCATGTTCAACTACAGAATAGAATGTAAATGAAAAATAAAGAGCAGATCTGTACTACATATCCATTAAAAAGTCAGAACGAGAAACATCTCTCCAACAAAAGCATGGCAAATTTAATAAAATTCTGGATTAAAAAAAAATACTTACAAAACGAAGTTGCCTAGCAATGCTTGCCTTAAGCTATGTCTCTGTTACATCCTTCTGAAAGTGATGTTATGACTCAAATGTACTTTTGGAAGCACATCCGATGGTGGTAGCAGAAGGAACCATGCATGCACAAGGTCTCAAAGCCAGTCATTAGCACCTCCAAATAAAATGATGGAAGAATGACTGGAAGACCCATTGCCCAAGGGCACAGATAATACTTGGTCAAAAGGACCAATGGCTTGGCAGCCTAAAGCAGCTTTATGTGTTTACAAATATGCATTCATAACACAAGTGAACTTGTATTCTTGTATAAACAGCATGCTTGAAGGCTGTTCCTCCCTTCCCCAAAACTAGGATGTTAGGAGAAAATGTTTGGTAGGAGTTTTGTTTACTTTTCACAACACGGAGAAGCAAACTGCAGTCATGCAGGTTTGAATCTGAATGCTGAAGTGCCACAACCCCAGGATAGCTGTATTACATCTTTCTTTTGAATTTGTAAAGGTAAAAGTAAAGGGACCCCTGACCATTAGGTCCAGTCATGACCGACTCTGGGGTTGCGACGCTCATCTTGCTTTATAGGCTGAGGGAGCCGGCGTACAGCTTCTGGGTCATGTGGCCAGCATGACTAAGCCGCTTCTGGCGAACCAGAGCAGCGCACGGAAATGCCATTTACCTTCCCACCAGAGGAGTACCTATTTATCTACTTGCACTTTGACGTGCTTTCGAACTGCTAGGTTGGCAGGAGCAGGGACCGAGCAACGGGAGATCACCCTTTCACGGGGATTCGAACCACCGACCTTCTAATCTGCAAGTCCTAGGCTCTGTGGTTTAACCCACAGCACCACCCGCGTCCCTTTGAATATGTAGACCAGCCCTAAATAAATGTATTGGGTCATAGCCAACATTTTCTTGTACACTGAACAAGGAACACTTATGCCACCAGAGGAGACACTCTTAACTAAATGCTTACCATTTCAAGGGTCTCTAGAAATGTGGCATGCATCTTGGAAGACCTGGCATGCATCAGCATCTGTCCCTGTGTTTTTAACAGAAAATTGGTATGGAGATAAAAAACTTTGCCTGGTTAATTTATTTGTGTCACAGCACTATTAAAGACACAGAAACAGGGCTATGGAACATGCTAGTTCTACATAGAAACAATACCTGGTTTGAACATTTATACTACTACTACTACTACTACTACTACTACTAAATTTATTACCTGCATTTAGCCTTCTCTCCATTCATTTGTTTTAACATCTGACCCAAACAATTTCATATGCTTCTGCTCAAATTCCATTTAAATTCCCTTACAAAAAAAAATCAATACAAATCAGTTGTGGATATAATTGTGTTTTTCAAAGTTTCCCAAAGTTATCATGGTTTCAAGAATTCATTAGCAGTGGGTTACTTCTAAACTCCCAAATGCATATTATGTGAAAAGCATAAATAAAGTGATGGATGAACAAGCCTAAGATTTGTTTTGTAAGGTAACGTGAAGGCTATTTTCAGAGATTGCAAATGAGAATATAAAAAGAGCCTTGCTGGAGAATACCAAAGGTCCATCTAGTTCACCGTCTTCTTTTGCTACAATGACCAGCCACATGTCTCTTGGAAAGCCCATAACTAAGGCTTGATGGCAATAGCTCTATCTCTGTAGCTCTCAGCAGCTGATATTCAATGGCACATGATGGCTCTTCTGTGTAGCGCTAATGGAATGTTATCAAGGGCAGTGCTATAGTGACTCTTCTTCCATCATTGCCATAATAACAACAACACTCTATTTCCTCCCCAGTTTCATCCTACACGTAAAATATTACAAATGTCAAATGCATGACTTTGCCTAGGGCTAGCAAACCCGTGACCCTGTAGATGTTGAAATCCAACATCTACTAGCTCAAGCCGGCCTGGGTTATGGTCAGGGATGATGGGCTGACCATCTAGAGAACCACAGGTTCCCCAGTCCCCTGCTTTAGCCAAATAACTTGTCTGGGTATAGAGTTATTCTGTGAGTGGTTATATATACCACAGAAATCCATGCCAAAGTGAGATGGATTGGAAAAACAGAGAGAATCCCACATCACTTCTTTATCCACACAAGTGGATGCAATGGTTAGAAATGTTGTGAAATAATGACAACAAAAAGACAGCACAGTCCCATTTGGGTCTACCCAGAGCAGATCTAAGTCCTATTGAATTCAGTTGGGGCTTTCTCCTAGGTGAGTGAGCTAGGACTGCAGCCCTAGTGATCCCTACTCTCCTTTTGGCCGCAACATCCCTTTAAGAAATTAGCTCTCTCATAGCACTCCTGGCTCTTCTGTTCTCCTGCTGCTCTTTCTGGCAGTGCCGGCCACGCTCCACAAAGTGTCAGGAATGGTTCCTAATCAGCTTGAAGCTCTGGCAGCTGCGCTTTCTTCCAGAGGGCCAGATCAGATCAGCCTGACACCACACATGGTTGGCACCTCTACACTCTTCACATGAGAGCTGTTTAATAGTGATTGGCAAATGGCTTCCAGCTCCTAAGTACCATTTCTTATATTACTTTAATACCAGAATGAGCAACCTACTTTCTCTCAAGGGCCTCATTCCCTCAGGGGAGTCTTGGGGGGGGGGGGGAGCGGCATAGGAGGAAAGTGCCAGCTGTGGGTGGAACCAGAGCCAATGAAGGGCAGAGTCAGAGGCTAAAGTGTTCTGAATTAACTAATCTGGACTGAATACCACCCTGTTCCATTTTTCACTATGGGTGCCTCAGATTGGAATTTCAAATCCTGTGTAGATTTACTCAGAAGTACACCCCACTGGGTTTGACAGTCCTAGCTCACTCTCAAGTAAGTAAGTGGACGGTATTGTTTTAGTACAACAGATAAATACAGCTTCTTTTCTGGAAAAGGTGAAATTAATAGTTTTCTGATTTTCAACTACACACAGAGCAGAAACCTACCAGTTTGTTATCAGACAGCTGGGGGAGGGGCACATGTCTTTGCTCCAAGTTATATTTTTTTTAAATCAGTGATTTTTTCTCTCAAATAAAATGCTGTTGCTTCTGGTTGCTCTGGAACTACCTTGAAATAGAGAGAAATCACTCCTTCAAAAGAGGAAAAGGACTCCAATGAAATGGAAGAATGGGGTAGCTTCAAGAGCTGCATAGAATGAGATATGGAGATACACATACAGTAGCTGCTCCAAAGAATTCTGGGAGCTGTAGTTTACCCCACACAGAGCTACAGTGCCTCAAACCCTTAACCAACTACCCTTACCAGCAGTGCTTTTTTCAGGAGGTGCTCAAGGGAATGCAGTACTGGCACCTATGTTGTTGTTGTTAAAAAGTGTGGCACTTATGGTACTTCATGGTGAGTACCGGCACCTATTTTTCTAGAAGAAAAGCACTGATTTCCAGGATTCTTGTGGGGATAGGGAAGCCATGTGCTTTTACTGTATCACACAAATGTGTGAAACAGCCTCCTGCCAATGACACCAGAATTTGTGGGTAGCATAAAAACCCTACCTGAGACTGGCCCTGGGTGTCAAGTCCGATGCAGTGAGGAGGAAATGGAACTTAAATGAAAGGCATTCCACCTCCCTGAAATGATAGATAACAGCTTTACCAAAGCTTTACTATGCTAACCACATTAAAGAGCATGCAATACAGAATCATAGAACTGTAGTGTTGGAAGGGACCCTGAGGGTCATCTAGCCCGTGTTTTGTGTGCATGTTTTAATGGTCATTCTTGGAATGGAAGGTCAGAAACCAGGCTCAAAATACAGACCTTTGATAAGCAAAGCTCTCAAAAACAAAGGAGGTAGGTAAGGATCTTCATCTCCCCCCTGTAGCTGAAATAAACAAACAGCTGCTGCAGATGGAAGTGTGGTGACAACACCCCCACCCCTAAAACTGTGAAAGAAAACACACCTGTGCTCTTAGTATGCTGGCAGGTGGAGACCAAAGAGAATAAAATATATAGTTTACCATGATTTCTCTTCTTTTTAAAAAGTCATATAACTCCAAACCACCTAAAACATACTGAAAGTAAAGGCCTGTACCCTTTTGATTGCTTGCATTCTGAAAATAACTCTGCAATAATTCCTTCAGGGCTGTGCTTTATTTTATCCTACATTGCTTTTACCACACAACCTTGTATCTATTCCTTTGGGAGGGACAGTGTGTCACTGTGTCTTCCTATACGGCATCTCTGTTTAGCAGATGGTTCTGCCTCCCCTTCGTCCTAAGCAACCGGATAGACTTATGAACACATGAAAACTATCCTGGGCAAAATGGATGGGTAGGATAGTTTTCATGTCTTCATAAGTCTATCTCACCTTTCTGAGCAGCTTTTCAATTTCCTAAGACCCAAATCTTTCACAGTCTTTCTACATGAGATCCTTTAACTGTCTGGAAAAGCTCCCAGGTCCAAACCCTGGCAGTTAGAGCTGAGAATGTCTCCTGCCTGGAACCTTGGAGAACAGCTGAGAGCCTCCAGATGTTCTTGGACTCCAACTCCCATCAGTTTTGTGATGGGAGCATGCCCAATAGCCAGGGATAATGGGTGATGTAGTCTAATTTGTGTCTATTTCTGAAGTGGAGGGTAGCTTTTCTGGAGCTAGCAGTAAGTGAGAGGCTCAACTATGTGTTTGTGTGTAAAAATGTAAAAAAAAAAAAGGGCAAAGGACCTCTGGATGCTTAAGTCCAGCCAAAGGTGACTCTGGGGTTGCGGCGCTCATCTTGCTTTCAGGCCAAGGGAGCCTGCGTTTGTCTACAGACATATTTCCAGGTCATGTGGCCAGCATGACTAAACTGCTTCTGGTGAAACGGAACACCGTGATGGAAACCAGAGTGCATGGAAATGCCGTTTACCTTCCTGCAGCAGCGGTACCTATTTATCTACTTGCACTGGCAAGCTTTTGAACTGCTAGGTTGGCAGGAGCTGGGACAGAGCAACAGGAGCTCACCCCGTTGCAGAGATTCGAACCGCTGACCTTCTGATCGGCAAGCCCAAGAGGCTCAGTGGTTTAGACCACAGTGCCACCCATGTGTGCAGAAGAAGACCAGTCCTGTGAATAGGCAGAGTGAAGCAATTTTTTCAGGCAGGAGATGCCATGCCTACTAAATTAGCTAGTTTTCCTCAGCTGCAGTGTTGAAAGGAGATTCATCTGCCAATTTTGTTGGTTTGGGGAGGACAGCCTGTTCTTTGCCCCAGGCAGCAAAATGTCTCCAGCAAGTGTGTTTGTGTAAGACTTCATTGTGTAAGATTTCATTAATAATCAAAGACTGAGACATGCATAAAGATTAGGACACTAGATGGAAATGAAATGTTAAAAGCAGCTGACATGACATCATTTTATGGCCCGTAACTTTATTATGTGGCTAACATCAGTGATTGAGATCAGTGGGCTATTGGAGACCATAGCTCAGATCTGGCTTTGCAATTTAAGATTAGACAGTTGTCAGTATGCCACTTACATTTTCTGCTCTTCTTTGGCGATCACTCCTAGCCAAGTAAGATTGTCTTCCACAAACACGGTTTTAACAATGAGTCCTTAAGTGACTGTGGAGGCCAATTCTGGATCCACACGTCCTTCCACAGTGGGGACATTGGTTTCTGGGCAGGAGCAAAGCCGTTGGGAATCTCGTACTGCCAGCAGGGTCACCCAAGAAGAAGAAGAAGAAGAGTTTGGATTTGATATCCCGCCTTTCACTCCCTTTAAGGAGTCTCAAAGTGGCTAACATTCCCCTTTCCCTTCCTCCCCCACAACAAACACTCTGTGAGGTGAGTGGGGCTAAGAAACTTCAAAGAGTGTGACTGGCCCAAGGTCACCCAGCAGCTGCATGTGGAGGAGCAGGGAAGCGAACCCGGTTTCCCAGATTACGAGACTACCGCTCTTAACCACTACACCACACTGGCTGTAAGGTCAAAGGGAAGAAGCTAGACAAAGAATGATTGAAGAAGTCCTCAATGGCAGAACAGGCGGATGGTAACAAGCGGTATGTTACAATGGTTTTGAAGGCGGATGAAGGCTGCAGAAAATAGAATCTACCGGTTTGTCATGGCTACTTCATGCCATCGGAACAGAACCCTACTGAGAAGACTGTGCATTGGTCAGTGTGCACTGATCTACACACATAAATTCACACACAGGTGTCTTCCAAAAACCCAACCCAAACAAACATTTTCTGCTAGCAGCTTGCTAAACCCACAGATTGTTTTCTTTTTCTATCTTACCTATTCTGGTTTCATCTCATTGCAGTGCCTACTTTCTTCTTCTTCTTCTTCTTCTTCTTCTTCTTCTTCTTCTTCTTCTTCTTCTTCCATCTCTTATGGTGCTCTTTGTTTTCTTTCTCTTAATCAGTAGCAATGACTTAACTATCCACTTGCCCACCCAGAATTCCTGATCTAAACAATCTGCTAGCAGATCTGTGACTTTTACCTTGACATAAAATGAAAAGCAGAGTTCAGCTTGGAGATCATTACCAAACCCGCAACACAGTCCTGAAGTGTTTTGTGGGTGAAAGTGGCCTGCTGTTGTAACACGGCAGACAACAGGACTGCTGTGCCATTTTTTATTTATTTATTTGAACTGTTTATATGCTCCCTTTGAGAGGAAAAACCTCTCTCAAGTGGCTTCCATAAAAGCAGTACTTACAATGCAATGCCATAACAAATATTTTAAAATTAGTAACAATAAAGTTAACAAACACCAGTCCCCAATTAAATAAAATTAATAGTGGAGAAGGCTATGTTCTGCCTCCTTGTAGTCAGTCTACTTCTGAATACCAGTTGCTGAGGATCACAAGTCAGGAAAGTGCTGTTGCGCTGAGATGCTGTTTGATGGGCTTCCCATAGGCATCTGAGAAGAGGATGCTGGGCTGGATGAGGCTTTGATGGGATCCAGAAGGGCTATTCCTATGTTCTTATTATGAATAAAGCCAAAATCAGCAATAGGGGTGCCATTCAAGGAACAGCCAATGGGAACATGCAGGTTTTCATATCTTTCCCAAAGGCCTGAGGTGCTGTGTCTGATGTAGTCAAATTGAGCTGCAGGCCTGCTGCTACAGAAGAAAGACAATTTGTTAGATGTATTCCCTCCCCCCACCCAATCCAGGAAGAGCCAACATTATACCCTTTGGCTCCAGCCATCACTGCAAATTGTCAGGGATGGTAAGAGATGTAGATCAACATTATCTGGAAGCTACCACATTGCCCGCCACTGCTTTTTTGGAGCCTTATAGCACAATAACCAGAAAAGCTGCTCCTAGTTTTCAGTGCAGTTATTACAGACACAGGAAGCCTTTGGCTTAGCTGGTCACCATTGATACTGGACCCATTGGACTGAACCAGGATTGGGCAAGATCTGTGTAGGAACAGAATGTTATTTATTTATCGGGGCTGCATTCTTCATTCAAAAGCCCCAGAGCAGCAAACAAAAGCATTACAGTATCAATTAACAATAAAAAATACAAAAATTAAAATCTGCTGCTGCTGTTTGCAGCAGAAGCAAACATAAAATATTTGTAGTATCTCTATGACTTACATGTTGCTGATGCTCACATATTTTCTTACTTCTGCACAACAGTGTATATTAACAAAGTTAACACTGTGGTCCCATCTGCACTATACATTTAAAACAATAGCATGCTGCTTTTAACTGCCATGGCTTCTCCCAAAGAATCATGGGAAGTGTAGTTTCTTTCTTTCTTTCTTTCTTTCTTTCTTTCTTTCTTTCTTTCTTTCTTTCTTTCTTAGCTTCATAGGTTTCGATTAATAAAACATAACTTTTCAAGAGTTCTCATCTGCACTTTGGCTCAGCAACCTTGGCATGCAGCAATTTCATCAGAATGGGTATGGCTAATTGGTTAATTAAAATTGCTTAATCAACTTTCTAGCTAAAGGGACACTGGATGCACTCAATCACACTGTGTCAGATTGGAGAGAGCAATTATCACCAGAACCTGGTCTTTGGCAGTGACCCATTTTATAAATAGCTTGTTGTTCATTTTGAGTTCACAGGCAAACACCCTCAGAGAGTGCACATGCCAATATCTAGTCCATTATATGCTGGCAGCTTGAGCAGTGATGGGTTTCACACCTCAAAACCAGAGGGAAATGCACCTCTCCAGTTTTGGAAATGGAAATTTCAGGTAGCATCCTAAATCCTGTCATCATTTTCTATACAGCTGATTAAGCTGGGGAACAAGGGCTTCTGGTGTTTCCTATAGGTGGCACTAACTTATTAATTCATGTAGATGCCATTTCACAAAGGTGCCTCACAGCTACATCCTCTCCATCTGACTCCATCTAAACACATGTAGAGTTGCCACCATAATTTCACCTAGAGTGAGATTGAAATAGTTTTAAGATTATGAAATATCTGAATTATTCTGAGTGAACTCACAATAAATTTTGAAAACGCAAATGGTATGTGAATGTATTGTTGCCTAGATGCATAGCTGTCAACTTTTCCCTTTTTTAAAGGTAAATTCCCTTATTTCGAATAGGATTCCTCGCAAGAAAAGGGAAAAGTTGACAGCTATGCCTAGATGCTGCCTCAATGTAATTATTTTGTAGCTTACCGGTTTTTCCTGATAATAAACCACTCTTTTGAGTACTTCTTGGTGTGAAGAGTTCTTTATTGGGTAGAAGGGTAAAAGGTATGCATGCATTTAAACATGCATGTTTCTCTCTCTCTGTCATTTGTCTCAAAGTAGGCACCTGTTGAGGCCATATGTGAACTGGGTACGCACGTGGTTTCAGACATGCACATGTAATGTAATGTAATGTAATGAAATCTCTAGCAGGGGTAGACAGAGGGCTGGAGGGGCTCCATGTTCCACAGGATTGCACATAAGCAGTACTGTTGTTTCCCACCCTACCTTGCTGCTAGAAAGGCACTGGATTTCAATTACATTATGTCATTAAACCAGCATTAATGGTCACTGATGCAGCAGGACCATCTAGATGTCTAGGTGGGTCAAACTAAACCTATGCTAGCTTCATTGGGTGATTACTTAGCTTCATTGGGTGTTGTGGCTCTTGCTTCTTTGCTTTGCTTGTTTCTTTATTTTGCTTCTTATCTTTTTCTCTTATATATTAGCAGCACTTTCCTGAGCATTATATGATTCACCAAAATGTGACAAGTTTTGTCTTCACTAGTCATTTTGTAATTGTCTTTAAAAACAAAAATAGAGACGCTAACCTTATCGACTGATTTAGCGCACGACTGCCTTAGTGCTATGTTTAGTCTTTGGAAATCAGGCATATTTAATGACAGTTTCAGTTCTTTTTCTTTTGAACTTCATGCATATGACATTTTTCAGATTAATTGGAAAATGAAAGTTATGGTTAACATTCCAGAATGGCCACAATCCATTGCCATGCCACCATTTGGGAGGATTTAAGGAGCACTATGGTTCCTCTCCCTTGCAGTGGATTATATTATACCAACTGAGTGATATCATCATGCCACCTCCATATTTGTGAAACCCTTATATATGATCGGGGGACTTTGCATGCAAGCTGTTGCCTCCATGTTGGCTCCACTTCATACCTTCCCATGTTGAGAAATAAGGTGTGAAGAAGGGTCCTAATCATGTTTGACTGATTACTCTTGGACTCCTCCTGATAAGACAGGGTTCCCAATCATGGGGAAGATAATAGAATTTCCATAGAATATCCTTAGAATGTTCCCTTCAGATATTCACTTTCAATGTGAGAAGGACCAAAGTAGAGCTGGTTTTAGGCATGGATGTGGGGAGGCAGACTTGCATGAGTGCCCCAGTCCTATCCCAACTTCTAGCCCCCACACATACAGTACATGCCAATGCCTGAATAGGACTTAGATGGCACCAACACTACTGCAGAGCTTGAACACAACTGTGCAGCAAATTGTACTTTTGGCCACTGAACAGATACCTGGAGAATTGAGGAGTTGGCTATCCCTGTCTTAGACGCCATGAAACAACTACCCCAGGGCTCTAACATGGAAGGGCATGGAAAGACATTCACAGAGGATTATGAGTTGGAATGAATTTGGCATTTGAGTATTCTATAATTGATTGGCAATCACAGCACTGTACGAGTACTTCAAAATCATGCTTTCAGTGACCAGTTCAATGGATTAGATAAATCACAATGAAGGATTCAGACAGTCACTTTGATAATACTTCTAAATGTGGAGTGATTATAACATCTGGTTTCCGGCACTTTTCTAGAAGCCAGTTTGCCATGCCATTGACTACAATCACAAGTGTCAAAGATGGGTGTTTTTAGTATGCTGATTATAGCTTCCCTTACAAACCTTTAAGAGTTTGAAAAACAGTTGGTACTAAATGTAATTTTTATCCACGGCCAAACCTCTATCACTGATATGAGGCAGCAGCTTTCTAGCCTTATGGTAATAGGGATAACAAATTCTCCTAACAGCTGCTGTGCTCCAGACCAACTGGTTTGTTGCACTGCAAATTCTGGGGCTGTTTTCTTCTCTCTTACCCACTTCCCTTTTTAAACAACAACAATGCTTCATCTACGCAGTACTTCATCTGTGCCTATGTGAAAAGTGCTTCCGATTAGACTGACTAAATGGATAAATGAGTTATGCTTTCAAAGGCTGTTCATACAGGAACAAGACTGTTAGCTAGGATTACCAGGGTAATTTTCCTGATGCTTTGCAGCAAACTGCCACTGATGGTGCCCCATCAGGGCATCACTGGACAGCTGCAGAGGCCCACTGCACCTTAGTAGGGCCCACCACTGCCTGCCTGTTTCAGTGCTCTCCCTCCCCAAGGAGGGCACAACCTCCCTCCTCCTTGGGGAGAGCACAACCTCCCTCCTCCTTGGGGAGAGAGGATTGGACCTTCACAGGTGGAACTCACATACACACACAACCCTTTGGATCACGTGGCAGCAACCTCTGTCTCTCTCCACTCTCTCTCATAAGCTGGCTGTGTGAGTGAATACATGGCTGCAGAAACAGCTGCCACCCTCCTCCCAGAGGGGAGGTGCTGTGAGCGGGAGATGTTTCCCACATCAGCAGGGGGGCTGCATCACACCCATCAGGCCAGCCGTGCCACACCCATCAAGCCAGCCAATAGCGTTGGCTTGGGGGTGGGGTCTAGTTGCATTCAAGCGGCAGTGGCAGCCCCACACATCATTTTGCTTCCCAGAGTTGTTGGATCACCTGCCCGCCCTCCCTTTAGGTCACATTTATGTTCTTGACCTTGCTATGGACTTTGGTTGGTTGCCCTGGTTGACCAGGGGGCCTGGTAGGAGTTTTTATCCATTTGGCAAATTGGCACCAGCCTCTTGGTTTTTCGCCTACCTCATAGCAAATCGTCACATTTTTTTTGGTATTGGCGGTTAGGCATTGGAATATGTGTCGTGTGTTGGTGGGTGGGGTGTGGCCATCACCTATCCCCTCCCCTTGTTGGGTATTCCATTAAAGGAATCCGGCGGTCGTGGATCCTGTCCGATGCTCTGCTGGTGGCTAGGGCCATGGCATGACCCCCGGTGACATCAGGGGATGCTTCCAGTTGTATTTGCATCAACAAGCTCCTCCCACTGGTTGTTAACCTTCAAATGACCCCCCGCTGAATGGGTTAGGGTCATATATAGGTTGTTTGATCCAATGCCTAAGCCAGTATCGCTCACATGCTGTAACCAATAAAGTTGTGGCCTTCTTTAGCTCATTAACCTAAAATACATGTGTCCTTGTGTCTTATTTACCCCTACGTGGGTTGCGGGTCCTCGACTCACAATCATGTTCCCTCCCCAATGAGGCAGTGGTGGCTCTTTCTCTTGCCACCAAATACTCCTGAATCCAGAGTTACAAAAAGAGCAGCTAGGATATCCAGAAGGAGCATTGCCTGGACAAAGAAGAGCAAGTGGCTGGTGCTAGAGCACTGAGAAACAGAAGGAGTTGCTGATTCAGGGAGGAAGAGTCAACTCATTGCCGGTCTCTTCTTTTTGTCACCTAGGAGAGCGCTAACTGGAAAACCTACCTTGCTAAGGGGCCTACCAAACCTGGAGCCACCCCTGACTGCCAGTATTGCAGGTGCTATCCATGTACTGGCAAATTAAAGTTGTGCAATTATAGTTGATTTTGAACTCTTGAGCAACAAACCCACACTCCCCCCAATTTGGGCATTTTGGAAAGTGTGGGACAACATTTGTTTGATGCAACATTTTGCAGTCTCCCTTCAAACACATCAGAGTGAATACTCAGTAAGTAGCCGGCATTGTCTTACTTCTCTGCAATCTTTGTGCAAGCAAATCAGGATGAATGCTCAATAAACAGGTCACCTGGAAGTAACCTCTCTCTTTAAGACTTGTGGCACTTATGGTGCTGATGACATATGCTGATGGAAACTTTTATAACATCTAGCAAAGGAGGAGATGCCTGCTTTAGAGAGAACACTCTGCAGAGCCATAAATGTTATCTTTACTAATAAATCATGTTGGATTTCTTCTCTTCAAAATCAGAAGTCTGGTTTATGCACAGAGAAAGCATAACACTCAATATTTCGGCTCACACACAAGCACAAAAAGTTAAATTACAGAGTTGGGAGCAGAAGAAAGGGTAGTTGCGTGGCAATACCCGCCCCCTCCCACAGATGCATGAAATAAGGACACAGACACAAGAATATAAGGTTAAGTGGGCGTAAATGGCCACAACTTTATTGATTACAGGTAAGAGAGGTATTGGCTTTAGGCATTGGCCCTAACGTTAAAACCGGTCTAACCGGGAAGGGTTAAGCACCAACAGGGAGAGCCCCCGCGATGCACATCCGTAGGCGCTCCCCCAGGGGTTACCGCTCGGGGGCGCGCTTTAGGCCCTAGCCTCCGTAGGTTTCGGATGAGGCGACGCCCCCCGGAGTCCTTTAACGAACTACCCTTCATGAAGTGGGGGAGGTGATGGCGCTCCTCCCCCCCGACCTTATCTGCATGACAATACCCCGCCAATGCCTAACCGCCAAAACCGGGAAGTTGTGACGTATTGCTACGAGGTAGGCGAAAAAACCAAAGGCTTCAAAATCACAGCCAATTAGCCAAATGGAAAAACTCCTACCAGGCCCCTTGCGGCGACCAGCCGAAGCCCATAGCAAGGTCCAAAGCAAGCCTAAAGGGAGGGTGGGTGGGAAAGCCTTGAGCTGTGCGAAGAGAAAAGGGGCGAGCCAGGGCTGCCCCGACCTTAAATTGACCCGGGAGATGGAGGATCCGCCCCCCCGCCAGCTGATTGGCTGGCCTCGGGGGAGCTGCATAATGATGAGCTGGGGAATCCCTGGCCTCGCGGTGCTTCCCAGCCCCGCGAGACTGTAGTCGCGGGGCGAGAGCCCGCAACCCCACCCCCTCTCTAAGTCGGGAGTGGCTTTAACAGAAAGGAATATTAATGTGCCAGATAGAATCATAGAATTGTAGACTTGGAAGGGACCACGAGGGTCATTTAGTCCGTCGCCCTGTAAGACATAATGTGTATAATAAAAATAATTCCCAACTAGCATGGACCAACGATCAGGGATGATAGGAATTGTAGTCCAGCAATATCTGTAGTGTCACATGTTCCCTGCCTCTGCCTTGTGGGTATGCTTCCATTACCAGTTACCCATTTTCAAAGGGTGCTTAGGATTAATTGTAATGTGTGTGTATGTGTGTGTTGGGACGGGCGGGGAGAGTTACGGTTATAAGTACAACACATTAAAACACTATTTAATAATAATACAATGCCTAACATGGGAAACAATTTTAAAATATTTGCTAAACATACAATAAACTAACTCACAAATACAAAAATGACTGTGATACAATAATGGTGAGGACATATTTACCTAACCTAATCTAGCAAAGAAAAGAGCAGACTAATATGAAAGCATAAAGTGCTACTCATTGTATTTGATTGATTTAGTGATTGCACAATCATTTCTTCTACAGCAGCAGGCTGCTTATTTCATTGATATGTATGCAGCATCTACAATAATGCGATTGCAATGTTTCATAAAATGTGTAATGTGACTGGCTTTAATTTATGACAATTATTGTCTGATGAGTTCTTTTGTTCAAGAGGGCAAAGAGCAAGGTTGTAATAATGGATTAAACACGGGAAATATGCAAGAATTTTCTCTGCCTAGCCTTTTTAAAGTGCTGCATGAAAAGGCAGAGTTTAATATTTCAGGGGCACAAATTGTATGGTTGATATGCCTGGTTGATGTCAGCTCATTCAAATTTGTGTAAGGACTCATTATTAACTTCTCCAAAAGCTCTACAAAAAGTGTGCCCCCCCTTTTTCTTTTGTGCAGATCACATTGACTAGGTAGCTATAAAAGGCCTTCAGCGAATAAGTTGTATTCATGGTCAAAAATGTGTTCAGTAGTTCTCAGCATATGCTTCAGCAGCAAAAACAGGTTTGCAAAGACTAGGCGAGATTTTGGATGTAACCATGATGCTCTTCTGCTCCTCACACCAAAAATGTATCAAGTACTTTGCTGTTTTCTCACTATTTTTCTCTGGGGTAATGAAAGGTTCACACTTGCTGTATATACTCTCTTGTCTGCCAGTTAGGGTTGAGTGAACCCCCACCCCCCCAATTCAGTTTCTGTAGGGTCTGCATTCACAATGGCAGTTTATGTTATTTCCCCAGATTATCGCTGCTACCTGTTAATTTCCACATTTAATTTGATCTTTCACACGACATAAAAATCACTTCTGGATGTTCTGGATGTCTAGCAAAATATAGTGGTAGTTTAGAGCTCATTTCTGCACTGTTTGCTTCAAAACAAACCTTAACCAGGAAAACCGCAGGAGTTTTGCGCTGCAATTCCTCCACCGTCAGCTTAGTTCACATCATATGATGAAATTTTGGGTGGTATTCCACCATACAGTTCTTTCCTGCCGCTTTCATGGGTGAATCTTGGGGGAGCAGAAGCACTCATGTACATACAGGGTGGCAACGTGTCCAATGACATTCTGTCTCCCAGTCAATCCCCTGAACTTCCAGGTTTGTCAGGTTCTACATTTATGCATTCCTGCTCTCTAGCAACTCTCTGCATGAGCCATAACCACCCTCCCACTTCACACTGTTCCTATGTGTACAGGTGAGAATGGCACGCTGGGCAGGGGGAATATATTCACACTCATTCCCTTTCATTTGTTGGACAGTACCAAGGGTATAAATATTACCGTATTTTTTGCCCTATAGGATGCACTGGACCATAGGATGCACTTATTTTTTTTTTGGGGGGGGGGGAATAAAGAAAAAAAATATATTTTCCCCCTCCCAGCCCCGAAGAGCAAAGAAGCCAAGATAGCGAGTGGGATGGATCCCGCTCACTGTCCTGGCTTCGTTTTTAGCCTCGGGGCTGGGGGTCCAGGAGCGATGGCGAGGTTGAGCAACCTCGCCATAGCTCCCGGAGCTTGCTTGCGGGGCTGGGGGCGGGGGAAGCCCGAGCTTCCCCCGACCCCAGCCCCCAGAACAGGCTGTTGCCCGCAAGCCTTGCGTGCCCGGGGGGGAACTCCACCCGGGCGCGCAAGGCTTACGGACACCTGCGCAAAGCATGGGGCGTCCTCCAGAGGGCGCCCCGTGCTTCGGGCTGCAGGCTGCTGCCCGCAAGCCTTGCGAGCCCGTGGGAACTCCTCCTGAACGTGCAAGGCTTGCGGACACCTGCGCGAAGCACGGGGCATCCTCCGGAGGATGGGCTGCTGGGATGCAGGCTGCTGCGCGCAAGCCCTGCGAGCCCACGGGAACTCCCGCGGGGCTTGCAAGGCTTGCGGATAGCTTCCTGAAGCCTGGAGAGCGAGAGGGGTCTCCAGGCTTCAGCGAAAGCCTGCATTCGCCCCATAGGACGCACACACAGTTCCCCTGCATTTTTGGAGGGGGAAAAGTGCATCCTATAGGGCGAAAAATACGGTCACTGATCCAGCCCAGTGTGGCAATCTAATCAGGAAGCCAAATATGAGAGTCAAATCAGCTGAGCTCAGCTCTTGAGCATGCTTCTTTTATTTCAATGTGATGTGCTGGGGAAGAACATGAGGGGCTTATTGCACCTTTAGTTGACAGCATTGCACAGCATGCCTTGAAGCCTTGTTGTGAAGGACTCGGTCATATATATTGTTTTTTAAAAGCAGCTAGGAAATCTGGAAATGATAGGCAAGTCCTTGGCTTTGATGGGCATTTTAATATTCTAACAATTTGATCAGTCATACCCCCAGATTTATTTGATGCTCTAAATAACACACAAAAATGAATAAAGGCAAATCATCAGTTAAAAAACCATCCCACATATGGGCAACATTTCATTTACCTACTCTTGTGGCAAATAACATGAAGAAGTAGAAGGGGAAAAATGAATTTTCTCTGCACATTTGATAGCATTCTGTGAGTGAACCCTTTAATCTTTTCCTTTATAGAGTCAGTTTTGTTTGATGTTTGTATAGGTTTTCCACAAAGCTAGGAAGATTAATTTTAAAATAAAACAAACTTGAAAAGTAAATTTGATTTTAAAACCACAAATATTGTCAGGGAGACTCAAAGATTTGTATTTTCTGGTACGGCAGTTTTAACTCATGCTTCGAGACTGATTACATTTCAAGTAGATGGTCTTTCAGCCAGAAAAGATGGGTCTGTAGTAGTTGTGTTTTTAAAAATGACATTCTTACCTGAATAATCCAATTCTGTTTGTTCACAACAAAGCAGGGAAGTCTGTACTTTGTTTTCGCTAGTACCATGCAGAACTGCATTGAGATTAATTATTGAGAATGTTAGAAGTCCCACGTTCAGTCCCTGGAATCTTTAGGCATGGCTAGGAAAGAAGAGCCCTATTTGAATTTCTGGAGAGCCACTACCAATCTGTGTAGATTAGGGGTGGGACTCTCAGGTCCAGGGGCCACGTGTGTAGGTGCTGGCTGAGAAGAAAGGGTGAGATATGCTTTGTGGTGTGGTGAAGAAAGAGTGCAGTTGTGGGACTTTTTCAAAGCAGCAGCAATGGTATCATCTGCTGGAGTGCCTGAGCTTAGGGTGGCATCAATCATTGTGGGACATCTCAATTTAGAATGCCCTGGAGAGGTAGGCTAGGCTTAGACACTGCCCAGCCCAAGGTCACCCAGTGATCTTTATTGCTGATCAGGAATATAAATCTAGGTCTCCACAGGAAAAGTTGGATATGCCAACCACGATGCCACCTTTTGCCAGCTTATTGTTCTTCTAGGACTGTCAGTTGATCTGAATAAACTGGGTGTTGTGCTCTGTACCGTAAGGCTGTACATAGCCTCCCAGTCCAGCAATTCAGGGTGGCCCTGACCTGAGATGATATAGGGCCAACGTAATCCAGATTCAGGCCCCAAACTGAACTGGGGGTCTTACGTTGACTTGTACTGCTGCTCTTTGGATATATAATATACACATATACACATCTGGATTCCTTTCATGCCATTGTTATGTACTTTTCCTAAGGGTGTAACAATGGGGCATGTCAAGTGAAGCTCCGGCGCTTCAAAATTTACCACTACATCACCAAATACATTAGCTACAGAACAGAAAAACACCCAATTTGAGAGGGGAAAATAGGCATCTGCACTGAATGAGTACAGTCCCCAACATAGAGAGACAAAAATCATACCTGTTGAAAGATCCAGAGAAATACTGTGTCATTTTCAAATGATACATACTTAAAAAAATCAAAAACAGAAACAAAAAACACTACTGGAGTTTGTAGTGAAAAAGCTCCTAGTATACATCTCAAATTCTTTTGGGGGAAAAGTGGAATCATATAAATGTCTTCATTATTATCCTTTCTATCTACAGAATGTAGAAATTACTTTTAAATAAGCCTACTTTTAGCTTCCTGGTCTTCAGCAAGCTCTCTCTTTTGGAAGAGCTGAGTCATTTTAATATGCTAACTTATTTTCCACTTTTTTTAGTATTAGAATAACAGAAACTGTGACATGTGGGAGATTAACATTTTGTCTCATTATAATTGTTTTCTTTTGTGATGGGGAAGCCTCACTGATGGCATTTGAAACAGAAGACAGTTTCACAAAGGTTCTTCCACAGCTTCCACACTGTAGACGCCTAGGAAGAGATATCTTTCAAAGTTTATTGGATCTGGCTTTGATATGTCATGGGAATTGATTTTCTTTTTGTATGGTTTACTCCAGGCAATAAAATCCCTATTTCAGTGCTCATATGAAATACTAATTCAACTTGATTTTCTCCCTGCCTCACATGCTTTATGAAAAGAGATATGACCTTTAGCAACTATAATCATATTCTGAGCTTCTGTAATTGGAACCAGCTCATTAAAGTAACAGTATGGTGGGTGTCCTGTTGCATGCATTGCCCTAGCGCATGTAGGATAGGAAAGAATGCTACTGGGATATATTGTTTAACAGGTTTGTCTCAGGCACCCTTGTGGTACCTTTACAAATGTAAAGACCAAGTGAGAGGGACATCTTCACGCTATGGAAGACCACCTCCTTCAATATCCTAACTTTCCATTCATTTGCCAAGTTGAACAATAGTTTGTACATGGAGGAGCCTAGTTTCCTGAGTATCAACCAACAGTATATTTTTGAACTGAAACATTCATATTTGTATTCCCTAACCCACTGGTAGATCGAAGAAGATGTCCTCTAGAATACCATATAGATTAGGTTTATTGCAAATGCATCAATAGCAATTGTAGTATGTAGAGTTTAAGGCCTATTCTGAATGGCTTCCAGTTTTACAAGCTAGTAGACTGACATATAAAATCAGTTCAGCCCAACCGTTTAATAGCAATAACAAATGCTTTGATCTGTCCTGGAGCAGACATTGTCAAGCAACCCTCCTTCACTCATGGGGTGGAGTTAGCCTTAAAGGCCTATAGTCTGCCCTAAGCTTATTGGACTAAACAGGTCATGTGCCTCACAATAAGACCTCCCCTGGGAGAAACCACTTAAGGGTTTTTTTTTTGGGGGGGGGTAGGGTGGAGAGGGATGTGGCAAAATCCACCACTATCACCCACTGGAGAGTGGGAGAGGCAGATATGTTGGAGGTAGGCACCAGCTTCAATTCAAGTGGTGTCAAGCACAAAATACATGTGCTCGCCTTGAATTTGGGCAGCTTGAATAATTTCAGCAAAGCGTGTTCTCATTAAAGGAGAGCACGTGTTGCGGATGGGGCCGAGCAAAGCACCCCATGGTTGCTAGGCAGGATAGATTGAAGGGGCTTGGATCGGATTGGTGGTTGGTGTTACTGGGGTAAATTTGATGTTGCCAATTTAGGGGTGGGAACAGAGGTTATTTAAACAAGGCTCACAGCATGTTCCTTTCTCTTTCGCTGTGGGCACCGGATCACCCGCCCGCCCTCCCTTGATTGGGCTTGTGCTTTGACCTTGCTATGCCTGTCATGGGGTCATCCACGTTGGTGCGGGGGCCTGGTAGGAATTTTTCCTTTTGGCTGATTAGTGTGTGCCAATTGGTTTTTGCCTACTGCGTAGCAAATCGTCACAACTTGTAAGGTTGGCGGTTAGGCATTGGTTTAAATTGGTTGGTGGAGGGGTATGGATTGGCTGTGCCTGCCCCTCCAATGCTGCTGCTGCATGGGAATTCCGTTAAAGGAATTCAGGGGCTTACCATCCTCTTGTCCAAACCCCTGGAATCGGGTGCGGGCCGCGTAAGCTCCTGGGAGCATGCGGGGAGAAGCTGAGGGTCTGTGTCGCAGCTCCAGTTATCCCTGATCTTGTTCCTCCACACTGGCTCTCGCTGGAATCCGGGAGTCAGTGCTGTCCCCCAAGGCGGGGGGGGGGGGACAGCTAGTCATAACCAGTGCCTAAGTAACCACTCACAATTTGTATTTTAATAAAGTTGTGGCCAAAATTATGCCAAAAACCTTAAACAAAAATTATGTGTGATGTGTGAGTTATTGGGGTAGGGGTGTTTTGGGGACCTCAGCACGCAAGGCTGTTCACATTTTGCGCACAGCCCTGCTTGAAATGATTGCCCCAGTCCCTGGGTTTAAATAGAAACCCTTTGCTTTTCTAAACATCAGTGTTGGTTGCCTGTTTCTGTTGCATAAGAAATTGCCTGCCTTGGGCGAGTGAGCAGTGGAAGTTAAAGAGCAGCTATATCTTTGAATCGCTTGAGTGCTATAGTTGGGTCGGGGCCAGGTGCTCCTTCTGTGGAGCTGTGCTCAGATAACATAAAGAACCTTCTCCCTGATGCCTGGAGGCAGACTAAGTTCACAACAGTGCAAAATTCCAGACATTAAGTCTTAAAAGACTCCGACACCATACTGGGCTCAAAGAGAATTAAAACTGTTTGTGGCAAATATTCATTGCCAAGAAGCTTTATTTTGTTTCTGCCAGTCAAGTGGATAGTGCTGTAAAGGGAGCAAATGAGCTTAGGAGAAGCAAAAAAAACTTCTTCACTGATCTCATCACTGATCATTCTTGCTGTATGGTCTCACAGATGATGTCATCAGTGCGTGACTATATTCATTTCCACAGTTCTTATACAAAGCAGCATGTTTATAGATGCCCCACACAGAGGAAGATGCCTTATTCTGAGTCAGACCACTGGTCTATTTAGCTCAATAATGACTGGCAGAAGCTTTCAAGTCTCTCCCAACCCTCCCTGAAAATGCTGGTGGTTGAATCTAAGACCTTTAACATGGGAATCATCTGTTGTACTACTGAGCCATGACCCTTCTCCATACTTTATGTTGTTTTGGTGGATACACAGAAACATGTTTCTCATCTGAAGATCACAGTATGTTCCTTGTAGGATGATCACATTGCAGTGGTCTTTATTCTGACCAGTTGCTGGCTATTAGTATAGCAGGTATATGTCATACTTTACAGGGCAGTCTAACTGAAGGGCTATTTTGTCCAAGACCAGTTGAAATATACAAGAAGACTATATAAAAAGGAAGAGCAACCCTGCAAAGCTGATGCCAGTCAGTGTAGACCAGGGGTTGTCAGCCTGGTCCCTACTGCCCACTAGTGGGTGTTTCAGGATTCTAGGTGGGCAGTAGGGGGTTCTTTGGCACAAGCTGAATCCTCCTTCCATCGAGCACTGATGGGTGGTATGGAGATTTTACCAGCAAGAAAGATGCGTTAGTGGGCGGTAGGTATAAAAAGGTTGACTACCCCTGGTGTAGACAATACAGTGGTACCTCAGGTTACATACACTTCAGGTTGCATAAGCTTCAGGTTACAGACTCCGCTAACCCAGAAATAGTGCTTCAGGTTAAGAACTTTACCTCAGGATGAGAACAGAAATCGTGCTCCGGCGGCGCAGCGGCAGCGGGAGGCCCCATTAGCTAAAGTGGTGCTTCAGGTTAAGAACAGTTTCAGGTTAAGAACAGACCTCCGGAATGAATTAAGTACTTAACCCGAGCTACCACTGTACTGTGCAACCTGGACCAATTGTCTGACTGAGTACAAAGTAGCTTCCATTATTTCATAAATGGAATTTGTGGGTTAATGAGTGCTTCATTTCAGCTGGAGCCTGCTGCTGAGATGTAGATACTGGCACAAGTCCCTGGATGAGGGAGCTCCCTGCTTGTGGGAGATGAGGGGCTACATCTTGCTTTGAGGAAGGGCTATAGCTGAAAGGTCATTAGTTCAAACCATGGGTCTGTCATCTCCAGGTAGGGCTGAGGAAGTCTCCGGCCTGAAATAC